>NC_071994.2:100395000-101017333 GCF_028885655.2 Pongo abelii
ATCTTGCAGTGGGCTTGAGGTATCTCTATGTTTATCTTTAGAGAACCTGGAGGGGTGATCATGACCTTCAGCCAAAATATGGATGAGAACGTCTAGCTAGTGATTTATAATATGCCATGTATAAGTGAAAATCTTTTGTGGGAACCCTGTTCTAGCTTATATAGCTTGTTCAGGGATGTATACATGATGGCTTTTACTTGGTTTAACAATTTACACAGCCTGTTTTTAAATACATAAGCAGCAGGTTATAAAAAAAAATCCCTCAAACTTTTGTCTAGTCTCCCCTGGAACTAATCTTACATGTAACTTAGAGGTTCATAATTCAAAAATGAAGTATATTCTGTGCAGAGAGTATGTTGAGGGGTATATGTAGAAGCCTGGACTACTCAATGATAGCCAATGTTTTAATTATCTGTCTGTTCTGTATCATTAGCTTTATTAAAGTCTTATGTGAGTGTACTCTGCAGATTCATGAGTCTTTTCAATCAACTGATTCTGTGTAATTGTAATATTTAGTAATAAATATAAGATTTAATACTTGACAGATTCTACAAAGACAATTATAAAACATTTAAAAAAATAAGATCAACATATACAGAGAAATATACACATTTATAACTGAAAGTCTCGATATGCTTATTCTCCTGGTACTAGTCTATAGTTTTCATGTAATCCCTATCAATATCAAAATAGAAATTTTACTTCTGGCTAAGATATTTTACTGGGAAAGGACTTATGCTCACATATAAACATCCAACAAAACAAACTATAAAACCTAGGGAGATATACATATGAACAACAGGGAGCACAATAAAGTGATTTCTAAGAGGAGGGAAACAAACAAGGTGGATCCTACAACTTCTACAGATTTCTGCTTCTCTATAGCATGCAAAAGTGGAATCTAAGAACTTGGTTGCATTTATTTGAGAAAATAGAGAATAGATTTCAGGGAGTCAAAGACAACTAAAAATTGCAAGATTGATTAAGAGAGAGAGAGAGAATTTTGTAAATCAGCATAAAGTTTCCCTCACGACTGGAAATGCTTCTGCATGAATGTACAAGAAAAATATTCTAGGCTGGAGAATAAGCCAGGAAAAGTAGTTAATTAAACAATTCCCAGAGCTGAATAGTTTCACACTAGTGGGAATATCAATAGTTCTTAGCTCATAGGCTTATAGATTAGTACCAGAATAAGCATATTGACAATATTGAGACTTTCAGTTAAAAATGTGTGTATCTTTATATGTATATTGATCTTATTTTTCCTTAACTTGTTTTATAATTGTCTTTGCAGTATCTTAGCTCATGGGACTAGGAACTATTGATACTCCTACTAGTGTGAAAAAAAATTCATATACAGAGTATCAGAATCCTCAAAGGTTACCACCTTAGGAATGGTACCGTTAGCTCTACACCAACCACTGCCCTGAAACCACCATAAAAAATCTGAAAAGCAGACTTTGAAAGTACTGAACTGATTCCAAGTAATTTAATTCTGTGTCTCAATAAAATTTAGTGCAACTAAAAAATACAACAAAAGAAACAAACAATGAAAAATCACAAAATATATTATCTCACAAAACATTCTGAAACATGTGGAGAAACCCCTAATGACTGAAAACCAGAAGACAAACCCATCAATAGAGCTAGAAATTACAGCGATGATAGAACTTGCTAAAAATCAAATGCAAAAATAAGTATCAAAGCAAAGAGAGATGAGTAAGACAAATGAAGTATAGAGGAACAAAAGACATATGACAGATTTATCAGGCATTACACAACAAAAATTAAGTGAAGTAAAACATTTGAAGAACTGAAAGAAAAAAGGTAAATCAGCTTAGAACTGTTGCCCCATAAAAATATTCTCACTGAAGGCAAAATAAAGATGTTTTCACAAAGAAACTATCTGAGATAACGTACTGCCAGAAGATCTTGCATATAACAAACATTAAAGTAAGTTATTCTCGTGAAGGAAAATAGAATTGGATAGAAACCTGGACCTATGTAAAGGAATAAAGAGTGACAGCAAAGCTAAAGGTGCTAGTAAATGTATTAGTTGCTTCTTAATTTAAAAATATTTCTTAAAAATACTTGGGAAAATTCTGATTATGGTGATTTAAAGAAGTTGGCAATTCTGCTCTTCAAAACAAATGTAAATAAGTATAAAATTTACAAAAGTATGAATAATAAATTGAGCATAAAATAAGTATTAAAATTAATAAATTATAAATTGCAGTAATTTATCACCAGCAATAATAAACATAGGGAAAAAACATGCTTTCATTTAAAATGGTATATTTATTTAAGGCTATAATTCTACATGTATGTGTATAAAGGAAATGTGCCAAATAGAGTATATGAGCAAAGTATATGTTACTATAATTTAGTATTAATTTAAAACAGTTTTGGTATTTAAGATGCAAATTGTAATCCCAGTTACAAAATCAACGTAAAATATATAGGAAAAATGAAGAAACTTCAATGTTACGCAAAAAAAAATTGTTTAATAAAACAGTGAAGAAGGAATAGATGAGTAAGTAGATTTGTATAGAAAACAAAAAGCTAAATGGCAGATATAGTCTAACACTATCGATAATTGAATTAAAAAAGTGAATCCACTAATTATCCCAATCATAAGGAAGAGAGTTTCAGAGTGGAGAAGAAAGTAAGATACAACTGTGTAATGTCTGTAAGAGATATATAACAGGTTGAAAGTAAAAGGATAGAAAAATATATAACATGCTAAATTAACAAGAGAATGACTGTATTATCAAAAAAATAGACAAAATAGGATTACTGCTAGAGAAAAAGATGATTTATCATGACAAAAGTGTCACTGCATCAGAGTCTCTCTATATAATATATAATATATAAATTTAAAATACTTTTGGTTATTATATATATAATATATAGCACCACAAGCCTAGAATATTTGGAAAAATTAAATTAAAAGGAGAAATAGAAAAATTAAAAAGATAATTTTTTATTTTTTTATTTTTTAATATTTAAATACTCAGTAATTTATAGAGCAACCAGACAGAAAATTAGCAAGGATATAGAAGACTTAGCAAGGATATAGAAGAATAGCAACGATATAGAAGAATAGCAACGATATTATTAGCAAAATGAACATAACTGACATATAGAACAGTATACCTAACACTGGCAGAATATACACCCTTTTAAAGCACATGTGGATTATTTAGAATGACAGTATGATAGGCAAAAAATAAGGAGCAAATTGATTTTAATTTACATTTCTCTGATAGTTTGTGAGAATATTTTCATAAACCTATGTGCCCTTTGTATGTCTTCTTTAGAGAAACAGCTTTTCTGATTCTTAGCTAATTTTTATAATTAAGTTATTTGTTATATTGCTATTGAGTTGAGCTCCCAATATATTTTGGATATTAACCACAATTAGATGTATTGTTGGCACATTTTTTCTCCTATTCCATGTGTTAACTCTGTACATTGCTTTATTTGCTGTGCATAAGCTTTTTAGATATCACTTTACACATGTTACTATGGCTATTATAAAAAAGACAATTTAACAAGTGTTGGTGAGGTTGTGGAGAAAAGAGGATCCTTGCAGGCTGTTGGTGAGAATGTAAGTTAGTATACCCATTATAGAAAACAGTACAGAAATACCTCAACAAATTCAAAATTAAACTGCTATATGATCTAGCAATCTCACTTCTGGGTATATATCCAAAGAAAATACTGTACGTATGTTGAAGAAATATCTGCATGTTCATGTTTATTGAAGTGTTATTCACAATAGCGAAGAAATGGAATCAACCCATGTCCATCAATGCATGAATGGATAAAGAAAATGTGGTTCATATATACAATGGAATGCTATTTAGCCTTTATAAAAGATGAAAAACTGGTTATTTGCAATAACATGGCTAAATCTGGAGGACATTATGTTAAGTGAAATAAGCCAGACACATAAAGACAAAATACTGCATAACGTCAATTACATGTAGCATCTAAAAAGCTAAATTCATAGAAGCAAAGAGTGGCATGGTAGTAGTTACTAGAGGCTGGGGTAGGCTGGGGTAGGATGGAGTGGAGTCAATGTTGGTCAAAAGGTACAAACTTTCAGTTAGATAGGATGAAAACATCCAAAGCTCTATTGTACAGCATGGTGGTATAGTTAGTAATAATGTATTGTATACTTGAAAACTGCTAGGAGAGTAGATTTTAAAAGTTATCATAGGAAAAAAGACAGCCACGTATGTGAGGTAATGGATATGTCAATTAGCTTGATTATTTCACACTGCATACACATATCAAAATATGTTTTATATCATAAATATATACAGCTTTTGTCAATTAAAAAGTAAAACAGTCTAAATAAATTTAAAAGAATTAAAATTCTGCCAACCATGTTCTCAAAATATTATGAAATTAAATTATAAAAACAGTATAAAAACAACTATAGGAAAACAATAGAAATTTTAAATAAACACAACTAAATAACCCATTGGTCAAACAAGAGTTAAAATGAAAATTTAAAAATATATATCCTGATCTATATCATTAGGGTGATTTTCAGAAAAGTTAAAAAGAAGCTAGCTAACTAAATCCTGACCAAATATGTCTAAAGGAATGGAATCATAATTCCTGGTACAATTGATTTTGATTTTCTGTATTTTTCTGACATTTTCTTCACTTAAGCACAATCTATCTACGTGTCGGGGGTGGAGTTGTTGTATGTGTAAAGTATATAAACTTGTACATCACTTAAGACCACCCACTTTTAGAAAACTTTAGGTAGATAACGTTCACAATAATTAGCAAGAAGAGACACAGTTTATTTAAAATTAAGAAATATATGCAGTTAAAATATGTAATTATTTTAGGCTACTTAGCCATTTTTGTTTCATAATTTTGAAAAACAGGCTTTGCTGTATGCTACTAATTACATCAGTAAATGAGTTAAATAAATTTAAATACTAACTTACTATATTTTTTGTTTTTACTTCAAAATTTATTCTGAAGTTAATATATTGGATATTATAAACTATGTAATATATAATTTTTTTTCCAGCATAGATACAAAGTGCTACAAAAAAATCCTACTTACAAATGGATTTTGCTAACATCAAGCTTTTTAAATATTCCCTCAAAGACTAAATAGAAACAGCAAGACATATTAATGATAGTAATGAAAAATAACAAAGTAAAACTATTTTAAACATTAGTTAATACCTTTCAAAATCATATAGAGAGGGCAAGAGTAAGATTGTTATTAGTTCTCTCTTATATAAATCTACTTTGTAAATGTGGTAGTGTAACATTTTTATGGAAGATCAATGTGCAATCTGATTTTAAATGCCTTTTCCCTAAAATAAATAAGGACATAAGCTGAGAGTATACAATTTCATTGATCATAATGCACTTACAATGCTTATAAAATAACTGTAGTATAAAATATGCACTATGCTTTTGGCAATTAACTAAGTGATTCCTGACACTAAACATTAATATTTTCAATTAAATATACAATAGTTTTATAATAGTAGAGTTTTTCATAACTCATATTTAATATGTATGAAGCTAAGGTTATTTTGAATGGTACATGTTTTCATCTCTGAATGTATTGGAAGGAAAAAAATTAAGGCAACTATGTGCTATTTGTTATTGCTAATATTTGTATTTGGATCTTCTGTATATTGGAAGCAATGTGTACATGGAATATAAAAATATTTTAAAAGTTGGTGAAAAAGAACCATACATCTTAATGAGGAATTAGAATATTGAACTAGGGATTACATGCTTAGCCCAATTCTGTCTTCTATGTAGTTCTGTCAAGAGAAGTTCAGATATATATGTTTGTCTACATGTTTATACATATAGAAAACTAGACCAGTTAGAAAGTAAAATGTAGAAGATATGAGTTCATGGAGTTGTTTTTAATTTTTGTTCCATGATGTAATTCCTATTCCTAAAATAGTGTCTTTCTTCCCTCCTTTAACAGCTTATTAGAATTTAGTAAGTGCCAGAAACTATTCTCGGTACTGAAGATACAAAAATTTAAAAAAACATACATCCTGGAGAAGATGGCCAACTAGATATAACCAAGAAGAGCTTCTCCAGATATGCTCTGAACATGTCTTCAGAAAAAAGGCATTGAGAGTGGAGAGAAGGGATGCAGACCATGGCTGAAAGGGAAGGTAGCTGGGAACCACGACTCATTTCTGGCCCTGAGTGGCACCTAGAGGAGAGGTAAGTGAAATAAGTGTGGAGTGGCCTACTCTCGCTACAGACCTCTAGGATCCTAGGTGGGTGAGATCCCACAACACTCATGGACATCTGAGCTGGCAAGGAAAACTACCTGGAGAGTTGGCACAGACAGAACTTCAGCCTGTGCAGTGTCCAGAAGTTTTGTCCTGGGAATGCCTTCAGTGGAGCACGTCATGGGCACCCATACTCCAAAGCTTGCATATTCCTCTAGGTGGCTTTATAGCATTTATTAGCTTCTGGATTTGGACAGAGCAGACCTGTCCTGCCTGTGGGACTAGGCCAGTCTGATCTGAGCACACGCCTGTCTGCTGGCTTCTCCCAAGGCCACTGCCTGGCTACACTTGCTTGTAGCTCAGCCTCAGCTTGCCCATGGCCACTGCCATAGCTTTTTCATTGGTAGACTCTGACTACCCATTGGAGTGCTTTTGCAGACACACCCACACCAGAGTGCACTTGCCCACTGCCTCCCCCACACTGGCATGTACCTGCCAGCAACCTGTCCCCACCAGTGCACATACACCCACAGCACATATGCTTTGGGTGTATGTTCCCCTGTTCCCCCGCTGGCACATATGCTTTCAGGGAACCAAGGAGGGGAACATGCATGGACCCACTGCTGGTATTCACACATGTAAGAAACCCTACTGACATGGCAGTGTGCACATGCATGAGGGATCACTACCATACTGCCAGAGCAACTTTGCTGGCAGCCTCCCTTGGAGTGTCATTGGCAGCATACTGAGAACACCTCAGTCCCTCCAGTGCAGCAGGTGCTTAGCTTTGAGAGGCCAAAGAACAAAGCCACAGGCCTGGCCCAACCCCCACAGGATTAGAGCACACAGCCCAGAAGTGCTGATATTAAGCCCAACTGATACCACAGTCAAACTCTCAAGGGCATGAAAGAATATAAAAGCAAAAAGCCCCATCCTAAAGACAGCAATTTCAAAGATTAAAGAGACCTCAGCCAACACAGATGAGAAAGAACCAGTGAAATGGGCGTTCTTCAAGAGGCCCATTTTATATGCAATAACATCCATAGACTCCAAGTAAAAGGATGGAGAAAGAGCCCTCAAGCAAACAGAAAACAAAAAAGGACAGGGGTTGCTATTCTTATTTCAGACAAAACAGACTTTAAACCAACAATGATCATAAAGGACAAAGAAGAGCATTACATAATGACAAAGTGTTCGATTCAACAAGAACACTTAACTATCCTAAATATATATGCAGCCAACACTGGGGCACCCAGATTCATAAAAAAAGTTCTTAGAGACCTATGAGGAGATGTAGATAAACATACAGTAATAGTTGGAGACTTCAACACACTACTGTGTTAAACAGACCATTGAAGCAGAAAACTGACAAATTTGAGACTTAAACTTGACACTTGACCAAATGGACCTAGAAGACATCCACAACATACTCCAACTAACAGCCTAATATATATTCTTCTCATCTGCACATGGACTGTACTCTAAGATCTACCACATGCTTTGTTATAAAGCAATTCTCAACAAATTCAAACAACCAAAATCATATCAATTATACTCACAAACCATAGTTTGATAAAACTAAAATCAGTATGAAGCAGATCTCTCAAAGCAATAAAATTAGATGGAAATTACACAACCTGCTCCTGAATGACTCATGAGTAAAGAATGAAATTAAGGCAGAAAACAAATAAAAAAAATTTGAAACAAATGAAAATAAAGATACAACATACCAGAATCTCTGGGACACAGATAAAACCAATCTTAAGAGGAAAGTTTATAGCACTAAATGGCAACATGAAGTTAGAAACAACTCAAATTAACAACCTAATATCACATCTAGAGTAACTAGAAAAACAAGAGTAAATCAATCCCAAAGCTAGCAGGAGAAAAATAATAAACAAAATCAGAGCTGAGATGAACAAAATGGAGTCACGAAAAACTATACAAATGATCAACTAAAACAAAAGTTGGTTCTTTGAAAGAATAAAGAAGAGTGATAAACTGCTAGCTAGATTAATATATATAGAGAGAGAGAAGATTCAAATAAACACAATCAGAAATAATAAAGGGTACATTACCATTGAACCCACGGAAATACAAAATATTATGATGAAAACCACACTCTGCAAACAAACTATAAAACCTAGAAGAAATGGATAAAATCCTGGCAAAATTAAACCTGCCAAGATTAAGCAAGGAAGAAATTGAAATCCTCAACAGACCAATAATAAGTTCCAAAATTCAATCAGTAATATAAAACCTAGCAACCAGAAAAAGCACTGGAAGAGACCCATTCACAGCCAAAATCTGGTAGACATATAAGAGCTAAAACTAATCCTACTGAAATTAGTTTAAAAAATCAAGGAAAGAGGAGTGCTCCCTAACTCATTCTATGAGGTCAGCATCATCCTATTATCAAAACCTGCCAGAGATATAAAAAAAGAAAATTTTAGATTAATATCCCTGATGAACACAGATGCAAAAAATCTCAACAAAATGCTAGAAATTAAATCCAGCAGCACATCAAAAAGCTAATCCACCCTGATCAAGTAGACTTTATCCCTGGGATGCAAGGTTGGTTCAACATATGCAAACCAGTAAATGTGATTCATCACATAAACGGAACTAAAAGCGAAACCACGTGACCATCTCAATAAGTAACAGAAAAGGCCTGGACCTTTCCAAGCCTTTGGAAAGGCTGGAAATTGGACCCCTTCCTTTCACCATACACAAAAATCAACTCAAGATGGATTAAAGACTTACATGTAATACCTAAAACTATAAAAACCCTGGAAGAAAACCTAGTAAATACCATTCTGGACATAGGTGTTGGCAAAGATGTCATGACAAAGCCTCCAAAAGCATATGCAACAAAACAAAACTAGAGAAGTGGGACCAAATTAAACTAAAGAGCTTCTGTACAGCAAAATAAATGATCAATAAACAGACAAGCTACAGAATGAAAGAAAATATTTGCAAACTATACATCAGACAAATGTCTAACATCCAGAATCTATAAGGAACTTCAACAGATCAACAAGCCAAACACAAACAATCTCATTGAAAAATGGGCAAAGGACATGAACAGACACTTCTGTAAAGAAGAAATACACAGAACCAACAAGCATATAAAAAAATGCTCATCACAAATTATTAGAGAAATGCAAATCAAAACCACGATGAGATATCATCTCACACCAGTCAGAATGGTTATTAAAAAATCAGACAATAACAGATGTTGGTAGGGTTGCAGAGAAGGGAAACAATTATATACTACTGGTGGGAATGTAAGTTAGTGCAGCCACTGTAGAAAGTAGCTTAGAGATTCCTCAAGGAACCTAAAATAACTGCTGTTTGACCCAGCAATCCCATACTGGGTATATACCAAAAGGAATACAAATTATTTTACCAAAAGACACTTGCATTCCTATGTTCATCACAGCACTATTCACAATAGCAAAGACATAGAATCAACCTAGACGCCCATTAATGGTAGACTGGATAAAGACAATGTTGTACAGATACACCACACAGCCATAAGAAATAGGAAGATCATATCCTTGGAAACAACATGGATAGAGCTAGAGGGCATTATCCTAAGCCAATTAATGCAGTAACAGAAAACCAAATACCACATGTTCTTGCTTACAAGTGGGAGCTAAACACTGAATGAATACACATGGACACTAGGAGGGGAACAACAGACATCAGGGCATATTTGAGGGTGGATGTGTGGGAGGAAAGTGAGAGTCAAAAAACTACCTATTGGGTATAATGCTCACTACTGGGGAGACAAAATCATTTGTACACCAAACTCAGCAACAAACAATGTACTCTTGAACTTTACATAAAAGTTGAATGGTAATGCCTAGGTTTTCTTCTAGGGTTTTTATGGTTTTAGGTCTAACCTTTAAGTCTTTAATCCACCTTGAATTAATTTTTGTATAAGGTGTAAGGAAGGGATCCAGTTTCAGCTTTCTACATATTGCTAGCCAGTTTTCCCAGCACCATTTATTAAATAGGGAATCCTTTCCCCATTGCTTGTTTTTCTCAGGTTTGTCAAAGATCAGATAGTTGTAGATATGTGGTATTATTTCTGAGGGCTCTGTTCTGTTCCATTGATCTATATCTGTGTTTTGGTACCAGTACCATGCTGTTTTGGTTACTGTAGCCTTGTAGTATAGTTTGAAGTCAGGTAGCGTGATGCCTCCAGCTTTGTTCTTTTGGCTTAGGATTGACTTGGCGATGCGGGCTGTTTTTTGGTTCCATATGAACTTGAAAGTAGTTTTTTCCAATTCTGTGAAGAAAGTCATTGGTAGCTTGATGGGGATGGCATTGAATCTGTAAATTACCTTGGGCAGTATGGCCATTTTCACGATATTGATTCTTCCTACCCATGAGCATGGAATGTTCTTCCATTTCTTTGTATCCTCTTTTATTTCATTGAGCAGTGGTTTGTAGTTCTCCTTGAAGAGGTCCTTCACATCCCTTGTAAGTTGGATTCCTAAGTATTTTATTCTCTTTGAAGCAATTGTGAATGGGAGTTCACTCATGATTTGGCTCTCTGTTTGTCTGTTATTGGTGAATAAGAATGCTTGTGATTTTTGTACATTGATTTTGTATCCTGAGACTTTGCTGAAGTTGCTTATCAGCTTAAGGAGATTTTGGGTTCTAGATATACAATCATGACATCTGCAAACAGGGACAATTTGACTTCCTCTTTTCCTAACTGAATACCCTTTATTTCCTTTTCCTGCCTAATTACCCTGGCCAGAACTTCCAACACTATGTTGAATAGGAGTGGTGAGAGAGGGCGTCCCTGTCTTATGCCAGTTTTCAAAGGGAAAGCTTCCAGTTTTTGCCCATTCAGTATGATATTGGCTGTGGGTTTGTCATAGATAGCCCTTATTATTTTGAGATACGTCCCATCAATACCTAATTTATTGAGAGTTTTTAGCATGAAGGGTTGTTGAATTTTGTCAAAGGCCTTTTCTTCATCTATTGAGATAATCATGTGGTTTTTGTCTTTGGTTCTGTTTATATGCTGGATTACATTTATTGATTTGTGTATATTGAACCAGCCTTGCATCCCAGGGATGAAGCCCACTTGATCTTGGTGGATAAGCTTTTTGATGTGCTGCTGGATTTGGTTTGCCAGTATTTTAGTGAGGATTTTTGCATCAATGTCCATCAAGGATACTGGTCTACAATTCTCTTTTTTGGTTGTGTCTCTGCCCGGCTTTGGTATCAGGATGATGCTGGCCTCATAAAATGAGTTAGGGAGGATTCCCTCTTTTTCTATTGATTGGAATAGATTCAGAAGGAATGGTACCAGTTCCTCCTTGTACCTCTGGTAGAATTCGACTGTGAATCCATCTGGTCCTGGACTCTTTTTGGTTGGTAAGCTATTGATTATTGCCACAATTTCAGATGCTGTTATTGGTCTATTCAGAGATTCAACTTCTTCCTGGTTTAGTCTTGGGCATGTCTAAAACACCAAAAGCAATGGCAACAAAAGCCAAAATTGACAAATGGGATGTAATTAAACTAAAGAGCTTCTGCACAGCAAAAGAAACTACCATCAGAGTGAACAGGCAACCTGCAAAATGGGAGAAAATTTTCGCAACCTACTCATCTGACAAAGGGCTAATATCCACAATCTACAATGAACTCAAACAAATTTACAAGAAAAAAACAAACAACCCCATCAAAAAATGGGCAAAGGACATGAACAGACACTTCTCAAAAGAAGACATTTATGCAGCCAAAAGACACATGAAAAAATGCTCATCATCACTGGCCACCAGAGAAATGCAAATCAAAACCACAATGAGATACCATCTCACACCAGTTAGAATGGCAATCATTAAAAAGTCAGGAAACAACAGGTGCTGGAGAGGATGTGGAGAAATAGGAACACGTTTACACTGTTGGTGGGACTGTAAACTAGTTCAACCCTTGTTGAAGTCAGTGTGGTGATTCCTCAGGGATCTAGAACTAGAAATACCATTTGACCCAGCCATCCCATTACTGCATATATACCCAAAGGACTATAAATCATGCTGCTATAAAGACACATGCACACGTATGTTTATTGTGGCACTATTCACAATAGCAAAGACTTGGAACCAAGCCAAATGTCCAACAATGATAGACTGGATTAAGAAAATGTGGCACATATACACCATGGAATACTATGCAGCCATAAAAAATGATGAGTTCATGTCCTTTGTAGGGACATGGATGAAATTGGAAATCACCATTCTCAGTAACCTATCACGAGGACAAAAAACCAAACAGCGCATGTTCTCACTCATAGATGGGAATTGAACAATGAGAACACATGGACACAGGAAGGGGGACATCACACTCTGGGGACTGTTGTGGGGTGGGGGGAGGGGGGAGGGATAGCATTAGGAGATACTCCTAATACTAAATGATGAGTTAATGGGTGCAGCACACCAGCATGGCACATGTATACATATGTAACAAACCTGCACGTTGTGCACATGTACCCTAAAACTTAAAGTATAATAATAATAATAACAAAAAAGTTGAAAAAGCAAAAAACTGCATACAGTCTGCATTAAAGGACTTAAGAAATGTACACAGTTAAATATAATGATATGTGGCAAGTATATGGGTATGTATATGGATCATGGTGAACATAAAATGCAATAATGAATTACATACTCATGGGGTCAGGGAGAAATATCACAAAGGCAGCAGAAGGGAGCTGACTCAGGGGTCTTCCAGATTTTCTTTGGTCAGGATAGTTATCCACAAGGTATAATTTGAGTGTCTGTACAAATATTTTTATTTTTACCTAAGATGTTTTAGATATTGTATAAATCAACACAAGAAAGCTCCTACCATGACATACCTTTTCATCCATCTAAAATAAACCCTACCAACCAATTACATATCAGAAAATATGGCCCCAAATTGAAGTGCAAAATAAGTTGGAAGCAGAAAGAAAATCACATAGGAAATAGGAATAGAAATAACAATTGAGTAATTTGTTAAATTTGAATGAGAAGAGAAAATGTTCTTAGTAAGCAAATAGACATTTATTTTGCATTACTTATATTTTTATGGTCCAAGTGCTTATAAAAAGAAAATTAGTCTTTGTGGAATCATCAGTTGAATAAACACATGAACTTTTTATAGACTTCCTATTAAAACAGAGGTATCCTACTTAGGGGTGATACATTTAAGTGCCTAAAGATATTGGGGCTGAATCGATTAGCATCTTTTTAGCTGGGTTTAGAAGCATGAGAGAGAAGCTTTATCAACATGAAAAAAATTTGATGCCTAGAAAGCAGAGTTGCTGAAGAAGACAAAAGATTTCCAAGGATAAATGTCGTGTCCTAATGAAATTTCCATAAAAGCTGTCTCAGGTAGCACTTTTACCCATTGGAACTCTTTGTACCAGCTATCACCCTGGGCTAAGTTACCAATAACTACAATATTATTACTTAAACTCCTCCTTTGTGCTGGTTTCAGAAACCACCTTCCTCCTTCTTCAACCTTTTAGCCTGATAGAATTTGTTTTTCAAAGAGGAGGAGTTTTTCATATTATAAAACCTTTTTTCTTATTAAAAAAATCTTGTATTTTAGATGTCAGGATTTTTTAGTTATGTGTGTACTTGGAATTTACCAAAAAATGTTAATTAGGTCATAGCCTACTAACTATTTAGTTTTATTGTTGTATAATTGACAACAATATATTGCACATATTTAAAGCCTATGATTTGATGTTTTCACTTATATGTGCACCCAGGAAAATATCACCACAATCAAGATAATGACCAGATCCATCACCCCCAAAATTTCCTTTTGACTTTTGCAGTCCCATCCCCCCTCATCTCAACGAAACACTAAGTATGCTTTCAATCATTACAGTTTAGTTACAAGCTTCCTTTAAAATAAGTTAAGGTACTAGGCAAAAATCACACAGCCTATACATAGAATAAAATCCTGGATAATATTCTGATTCATAAACTATTTTCATTATATCCAAACTGAGTAATCAAAACTTTCCTGAGAATCTCAGCATGAGAACAAAAGGCCATCTCTCTAATGCTGGAAAGATTCTTACTGAGTGTCACAGTTCTGTGAGCAATGATGTCCCATTGAAGTGAGTTTAGGAAGGATGAAACTGCAGCGCTCAATGAATTGGGTTAGGCCTCTGCATTTGAACTTATTCCCAACTTCTTTTTTGCCTCAAACTTCCTCTGACACTCTTCCTCACCCAGCTAATGGTCTTGCTTCATAATTCGGTAAAGATAGACAGATTTATAGAAACTCCTTTATCTTCCCTATACACCCTATGTCTACTCAATGAATCTGCAATTGTACTTTTGCCTTCCCTCTGGTAACAATAAATAAACTGTCCTTGCTTCCAACAAAAGTCAAATTTTTCATCATTATTTTTGTATCTGTGTTCCCATACATATTCAAGTGCATATTTCTAAAAATAACCCCTCCTTTTAAGATAATGGTAGCCAATTTCCACCTCATCCACCTCCACTCCTGTACACTTCCACTGCATCTCATAAGCATCCTCATGCCCTAATTTTTTTTAAATCATTTAAAAATCCCTTCCTTAGTTGCCTTTCAGGTAACATCTTTTAATGTTTTGCATTTTAAGAGAAAGAGTTGTGCCTTTATCCACATTAAAATATCATTATCAGAGTTTCTGATATTCAATATAACTGTGATGCCATAATTTTCAATTTTTGGTAACAGTTTGAGGAAGGGAAATGAAAATTTATTTTGTTTATTAAAGAAGAAAAACTAGACCACTAGACCCTATGAAACAAAACAGAAATAAGTGATTTTGGTATTTCACATCTACACATATTGAGAGCCTGTTCTACATAAGGCCTACAAGTTGTTATGGGTCATTTAGAACAGATGCCTGATGCTTGTCCTGCTCCATACCTGCAGGCATGATGGTTAACTGGTGTCATGTCTTATTTCTAAAATATTTAACCAAAAAAAAAAAAAAAAACATCAGAGTAAGGTGAATAGTAGCCCAACAGCTGCTGGAAAATGTCTTTGTGGTTTATTCTGAAGACTTAATTGATAGAGAAGGGTCATAGGTGAATATACATCTCTGTTGATGTTTTTGGTTCTTTTTTTTTCTTTGAGATGGAGTTTTGCTTTGTCACTGAGGCTGGAGTGCAGTAGCATGATCTCAGCTCACTGCAACCTTCACCTCTTGGATTGAAGAAATTTTCATGCCTCAGCCTCCCAAGTAGCTGGGAATATAGGCATGTGCCACCACGGCTGGCTTTTTTCTTTTTTTTGTGTGTGTGTGTGTGTGTATTTTTAGAAGAGATGAGGTTATACCATGTTGACCAGGCTGGTCTCGATCTCCTGGCCTCAAGTGATCCACCAGCCTCGGCCTCCCAACGCACTGAGATTACAGGCATAAGCCACTGTTCCTGGCCCCTGTTGCCATTCATTTTTGTTCTGACATAGCATGGCCAGTGGGAACTGATCAGTGCCAAGACAATCTCCAGTGACTCACCATTCCCATTATCACTCTCCTGGGAAGTTAATGTACTGATTGGCCCTTGTTCACAAAGTGATCTGGGAGAAATAATTGGCAGGTTGGAATGTGTGTTGTCAGTAGCAGAAATAACAATCTCCCCTTTATGTGTTCTTTTTCTCAGGGCAACCATTGACATCATCCAGCTTTCTTTCTCAATGACACCTGTGCTGCAAACCTAAGAACAAATGCTATTATCTTGAATGATTTGATAAGGAAATTGAGATACTGAGATAGCAAATGACAACCTCAAGGTCACCCTATTGATTAACAGGTAGAAGGATGCCTTTTTTTTTTTTTGGAACGGAGTCTTGCTCTTTCACCAGGCTGGAGGGCAGTGGTACAATCTCTATTCACTGCAAACTCCGCCTCCCGGGTTCAAGTGATTCTCCTGCCTCAGCCTCCCAAGTATGTGGGACTACAGGAATGCACCATGATGCCCAGCTAATTTTTGTATTTTTAGTAGAGATGGGGTTTCACCATCTTGGCCAGGATGGTCTCGATCTCTTGACCTCATGATCTGCCTGCCTTGGCCTCCCAAAGTGCTGAGATTACAGGTGTGAGCACCGCACCCGGCTGTAGAAGGTGTCTTGATTTTAATCCTTTACTTCGTGTACTCTTTATAGAGCAGCAAGAGAGATCCTATTAAGCATATTAAATTATCTCATTCTTTTTAAATGACTTCTCACCTAAATCCTGAACAGTTTTCCACACACTACAAGGCCTTATATGAACTGGCCTCTATCTACCTCTTCACACTCATCTTGCTCCTCTCATTCATTACTCACTAACTCAACGCTTTCCAAATTTTCCACAATTTTGACACATGCGGAACACAAAGGTAACATTTTTATGGAACGCTGGGTAAATTAAAGAGACTACTCATGATCGGCAGATTCTGGCCCAGGAACTCAGGCCACATACACCATACCCAGTTGCCTTGAGGACTGACAGCATTGATATCTCTGGACATCTGTAGGCCATTTGTGTCACACTATTGTGACTTGGTCAAGTTGAAAAGATCCACACTAGCCTCACTGCCCTTCATTTTTTCCCCCAAATGTGCTGAGCTTCTTTTCCTGGTCAATTAACTTGCACTTACTGTTTCTTCTGCATTACATGCTTATTTTTCAAGACACTTGCTTGCAATTATCTTTTAATTCAAGTCTCAGGTTACATATTTGCTTAACAGAGAGATGTGTCCGACCCTCAATCTAATAGAACCCCTTGGCTTTTTTCTCCCAAATCCTGTGCCCTGCTTTATTTTCTTCCTAATATTTATGATCATCTGAGTTCATCCATGTTCTTTTTTTCTTCACCTGTCATCTTTGTCTCTCCTATAAAATATAACCTAATGAAAAATGTAACCTTGTTTGTCTTACTCATTGCCTTTTTCCAATGCCTATTGCATTTCTTGTCATATAAAAGGTGCACAACATTTGTTGAGTATATTGTATAAACTTTACACTTCTTAGAATTTCTACCTTGGAATAATATTTCTAATCTTTTCAAGAGATTGCCAGATAAAATGGTGTACATAGCCATAGGACCTCCACTGAGTCCTAATGGGTATGGATTATTACATCTCTGCATTGAGATGGATTGTTTACTGTGCCACGGTATCATAGATCATAAAGGTTGTACCAAGAATACACAGGGAGATCCATCTTTCTGTGAGAAATAAATGTTCCAACTCTCCAGGACAAATTTACATTCCCTTTTTGATGACTTAGACACTTCCAAAAGGCTGGAGCCATCAGAAACTTCATTGTTAAGTTACTTGACAATAACATGAGGTTCCATCCTCCCTTGGCATGTCTTACATACTTCCATCATTAAGCAGATATGAAGAATTTATAGCAGCACTGTGGGTGATTATAGGAAGAACACTACAATGGGAGTCAAGATTCTTATCTACTAATCCTGGCTTTGTTCTAACTAACACATTGGATAAACAACTTAAAAACATTCCCTACCCAGATGCTCAGCTTTACATTGATTAATATATATATAGGAATGATTAATATATGGATAAGAATGTTGTGACAAAAATTGAATGTATAGAAATGAAAGTTTTATAGGTTTAAATAAATGCAATGTTATCCAAGTTCCAACAATGCTTTTCTTAAGCAACATAAAAATAAAAAGACATAACACAAAGTAGCCTTCCTTTATCTCCTATTATTCCGTAGATTATATCCTCCTCCCTACTATACCATTCCATTTCTAATAGGCAAACAATCTTATATTCTTAGTAAAAAAATGCAGTTATTAATTTAAGTAATTGATCAAAATTAATTGATCAATACACAGTAGTATTAGTTTTGAGTAACACCAATACATCATATTCCAACTAAGGCATTTACTACCAGAGTGATGTTTGACCTATTATTTAAACTTACTCTACATCAATTTATCATCTGAAAATGGGGATAGTAATTTTAACCATTTCTTTTATGTGGCTAAAATGAGTTAATACATTTAAATTATTTAAAATTGCATAACTCATCCTGAGCATACCATTGATGGTTCTAATAGAATTATTTTTATTAGATACCCACTGATACCCCCTTTCCTTGAAACCTCATCTTCCCAATAAATATCATCTCATGTTTGGTTAATCTTTTTTTCTTTTTGTTTTACCAAGTAGCATACTTAATCCATTTCATTTTTCATACAGCTTTTAAGCATTATTTTCTGATTTATCACTCTCTCTCTCTCCACCCCACCTTCTCATTTGATCTATTTTCTAGGAAAGCATAACACAAATATCTAACACAGTTTTTCCTTAACTTTCCATAGCTCTGTAATATAATTATTAACTGAACCATCTACATTATATCTGTCAAATAATTTCAGATTCATTTGCTTTCTGGGGAATATTCATTCTGGAGCCCTCCAACCTTCTGTTCCTGTCTAGTCTGGTGGTTTTAGAGAACTGCCACATGGCTGTTATATTGGCACTTTCTATTTTACTATCATCTCATGAACATTCTTTACCTCATTTTCTCTTCCTGTCTCATTCTTCAATTTCTCAATTTTCTCCTAATTATATTGGAGCCCATTGTTCAGTAGCTTCCAAGATCAGTTGATTGTTAGATTTTCTTTTTCTGTTTTGAAAAATGCCATTAAGGTTGGGGCCCTTACGATACTATTATAAGGCGATATTTCCACAGTAGCTGTCTTATTTAATCACAGATTGTTCTGTGACTTCAGATAAGTCCCACTGTGCTATTGTATAATTTTTTTTGGTTGTTTATGGATAAGTGGAAAAATGGGGAATCCCTTTTCTAGAAACAAAGCTTCAGTTAATTAATCTGGTCTGTGTTCCATATGTTATTTCTTTCTATTGCATTTGCTTTATTCAAGTATTCAAGCCCATTTTCAAGTGTTCTAGGTTACTTTTTAACATTTTGCCATCTAGTTCCTTTTTTTCAGACATTTGCCTATAAAAATGCATGTAATAGTGTATGTACACATGTAAATTTGAACATGGTATTGACAAAATATTTTCAAATATTTGTATATTCATATAAGTGTTACAGGGAAATGCACAACTATCCTAGTATAAAAGTTTCACTTGATTGTGTTAAAATTTTAATAATTTCACAAATGAGAATAATATACCTACACTGTGTCCTCCCTTCAGCTTCCACTCTTTATGCACAATAAGAAAGGAGAAACTTAAATTCACCGCTTTCCCCTTATTAAACTGGAGTCTGTAAGAGTGGTTGGCTGATCCTAGAATCACCTCACTGACTTTTAAAATAGAGATGTACAGGATCAACCCACAGATATTTTAAATTAATTTTTCTATTGTAAAGATAAGACATCTGGACTTAAAAAAACTCCTATACTTGTGCTGGTCAAACACTTTATTAACATATTATAAATATTTGTTATTTTGGTCACTATGCTCATTGTGATTTAATAGCCACAACCTGAATTATTCTGAACTTATTAACTATTTTTAAAATTACAAATAGTTTTTACAGAGCTTTATGTTCCTATGTAAGCTTTTATCTATTACCTTAAAATATAATCTATTTTTAAATTAATCAAACAGTACTCTTTTAATAAGAAATAGTCACAGTGATATAATTTACATCTTTAAACATATGGGTAGCAAAATACATTTTCTAATATCTCACTGCCAGGGACTTGCTCTGAAATATATTTGTCTGTTTTACCTATAAAGCAATGGGAAGAGAATGTTTTTAAGGTATCCGGTGTTTTTGTAATAACTTGTAATTTCCATTTCTTTTTTAATTTGGCTATATGGCATTCCTAAGGGAAAGATGCATTCAATTTGCCATGTGCTACTTCAGCATATTCCTCTGCATGGGTGAACTCATTGGCTTTGTAATTGTAAAGCATCAATTAGTAATAGAAAATAAAAGGTCTCTTTTCATCAAGCGGATTTTAACCTCATAAAAACTTAATCAGCATGATTTGATACCCCTATAGATTACAAGCTATTTAAGAACTAAACACGTATCTTCCATTTACTTTTTCTTCCCTTCATGAGTATACAATGCTCATATTGTACAGAGGAAGTATGTGGAATCTTACTTATCATTCAGAGATCACTGAACCTTGAGAAGTGGGGCTTCCTATTCCTACAACTTCCAGTGTCCTTGCTGTCGGAAAAAATGAAATAGTAGCTACGCTCTAAAAATGCAGTCTAAGATTCTAAGCTTGATTCGCAACTCTAAGGGAAATAAATTTGTTTAAAGAAGGAAGACAGCATGGGCCAAAAAGTTACCAAAATTGCATTGCATAGGAACTAAAGTGATGAAATGATGGAGCCAAATGGTGTTTGGAGATGACATGTGGAAAAACCTAATTTTCTGTAGTTGTTTTTTTGTTTTTGTTTTTGTTTTCTTTTGCTGGAGCAAGGGTAATTCTCAATGGTCAGCATACATATGGTGTGTTTTGGGGTGTACAGTGTCTGGCAGTGACTTATAGAGTACCTGATACAGAGTAGACCTTTTATATAATATTATAAAATAATTCAAAACATATATAAGCTCTTCCCCGAGTGATTTGTGAAATTCTTGCTTATTGTCATTTTGTGATTTGGTGGTGAAAAGGGGCCATCAATACTCTTCTCCATTTCATTGTCCCTTCTCTAAGAATACTAGACTACAGACCTCACCCTGCCAGTCAGTGAAATCTGATGATTTATCCTTTTGTGAGCTGTTTTTATTTTGTGTTGTGTGTGTGTGTGTGCGCGCACGTGCATGTGTGTGCACACACACACGCAGTATATTCTTTGCTGTCTGGTTCAGGGATGTAATTTAGTCAATCATATTCAATCTTGTTCTAGCTCTCAGAAAATTTTATTTTGCTTGATATAGCTGCATTTCAGGTCCTATCATTAAAGTAACAATATTATTGCCTTCTTCACGGAGAAGTGTGTGTGTATGTGTGTGTATTTTAACCCACTTCCCAGATAATACTTATACAATGAAAATTTATAGTTATTATAATCGAACCAGGCAGGCACAATGCACTGTGATATCAAAGTAGAACACTGAATGAATGTGGCACTTTCACAGGGGATGTAAAATATTTTATACTCAAGTCCAATATTTGAAATTGTGAAGATAAACCAATTTGTTGACAAAGCTCTTCTCCATTCTTAGTTACTTGAGATGAGTACCATTCACCTGATTTCCAGATTATAGTATGGATGGCTGCTGCTATCAGGTCTTCAGTGTTATAAGAAGAAGGCTGTCAGTATCAACGAAAACACCATAGGCAGTCTGGAAAAGAAGCCCTTCAGACAAGTTCCCTTTGTGGGAAGAAAGGTTTATCGGGCTTGTACACAGATGTACAATTTCTCAAGACCACAGCAAATGGAATCTACCCCCAAAACAAATCTCTGTTCAAGAAGTAGTTGAAGTAATGTTAGTAGAATGCTAAGTATACTGTATTATTATTTTTAAAAAACAATTTGCTCACACTAGATCATACTCAGTAAATAAAGTTACATGCAGTTTATTATAAAATTATTGGAAATAAAGAGAAGTAACATCTGTGAGGTCACATAAAAATAAACTGTTTCTTCTTGCATGTTTATGCTGCCCTAATTTCCCTAATGTATCCATTGGCAGAAATCATTCCTGATGCTATTTAAATTTTATTCTTTAACGGTCTTATATCATCCCCTTACCATTTTCTAAAATTATAAATCCTTAAAATTATATTTTATATTTTGAGAATCTGTGGGTTTCAACTATTGGAATAAAAAACTGGCATCTCCTATCATCAGTTAGGTAAAATATATAACTTACTGTTTTAAAATAGGACCCATAATGGGATTACAATGTATTCAAATTCATTGTTGCTATTTCCTTTATGGAAACAGCACCATACCGGTTATCAAGATCGACAGATTATGGTCCTGGATTTCTTGTACGTTATATAACCTTAAACAAATAATTCATTCTAGTTCTCTTGAGCTCAAATTTGAAAATTGTGTGTGTGCATGTATGTATATGTGTGACACAGAGAAAAGAGAAGTATGAACCAGATAATATCTCTGATTCTATCCAATGCTTTCATTAAATTTTTAAGAAAGATTACATAGTATACACACTGTTCTTTCAGGTAAACATATGGTATCCATATGATCCAAGGACCTATTTTGGCTTGGGCATGCAATCATTATATGTTATTATGTAACTATTAATAGTTTCTACTTTCGCTCCCAAAAATGTCTTAGTTTGGATGATAAATTACATGCTACCTCAGGTTTGAGCATTATTGTGAGCTAACGCCTTCGACATGCAATTCAGGTCAAATAGCAAATGATCTAAAATAGTGTAAATAGTTTTAACTGGGCTCCAAGATCATTATTAGCACTTAGCTTTTAGAAATTAGGGGATTTTGAAACTAAAGACACTTTATATGCAATTTATAGCCATGTAACCTGAGTTATGTCTATATATTAATAACAGAGAATGATGAAAACAATTAAGTGAACATGTTGAATTCTTCCTACAGTTTTTTTTAAATATTTAATTGGAAGGAGTCTGACATCTATTGTCACTGCCACTGAATTTGAAAGATATACCTTTTGTTTCCTACCTTCCAAACATTACTCTATATGCTTTTTTTCCTTTTTAATATTTGGTATTATGTAAAATCTCAATATATACAGAAATAGTATTTTATAATAAACTTTCATGTATCTGCCACCTCTCTCCAAAAATTATCAAACACTTGCCAAACTTCTTTATTTATGTATTTGTTTGGCTCTGCCATGTCTTTTGTTTTGCTGGAACATTTTAAGAAAAAAATCTACACAAAATGTAATCTCACCCACAAATACTTTAATATGAATTTTTAATAACCTCTTTATATCCAATTCAATTAATCAGACTATAAAAATCTTGCAGCATATTTTGTGCAATCTTAATGTGAGTCTTCCTTTATGAAATATTTTCTTACCAAAATCTAGTAAATAGTTCATGACACAGAAACATTTATTCAAACATTTCTACTTTAATCTCTATAACATGGCTAGAAGCCAAGTACTAGATCAATTTTGTTTTATCCTGATTAGAAATAGGAGGAAGATTATATGATCTTGTCCCACAGACCCACTCTCTAGCAATAAAAGTGAAGCAGAAAGCAAAAATATTTTTTAAAAATTATTTAAAATTTCTCAAATTTGTTCTAAGGGAATACGGCAAACATTTTTAAAAAATATATTTAAGAAAATCTACTGTAACTCAACAAGGATAACAAGTATCTGTGGTATTTGAAACTTGACTCACTCTCGTGCCTTTCCCTGGTGATTTTGGTGGAAGCTACACTATGGCTCTGGATGGATATGGCCAAAGACTGGCCCTCTCCCCACAGCTTCATTTAAGGCTTACTCTATTTTACCAGGAGGGCAAGGTACCAGTAAACTTCATCCTCTCCAACTCCACATTGAAGAAGTTAAATTCACGGTGAGGTCAGTTTGGAAGAGCTCCCTTTCTCCACCCAGCCCTTCGCCATAGGACCAAGGCTCTACCCTTGGTGAGGCAAGATGAGAATAGTGAGGCCTTGACAACCTTAACTTTGGCTTGCTCATAGAGTAGAAGTAGCAACCAGGAGCAGGAAAACCAGAGCTTACTGTCCTGTAAGTAGAGTATTGTCAGAGAATGACTCATAAAACTATTTCATGGGGAACGGAAGCCAGGAAGAAACAGAGCTCCAAAACTATCCCCAAAGAAACTGACTCTATTATAAACAGAATGTGCTGAAGGTGAAATCTAAAAGCACTCTAGAAAACAATAGCTTCTTATAATTAAGAATAACAAGCCAAACTATAAGCTAGCTAATTCACCAGAGAGAATAAGGGAAAGAGACAGCTAAAATAATACATGCTGTGATAGATATATATATATCCCCAATTGGCCTAAAAATCTCTGTCTGCCCAAATTTAATTGGACTAAGCTGCTGAAAAATTTATAATCCCGGGCACTGTCAAAAACAATAAAGCAATAAGCCTGTAATTAGTGGAGCCTCATATACAATGTCTAATGCCAACTAAAGCAGACAGGTTAACAAGGAGATTAAGTAGAGAGACAGTCAAGGAGAACTCAATTAAAACTACTGTCATTTGAGGGCAAACTGTGCACATACCAAGGTTAAGCCCTCCAGTGAGTGCTACCAAAGGATTCACAATGCAGGGGAAATATACTTTAATAAAATATCCTACCAATATCATTAATAAGTAAACAAACAAAAACAGGTCCTAGAGAGGGGTGAAGGAAGTTCATATCCAGAAAGTCCACAATAAATCACTTAAATGTCCAGTTTTAAATTAGATAAGACAACCAAAAACATGTTACCCATATAAAGGGGAGAAGGAGCAAGACAGGCAACAAAACCAGGCCACGGGATGGACTAGATATCAGATTTAATAAAAATGTCAAGTAGTCCTTATAAATATGTTTTAAAAAAGTAAAGGAAACCATGCTAAAGAAGTGAAGGAGACACACTGTCTAATCAAATGGAGAATATTAATAAAAATACAGAAATTATTAAAAAGAATAAAGTTGAAATTTTAGAGCTGACATTTACAATAACTGAAATTTAAAAAATTTACTAGAGGGAGTACAGAGTAATTTTTAAATAGCAGGAAAAAGAATTAGTGAACTTGAAGACTGATCCATGCTGAATGCAATCTGAAGAACAGCAAGAAAACAGAATGAAGAACTGAATAAAGCCTTAGAAAAATATGCAATTTCTTTCAGCACACCAAGATACACATAATGGGAGCACAAGAGAAGAGAAAAAAGAAGAAAAATAATTTTAATAGACAGTAGCTGAAAGCTCCTCAAATTTGCTAAAAAAAAACCCACTAACCTACATATCCAAGAATTTCAAGAAACTTCAAGTAAGATAGACAGAAAGCAGTCTACTCCTGGACACACATTATAATAAAGCTGCTGAAAGCCAAACAGAAAGAAAAAAAAAAAAAAAACTTGAAAGAGACAAGAGAAAAACAACTGACTGTGTATGAGAGAAATCCAATAAGATTAACTACTAATATCTCATCTGGATCAATGAAGGCCACAAGGCAGTGGGAAGACATATTACAAATGCTAAAGACTAAGGGTAAGAGAATGTGTGTGCCTTGCTTAAAGTAATGAATTTATAAAATATTAGAAATAGGAATTAAGCCTAAGTTTTATTTCTCTAAATCAGTGAGTTTAATAGTATTCAGTGGATCTCTGACCTAAATAGACATAAAATTTCCCTGATGTTCTTATTTAAAATGCAGATATTTGGACTACAACCTTAGAAAATCTTATGCTGGATTTGGCATGGGTTTCAAGAATCTGCATTTGAATGTGCTTTAGAAGTAATTTTATGTGGGTCATTTGAATTACAGTCCAACAGCACAAGCAGATACAGTAAAGAGTGATCATGGAGCTAGAGAGATAAGCACTTGAATCCTCATTCATCACTATCTGCCTATTTAACTGGTGTAAATAAGAAGTTTCTTGCATTTCTAGTTGTTATAGTTAGTAAAAATATCTAATATCTTGTAGAGTTCTTGTAAGAATTAAATAATATATATGAAGCTGACCGCCAAATCAGATAGGCATTTGTTTTCCTCTCATTCCCACTTTCTTGCTCATTCTACCGGCATTCCCATTTTCTGATGCTACCTTCCCCTAAAATCATAATTATTTTCATCTCAAATTGTAACCTATTTTTCTTCTATTATGTCTTTTCACAAGAAAAAAAATTAATTTTAACTGAAATTGTCTGCTTGGATAATTAAAATAAGGACATTAAATTTTGAACCTGGTTAGAAAATACAATTTTTGGATTGAAGTTTTTTATAAAAATCCAAGGTTTTTTTTGTTCTTTTAATAAATGCAATAGTATTTACTAAAGCTTGTCTCAGGCAATAAATGCATATTTTTAAAGAAAGTAGAGAATCAAATATCTTTCTTGATTTTTCAGTATTTAAGTTGAGCAGTCTTTTATGAACCAATATATACTCATACGTACACATTTGTGTGTATATGAGTGCATATATGCACTCATGCTTGAACACTGTGGTGGAACATTGTTTTCATATGATGATTACATCAGGATATGGAAATCAACGTACTCAAAATTCTCTGTTTATTGACAGGATATCACAATTCATAGGTTGTTTCAAGAAAAACTATCCAAAGAAAATATATACTGAATGTCCAAGCCACTCTATATGTGTGGACAGACTCCCTAGTAAGCCACCATGATCCCCATACACCCTGGCATGAACAACCTATGTGATTCCCTCTGCTCTTAGTGTATCTGCAGTACTTATGACTCACTTCTAACCAATAGAATACAGCAATGATGATGGGATGTAAGTGATTACTTGTACTTAAATGCATTATTACATTGCATAAGATGTTAGCACTCAACTTTCTGGAGCATTTGTTACTCTCTTGCTAATTTTTAAGAGGCCAACTGCTGTACTGTGGACTTCCTGAGATCACTGTAAGAACTGTAAGCAGCTTCTGGTATGTAAACAGTATAATTAAAAAGAAAAGAGTGACCATTGAACTAGAGAAATGAACATTTGAATCCTCATTCATCACTACATGTCTAACTGGGGCAAAATATGGAGCCTCTTAGATTTCTAGTTGTTTTTAGTAAAAAATGGAAATTATAATACCTTGTAGAATTGTTGTAAGAAGTATGTTATATGAAGCTGACTTCCAAATCTGTTAGGCCCTTTCTTTTCTTATTCCCATTTTCTTGCTCATTCCACTGTTGTCATTCTGTGTATATGGCCCACAGGAAGCAAGAAACTGAGGCCTACATTCATACAACCACAAAGAAATGAATTCTACACAATAGACTGGGTATGGATTATAGCCAGCAAGAAATCGAGGCCTACACTCCTACAACCACAGGAAATAAATTCTACCAACACCCTGAGCAATCTTCAGAGATTTTCACATGAGACTACATCCCCAGCCAAAACATAGATTGAAGCCTTGTGAGATCCTAAGGAGAGGGTTCAGTTAAGTAGTGTTAACTCCTGACCCACAGATGCTGTGGACAAATAAATGTTATTTTAAACTGCTAAGTTTGTGGTAATTTATTACTCAGCAATATAAAATAATATACTTTGTTTTATAGTCCCTTTCCTTATTTGATTACATATTCTTTGAAGACTAGACCATGTCTTCTTTATTCGAACTTGTTTTTACGGGTTTTCATAGTAAAAGTCTGAATGTAAATATAACCTTTACAAATACACAGAACCAATATATAAGCATACATACTAATATATGTCTGCTATTTTGTTATTTTTTCCCAAGCACTTTAATATATATTGTCTAATATGGTAAATATATCCTGTGGTAAAGGCAGAAAGATATTATGCCTACTTCACAGGTAGGAAAACCAAGGTTGAGTGAGTTAAAAGTAGCTCCACTAAACTCACCTACAAAGTGAGCCACGATGATTACAAAGGCAAGTTAGTCAAACCAGGTCACAAGCCTGTTCCCTAATCAAGGATTGGTTGAAAAGGTTCCTTAGACTTATGTTGCTTTGCTTTACCATCAAACTGTCAAACATGCAGTAAAAAGATATAAACAGACAAGAAAACAAATGAGTGAACAAAATGCTCTGTTATGTCCCTAGTTCCTCAAAAAGGTTCACCCAAACTTGTCAGTCAATACAGCATGGGCCAATTAAGAAACCCACCATGATAGAAAAACTGAAGTCTTTACCCTTTAAACCATTATTGCAGGGGAGTTTCCTTATCAGTACTCACGCATTTACTTTAAAACCACATAAAGAATTCTTTGCTATATCATGTTATATAATATTTATTTCAACTTTCTGGATCATCAGGTCTAAAGAATGCCTGGCTATGGCCTATCCATCAAGTTAACATTCTAGCTTGCTATTGGTCAATTATACTTTTTACATCTATAAAAGCAGACAATCTTTTAAGAATAAACTGAATCAATAATTTAGTGTCTTATCAATGTCTACATTTTATTTTCTAACTATAACTTACATTAAACACTACTTGTTTCTTGTTAAGTATAGAATTTTCTGCATGTAATTATTCACTCAACTTGCAATTTTTAAACTATTAGGAAAAACAGCTTAAGATAGAAATATGACCTAGGAATTTCAAATACATAATAATTACTCAGTTTTAGATTTGGGTGATACTTGAGTGAAACAAATTGTAATGTTTTGAGTGTGACTGTCTATCCTGTTGAGGTGAGTTAGCATATTTGGTCACTGTATAAAGAATTCATTGTGCTTTGTAATGGGCCACCTCCATTATTTGTGGTTTATACATGGCATTCTAAGACATCCCCATAGGAGAGTCACTCTGCTCCTAATAGAGGCTGTAGGTCAGCGTGTTGAGTCAGCATGATGCCATTTTAAAGGATGTGTGTACAATCTGTGAACTTGATTCAGTTTGGTTAAGAAGTATAGCACACAGCATGGGAGGGTAAATTTCCTTTACTTTGTTGTTGCTGAAGTTACAAGGCCATGAGTGCAGAACAGAAGCAAATGTCTAAAATGATCAAAGTCCTTCTAACTTTTCTAGGTTCCATTGCTACTTATCTGTGATTTACAATTAAAACAAAACAGTCTCAACTTGCTGCCTCTAAATAACCTGATCTTTAGCAAGGTAGTTTAAATAACCTTTACTGAATTACATGTGTTATTTCCTAAAACTTAAGTAAACAAAAAGCTAGTTGTGGTTCAATGTCAATTTTTAACATCTTAAGAAGTTCTTCTAATTTATTGATTCAATCATTTGGGAGTACCTTTGACCGCCTATTACAAACCAGATTTGGTACTGGGAACACAACCAAAAAAGTAAAACAAAACAACAGTATAATGTATTGGGCATCGGATCTTGAGCTCAGGGCCTCCTGTGTGAGATGTAATTTTTTTTCTCTCTCTCTATTACACTGCTCTTGCTAAGACATGCTAGCTATGCTTAATAAGATGTAGCCCTGGCTCACAATGGAAAGTAGCATCTCCTGGGATAGTAAAATGTTACAATAACTAGACTGCAAACTTAAACATACACTAGGCATGTGTAAACATTTTTATTAAATTTCTCTGTCCCAATTTTTTAATCCTCTCCACTTTTTCAACCATTTTTTTTCTTACTTTGTGTCTTACTATGCAGAGCAGAGTAGCCTTAAGGGTCATCAAAAATTGACATTGAAGAATAAAAATATCAAATCTTTGATATTTTGTACTTGTGCAAAAGTGAGATAATTCTGGTACAATGTAGCTTAGAAAATGTACTATTCAACTATTTTGGAAGTTAGCACTCTCCTAGCCTTGAAGACAGGCTTGGGACTGCTCAGCCATTAAAGAGACCTGTGACTCTGAGCAAAATTAGAATAAATGATTATTACCCTATGATTTGCACTGTTTTGTTTTTGAGAAACAAACAGTTCTGTTTGTAAATGAAGAGTACATTCTGAGAGAAAACTATGGAAAAGTTTGAGCTGCTTTGAGACATGTTTCAGGCACCTCAACAGACAGATGAAGAGGGGAGAGAAAATAACATGAAATGTGAATGAGATAAATCATGAGAATCTGTTCAAAGAAAGAAATATTTAAAGGACAACTGCAGGAAGAGCAGAACCTAGGCTTCATCACCTTCTGCCTGCCACAGCCCAGCTCCAGCCAGAGATATAGTGAGCACTTTGATATGAAGTTTGAGGGGAAAAGAAGAAAAGGAGGAAGAATATTAATAATTCAATAGAACATACAACTGGAGGAAAAAATGCAAAAAGAAACAGAAAATTGACAATACTTGTTTTGGCTTCCCCTACAATGAAGGCTATCAAAAATACAACATTCTGAAGAATGAGACCTCTTTAAAGGGAAAATAGTAAAAGAAAAAAACCTGTTAGGGAATATCTTTTGCCTGGTACAGTTTCACATGCACTATATTATTTGGTTTTCCAGATAACTCTGAGCTGCAATAATTATCTTATTATATATGAAAATTAATGCTCAGCAATATAATTTTGTTTATCCTAGGTCATACAATAAACTGAATTTCAAATTTGTACTGAAGATAAGTTGACACTAACACTCAGTTAAAAAAAAAATAAAGAAAATCTGTAGTATTCTGTTCATATGGTTGGTATAAACATATTGCATATTCAACCTCAGTTTATCTACCGTCAATAGTAACAGAACAGGCTGGGTGTAGTGGCTCACACCTGTAATCCCAGCACTTTGGTAGGCTGAGGCAGGTGGGTCACTTGAGGTCAGGAGTTCAAGACAAGCCTGGCCAGACAAAGCCAAACCCCATCTCTACTAAAAATACAAAATTTTGCTGGGCATGGAGGTGGGCACCTGTGGTCCCACCTACTTGGGAGGCTGAGGCAGGAGAATCACTTGAACCTGGGAGGCAGAGGTTGTAGTGAGCTGAAATCTTGCCACTGTACTCCAGCCTGGGTGACATGTCTAGACTCCATCTCAAAAAAAAAAGGTAGTAATAGGACATATCCACACACACAAAAATAAATGTTTTGAAAATAGGTCAGAGTCAGCTGGGCGCAGTGACTCATGCCTGTAATCCCACCACTTTGGGAGGCCGAGGCAGGAGGATCACAAGGTCAGGAGATTGAGACCATCCTGGCTCACACAGTGAAACCCCGTCTCTACTAAAAATACAAAAAATTAGCCGGGCGTGGTGGCGGGTGCCTGTAGTCCCAGCTACTCAGGAGGCTGAGGCAGGAGAATGGCGTGAACCCGGGAGATGGAGCTTGCATTGAGCCGAGATTGCACCACTGCACTCCAGCCTGGGTGAGAGAGCAAGACTCTGTCTCAAAAAAAAAAAAAAGAAAAAAAGAAAATAGGACATAGTCAAGAATATCATGCCCTAAATTGCTCCTTGAACACTCCACGTGCAATGGCAGGTTGAGGAAGAGGTTAATATGCATGAGAATATTGTATCATGAAGGAACTATGGGTAAGTAACATGGATAGATAACAGCCTGGACCAGGCCTGAGTCCTCCTGTAACTAAAGGGGAAACTGATGAGTCATGTTGGTTTCAAATTTTGGCCAAACTGCAACTAAACACTTATTTTTAAAACCAAGAAATGAACATTTATCAAAGCTAATACAAGTTGGACATCTTTTCCTCCAACAAAATCCAGAAATTAGTTTATTCATTCATAAACTAAATGTTCATGGAGCACAAGCACCTGCTATGTGAAAGACCCATGTTAGTCAACTGGAGTGTAATCATGATTAAGGACTGAAGCTGACCATTTTAGTCATCAAAGAACACACTACCTAGTGAAGGAGATAGGCATATAAACTATTATGAGATGAATTAAATATAAAAAATACGATACCACCAATGAGAAAATCAACTCATTTGTAGAAAGCTAAGGACAGTTTTATAGTAAAAGGTATATACACACACACACACATACACACATTTATACACATACTTTTTTTTAAGTGTCAGTCAAATAAAGACAGTGGGGAAGGGCCTTCTGCGTAAGGAAGTTTTTTGTTGTTGTTGTTTTTGTTTTGAGATGGAGTCTCGCTCTGTCGCCCAGGCTTGGGTGCAGTGGCACGATCTCGGCTCACTGCAACCTCCACCTCCCGGGTTCAAGGAATTCTCTTCCTCAGCTTCCCAAGTAGCTGGGATTACAGCTGTCCACCACCATGCTCGGCTAAGTTTTTTGTATTCTTATTAGAGACGGGGTTTCACCATCTTGACCAGGTTGCTCTTGAACTCCCGACCTCGTGATCCACCTGCCTCAGCCTGCCAAAGTGCTGGGATTATAGGCATGAGCCACTGTGCCCAGCCAGGAAGATTTTTAAAAAGAAACCAGAAAATTTTTCGATAAAAAAATACCAGTGCAATTTGAATCCTCACTTTAGCACCAAGTAATTTGAAATCTTGGGTACTTTCTTGACTTCTCTGTACTTTAATTTTCTCATCTATGAAATAGTAACAAAAATCCCTATGAAAAACAGCTTCCTACTACTAGGTAGTAGGAAGTGCAGGCCATTATGTCTGATACTTGATGATTTTCCTGTATACACGTTGCCTGCATACATCCAATGTTTTGTGAGTCTAACCTTCAAAATTCCTTGAGAAAGGACAAATCTATTTTTCTAAAAGTTTACTTAAAAGCTCTGTTGGCTACTCACTGCTATGCTAGATGAATCATAGTTCTGACTTAGCATGATAAGTCCTTTGCTTTCCAGCCTATCCTTTTAAATTCCTTATATTCAAGTAATAGCCTTGGTGAATGTTTTTGCATGTCATATACAAACAGCCACATCACACACCTTGTTTAACTTTAGCATCCCTATATTAAGAGATGCCACAACACACCTACTTTGCTTCAGGAAAAGGTTGTTGTGACAGCTGAGATACATAAATTCTGAAAGTGAGGAGCTTAGGCTACTAATTTGCATGTCAAAACCGAAATTTCTCTTCTTTCTCATTTCTATTGACAATGATTGTGTCTAGTTAATGGGAGCAACCTGAAAGAGTTGTGCATTTCACTAAGTTCTCTAAAAGCTTTGCTATAGTAAAGACTGCAAATTAAAATAAAATTTTAATCATGTAGCAGCCTGCAAGTGCTGGACTAATTATAATGATTAAGGACCTTTTTATTCTACAAAAGGAGCCTGGACTTCCATAGAAAAAAAAAAATCCATTCTTTAATTTCTTTATTGGCAGTTTTTATTGAAATCTTAGCTTGCTGGGAAAACCTGAAAATCTGCCCATTTTTTTTATAGCCAGAGAGTACATTTTAAATTTTACCATTAACATATACAATTTAGTCTTGAAAAAAACACCTTATAAAACCTCACTTATGAGCAGCGCTTCATTTATCATGTTAATTTTTAAATTATAGAATGGGGGTATAGATGAAAAATGAATGAGTGAAAGAATACTTGGTGGATAAACCATAAATCCAACACCATTTTCTGTTATTTAATATCTTACTAGACACAGATGTGGCAGTTTCTATGTCTCACAGTTTCTATATTATACACTTCAGGAAAATGGTGTGCCTTCCTTGCCTCTATCATAGATTACTGTGTGATTCAAATGAGCTGACATACATGAAAATGTCTTAAATTTTGTCACATTATAAAATGTGCTAAATCTAGTTAATATACTAAAAGTCAAAATGGATATTTGTTGTCATTGTAAAATATGGTAAATTATGTTAATATAAAATTTTGTAACTGTACAAATAGTAATTTTAAATGTAAAGGTAAAATTATACATGATTTTAAAAGTCGGATCAAACATCCACATAGTTAGTCATTAAAATTTAGGGATCAACAAGTTTAGATAATATCTTCCTTAATTAGAGTAGTTCAATGGCATTCATACCTAAATGATAATGTGGAAAGAAATGGGGGAAACAGTATCCCAGTAATGTTGATGTGGAACTATCAGTCCTGTTTTTATTAAAAAATATTACTGCTCAACTTTTGTCTCCGTTTTGGCTTGGGTCCTGAAGCTGATGAGCCCTGAAGATACAGAGATATTTTTTCAGTCCCTTTGATTTGTATTGCCAAATAGTGTGTACAAGAGTTTAAACAACTGAAATTATCTATTCTTAATCAATTTTTAATCTACATTAGTTCAACTTTAGGCTATATTCACTAACATGTTTTTATTATTCCATTACCTGTACCAACCTGACTTGAGTATTTCAAAAAACTTGTCAAGAAGATAAATTGCCAATAACTTTACTGTTCACTCCCAAAGGCAACCACTCCCAAATTTAGTCAACAGAAAACTTCAACCTATATGCTACAATGTTAAATTATTATTTATCCTTAAGCCTCTTAGAAGCCCTTGTGTCAAACTACTTGACTTTCTGTGTTTGCTAATCCTAAACTACTCTCTCATGATCATCTCAGTCCTAATCAAGCCTCCATGAAGGAAGACCCACATTATGGTACAATTCAAAACTACATAAATGTACCAAATTTACCCAACCTCCTCTGAGATGCTAGGAATTTATCAAGGTAGATCTTTCCCTGACTACCCTAAAAAAAAAAAGCTCAGCTTTACATTATTACCAAATTGTCTTGGTAGAATTTAGTAGGAGCCAACATTTGAGAATTTTTGTTGCCACAAAAACTCAATTGAAACTTTCTCACAGCTATGGGCCACGATCTTATCCTAGAAACAGCACAATCTGGCCGGGCATGGTGGCTCGCCTGTAATCCCAGCACTTTGGGAGGCCGAGGCGGGTGGATCACGAGGTCAGGAGATCGAGACCACGGTGAAACCCCGTCTCTACTAAAAATACAAAAAAAATTAGCCGGGCGCGGTGGCGGATGCCTGTAGTCTCACCTACTCGGGAGGCTGAGGCAGGAGAATGGCGTGAACCCAGGAGGCGGAGCTTGCAGTGAGCCGAGATTGCACCACTGCGCTCCAGCCTAGGCGACAGAGCAAGACGGTCTTAAAAAAAAAAAAAAATACAATCTTCTGGGGTTCCTTGAACCCTCGACTTTGGAAATTTCATAGTGGTGCCTGTGACATATGCTTCATATTGGATCCAAGCTCTGATTTCTTTCCTCTCCTTCCTAATTACCATAAATGTTTCTATCATGTGAGGGGTCTGAACTAGTCATTGGGATTTTGACTTTATCTCATGACGATTTTCAGAAGTACGACTACTACAGTCTCTCTCTGACCCACCTTTGTATAAAAGGCCATAGCTAAACTATTGGATCTATCTGCCAACTTGGTTTTAGAGCTTTGTTGAAGATTCATAGTCCCTTATTTGCTGTACAATCTCTGCTGCTTACTGAGAATACAGTTTCTCAACAAATAAACTTACCTTCAATGAAACTGTTCTATTATTTCTCACCCCTGTCCATGACTATAACACTTTAAGTCCTGCATTTCTTCTTCCATTATCTGATTAAAAAAAAAAACAAAACTCCTAACTTCTGCTTGTTAGCTCTCTATACTGCAAATAAGTTTATTAGAAACCCTTTAGTTTAGCTTTATTCATGTTTGCTAATGGGTCATATGCTATGACAGAAACAAGAAAGTATTAGGCAGGTTAAACTGTAACGTATCTCACTTTACCCCTAGAATGATATTCCTCACTGGAGGCAAATGTGTCAAGATAGTAAACTCATTGCATTCACCAGAAATTTTGGCTAGTGTATCAGTCTGTGTCCAGTCAGAAGAAAGAAACCACATGGTGATTTACACAGAGGAAATTTAATGAAAATAATTATTAAGTTTTAATACAAGAGTAGCTAAAAATGTAAAGAGAACCTAAAGAATTACCTAGAACTGAGGAAAAGTGCTTATGAAGAGATAGACTTGGAAGTAGGACTGTTCAAAAATAGGCCACAGGTCAGATAGAGCGTGTGCGCTGAGTTTGCTGACTTTTGACCTAAGGGGCGTCCATAGGCTTCAATAAGATCAACTCTTCTGTTCCTCCCTTCTCTTATGAGATAATATATGCTAGCTTACACATATAGAGCTATCACTTTTTATTCTTCACTACACATTATTATTGCAAACATACACAGGCAAATATTGGCAGCAACTAATGCAATAGTCTAATAATAGGCATGCTCATTTTTTTTTTCCTAAATTACCACAAACTGTGTGTTCAGTAAGAAACATCTGTGAAGACTGCTCTTGAGCCCTGGAGGAAAAAACACTATCAGATTTTTTTTGACAATTAATACAATGGTGATATGTCAAGGAATTGATCCTTGGATTCATACATCTTAATTAAAAGGTATAATACTTAAATTATAGGAAGTTGGTCCTTTGTAAAGGCCTCAAGCTGAGGACTATTAGGAACCCTTCAGCACCAGATACATTTTGGTAAGAGACAGCTTCCACCTGATAATCCTAGATCAATTAGACAACTACAGTAAATATAAACAGCTTCCACCTATGGTCCATGGAATGCTAATACAGATAGTCACAGTTTTATCTGTATTCGTTTGCTCTTTCTTCTCCTATATATCCTTATGATTCTCTTGTCTAAGGCTACCATTAACTAAGTTACTTTTAAGGCCCATATTTTTAATATTGCTTTCTGCTTCCTCAGTCTCTCCTTGGTTTGAATACAATAGCTGGCTCATATTTATTCACAAATAGGTTAAGGCATACAATCAAACAAATTGGTGGTAATTTACATGTATTCTTATGGGAGTCACGTAGCTTTCCTTTGTTATAGTGTTTGTGAAATGGATCATTTGGTTTGCTAGGTAATGGAATTAAACTGATAGGTGATATTTTGGATGGCAAACATCATGATTAGTCATAAGAGTCAAAAATCTAAAACCATTTCTCACGTCATACCTAGGAAAGGAGGCTCCTTTCTCTACTAAATTAACACTGAGGAAGAACTTTTTGAGGGGACTAGCTATTGTAATAGAACTTTCCCAGAAATAGAAATTGGAAGGGAACTACGGAACAGATTGTATATATTTGGAGGCTGCTGTAATTTCACGAGTCTTAAAAGATGCACAACTTCTCTTTTGCTTTAAATATACCAAATGATCACAACAGGGCAAATGTTATCGCCTGACCACTGGACTATTACAAAACTATCTGACATTATTCTATGGATAATTTGGCCCAAAACAGATTGTTGGTGACCCCAAATGGCTGGTATGCATTTGCAGCACAAAAGCCTCTTGGTTACCACCTAAAAACTAGACAGTTCCATTTTATCCTTGCAAACTGATGTCTGACTTCAGGATAGTACCTGATCTGCCATCATTCACACTCTATTTTGTTCCATTAGCTATTCCTCTATGAAAAGGAGGTTGTTAGATAACTTAACAACAAAAACCAGAAGGAAAAACTTATTTTGAGAACTAAAACATCAACCACTCAAGACAAATTCTGGATTATTCTTTCTACTACTAAGACTTTTTACTTCATGCTTTATAAGAATATCAAAAAGCAGAAAAATGATCTTTTACTCAGAAGAGTATGTCAAAATAGCAGGAAAGGCAGACAATCCCACCAGGGCATTATACTCTTCACTCGACGAAGTTCATGAAATCAGGCATGCAGTATTTGAAAACAGAGCCATTTTAGATAGAATATTGGCCTCATAAAGAGAAGTATTCAGCGTTTTGAAGGAACACTGTTGTGCAAAATATTTCTGTAGACTTCTGTGGAATTGTCAATATTACTAGCAGATTACAAAACAAACGAAAAAGTAAAACTAGATAATTTGTCTAATGATCCCATGTCTGGTTTTGTTAGCTCTTCATATTAAGGATGGGACTTATTCTATTTACTTAATATGAGCACTCTTGGATCCTGGCAGAGAATTGTGACAATAATCCTTCTATAAGTTTTTATCTGCATTGCAGTATTTTTATATGTGTTAACCTCAAATGCTGCTGTGCCAACTTTGTGAAATCATATGATTTAACAAATGATCACCCAACAAAAGAATGGGGAACTGCAACACTGTAGAGGTTGAAGCAATCATCCCTGAAAAAGTGACAGATGACCATGACATCTTATGTAACAGTGAAGATCCGATTTAATCATGTCTTCAAATATTCATGTTCAGTTGGCTAAACCTAGAAAACTGATGGCCTCCAACTCCATCAATGTTTCTGCCAAGGACATGATCTTGTTCTGATGGATACATTGTATTCCATGATATATATATGCCCCATTTTCTTTATCCAGTCTAACACTGATGGGCATTTAGGTTGATTCTGTGTCTTTGCTATTGTGAACAATGCTTCAATGAACATACACATTCACTGTCTTTATAATAGAACAAGTTATATTATTTTGGGTATATATCTGGTAATGGTATTTCTTGATCGAATGTGTTGACGAGAAGAGTTATACTTGGTAAAATAGTTGAAGAGATTTATTCTGAGCCAAATATGAGTGACCATGGCCTGTGACACAGCCCTTAGGAGGTCCTTAGAACACATGCCCTAGGTGGTCAGGGTACAGCTTGGTTTTATGTATTTTAGGGAGACATGAGACATCAATCAAACCATTTAAGAAATCCATTGGTTTGGTTCAGAAAGGCGGGACAGTTCAAAGCAGGGGCCTCCAGGCTATAGGTAAATTTAAACATTTTCTAGTTGAAAATTGGTTGAGTTATCTGAAGACCTGGATTAATGGAAAAGAATGTTCAGGTTAAGATAAAGGATTGTGCGGACCAAGTTTTATTGTACAGAGGAATCTCTCAGACTACAGAGAGAGAACAGTTTGTAAAAAGTTTCTTATTGGAAATAAAAGTGTGCCTGGCTCTTAGTTATCTCCTGGATCTGGAAAGGAAGGAAGGAAAACAAAGGGGGAAGGTGATTCTGTATAGAATGTGGATTTTTCCCAAAGAGACTTTGCAGGGCAATTTCGAGGCATGGCAAGAAAATGTATGTTGGAGTTAAATATTTTCTTCCTTGTCTCATAATGTTATACCAGAGTCAGACTGAAAAGCAAGTCACAATACACAGGGTCAAATAAAACCCATCTGATGAGAATCCATGGTTTGTAGGGCATGACTCCCCAGACCCTTTAGGCAAGATCAAAAATCAGAGCTTAGTCCTCGGTCCCCCCCACCCCCTTGGCCATAAAGCATTCCACAGAACGGATATGCAGCCCAACAAAACAGCAACAGGTCCCAAGGTGCTAGGAGGCTTATTCCTAGAGTAGTTTTGTTAGTGGTAATAGTTTTAAATATTTGTGATTTGTGTCATGGGGAGAGGACGCGATCTGACCTGATGTAATAGCCAATAGTTCAAGGGGTGAGATGGAGTCAGGCCTAGGGTTTAGCCTAAAAAAAAAAAAAAAAAAAAAATCCCGGATCTTATCTATTTTGTGAGCTATCATGCTCCAGGTCTTTAATTGTACCTTCTTTCTTTTGCTGTATCTGTCATACATTTATAAGACATACATAATGCTAATACAGTGACAAATACCATACATCTAGCAAAGATCAGGCATCTAAGAAGACTATAGGTAGAGTCAGAGGACAGTAAACAACCTAACCAGCCAAAAAACCCCCACTGCCTGCCTCATCATACTCTTTGATTAGACTCACAATGTGTTTACCCTATTTATTAAGGGTCATTTGAACCTTATGATAAATCTTATTTGAGGATTATAGGACCAATACTAAATCGGGATCCAATAAATTCAGTTTCTCTTCTGACCAATTTATCTCCACAGATGTAACATCCTGAGGAGGATACAAATTAAATGCAAAGAATTCCTGGTCCTCAATGTCTAAATTGTTAAAGGGCTTGTTAACAGAGAACAAATCTCTTTTTCCCACCACTTTTGTATCGCACCATACACTGGCATTTGGGAGACAAAAGGAGGTTTTGCCACAGGAGAAGTTATATAATTCTACAGTGACATTTTGTTGTTCCTCCCAACAGAAATGGCCCTTTGTCGTATACCAGATGCTATGTCCCATGGGGGTGGATAGTAGAGGACAAGTTTGGAAAAAAACAGGGTTCCAAGTGATTTGAGGGCATAGCCATTTTCCTTTCCTGTTTTTACAATCTGAAAGGGACATGGGATGCCATGTGTTATCAGCTAAAATAGCCCACCTATTTCCCAGGGGGAGTATTCTTGTATTGTTTACAATAGATCCAATGCCTGCCAGTAAGACAACAGAGTACCTTTGAGCCTCATTTAACTTTGGTGCCTGTGCTCTTAAACAATGTTTAAGAGCCAAAATGTTTCCGTCCAAAAATCTCCCTAAGTTTGGGGGACCATATACTTTTCCACATGTGTTGGATTGTACCTCAGTACTGACGATTGTAGGCCATTGCTTCATAGCCACCTCAGATTCCATTTGTAATAAAATAGACATGAGCCCCTGTTGGGTAAGAGTACATGTTCATCCCCATCTTTGGGTTTGGAAGTATGTTTTTATGGTTTGTCTGGTTTCTTTTAGCCATTTGATGAGTGCTGCATTATCTTTTAAAGCAGCTTTCCATCCTTTTCCGTATTCCTGAAATAGCATTCCTACTCTGTGGCCTATTTTTGATAGGGAATTTTTTTCTAAAGAATGTCTCTATTAGTCATGAACTCAGCTTGCCCCAGTATCCCTAGCCCAGCTCCATTTCCTCCAGCGAGGTCACGCTTTAGTTTTTTGGAAGGCCAATTTTTGTATATTCACCAGGAATGCTGTTTCCATTGTATACTGATGGCATTTGTACAGTTTGGATAAATGGAGTAATCCAGAACTGCTGGGTATCCCAAACAATTGTTAGGTGAGTGGAGGTTACACCTAAGTATACCTTTGTCTGGGTATTCCATACGATTTCCCAGTGGCGCCCTGGTCTTAGGGTGGAATGTGTGCTGTCAGTGACCTCTGTCCACCAATTGACTCCCATCAATAGTTCTCTAAGGGCAGTGTCAGTGTGGTTCATGCTGGATAGTGGCACCCAGCTGCAAGCACAGGGCTGGTAGTTACTTGGACAGGCTATGCTATGGCCGTTTACATAGGAGGCTGCTATAATTTTCCCACTGTAACCAGGCAATTGTCTCAACTGATTATGCCCAATATTTATTGTTATGCAATGTTAGACCCCCTCAGTAGTCATCCTGAGGCATTGTTAGGCAAGTATTCCTGCAGGGCATCATATTTGGTTGCAGCTCTGCAAGAGAGCTACCCTAAAAAAAGGGGGACCTCAGGAAATGTTTAGAATGGTGCTGTTGCACATAACACTCTTCATTGCATCCTGATCTGTATCACACCAAATGATGTGGGCTCTGCCTGCAGGAAAATTGCTGAGGTTTGCAGGGGACCGGGAGAAATTTTCAGGTTTAAAAAGAGAAGGAGTGTGGAGTAGGTAGACAGAGGAGATTGTGGGAGTGAGAATGAACAAGTAAAACATTTTCCTGGCTTTAACAAGGGAACATATAGCCGCATCCAGTTAGAACATTATACCAAGGAAGACTGCATAGATTCCCAACAGCTTCTTAAGGCTTTCAGTGAAAACATTCAGGGTTTTAGCAATATTCTATAGCAAGGAAAGTAAGAATGAGAGTTATTTTAGATTTTATGAGGACTGGCCTGACCCAGTGTCTCTGGAAGTATGTTGACTTTCATTGTAGCCCTAGAGACTGGCTGAGCCTCCAGTCTTCTCTTGATTTGCAGGTGGGGGTCAGACATCAGTTCAGAAGCCCAGGCATGGTTAGGAATGTGGTTGGTCACTCATTTTAGGTGTGAAATGTGAATCCAAGAAACAAAGAAGTGACTCCCTTTAACTTTGCAGCACAAGAGTTGGTTAAAAGCACCTGATAAAGTCGTTTCCAGTGGGATTATAGAGAATCCTTCAGTTGGTGTCTTTTTCAATATACAAATTTGCCTGGCTGTAATCCGTGGTCTTTTGGGATATCAGCCCCCAGGAGCTAAGTGTGAAAGATACTGTTACCAAGTTTGTATTATTTGTTAAGGTTTTGAGGAGCCCTTGACGATAGTGCAATATTTCCCCTTTGAATAAGGTCGGTTCTTACAAACCCTCATCCAGCCTCATAGGTCTCCCTGTTATGATTTCACAGGGTGATAAACAATGTTTTCCAAAAGGAGTGGATCTAAGATTAAGCAAGACCAGTGGGGAAGGCTTTTGACCAAGGGAGATTAAAAGCCTCCATCAACTTAGCTAACTGAGTTTTCATTGTGCCATTTCTTCATCCACCAACCTAGAGGATTGCGGATGGTAGGCACAATGGAAACATTGTATTATGGGCCAGAGTTTGCAAATGGATTGAACAACTTATCCAGTAAAATGAGTTCCATGATCACTATGCAGTTCAGAAGGAATTCCCCAAACTGGAATGATTCTAACAAAATTTTCCCTACTGTTAAAGCAGTAGCCCTCTGACAAGGAAATGCTTCTGTCCAGTGAGAAATCATACAAACTAAGACCAGCACATATTTGAAATTTTGGAGTGGCAGCATCTGGATAAAATTCAGCTGCCATACTTCAAGAGGACTGGGAAAGGAAAATGATCTTGGGAGCCATATAAGGGCTTGCCAGCATTCTGTTTTGGGGCATATAGTATATCGAGAGTATACCTTTTGGGCTACCATGGAAGATGGTTTCCAAAAGTATTGTTTTCTCCATGATACCATTTTTTCAGAGGCCCAGTGAGTCATTTCATGAAAAAACTGAAGGAAAGGCAATTGTGCACCTATAGGAACTATGGGTTTTTTGTTAAGCCCTAGCCAAAATTCCTCACTTGGGTCAAACATGCCTCCATTCTGTTGCCAGGTTTGTTTCTCTTGAGGAGTTGATGCTGTAAAAGAAAGTTAGTGCAGGTATTTGTAGGATAAAAGGTACACACCCACACAGGATGGGCCATCTTTCCTAGGACAGCATTCTTTGCTGCAGCATTAGCCAGATTATTTCCTTTTGCTTCTTCAGTGTTAGCCTTTGAGTACCCAGAAATTTTTATGACTGCAAGTTGCCTTGGCATCTGAATTGCTTCTAGTAAATTCGAGACTTGGTGCCCATTTCGTATGGACTGTCCAAATAAAGTAAGAAATCCTCTCTGTTTCCACAGCATGCTAAAATCATGGGCTACTCCAAAAGCATACTGGCTATGAATATATATATTTACCACTTTTCCTATAGCTGAATTACAAGCTCTAGTTAGTGCTATTAATTCAGCCATCTGGGCTAATTTGACTCCTTAGGGTTGGCTACTTTTGATTATCTCTGTTATGGCATATCCTGCCTGGTAATGCCATTGGTTGTCCCTTAAATAAGAACCATCTGTGAATTAAATTAATTTAGTGTTCTCAATGGGAGTTTCCTGTAAATCTCCCCTAGAGGAGAGTAAGATATTAGTTAGATGTTGGGGGCAGAAAGAGGAGTATCTCATAAGAGGTGAAGCAAGTAACAGAATAGTGTTGAGTGTGGTGAGAGCTTAAAAGAGATTTCACAGAGTGAGGGGCATAGCTGGTTGGGGGGAACCTAGGACAAATCATTCGACATTTTTGCATAAGGTGGCTGCAGCTAATATAGCCCTCATACAAGGAGGATGCCCCTTTGCAAATGGATCTAACTGTTGACTGAGATAACAAATTGGTCTGTGAGTGTCACCATGTTTTTGAGTTAATACTCTTAGACCACTCCCCTTTATTTCATGTACAAAGAGGGAAAAGGGAAAAATATAACTGTGGTGGCCTAGAGCAGGTGCTTGGGTGACAGCCTGTTTCAGATTTTCTATGTGCTTTTTTCCCCCCTCTTCCCAGTGGATTGGGTTTGGCTGGGTTTGTTTTCATTTTTTTGTATAGGGATTGGGCCATTAAGGAGTAGTTTGGACTCCAACTTCTGCAGAGACTCTCTCAGGGTTTATTAATAGCCCCCTTGGGGAATTCAGATGTCCCAAATATTTAACTTGGGGGAGGCAAAATTGTAATTTATCTTTTGAAACTTTGTGTCCCTTAAAAGGAAGCTGTTTTCACAGTTGGACAGTGCCTTCTCTGTATTTTGGTAGGGAGGATGAACACAAGAATAAATTGTCCACATACTGAATTAGAATAGAGTAGAGTAGTGTAGAATTTGGAAATTCAATGTCGTCTTAAGCTGCCTTTAGTATTTGATAAAAATAAGTAGAACTTTTAGCGTAGCCTTGGGGTAAGACTGTCCATGTGTATTGGTGATTTTCCCAAATGAAAGCAAAAAGATACTGGCTATTTTGCTTTACAGGTGTGCTGAAAAATGTACTACAAAAATTAATAACTGATAAGTGGCTGGCAGTGACAGGAATATTAGACAGTAAGGTGTAGGGGTTAGGAACACCAGGGTGTCTAGGAATTATTATTTTATGTATCGCTTTTAGGTCTTGAACAAATCTCCAGCCTTTCCTACTTGGCTTTTTAACTGGGAGGATTGGTGTATTGCAAGGGCTGGTGCAGGGTATTATGAGTCCTTTGCTCAAAAGTCCTGAATGGTTGGTTTGATTCCTAGTAAGGCTTTAGGTCTAGGGGGATATTTAGGTCTAAGGGGATATCCAAACCCCTTACATTTGGCAGGGGTTTGGATTTATTTATTGTTATGTCTATACAGACTGCTGACTTAATTCTCCCAATATCTGTGGAAGAGCTTGCCCATAAGGAATCTGGTACCTTAGATAAGAAAGGGTCTAATTCTTTCTGTCCAGAATCTTGATTAACTTTCACAAGCACAATATTACATGTGGGCTTTTGTAAGTCTTCTGTGTCTCCCAAGTTGAGAATTATTTCTCCCTTCTATGAAAATGAGATGTGAGCATTATGGGTCTCTAGGAAATCCCATCCCAGCAGGCTTATTGAGGACTATTTACTTTAAGAGAAATATAATGCCCCACTAGTTCTTCTAATTGAAATTAAAGGGGATTTGATTTAAAGGCTATTGTAGGAGAGTCTGAAATCCCTACCATTTGGACTTTTTCTTTACTCCAAGGGAAAGGGTTTTTGATCAAGGTAGGGTTAAGGACTGACAGTGTAGCTTTAGTGTTTTCCTAATTTATGGATATTTCTACTTCTAAAGCATTAGTTAGAATTTGGGGGAAAACCCTCTCTATTCTCTCAGAGGATCCCTATTCTTATTTTTGAGTTGTTCTGGTGCTTTCCTCTGGGGCCCTTTGCCCCTTTTGTGCAAGCATCCATTTAAGTTTTTTGCATTCATTTTTAAAATCTCCTTTCTTTACTCAAACAACTTTACAAGAAAAAAGCAAACAACCCCATTAAAAAGTGGGCAAAGGATATGAGCAGATACTTCTCAAAAGAAGACATTTATGCAGCCAAAAGACACATGAAAAAATGCTCATCATCACTGGCCATCAGAGAAATGCAAATCAAAACCACAATGAGATACCATCTCACACCAGTTAGAATGGCAATCATTAAAAAGTCAGGAAACAACAGGTGCTGGAGAGGATGTGGAGAAATAGGAACACTTTTACACTGTTGGTGGGACTGTAAACTGGTTCAACCATTGTAGAAGACAGTGTGGCGATTCCTCAGGGATCTAGAACTAGAAATACCATTTGACCCAGCAATCCCATTACTGGGTATATACTCAAAGGATTATAAATCATGCTGCTATAAAGACACATACACGTATGTTTATTGAGGCACTATTCACAATAGCAAAGACCTGGAACCAAGCCAAATGTCCAACAATGATAGACTGGATTAAGAAAATGTGGCACATGTACACCATGGAATACTATGCAACCATAAAAAATGATGAGTTCATGTCCTTTGTAGGGACATGGATGAAGCTGGAAACCATCATTCTCAGCAAACTATCACAAGGACAAAAAACCAAACACCACATGTTCTCACTCATAGGTGGGAATTGAACAATGAGAACACATGGACACAGGAAGGGGGACATCACACTCTGGGGACTGTTGTGGGGTGGGGGGGGTGAAGGGATAGCATTAGGAGATATACCTAACGTAAATGATGAGTTAATGGGTACAGCACAACAACATGGCACATGTATACATATGTAACAAACCTGCACGTTGTGTACATGTACCCTAGAACTTAAAGTATAATAATAATAATAATCTCCTTTCTTTTTGCAATAGTGAAAAATTGCTTCCTCTTGGGGGTCACTTAGATCTCTGGGGACCATGGGACCCTTGCAAACTCCCAACTTGGTTACTAAGCTGTGTTAGTTGTAAACTCATAGTCTTAGAGACTGTTTCCTTTTCTTTCTCGATGATTGTTTGTGACAATTAGTTAGCTAGGGTGACTAGGTGGCTAGTGGGCAAGGAAGCCCAAGCCACATTATTCATCTTCATTAGGGTTACTAACTCATTATTTAAACCTTGAATGAGGCTTCTACCATGCTCAAAATTTTCAGGAGGTATTCCTGAAAACTGAATGTCTTTTCAAACCTGACAGGAAAGTCAGGCACGGTTTCATTTGGGTGTATTTTACATTGTTGCACCCTTGCCTAATTTATAACCTCGGGGAATATCTGTGGGGTATAGTTTCACAGAGGCGATTACAAAGCTCTGTGCATTAATCTTTTCCAGTTGCATCTATTTTGTCAAAATCTTTTAAAGGCTGTTTCCAATCTGCTACTTTAAACCATTGTTCAGCTTTGTTTTTGGGGACAAGCAGCTCAATTAGCTGATACAGTTTAGAGAAACTTGGATCATAAGTCTTAAGGGTTAATTGGAATGCCTTACCAAACCCAAAAGGATTTTCAGTCAGACTGGGAAATTCAGACACCAAGGCCTTTAACTCTGATTTGGTCCAGGGAGTATATGTTATGTGAGGATCTCCTCTGCCTGTGGGTTTTATTCTAAAATAAACAACTACTATATTATTTTCTCCAGCTATTTTTGGTCCCCCTGTGGCTCGACGCAAGGGAGTAGAGGAAGGAGGAGGAAAAATGAAACTGTCCAGACAAGGAAGTTCAGAGAGTAGAGGGTTAGCAGGAACAGAAGGGAGACAGTTTCTGGAGCCTTCCTGATTTCAGAAGTGGCTTTTACTAATTTCTTTAATTCTGAGACAGTTTCACAATTTCTTTTGTTAACTTCCTGGAGGGAGGCAACCTTATTATTCCCTCTTTTTGATAATTCTAGGTGCCAGCTAAAGTATAATTTCCATTCATTGTCTTTGATTTGGGAGCCTTAATGTTCTAATCTAGCGTGCAAGAAAGCCAACTTAGGGATATCAAAAGTTCCCCATTTTGGAAACTTTACACGTAAGATTATCTTTAGTAAGATCTTCCCATTAACACAAATACTTGGAAGTAAAGGCACCATAGTTATTAAAGAGAAACCCAGCTGATGTGCCTTTATGGGGCCACCCACCTTGCCTTTCCTGTTTTTTGGAGGGTTTATTTCCCACCCTTTTTTTTTTTTTTTTAAGAGGAACTGACCCGTGGCCTAAGGTTTTTGTGTGGTGGATTGATATGTGCTGCTTGTGGGCAGGACTCTACAGTGTGTCAACACTGAGTTGTTTCTACCTTCTTACTTGTCTCACTTTCTTCAGAGGTCTGTTACCTCTCAGAGGGCTTAAAATGCCAGGTGATCAGCCCTTACATGCATTTCCTGGACAAGCCTTTTTAAATTAATATTTGTTGGGGAGTTTCCTATAGCGCCACTGCATATTGCAGGGGGTCAACCCCCAGACTCTCCCACAAGGTCCCCGGTCACCCAAGTGCACTGTTCAGCTGGGAGGAGCAAATTGCTCTTTCTCTTTGGAGCTGAGGAATTCAGTCTCTCATTTACTTATGAAAAATGCCAGTTTAGTTCCTCACACAAAGTGCACACAGACAAGCCAATTGAGATTAATTTCGAGAGAGAAAGCAATGATTAAGACGCTTTTGAATGTACCTCTGAAACTAAAGATTTTAAACAACTTCCTAGGAGGAAAGAGGAAAACAACCAGCTAAGAATAAATCAAGGACCATCAACCAAAACAAGAGGTCTGGGGCTCAGGAGGACTTACCAGTTCCACCAAAGGAGAAGCTCAAACTCGATGAGGCTTCAATAGGCCCCTGCTGGTACCTTAGCTCCGGTTTTGGGCAACTCCTTCAGGGTTCTGAGTCTTTTCTGAGGCCCCACGTTTGGCGCTGGATTATTGTCGACAAAAAGAGCCAAGCTCTGTAAAATATTTGAAGACATTTATTCTGAGCCAAATATAAGTGACCATGGCCTATGACACAGCCCTCGGGAGGTCCTGAGAGCATGGGCCCAAGGTAGTCAGGGTACAGATTGGTTTTACATGTTTTAGGGAGGCATGAGACATCAATCTAATACATTTAAGAAATACATTGGTTTGGTTCAAAAAGGCAGGACAACTCAAACTGGGGGCTTCCAGGCTATAGATAAATTTAAATATTTTCTGGTTGACAACTGAATTTATCAGAAGACCTGAGATCAATGAAATGCAATGTTCAGGTTAAGATAAAGGATTATGGGGAGCAAGTTTCATTGTGCAGAGGAATCTCTCAGCAGGCTGCAGAGAGAGAGAGAGCAGGTTGTAAAATGTTTCTTATTGGAACTAAAAGGGTGCCTGGCTCTTAGTTGATTATCTCCTGGATCTGGAAAGAAAGGAAGGAAAACAAAAGGAGAAGGGGATTCTCCATAGAATGTGGATTTTTCCCACAAGAGACTTTGCAGGGCAATTTCAAGGCATGGCAAGGAAGTATATTTTGGGGTCAAATATTTTCTTGTCTCATAAAGTTATGCCAGAGTCAGCCTGAAAAGCAAGTCACAATATACAGGGTCAAATAAAACCCATCTGATGAGAATCCATGGTTTGCAGGGCATGGCTCCCCAGATCCCTTAGGTAGAAATTTGGGCAAGATAAAAAATCAGAGCTTAGTCCTCAAATGGTATTTGTTTTCAGCTCCTTGTGGAATCACCACATTGTCTTCCACAATGGTTGAACTAATTTACTCTTCCACCCACAGTGTATAAGCATTCCTTTTTCTCCACAGCCTTGCCAGCATCTGTTACTTTTGGCCTTTTTCATAATAGCAATTTTGACTGGTGTGAGATGGTATCTCACTGTGGTTTTAATTTGCATTTTTCTAATAATCAGTGATGTTGAACTTTTTATCATGTGATTATTGGCCACATGTATGTCTTCTTTTGAAAAGTGTTCATTCATGTCTTTTGCCCACTTTTTAATGAGGTTTTTCTCTTGTAAATTTGTTTGAATTCTTCATAGATGCTGGATATCAGACCTTTGTCAGATGCATAGTTCACAAAAATTTTCTCCCATTCTGTAGGTTGTCTGTTCACTCTGTTGATAGTTTCCTTTGCTGTGCAGAAACTCTTTAATTAGATCTCATTTCTGAATTTTTGCTTTTGTTGTGATTGCTTTTAGTGACTTTGTCAGGAAATCTTTGCTTGTTCCTATGTCCAGAATGATATTTCCTACGTTGCCCTTCCAGGGTTATTATAGTTTGGGGTTGTATGATTTCAATACTATCTCCTTGCTGTTCTTGCTGCTCTTCCAATCATATTATTACTCTTAACCAATTCTAATAAAATCCCTAGATTGAAAGACCTACTTTAAACAAGAATCCACAGCTGATAAGTATTCTAACTTTGCCTTCCATACTCCCAGACATTACTAAGATTTTATCAAGTAAATGCTCTCCCTTACTCTAGAACAACAAAAAAAAATCCTTGCTTTGCCTTACCAACAGGTTCTATTTTTAGGGAACTAGCACCTAACAGTGTCTTATTGCATTTGTTTTCTGACCTAAGAGACCATTTTTAAGGTGGTTGTAGGATTGGTAGTAGACACCAGATTATCTGTAATTGTTAGCACAGTCCAGCCTTGAGACATCTTTACTCACCTTTATCAAAGTCTGAAATAGCCTTTTACTTGATTTCTACATGATCACTTCCTTAGGTCTTTTTATATATTTCCTTGTAAGAAAAGGCTTTCAGCCCTCTATTCATGCTACCTCTTTTCCTCAATTATTGCTCATAGCCTTCATCACTATCTAAAATATTTAATTCCTGATTCCCACTATCTTAGCTTTCTATCATTACAACAGACACAGATTGGATAATTTATAAAGAATAGAAGCTTATTTGGCTCATGGTAGTAGAGGTTGGGAAGCCCAAGACCATGGGGACTGCAGCTGTCAAGGGTTATCCCCTGATGGTGAACAAGCACTCAAGACATAGAAAATGGGGGCCAAACTTATGCTTTTATCAGGAATCCACTCCTGGGATAACTAACCCACTCCTGTGATAATGGCATTAATCCATTAATGAGAGCAGAACCCTCATGACCTAGTATCCTCGTAAGGACCCACCTCTTAATAATATCACAACGATAAATTTCAATATGAGTTTTGGAGAGGACATTCAAACCATAGCACTCAGCAATAGAATGCAGACTCTTAGAGAATATAAACTTTACTACTATAATTCTAGCATGCAGTATAGGGACTCATGTTAAGTAAAAGATTAATAAATATATAATAAGTGAATACAAAATGAATTCTGTGGTAGGTGTGAAATAATGATATGTATACAATGCGAAGAGTTATTACTAAATAGGTGAAAGAGGGAGATAGGAAATAATGTATCAGATCAAAAACATTTCTAAGGTTGATACGTTTTTAAGAATGGGAAATACATGCTCATGGAAAACAACCCATGAGGAAAACAAGAAGCGATTAATAGAGTAAGACAATTAAGTGCTGAAGTACATGGAATTTAGAATAGGGATGAAATATTTTGGTTCCAATAGGAGAAATAACTCTTCCATTTTCATCAATGGTCTAAGGAAATGATTGGAAAGCAAATGAATGATAAAAATGGTTCACCATATAACATTCTTTGAAAAATAAATAGGAGCTTTAGATATGTGGAGAAGATTCTATTTTGTCTATTAAGTTGGAAGTGAGGTTACTTGCTACAGTTAAATGCACCTGGTGGTAAGATAAAAGGATTAAAAAAAACAGATATTTTAAAATAGTAAATTTTATGAGCAGAAGAGAACTCATTAGGTATATTTTGGAAGATACTTGGAAGCATCGAGAAACCATCTGAGTTTTGAGACCATAAATTTTCAGTGTTGTATTAGTTCTCCTGTGTTACTCATCAGGAAAGATACAGGAATGAAGTAGAGCAGTACAGTGAAAAATAATAATTGCAATTATGCTTATTTTTAAGAAGTAATTGTTCTGCATAGCAATTTGATAATAAGCCTGTCTTACTAGAATAATGCTAACTTAATTATTTAAATCTTATGTGCTACCTAGATGAATTCCAAGACTTTTAGCCATAGAACATTTTCACTGTCAGGATCCTATAAAATTTTTGTTGGGTCTAAATTTCAATGCTTTTTTTAACTTTTGCAATTAGAATATTAGTAAATTTAACACTATTTATTAAAAGAAAACTGAGAAAGCTTGAAACTTCAAGGTATTTAAGAAATTCTGCTTCATCTTCAAAATAGATCAAGAACAAAATTTTTCAGTTAAGATCATTAACAAAATCAGATAATTTTCTAAAGTCATATTTAAATCATTCTTATTCTATTCACGTCCTTCCAAAGACTAAAATTTACAATTATGAAGAAACAAATATGCCCCTTCAGCAGGAGTTCAGCATAAGGTTAAATTTAAACGTACTAACACATACCTTTATTTCTTAAAGAGAATTTTCTTCAAAAAGAAAATTTAAGAAATACATGAGTCATTATGAAAGTTAAATGTGTGTGGAAGGTCTACATAAATGAGCTTATTATCAGATTGCTTTGGTTTCTAATATATTCTTCTTAGCTAGCTTAATTCATCGTACTTGAAGAGGAATTTTAAAATTAGCTACCATTTACTGTGATTCATTCTACTTACATGTTCTTTTATAAGACTTGCAGTTTAACTTTTTACTCCATTAGTATATAAATTCTTAGAAGAACAAGGTCCTCTTCGTATTTATATCATCAGTGCCTAACAAATGACTAGCACACTCAGGCATTCAGTAAATGTTTCGACTTAGGAGTTGGATTAAGGAAAGAAAATTACAAGGATTGAACTGTGGTAGAAAAAGTTTCTAATAAAGATGCACATCATATACGAGGCATAGCACCCATCAGTTTTTACTTACTGGAATGAGAAAGGGTTGAAACATTTATAAGAGCAATCGTAAAATAAATTGTAAACTATATTAGTTATCAACAAACATTTCAGAGTTGTTTACAGAGAAAGTGCTATTGTTATTGTAACAAAATTGAGCAATTATCATTCCCAAGGAGAAAAATGTGACATCTTGTCACAAGCAGTTGTAACACAAAAAATTGTGTTCTAATAAAGATGATAACTTAAACATGTACATGAATTCTGACACATGGAAATTTTAATTATAAAAGTGATAGATCACAAAAGACATTTTTTAATTTGTTGTATTGACATATACACACACATACAGTTTAACACATAAATTAGAAATTGTTATGTGTCAATTAGCTTTTGTTGTAAAAAGGATTGATTAGTTATTTTTGGTTTCATAACAATAATAAATCATTTTTAAATTGTAAGCTTAGTAACCTCAGAAATTAATGGAGGCACCTTATATTTGTAAATGTGACAACAGCAGGCTAATTGTTCTACTGAACACAGAAAATATTTTACCATTGCAGAAATATTATTAAGAAACATGTGTTGGGTATGGTCATTTGAAGTGCCACATAGAATTATGAATTTTTTTTTAATATTTCAGACTTATTTTTCTAAAATAGATCTTACACAGAGCTATGCAGATGTAAAAAACTTATGTTTTGAGGTTCAAATGGATTTGAGTTTCTATTATTAAGCAGACTAACTTTTCTTTCAAAATAACTCCCAATAAGTCTTAAGGAAATTGTCTGTTTTTCAAGTAAAAGCTTTCTAAGTTTTAGTTATTTTGTAGTCTCTTTCATAAGCTTTACTCTCCCCTATCCTATTATCAGATTTGGAACCTCAGATAGGATATAAATAAGTTCACGTAACTGAGGAGATTCAATGAGATGAAACATGTATTGACATTAAAACTAGTTTGACTTAATGTGCAGCAATAATATCTCCAAATTTTGCAGCAAACCACTGGAAAGAAAAGTAATTTCTTTTTTTCAATAATCTATATTAAGTCAAGTCTCATCACTTTTCAAGATTGTTTTGCTAAATTTGAAAGGCTTATATACAGGTGAAAAGTATGGTTAAGACCAAATGAATGAAATATATATATAGAAAATGGAATTCTGCATAAAAATTAGAATAATGTAACTATTGCAATATTGCAAATGGGAAGCTTTCATATATTTGTATGTTTCTAAAGGGCATTATAGAGACATGTTCTTCACAAGCAGACTATGTGCCTTACACATGGTAGAATATATAATGATAGAAATATCTGATAGTTATATACTTTTTCTATTTTTCAAACGATTTCATACTCCACAGTACTAGTAGCTTTTGATTACCTTGAAAAATATAACACTTTCTAATCTCTAATATTTCTGATTTTAAAAATGAATTAGGTTGTTAAAATCTACCTCTGAGACTTTGCTGAAGTTGCTTATCAGCTTAAGGAGATTTTGGGCTGAGACGATGGGTTTTTCTAGATATACAATCATGTTATCTGCAAACAGGGACAATTTGACTTCCTCTTTTCCTAATTGAATACCCTTTATATCCTTCTCCCGCCTAATTGCCCTGGCCAGAACTTCCAACACTATGTTGAATAGGAGTGGTGAGAGAGGGCATCCCTGTCTTGTGCCAGCTTTAAAAGGGAATGCTACCAGTTTTTGCCCATTCAGTATGATATTGGCTGTGGGTTTGTCATAGATAGCTCTTATTATTTTGAGATACGTCCCATCAATACCTAATTTATTGAGAGTTTTTAGCATGAAGGGTTGATACAAAATCAATGTACAAAAATCACAAGCATTCTTGTACACCAACAACAGACAAACAGAGAGCCAAATCATGAGTGAACTCCCATTCACAATTGCTTCAAAGCGAATAAAATACCTAGGAATCCAACTTACAAGGGACATGAAGGACCTCTTCAAGGAGAACTACAAACCACTGCTCAAGGAAATAAAAGAGGATACAAACAAATGGAAGAACATTCCATGCTCATGGGTAGGAAGAATCAATATCGCGAAAATGGCCATACTGCCCAAGGTAATTTACAGATTCAATGCCATCCCCATCAAGCTACCAATGACTTTCTTCACAGAATTGGAAAAAACTACTTCAAAGTTCATATGGAACCAAGAAAGAGCCCGCATTGCCAAGTCAATCCTAAGCCAAAAGAACAAAGCTGGAGGCATCACACTATCTGACTTCAAACTATACTACAAGGCTATAGTAACCAAAACAGCATGGTACTGGTACCAAAACAGAGATATAGATCAATGGAACAGAACAGAGCCCTCAGAAATAAGGCCGCATATCTACCACTATCTGATCTTTGACAAACCTGAGAAAAACAAGCAATGGGGAAAGGATTCCCTATTTAATAAATGGTGCTGGGAAAACTGGCTAGCCATATGTAGAAAGCTGAAACTGGATCCCTTCCTTACGCCTTATAGAAAAATCAATTCAAGATGGATTAAAGACTTAAATGTTAGACCTAAAACCATAAAAACCCTAGAAGAAAACCTAGGCATTACCATTCAGGACATAGGCATGGGCAAGGACTTCATGTCTAAAACACCAAAAGCAATGGCAACAAAAGCCAAAATTGACAAATGGGATCTCATTAAACTAAAGAGCTTCTGCACAGCAAAAGAAACTACCATCAGAGTGAACAGGCAGCCTACAAAATGGGAGAAAATTTTCGCAACCTACTCATCTGACAAAGGGCTAATATCCAGAATCTACAATGAACTCAAACAAATTTACAAGAAAAAAACAAACAACCCCACTAAAAAGTGGGCAAAGGATATGAACAGACACTTCTCAAAAGAAGACATTTATGCAGCCAAAAAACACATGAAAAAATGCTCACCATCACTGACCATCAGAGAAATGCAAATCAAAACCACAATGAGATACCATCTCACACCAGTTAGAATGGCAATCATTAAAAAGTCAGGAAACAACAGGTGCTGGAGAGGATGTGGAGAAATAGGAATACTTTTACACTGTTGGTGGGACTGTAAACTAGTTGAACCCTTGTGGAAGTCAGTGTGGCGATTCCTCAGGCATCTAGAACTAGAAATTCCATTTGACCCAGCCATCCCATTACTGGGTATATACCCAAAGGACTATAAATCATGCTGCTATAAAGACACATGCACACGTATGTTTATTGTGACATTATTCACAATAGCAAAGACTTGGAACCAAGCCAAATGTCCAACAATGATAGACTGGATTAAGAAAATGTGGCACATATACACCATGGAATGCTATGCATCCATAAAAAATGATGAGTTCATGTCCTTTGTAGGGACATGGATGAAATTGGAAATCATCATTCTCAGTAAACTATTGCAAGAACAAAAAACCAAACACCGCATATTCTCACTCATAGGTGGGAATTGAACAATGAGAACACATGGACACAGGAAGGGGGACATCACACTCTGGGGACTGTTGTGGGGTGGGGGGAGGGGGGAGGGATAGCATTGGGAGATATACCTAATGCTAGATGACGAGTTAGTGGGTGCATTGCACCAGCATGGCACATGTATACATATGTAACTAACCTGCACATTGCACACATGTACTCTAAAACCTAAAGTATAATAACAATTTAAAAAAAAAATCTAGCTCTGACCGAAAAACATACACCTAAATCAAATTTATGGAGTCTCCCAGTTTTTAAACTATAGACTATGTTTTGGAGCAGTTTAGGTTCATAGCAAAATTAAGTGTAAAGTTCAGGGAGCTCCCACATACCTCTTTACCCCCCTATGCACAGCCTTCTCCACCATCACCATTCTGCCCCAGAGTGGTGCATTTATTACAACTGATGAAACTACGTTGACACATCATCACCCGAAGTCCAGAGTTTACATTAAGGTTCACTTTTGGTGCTGTGCATCAAAGCCAGTGTTCAAAACACTGGTTTTGAAACATGTGTAATGACATATATCCAACATTACAGTATAATACAGTAATTCACTGCTTCAAAATGATAATTCACTGCCTCAAAAATCCCCTGCACTCTACCTATTCATCTCTCCTTCTCTTTCCCCCAGCTCCTGGAAACCCATTGATCATTTTACCATTTCCAAAGTTTTGCCCTTTCCAGGATGCTATATATTTGGAATCATACAGCACATAGCCTTTTCATATTTGCTCATACACTTAGTAATATACATTTAAGTTTCCTCATGTTTCTGACCTGATAGCTCATTTTAAAAATTGCTGAATAATATTCCATTGCATGTATATAACGTTATTTATCCATTCATCTACTGAAGGAGATCTTGATTGTGTCTAAGTTTTGGCAATTATTGATAAGGCTGCTATGAACATCCATGAGCAGCTTTTGTGTGAATGTAAGTTTTCAACTCTTTGGCATAAATACCAAGGATGACAATTACTGGATTGTACAGTAAGAGTATGTTTACTTGTGTAAGAAGCTGCTAAACTGCCTTCCCAAGTGGCTATAACATTTTGCATTCCCACCATCAATGAGTGGGTGTTCCTGTTGCTCCAGTGTCTTCCACTTTTAAATTGAGAAACCTATCAAAATTTACTGAATATATAAGTATATTAATTATATATTTTTGCATTTTATGATTTTTTCAGCACTAATATACACGTATTGAAATTTTCAATGAAGAGACACTACTACAACACACTGGATTAATCAATAATTAAGAAATTGATGTAATGCACCAACATAGCTGAATTAGGTGGGGGGGAGGGCAGAAATGAGACAATATTTCACAAAGGAAGCCATACAACTTTATCTTATTATACCAGCTATATGCTATCATGTTCTGAGCTCTTTAGCAGATTGAGAACAGTGTTTCCCAGAGATAAATTACCATCCTCTGGTACTTTTCTGTATATTTACACTAAAGAAAACTTCACAGCAAATACAAACACAGTAACATCAACACAGTAATGTCACAATTTACATCTCATGTGCCAATTATCATTTGCCTTGAAAGCGAAATAGAACCAAATCTCAGTTACTCTTTTTTTTCCCCCTCAACAGAGACTGTTTGCCTTTGGATTCAGTACTATCTCTCTGTCACTTGGTCACACAGTTATGAAATGCATGTCATTCCAGACATTTTCTTAATTGCCTTAGTAGGCAATTAACTATTTATTAATAGTATATCTACTTTAATACTCACACCACCACTGTGGAATGGTATAATTATTAAAATTATATAAATGATGAAATTGAAGCATGCCGAAAAATAAAAATACACATACACATTATGCTGTTTGAAAAAAAAATTTTTAAGTATTTTGGTTGTTATAGGAAGAATACGCAGGTATAGAGGTAATACAGCATATATTAAAAGAAATTAAAGATGAATGTGAATTCAGAATAAGAATTCTGAAATTCAGAAACCTACCTTATGTGATTGTTGTGAGAATAAATTGGAATACTTGAGTGTGAAATGATTAATATAGTTAATTGAACCAGAGTATTTATTTTGGTTATTACTATTGTTATTATTTCATGTATTCACTCAGCAAACATTGAGTGGCTTTTATGTTTGAGATATTGTATGCTTTCTGGACTTTAGGTGTGAGTATCACTGTCACAGTGCTTTAAGCAACGCTTAAAGTTTGAGAAGCATTGCTCTAGGAGACAGGCAAATAGGCAAGGCTTAAGGGTAGGGTCAAGATTGGAGGAGGTTTACGTAGTTGAGACAACTGATGTGACAGATATCAGAGGTAAAGGCGTATTCACAATACATACGTATTAGCATATATAGGTACAAGTATATACATATATGTGTGTATATGTGTATATATATGTGTGTGAACATATGTATATCTGTGTGTGTATATATATAAGCAATTATCTATGTATTATATTGTGGTTTAGGATTTAATATTCATGACCATCAGCATCTATGTCTAACAATGCTGAGAAAATGATTGTGACATTTATACAAATCCTTTATTATTTGTAATTAAGATTAATTAAGGTAAAAATGCAATATATTTTATTGAATGAGGACTAATAAATGATTTGATCTTCATTTTAATCAATGTTCCTGCCCCTGTTGAGTGCACCAGACAATATATTGCTGCTTTGGATTGTCTCTATCATATTCAAAAAAATTATAAACCTCTAAGGCAATTTCAACTTTCCAATTGAAAATTAGATTATATTACTTGGGATTCTACACGAACTACATTAGGATCTAAAAAGGAAATATAGACTCTATAACTAATAAACTCACAAATGAGTAATTTGAATTTTGAACAGTTGAGAAATGTTGCATTCACTTATACCAAATATGAAGGGTTAAATATTTGAAGAAGAAATCAGTTCATTTAAATCCTATTACCACTGTACTTCCTGTTGTTTGATGCTCTACTTATTGACATGTAATAAAAACGTTTACACAGCTGTACTAAATAAGAGTAAGAACCAGAGATTATTCTCCTTGAAACAAATGTAAAAATTTGAAATTAAGATATGTTGCAGTAGATGTAGAAATTGACTTCTGTTTTCAAAATTTTGTGTTTAAAGTAAAGATGTTTTCATGCAAGGAGGAAAGAAAAAACATTCACTTTTCATTTAAAAGTTAACATAGATACTGTAGGTCAAGATGATGTACATAACAAATACTAAATCTTTTATCCTCCAACTAGAGGATATCTTTAAGATAAAATGTGAAAATAATTAAGCACGTACATATGCTTAAACAAATTTGTATAGACAAGAAATAGAAAATATAGAAAGCATGGGCTAAAGCTCTACAGAAAAATTGCTTGTGGGGAGCTGAGGACAGGAAGGAAGCCCATCACTCACTAGAGGATGGAGTCAAATTCAGTCTCCATACGGTGTGAGTCTGGGGCCGCATGTGCAATTTAAATCGAGGTCTAGGAAGACAGTGCATGAATTGATGTTAGAATACTTCACCTGTTTGCCTAAGGTTGTAGCTGATTAATAAAACTGGCCTGAGATTGAGGCATATCATAGTCATTTGCTGTACTACCTGTGATTAAAGACCCCAGGATAACATCATCTCTGTTGGTTGACAAATCAGAACTGATTCACTAATGTCAGCTGATTTAATATCATATATACTAACATCTTTGAAATCATCTATAAGAGATAATATTTATGTATTTAAATCAGAACCTCATCAACAAGAACTACAAAGCTATGATAAAACTAATAAATATAGTCAAAAGACCAAAAATTAAAATAAGGAATAGGACAAATATAACAACTTGAAAATTTTTAATTAATTGTATTTAAATTTTAAAAGAGTTAAATTAGGAATCAGCAACAGTGATTCAAAAATAAAAGTTTATGAAACAAAATCTGTTGGTTATAAAAACTGAAAACTAAACAACTACCAATAGCACAACAGATACATATATTGCAATATATTCATATTTTCACTGTGTAATACTATTCAATGATGAGCTATTATGCAATGTCTGAAATAAACATAAGGGAGTTTCTGAGGTCCTAATACTGTACTTCTTGATTTGAGTACATATTATATATGTTTTTATTTTGGGCAAATTCATCAATATTTCCAATTGTAATATGTGCATGTTTGTGGGTTTATATAATACTTTTAACCTTTTAAATATGTAGTTGATAATTAGAAAAACAGTAACATACCGAAAATAAAAAATGTAGTCACTGAAATTGTAAAGGCAATAAATAGGTTAGTTGGCAGATGTGAAACATATATATATAGGGAATTAGCAGATTGGTAGTCAATACCTATATACCTATAAAGGCTTTACTATGTGCCAGGCAGTGTTCTGAGCACATAATACATTGATTATTTAATCATCAACAACAAATCCCCAATATCCCTTTTCTGCAAATAATGAGACTGAAGGACATATGAGTTAAACAATGTTCCCCAAAATACTTAGTAATTTTCAATTAAGAGAGGATGTGGAGAAATAGGAACACTTTTACACTGTTGGTGGGAGTGTAAATTAGTTCAACCATTGTGGAAGACAGTGTGGTGATTCCTCAAGGATCTAGAACCAGAAGTGTCTGTATTTTTATTAAAATAAAGACATTATTTCAAATGTCTTTTGAATAAACCTGGGAATAAATAATTATGTAAGATGAAAATAAACATCCTGTTGTTTCACTTTGAAAAAAAAAAAAGAGATGATACCTAGATTCTGACCAAGGTATTCTGGTTCCAGAGTCCAAGTCTTAACTGCGTATCTGTATTTATTGCTTTACATTTCAAAGACTGTAACTGAGAAATTCACCAACAACACGGTGATGAGGCATTATACATCTTTTCATTTAACAAATATAAATTGAGTACCTTTAGTGAGTCAGCCACTGCTCTAGGCATCTGGGATGCATTAGTTGTTGGGGTGGGGGAGGGAGAAAACCTACAAATATCTCCATATATATGGACCTTATATTGTTTGCTAGAAAGTATAAAAGATATAAAAAGGGACTGAATCATTCTGTTAGGTGAGAAATCATAACTCAGCTGTTGTACCAATAGTCCAATAATGTTTTCAGAAAAAGAATTCAAAGAATGGTGCAGAGGCAAAATTCTAAACCATATGGGTGAAGAATTTCCTACAACTAAAGAAAATTTTAAATCCCTAATTTGACAATAACAATCAATTAAAGTTTTACGTCTTAATTATCATTCATACTTTTTTCCCTAAAGTCCCTGCAAATTTTAAAAACTGTATTTACTTTTAATTGAGAAAATGAATTTTGTATGTTTTCGGTGTACAATGTGATATTCTGATATATGTATATATTGAAGAAAAATTTAATAAAGCTAACTAACATATCTATCACCTCACCAGTTTGTCTTTTTCATGGTGAGAATGTTAAAAATCTATTATTTTTGCAATTTTTAACATTTCATAGATTTACCTCTACATAAGTTTCAGTTTTGGGGCCAATTGTGAATAAAACTGTTTTCCAAATTATATCTAATTATTTATGATAAATGAGAATTATTTCATATTATATTTCTCACGTCAAATCAAAACCAACTCTTAGATCTAATCTACTAAAACATAGTCTATAGATCTAGTGTTTTCTGTATAGACGATCAAAACTCTTAAAGAACAATTGTGTTTCAGATGTTTTGCCTATTGCATTCGTGTATAATAGATACTTATACTTTTTGCCTACCAAGAATATTTTAACACTCCAATTGTGTTTGGGTAATTTTTCACATTTTATTTTTCCTATGAAATATACAGATTAATAATTCATTTTCCTAGCATAGCTCTTAGCCAGAGCTAAAAAACACAAATTTTGCTTTTAAAATCTGATAGATTTTCTTAGGTATTTAAATATACTGCAGCATAATTTACATGTAATAACATATATCAACTTTAAGTGTAGAGGTCAATGATTTTAGACAAAAGTTTAAAGCCATGTGCCCACTATCCCAATCAAATTAATTTCCAACAACAAAAAAGTTTTTCTTTGTCATAAATCCACCCAACTTCCACTTCAGGAACACAGTTATCTGATCAATATTCAATATAGGTTAACTTTTTTCTCAGTACTTGAACTTCATGAAAATGGAATAACATACTATATATTCATTTACATCTGTCTTGGTTTCTTTTACTGACAATACAGTCACATGACATTTAATGATGGGGATATGTTCTGAAAAGTGCATGGTTAGGTGAGTTTTTCATTGTATGAACATTATAGAGTATAGTTGCACAAACTTAGATGATATAGCTTATTGTACACACAGGCTGTATGAAAAGCCTATTGCTCCTAGGCTACATACCTATACAGCATGTTACTGTAAAATGGTAGAGTAAAATTACAGTATAAAAGATAAAAAATGGTACACCTGTATAAGGCAGCATCATTACCTATCTTTCGAGACCTCCATTGTATATGTGGCCATCATTGACCAAAATATTATGTGGTGCATGTCTATATTTCAGATATTTATCTATGTTCTTGCTTGTGCTAATACATTCTTTTTCATTGCTGAACAATGCTCACTATATGGATATATCACAATTTGTTTATCCATGCATTTTTTTTTGCTGGACATTTAGGTTGTTTCAAGTATTTGGCTATTATTAGTAGAGCTCTGTGAACATTTTTGTACAAGTCTTTTTCTGAACATTAAAAAAAATTTACCTTGGGTGCAGAATTTACCTAGGAGTAGAATCACTGGGTCATGTGTTATGTGTATACCTAACTTTATAAGAAACTGCCAAGGTGTTTTCTAGAGTAATTATAATACTTGACACTCACACTAGCCATTTGTGACTTTCAGTAACTTTACATCTTAGTCAACAATTAATATTATCTGTCTTGTAAATTTAGCCATTCTAGTTACCATATAGTAAAATGTATGGTTTTACTTTGTATTTTCCTGATGACTAAAAATAGTGAGCCTTTTCCAGTACTTATTGTTTATTTGTATATCTTCATGTATATAATGTTTATTCAAGTTTTTTGCCATTATTTGTATTGCTTTTGTTTTTAACATTAAGTCTGAAAATTACTTTCCATGTTCTGAGCACAAGTCTTTTGTGACATATACGAAATGCAAATATTCTCTCATAGTCTGTGGCTTGCCTTTTCATTTTCCCAACATTGTATTTCAATGAATTATAATTTCAACAGCTGCTGAAGTTCATTTTACCAAAGTTTTCTTTTAAAGGTAGGGTTTTGTGTTTCCTGTCTAAGAAATCTTTGCATAGTTGAGAACTTTTCCTCTGTTTTCTTGGAAAAGAAGCTTAATAAGTTTACCTTTGAAACTTAGGCCTATGACTGTGATACATTTTAAGTTAACTTGTATGCATTGTGTGAGGTAGGGTTCTAGATTTTTGGTTTTTTCCAAATGGATACTCAGATATTTCAGTGTAACTGAATGAAAAGACTATTCATTTACACCTAACTTCCACCCTTTAATTACTTTGACCCTAATATTAAAAAGCCTTGAACCATATATGTGTGGCTGTATTTCTGAAATAGTTAAATTACACTAAAATGGAATATACTGACAGTGAGTCTTGATATCAGAAATGTCTTCGCCCCCTTTTTGTTTACAGAATTATTTTGTCAATGATAAACATTTTGCATTACTGAGTAATTTTTAAATGTGTCAATCTCTAAAAAAATTTTCTTGGATTTTGACTGGACTAGTGCTACATCAATTGTCAAGTAATTTACATCCCAGTATTTTCTTCCAATCAGGGAACGTGCTGTCTCTCAATTTATTTAAATATTCTATTATTTCTCTAAGAAGAGTTTTATAGTTTTCAGTAAGTCTAATAAATATATATATAACATTCCTTTTTGTATATGTTTCCAGATATTATATAACTAGTTTTGTTTTTAAGTTACATTATCTAAAAATTTTTGGTATGCATGTTTGTGTGGTGACCTTGTTTCCTGTAGCCCTACTAAATTCACATACACATTTTGTAAGTTTATTATCTTTTCTGTATAAATTTTATAGTTAATATTTTCTTAAATAAAAACAATTGTACTTCTCCTGGATCCTTTTATATAATAGGGGTTTGGATAGTGACGCAGGAGCCCTTATGATATTACTTGAATCTCCACTTGTCAAATAGGAGTGGAAAGAGCCAACATCTTTGCTTTGTTTTATATTAGCAAGAGAAGTGTCCAATATTTCAAATCTAAATATAATGTTCTAAGTTTTTGTTTAAATGTGCTCTTGATAGAACAAATTCCTTTGAATTCCTATAATTCTGATTTATTTTTTGTGAATGATGTTAGTTTTGATAAATATTTTTCTGGCTCTATTGAGAGCATTATGGGATTTTTTTATTCTGTTATGATCAATTTCACTGATAAATTTTTGAATGTTAATAAAACTTTACATTGCTGGTATAAATCCAGTTAATTGTGATGTATAACAATTACATGTTGTTATATTTAATTTGATATTATTTTGTTAAAGATTTTCTTAACTATGTGTGTAATAGCTATTGCTCTGAAGTTTTATTTTTTAGTAAGTCCCTTCTCTGGATTTGTCCTCAGAGAGGCTAGCATTCTGAAATAAGTTGAGAAATGTTTGTTCTTTATAAGAAAAGTTATAAGGTTATATAATTGCTATTAAACCATTCTACCTAAATATTTGATAGAATCCAACAATAAAGCCACATCTTCAGATAAATAAAACTAGAGTTTTATTTAGTGACTTTTTTTAAATTCCAAATTTGATTGCTTTAATAGAGGGCTATTCATATTCTTGGAATCTCCTTGTCATCATTTTGGTAATTTATTTCTTTCAAGGGATTTGAATGACATGGATTTGTTCCTATTATTATCTTTTTACAGCCTGGGGGTTATTTAGTGATGCCTATTCTATCATTCCTTATATTTGTTTGTGTTTTATTTTTTTCTTGATAGTATAAGTAGAGGCTAATTGATTTTATTGATATTTTTGTTTGCTTTTATTTGTTCAATGTTTATTTTGAAGTATACTCTTAGCTATATTACTTTCTTCATTTTATTCATATTGGATTTAATTTGATCTTTTTAATTCATACCTTTTATGGTATAAGCTTAGTATTATAGTGATTTTTATACTATCCTACGCTCCTACTTATTTAAAGTTAAACATTTACTTCTAAAAATTACTGTAGCTATACTGTACATTTTTAATATGTAGTTTTTATTTTCTGTTATAATTCAGTTCAAGTTATTTTCTAATTTGTCCTGCAATTTCTCATTGCCAATGGATTATATAGAAGTATGCATTTAATTTTCTTATTTGATTTTAAGTTATCTTTCAAGTATCAAATTCTAATTTAACCTTGAAGAATTTTAACTTATGATTTTAATTATTTGAAATATATAAAGATATGTTTTAAGGATCCATTCTGTGGTTTGGTAAATGTTATACGACTTGTCCTGATTTCTACTTTGAATACCATTGGTATTAATATATCCACTCTAGCTTTCTTTTGACATAAGTGTATATGCATATATGTATGTACATTGTAAAGAAAGTTTTTGAAGTATTTTTCCATCCCCTTATGGGAAATCTTAAATGTAATTAAATAACATGTCTTACAGGCAGCAAGCAGATAAATCTCTGTCTTACAAAATTCTTTCCCCCCACCACTCCCCAGTTTTTTTTGTTTTTTTTGTTTTTTTTTAGATGGAGCCTCACTCTGTTGCCCAGGCTGGAGTGCAGTGGCCAATCTTGGCTCACTGCAACTTCCAGCTTCTGGGTTCAAGTGATTCTCATGCCTCAGCCTTCTAAGTAGCTGGGACTGCAGGTATGTGCTACCATGCCCGGCTAATTTTTGTATTTTTAGTAGAGATGGGGTTTTGCCATGTTTTCCAGGCTGTCTCAAACTCCTGGGCTCAAGCAATATGCCTGATTTGGCCTCCCAAAGTGCTGAGATTATAGGTGTCAGCCACCACACCTGGCCAAAAATTCTTTCTCTTAGTTTAATTCATTAATATCTGATATAGTATTGATATGGTTGGGTTTAAGTCAGTAATTTTCTATTAATTTTCTGCTTTTTCCGTCTTATATTTTCTCTTTATCCTCTATTCTTGCCTTCTTTGGGCTTGAGGATTTTGGTTTTTTAGTATTCCATCTTAAGTTCTCTTTGGGTTACTGGTTATACCTCATAGATTTTATATTTTTAATAATTTTTTATGTAATACAATAGGCAGTTATAACTGAGTGAAATTTTAAATGACATTTTGTGTAACTTTATGATAGTAGCAGGAGGCAGACAAATTCCTAGGCAGATAGGGGTGGGTCCCTGGTGAAACTCAACCTTCAAGCCAAAGGCAGCCTCAAGCCTGAGACCCAGGCTTCCAGTTCCAGGTGGAATCCATGACCCAGAGTGAGAACTTGCTTGATGCCTTTCAGCCAGTCAATTGGTGCTTTTTCCAGGGCTGCCAATGGACCAACCACCACACACTTTGTCCATTCTGAGCTCATAAAAACCCTGGAATCAGCCACATGTCAGGACTACCCACCTGTGGGTAGAAAATACCCACTTCACCTCTCCTCTCTGCTGAGAGCTCTTCTGTTTACTCAATAAAACTCTTCTCTGCCTTTCTCACCCTCCAGGAGTCTGTGTAACCTCATTCTTCCTGAATGCAGGACAAGAACTCAGGACCCACTACAAGGTGAGTGCAAAACAGGCTATAACACGTTCCTGGCCAGCTCTCTGAGCTGTGGGTGATGACAAGCTCCCATTTGTCAGATTTTGGTAGGGAAGAGCAGTGACCCTTCTGGGGGGCCAGGTCTCAGGATTTCCTGAGCCACAGCTGTAACACTATAGCCCTCCTGCCCTCTGCTGGCATCAGGTGTCCACCCCATGTGATGCAAAGTGGTGGCGGGGTCGGCTAGCCTGGGAGCCATGGGCCAGAGCAAGGCAGCAGGACTGATTGAATTGAAAACATGCCCCTCACCCCTACTTGCCAAGCTGCTGGCAGTGGGAAAGATAGAGCTTATCATGATCCCCCAAATCCCTTGGGGATATGTGATTGCTGGCGTCTCCAAGTTTTTATGACCCACCATGTTCCCCTTATCCAGACGCTGGCACCTGCAGCGGAAGCGACTTGCTGTGTGGCTGGTCCAGCTGCAGCTTTGCACAAAGCCAGCACCTGGAGCAGCCTCTCGCACTGCAGCAGCTCGCTCACATGGCTGTGCACAGTGGCCAGACCCCAGGCTCACTCGCTCACATACCCCTCATTGCTCTGTGCCTGGCTCACCCTTGACAGGCATGAGATCTGGACTGGCAGCGTGAGCTGAGCACAGCCTGCCGGGCTCAGGGGATGGAACAAGTCCAGTGGGCGTGAGTGAAACTCAAGCCACAGAGGTTTTTGGCTGGTGAAGCAACACCCAAAGGATCATGGGACATTTACACAATAATGCAAGAACTATAAAATAGTATAATTTATTTTTACTTCACAAATAACTTGTGCTCACCTATATTACTCTTGTTTTAATTGTATAATTTATTGTTATTAGTTTTAAAGATTCAAGTGTGATTTACAGATATTTAAGACTTAAACCTTTGTATTTTCCACACATTTACCATTTCTAGCATTCCTTAATCCTATGTGTTGATCTAACTTATAATCTATTATCATTTTCCTGCTATTTGCTGAATTCCCTATGAAATTTCTTTTATGCATATGATCTGCCAATAAATTATTTCACCATTTTCCGTGTTCTTACTTCACCTTCATTTCACTTGTTAAAAATTTTGAAATGCCAGTAAAAGTTGTGCTTATAAGGAAATTTATTAAGTTCAAAAATTAGAAAAACAAAAAGACCTAAATATAGCCAAATGTTCTACCCTGAAACATGAGAAAAGGAGAAATTTAAGCTGAAAATCAGGAGGACAAAAATATAAAAACTAGAGCACAAACCAATGATTCAAAAACAGAAAATCAACAACAAACCACCACCACCAAGAAAACCAAAAACTGGATCTTCATAAAGATCAATAAAATCAATAAACTATAGCCAACTAAACAAGAAAGGGGAAACACCATTTACAAGGTTCAGAAATGAAAGAGGAGTTATCCCTATTCTCATAGATATTAAAATTATAATAAAAGAATACTGTGAGCAACTTCATTCCCACCAGTTTGAAAACTTAAATTAAATGGACATTTTCCTTGAAAGATTTTACAATAAAAACCCCACACAGAAGTAGATAATCATAATAGGCCTTTATTTATTAAAGTAATAGGATCAAAAACTAATCATTTTGCAAAAAAAAATCAAACCAGAGGGATTCACTGCTAATTTCCACCAATTTTTTAAGAAATAAACTATGCCAGTACAGCAATGCCTCTTTCAGAAAATAGAAGCATGAGTAAAGCTTCTTGACTCATCCTGTGAGGTCTGCATTACCTCAATACTAAAAACAAATAACTAGTTAGCATCATGATGACAGGATCAATTTCACACATAACAATAGTAACCTTAAATGTAAATGGGCTAAATTCCCCAACTAAAAGACACAGACTGGCGAAGTGGATAAAGAGTCAAGACCCATCATTGTGCTGTATTCAGGAGACCCATCTCATGTGCAAAGACACACATAGGATCAAAATAAAAAGATGGAGAAATAGTTACCAAAGAAATGGAAAGCAAAAAAAAAATAAAAAAGAAAAAAAAGAAAAGCAGGAGTTGCAATCCTAGTCTCTAATAAAGCAAACTTTAAACCAAAAAAAAAAAGACCAAAAAAGACAAAGAAGGGCATTACATAATGGTAAAAGGATCCATGCAACAAGAAGAGCTAACTATCCTAAATATATATACACCCAATACAGGAGCAGCCAGATTCATAAAACAAATTATTAGAGACCTATAAAGAGACTTAGACTCCCATACAATAATAGTGGGAAACTTCAACACCACACTGTCAATATTAGACAGATTGATGAGACAGAAAATTAACAAGGATATTCAGGACTTAAACTCAGCTCTGGACCAAGCAAACCTAATAGACATCTACAGAACTCTCCACCCCAAATCAACAGAATATATATTCTTGTCAGTGCCACATAGCACGTATTGTAAAATCGACCACATAATTGGAAGTAAAACACTCCTCAGCAAATGCAAAACAACAGAAATCATATCCGTCTCTCAGACCACAGTACAATCAAATTAGAACTCAGGATTAAGAAACTCACTCAAAACACCACAACTACATGGAAATTGAACAACTTGCTCCTGAATGACTACACAGTAAATAACAAAATTAAGGTAGAAATAAAGAAGTTCTTTGAAACCAATGAGAACAAAGAAACAATATAACAGAATCTCTGTGACACAGCTAAAGCACTGTTAAGAGGGAAATTTACAGCGCTAAATGTCTACATCAGAAGCTAGAAAGATCTGAAATCGACCCCTTAACATCACAATTTTAAAAACTAGAGAACCAAGAGCAAACGAATTCAAAAGCTAGAAGACAAGAAATAATTAAGATCAGAGCAGAACTGAAGGAGAAAGAGACACAAAAACCCTTCAAAAATTCAAAGATTCCAGGAGCTAGTGTTTTGAAAAGATTAACAAAATAGACCACTAGCTAGACTAATAAAGAAAAGAGAGAATAAACAAATACACAATAAAAAATGATAAAGGGGTTATCACCACTGATCCCACAGAAATACAAACGAACATCAGAGAATACCATAAACATCACCTCTATGCAAATAAACTAGAAAATCTAGAAGAAATGGATAAATTCCTGGACACATACACCCTCCCAAGATGAAACCAGGAGGAAGTTGAATCCCTGAATAGACCAATAACAAGTTCTGAAATTAAGGCAGTAATAGCCTACCAACCAAAAAAATAAAGCCCAGGACCAGATGGATTCACAGCCAGATTCTACAAGAGGTAGAAAGAGCAGCTGGTGCCATTCCTTCTTAAACGATTCCAAACAACAGAAAAAAAAGGGACTCCTCCCTAACTCAGGCCAGCAACATCCTGATACCAAAACCTGGCAGAGACACAACAAAAAAATAAAATTTCAGGCCAATATCCCTGATGAGCATCAATGCAAAAATCCTCAATAACATACTGGTGAACCAAATCCAGTAGCACATTAAAAAGCGTATCCACCAAAATCAAGCCGGCTTCATCCCTGGGATGAAAGTCTGCTTCAACATAAGTAAACCAATAAATGTAATCCATCACATAAACTGAACCAATGACAAACCCACATGATTATCTCAATAGATGCAGAAAAAGCCTTCAATAAAATTCACCCCTTCATGCTAAAAATTGTCAAAAAAAAACTAGATATCAATGGAACATCTCAAAATAATAAGAGCTATTTATGACAAACCCATAGCCAATATCATACTGCATGGTCAAAAACTGGAAGCATTCCCTTTGAAAACCGGCACAAGACAAGGGTGACCTCTCTCACCACTCCTATTCAACATAGTATTAGACATTCTGGCCAGGGCAATCAGGCAAGAGAAAGAAACAAACGGTATTCAAATGGGAAGAGAGGAATTCAAGTTGTCTCTGTTTCCAGATGAGATGATCCTATATCTAGAAAACACCCCCCATCATCTCACCCCAAAAGCTACTTAAGCTGATGAGCAACTTCAGCAAAGTCTCAGGATACAAAATCAATGTGCAAAAATCACAAGCATTCCTAAAGACCAAACAACTGACAAGCAAAGAGCCAAATCATGAGTGAACTCACCTTCACAATTGCTACAAAGAGCATAAAATACCTAGGATTACAACTTATAAGGGAAGTGAAGGATCTGTTCCACGAGAACTACAAACCACTGCTCAAGGAAATAAAAGAGGACACAAACAAATGGAAAAAAATTCCACGCTCATGGAAGGGAAGAATCAGTACGGTGAAAATGGCCATATGACCCAAAGTAATGTATAGATTCAATGCTATTCCTATCAAGCTACCACTGGCTTTTTTCACAGAATTAGAAAAAACTAATTTAAATTTCATATGGATCCAAAAAAGAGCTCGTATAGCCAAGACAATCCTAAGTACAAAGAACAAAGCCAGAGGCATCATGCTACCTGTCTTCAAACTATACTACAAGGCCACAGTAACCAAAGCAGCATAGTACTGGTACCAAAACAGATATATAGATCAATGGAACAGAATAGACGCCTCAGTAATAATACCACACATCTACAACCATCTGACCTTTGATATACCTGACAAAAACAAGCAATGAGGGAAGGATTCCCTATTAATAAATGGTGCTGGGAAAACTGGCTACGTACATGCAGAAAACAGAAACTAGATGCCTTCCCTAACCTTATACAAAAAATAAATTTAAGATGGATTAAAGACTTAAATGTAAAACCCAAAACCATAAAATCCCTAGAAGAAAACCTAGGCAATACCATTCAGGACATACGTATTAGCAAAGATTTCATGACTAAAACACCAAAAGCAGTTGCAACAAAAGCAAACATTGACAAATGGGATCTAATCCAACTGAAGAGCTTCTGCACAGCAAATAAACTTTCATCAGAGTGAACAGGCAACCTACAGAATGGGAGAACATGTTTGCAATCTGCTTATCTGACAAAGGTCTAATACCCAGAATCTACAAGGAACTTAAATTTACAAGAAAAAAATAACATCAAAAGTGGGCAAAGGATATGAACAGACACTTCTCAAAAGAAGACATTTATTCAGCCAACAAACATACAAAAAAAAGCTCATCATCACTGGTCATTAGAGAAATGCAAATCAAAAACACAATGAGATACTATCTCACACCAGTTAGAATGGTGATCATTAAAAAGTCAGGAAACAACAGATGCTGGTGAGGCTACTGAGAAATAGGAATGCTTCTACACTGTTAGTGGGACTGTAAATTAGTTAAACCATTGTGGAAGACAGTGTGGCAATTCCTCAAGGGTCTAGAACCAGAAATACCACTTGACCCAGCAATCCCATCACTGGGTATATAACCAAAAGATTATAAATCATTCCACTATAAACACACATGTACACATATATTTACTGTAGCACTATTTACAATAGCAAATACTTGGAACCAACCCAAATGCCCATCAGTGATAGACTGGATAATGCAAATGTGGCACATATACACCATGGAATACTATACAGCCATAAAAAAGGATGATTTCATATCCTCTTCAGGGACATGGATGAAGCTGGAAACCATCATTCTCAGCAAACTAACACAGGATCAGAAAACCAAACACCACATATTCTCACTCATAAGTGGGAGTTGAACAATGGGGGCACAGGAACACAGGGAGGGGAACAGCACACACCACGGCCTGTTGAGGGATGGAGGGCAAAGGGACAGAGAGCATTAGGACAAATACCTAATGCATGTGGGGCTTAAAACTTAGATGATGGGTTGATAGATGAAGGAAAGCACCACGGCACATGTATGTATACCTATGTAACAAACCTGTACGTTCTATACATGTACACCAGAACTTAAAGTAAAATTTAAAAACTAAAAACAAATAAGGACATTACAAACTACAGACCATTATCTCTCACAAATATATATGCAAAAGCACTCAACAAAATATTAGCACATCAAATATAACAATGAATTTTAAAAAAGTATACACTATATATTCCAGGTGTTCACTCATTCATGAGAAAAAGTTTCAGCCATTAGAAATAAAGAACATACTCGACTTTACAAAGAACATCTACAAAAATCTTACAGGTAGCATCATCTTCAATGGTAAGAAATATCCTGGTGATAATTTACTCCTAGGATCAGGAAGAAAGATATCTTCTCTCAACACTCCTATGCAACATTGAACTAAAATTCCTACCTAGTGAAATGGGACACTGAAATGAAATAAAATATACAGGTTTGGGGGAAAAAATATACTGTGTTTATTCACAAATGACAATGTTGTCTATGTAGAAAATCCCATAGAATTAACAAAAAACTCCTGAAATTTATAAGTGAGTAAATCATGGTCACAGAGATAAGATTAGTATACAAAAGTGAACTGCTTTCCTAATCAAAAATGAACAATTGGAGTTTGAAATTGTAAAATGTAATACCATTTTTGCAATAGCACCAAAAAATTTAAATAACCTCAAATCTAACAAAATATGGACAATACCTATATGTAAAAAAACTCCAAAACTCTAATTTCAAAAACAAAAACACAGAACTAAGTGAATAGAGAAATGTACCATGTTTGTAGCTTGAACAATTAAACATTTTAAGGTATTAATTTTTCACAGATGGACCTATAGATTCAATGTATAACTACAACCAAAACCCCAGAAAGCTATTTTATAGATTTCAACAAATTGATGCTACAGTTTATAGAGGAAAGTAAAAGACCTAGAAGAGCCAACACGATACTGAAGAAGAAGGACAAAGTTGGAGGTCTCCTATTTTCCAATAGAAAAGCTTAATACAAAGGTACAGTAATCAGGACAGTATGTTATTGCCAAAAGAACAGACACAGAGATCAATGAAACAGAATACCCAATCTAAAAATACACCTGTGCAAATACAGTTAACTGGTATTTGATGATCAAAGGCAAATTAAATGGAGAAATGGTAATCTTTTCAGTAAATGGTGCTGGAATGCTGGATATACACATGAAACGATGATTCTAGTCTCATATCTATAACATTCACAAATATTAACTAAAAATAGATGACAGACCTAAATATAAAATGCAAAACCATCAAACTCTTAGAAAATAAAATAGGATAATATTTACATAAATTTGTATTTGGCAGTACCCTTTAGATACAGTAAAAAGTCATGATTCACGAAAAAAACTAAGTTGGACTTCCTTAAAATTACTTGTGCTCTGAAAAAGACAATGTCAAGAAAATGAGAGGGTGAGTCATAGACTGGGTGAAAACATTTGCAAAAGATATATCTTATGAAGGAATCCTACCCAAAGCATACACATAACTCCTAAAACTCAGTAATAGGAAAATAAACAACCTGATTACAAATAGAAAATAGATCGGCACCTCATCAAAGAAGATATACAAATGGCCCATAAGCATATGAAATGATGTTCATTTGATCCTAGTACATATCACACTTATTACAATGGATAAAATCCAAATATGCCAGCAATATCAATTTCTGGCTTGGGGATTGAGCAAAAGGAATTCTCTTTCGTTGCTGGTGGTTATGTCAAACGCTGTATCTACTTTGGAAGACAGATAGCGGTAAATATAGTCTTGTCATATGATCCAACAATTGTACTCCTTGGTACTTACCTAATTTGAAACAGGAAGAAAAGTTCATAGCAGGCTTATTCTTAATTGCCTAAACTTGGAAATCACCAAGATGTGAATGAATTAGCAAACTGGGATACTTTCATACAATGCAGCATTTTTTATGATAAATAGAAAAGAGCTATCAAGGCATGAAATGGATGAAACATACATATATTTCTAGGAGAAAGAAAACAATCTGAAAGGCTACATATGATTCAAATTATATGACATCCTGGAAAAAGCAAACTTACAAAGACAATAGAAAGATTAATTGCTGCCAAGTATTCTGATTAAGAAGGTGAAAGCACAGGGGATTTTTCAGGGAAGTGAAAATATTCAATATGATAGTTGAATGATGGATACCTGACTTTATGTACGAAACAAAACTCATATAACTTCACAGAACAAACAGTGAACCTTAATGTGTGATTAGAAAAAAAGACAAATGTTTTGCTGGTTGAGGGTCCCCAGAATAGAATGCTAGTTGTAACAAAAGTATCTAACTATACTTTGATTATGAATAACCAATGTATGAAATAAGCTTATTGAGGTAAGGGTGGGGGAAACATACTAACCCAAAGAATTTCGGAGATGAGTGCAGTATCAGAGCAGTATTCTAATACTGCCATATATGTACACTAGAATCGATCAATTAAGTCAATGGCAGATGGTGGAGTTTACATATAAGCAAGAGAAAGATGCCAGAATAACCCATGTAGTAATGGATGATATTCAGGTACATGAATATGAACTTATACTTTGGTTAATGCAGACACAGGTGGTTACATATAGAAATATATATGTATGTGTGTATATATACTGGTTATGATATACACACATATTTCTTTGTTCCATTGGCTGAGAATGTCTAGAAGTAGTGAAATCTCAGTAGCAATGGTCACACATGGAACCTAGACCTTCATTTCTGATACCATTCTTCAGTAGAAAGAACCAGGATTCCTTGCATTAAACTAGCTGATTCTAGGACTGGGGCAGAAAATACACAAGATGAGTCTGAAGTATCTCACAGTGCCAGAAAGTAATGAAGTACTTAAACAAATAACATGCCCTTTGCTGGAGGTATATTAAAAAACACACAGGAGCCAGGCGGGAGCAATGGCTCACGCCTGTAATCCCAGCACTCTGGGAGGCCGAGGCGGGCGATCACAAGGTCAGGAGATTGAGACCATCCTGACTAACACAGTGAAACCCCGTCCCTACTAAAAATACAAAAAATTAGCCGCGTGTGGTGGCGGGTGTCTGCAGTCCCAGCTACTCGGGAGGCTGAGGCAGGAGAATGGCGTGAACCCGGGAGGCGGAGCTTGCAGTGCGCCAAGATTGCGCCACTGCCCTCCAGCCTGGTTGACAGAGCGAGACTCCATCTCAAAAAAAAAAAAACCCACACACAGGAGCCAAATGAAAGAGATCCCAGCCAAAACTGAAACAATTTAAAGTAGTATTGGATTGTAACCCAAAGTATAAAATAAATACCTGTGAGTCCATATTAACATAAATGAATGAACACATAAAATGGTAGAAGAGGAAAATGTACCATGCAGAAAAATTCCAAATAATTTATATAGATATTTCATGCTCAAGAAGGTGGAGCAGAACTCCGCACTGTAAGTGTGGACTGCACATTGTCCCTTCCTTACAAAGCATAGAATATGGAAAGAGGAAAAATAACATTACAGTGGAGAAACCTGACAAGTACTACCTCTGCCAGGTAATAAATATTAACATCAACAGCAATAGGTCATGTGATAATGTATACTTTTGATATAATGTGATGAAAACAGCACTTTACCCATCCTCTTCCTCCCTCAAACCCATAGCCCTACTTTAATTATAAGAAAAACATTAGACAAATCCTAAGATAGGGACATTCTACAAATTACCTGACCAGTAAAACTGAGAACTATCGAAGTCATCAATATAAGGGAAATCTAATAAACTGTCGCAGCCAAGATGAGCCAGAAGTGATGTGACGCTAGAATGTAATGTGGTATCCTGAATGGAATCTCAAAACAGAAAAAAAAAGTTAAAAACTAGTAAAATCTGAATAAAGTATGAACTTGAGATAATAATAATGAATCAAGATTAGATTACTGGTTCATTAGTATTAACAAATATAATGTATTTGTTCTATTAACATATGTGAATTTAACAGGAAGGAAACTGAGCACAGGGTGTATAAGAACTCTCTGTACTAACTTCAGAAGTTCTCTCTATACATCATAAACGATTATAAAAAATAAATTTTTAGAAATGTTATAATTTGTTAAATGTTATAAATACATTAAAATAATGTAAATGCATGTAACATTTCTTATCTCCAGGTGGTGAAATTATAAACTTTTTGCAATTTTTGTGCATGTCCGTTTTTGGCATTGAAGATACTTTTTTTAAATTTAAAAAAGTTACTTTACACACTGAAAAGTGTTACTATACACACTGAAAGGTAGCTATTCGAGCAAAGAGAAAAGACCTAAAATTATATGTATATGTATATGTGTGTAGACTAGTAAAATATGTATTTTGTATACATTATATTTAATTATGTATGCACATACATATTAGCCTTAATTTAGTAAATACAAGGACATATTAACAACATTTTATTCATAATCTTCAGTCTGGAGATAATTACTTAAGTCTTAACACAGCAGAGGAAAAGTTAAAAAGCATTCCTTAATATATTATATTAACATTAAATAAATTATATATGAATTTGAATATTTAAATATATTAATTACATTAATATATTTAAATGTAAATCAATATATACATTTATTAATAAACCAGTATTGGAAACAAGAATATCAAACAAATATGCTTTTTATCCATTTCAATTTATTACAATTTTCCTGAGAACAATGACTGAAAGTTTGATCATGTATTTTATAATTATTAGAAATATTATTTTTATTATAGTTACCTTCACATTTTAGCTGATTAAACCAAGAATTTTATTAACAATGAGAAACTGGAAACAATTGGTGATATTTTAATCTTATCAAAGTATTTGCTTTTATAATTTTATCACTATAATTAAAATGATTAAAAATAAAAATAAATATTACTCATTTGGCTTCATATGTTTCTACAATAGTACCCCACTGGTTCATATAAAATTAAGTATTTCTAGGATACTCTATCTCTAGGAGGTTTAATGATAATTTAATCAGAATACATAATTTTTCAAAAGCGATTTCTCCTGTAAATGAACAATATTAGAAGCAGAGAAAAATAGTGGAATAGAAGGTTCCACCAATTGCCCCCCAGCAAGGACACCAATTTAACAACTATCTACATAAAACAAGCACCTTCATAAAAACCAAAAAACAGGTGAGCACTCACAGTACCTAGTTTTAACTTCATATTTCTGAAAGAGGCACGCAAGAGTTTCTAAAAATATGACCAGTCATTGATTGCTAAAATGTCCCCTCTCCCATCCCCCAGCAGCAGCAGCAGCCTGGTGTGGAAAGTGTTTCCGCACCCTAGGGAGAGGGAGAGCCAGCAATTGTGAGGCATTGAACTCAGTGCTGTGGGCTTCAATGCAATAGTAGCTGGAGACTTCAACACTCCACTTTCAGCATTGGACAGATCTCCCAGATAGAAAATCAACAAAGAAACATCGGACTTAACCTGCACTGTAGATCAAATGGATCTAATAGATATTTAAAGAATTTTCACCCAACGGCTGCAGAATACACATTATTTTCCTTAGCATCTGGATCATTCTGTAGGATTGAACATACATTAAGTCACAAAACGAGTCTTAAAACATTAAAAAACTGAGATAATATCAAGCATCTTCTCTGACCACAATGGAATGAAACTAGAAATCAATAGTGAGAGATTTTGGAAACTACACAAATACATGGAAGTTAAAGCATATGCTCTTGTATGACCAGTTAATGAAAAAAAGAAGATTGAAAAATTTTTTCATAACAAATGAGAATGGAAACACAACATATCAAACCTATGCGATACAGCAGAAGCAGTACTAAGAAGGAAGTTTATAGCTATAAGTGCCTACATCAAAAAGGAGAAAAAATTTCAAATAAACAAGTTAACAGTACATCTTAACTAGGAAAGCAAGAGCAAACAAAACCCAAAATTAATAGAGGAAAAGATATAATATAGATCAGAGCAGAAATAAATGAAATTGAAATGAAGAAAATACAAAAGGTCAATAAAACAAAAAGCTGTTTTTTTAAAAAGGTAAACAAAATTGACAAATCTTTAGCCAGACTATGAAAAAAATAGAGAAGATCCAAATAAAATCAGAGATGATAAAGAAGACATAACAACTCATTCTGCAAAATTTAAAGGATCATTAGTGGCTATCATGAGCAACTATACGCCAAGAAACTGAAAAACCTACAAGAAATGGACAAATTCCTAGACACATACAACCTACAAATATTTGAACCAGGAAGAAATCCAAAACCTGAACAGACCAATAACAACGAAGTACTATTCAGCCATTAAAAAAAATGATATCCTGTAATTTGCAACAACATGGATGGAATTGGAGGTCCTTACGTTAAGTGAAATAAGCCAGGCACAGAAAGACAAACTTCACATGTTCTTACTTATTTGTGGGAACTAAAAATCAAAACAACTGAACTCATGGACATAGAGACTGTTACCAGATGCTGAGAAGGTAGTAAGGTAGTGAGGGGGTGGGAGTGAAATGAGTATGGTTAATAGGTAAAAAAAAAAAACAACAAAAAACAGTAGAAAGAATAAGACCTACTATTTCATAACACAACAGGGAGGCTATAGTTCATAACTTAATTGAACATTTTACAATAACTAAAAGAGTACAATTGTATTTGAATACAGAATAAATGCTTGAGGGGATGGCTACCCCATTTTCCATGTGGTATTATACACTGCATGCCTGTATCAAAACATCCCATGTATTCCATATATACACCTACTGTACCCACAAAAATTTAAAATAAAAAAATATATTAAAGGCTGTCTAAGCCTCAAGAGAGATAGTCATCAGATAGCTAAATTACTGAAATTTAAATTATTACTGCATTAGAAATCATTATTCATTTTTCTCAACATTGGTTCCATGTTTCTATTTACACAGTGGGCATGTGCCTCATTTTATTAAATAATTTCTAAATTAAAAAAAACCCTATACTGTTCTAAATAGTCAGGGTAAGAGATCACATTAATTTCTCAGTACATGAAACATTTACAGTGCTAATGCTCACAGTTAATCTGAATTTTTTTTTTTTTTTACCAGCGTGTAGTGTTCTAATAATTTGGTAAGAAACACATGAATAGTGAGGACACTTATTCCAAAATTTCTTAGAATCTTCATTTTGCTGTAAAGCTAACTTCTGTGTTGATTTATTTTCCCTATTGTATTGAAGCCCACAGCACTAAGTTCAATGCCTCACAATTGCTGGCTCTGCCTCTCCCTAGGGTGCGGAAACACTTTCCACACCAGGCTGCTGCTGTTCCTGGGGGATGGGAGAGGCGACATTTATTTTCTCACCCTGCCCTAATAACCACACTGCCTTCATTATTTTATCTTTATAAATCTTAATTTCTGGTAGAGAATCACTTTGTAATTCTCTGTCTGTTGAGACTTGGGTTCAAATTACATTGAATCTTTACAGAGTTTGGGAAAAAATGTTATTTTAACAATTTTGAGTTTTCCAATCTATGGACATAGTCTACAATTTCTATTGGTTTGCCTTTGTTAAGAATTTCAACCATGTTTTGTACTTTTAAGCAAGGAAACTTGAACATCTTTTGATGGATTTTTTTTCTCTGATGAAGCTTATTTTTAGTGCTATTGTGGTATTTTAAGTGTACTACTGTTTGTTGCTAGCACATAGAAATAAAATTGAATTTTGTATATTGAATTATATTCAGTGACTATCATTCATAATTTTTGGTAGGTTCTTTTGCATTAACTCTATATAGGAACATACTTGGGAATAAAGATAATTTATTTTTTCTTTCCAATATGCATGCCTTTTATTTGTTTTTCTCTCCTTATTACACTGGTGGAAACTAAAGTAAATGTTTAATGAAAATAGTGAAAGTAGACATTGTTTTCTTCTCCCTATACTCAGGGGGAAAGCTTTTAATGTTTCACCATTAATTGTTGCGTTAGCTATTTTTTGTTGTTGTTGCTTTCAGAGCTACCTTTCAACAGGTTCACATAATATCTCTTCTCTTATAGTATATTATATATACTTAGTTTAAAGCCGATATCAACATATGTTGAGAAAGACAAAGAATAATAATTATAAATGCAAAAGAAAATGCTCAGTTGTATTGAAAGTGATAATTGATCACATACTATTTGCCATTTTCTATTTGTTTTAAAGTACAAAAGCATGACTTGGGGAAATCATAATATAGAAAATTTAGTATCTTTCAGAAAGCCAGATCCATATTTCGTCCCACAGAGGAACTTAACACTTCTGCAACTAGGTCCATTGCATTGGATCCTGACATTTACCAGTCTCTCCTCTGTTCTTTTAAGTGTACCATCTTCCTGGGTTGGGGGAAAAGTATTCACAAAGCCAAGGGAAGTTCTCACCAAGACCTTAGCAGTAGGTAAAATTAGCGTTATTAGGTACATCAAAGTCTACAACATCTGGAATTTTATTTGGCACCTCCAATCTTTTCTGGAGTACAAACAGTTGACATGTGGGGAGATTGTTTATTTTGTCCAACATCTATTGTTTTATCTTGATCTTATTCTCCAGACTTCAAAATCTTGCTTTCAAAAGGTTAATGCCTCATTGTTTGTTTGGCTTTTATTCTAACTCTGATAATATTTGACCATTTAGCTAGTTGATGTTTGTATACATTTATTTTTTCTACAGCATTTAGGCTAACATCAGACCTTATATTTCTATTCTGGTGTCACTGCTTCCTATTAAGACAGAAATGGTACACTTGTTGTGAAGCCAGAATAATACTCCTATGTGTTCCATACTGATTTATGGACATTTCTATACTGTGTCATTTTTGTTCTTTTTATTATTCTAGGGTGTTCTTTTCACCGCAACTTTTTTAGCTTTCAATAATTCCCCTCTAATGGGTTGTCTTACGCCTATTGTGAATGTCCATATTCTCATTTTATTCAGAGCTTTATTTGTTCCATCAGGAAATATATTTAGTAGTTTGACATCAAATATACTTAAATATAAAAATTGCTGACTAAATCTAGTTTCTCTAGATAAATATATCTAGTTACCCCTTCTTCTAGGTTACTTGTAGATAATAAGGATATCCAAGATTAAAAGAGACAATGGCTGAGAGGTTCCTAGATGAAGATAAGCATGAAACACGACAGTTAAGGATTAAACCATGTAATCAACCACAATAATTCCATTCCAAGATTGTAAAACTAACAAATAAAAATTTTTACGACAGCTATAGTTATTATAAAAAATATTACAAGCAAATTAATAATGGTGCTTCCAATGTCAGACCCCTTACCAGACTGATGTCCAAAAAGCTCTTAAGTAATATCCTCAACATGATGAAGATAAATCACTGTCAACCTAAAATTATATATCACGCTAAAAGATTATTCAAGAATGAGGGTAAAATAATGACAAATTAAAACACAGGAAAACAGAGAGTATTAATCATGGCTAATTGTTTAAGGAAATACAAAAAACAATGTATCACAATAAGAACATTGAATCCAGGCAGAAAGATTGGGTAGTAATTGGTGAGGGTGAACAAAGAAGTTAGTATATGTGACAATAGTTCAATATAGTCCTTAATTACTGATAAAAATAATTTTAATTATTTTGAATGATTATATTTTAATGAGTCAATAGTTCAAACAAAAACAAAAAACAGCTGTTTTTTCTCCTATTTCCAATTCTGTCATGCATTTACTTTATGCTACTGTATAATAAAAACATATGTATAAAGACAGAGCTGGCATTTGTTTCCTTTATCCTGAAAGAACGAGGATTATATGAGTAGTACATACATACAGCAATATGGAGTTTCCTGAAACTTTGCTCAGGACAAATGTAGAATGTATTCAGTAATTTGCAAAATAGAAGAAGAAGATTATAGTCCTCATTTGCAATAAAATAAAATCTCCCATAAAGGTAAAAAAGCCGTTAGTGTATTAAAAATGGAAAAAGTAGGCATATCTGATGGTTTGTATGGATGTGGATGTGTTGTAAGTGTAAGAGAGTTTGCTAAATTTTCCTTTGTCAAATTACCTGTCCTATCATGTGTTCTATGAAATGATTCAGTATGTATGGTCACTTGGTTCTTCCTTATAGAATTAGTTTCATTATCATCATCATTTTACTTTTACTTTCAGTGTAGTGATTTCCTGATGCATTGTTAATCTCTATTATATTTTGTTAGAGATTTTTTAAAAAGGTATTCACCTAAATTTAGAGTTAAGAATATTTGGCCAATAATACTAACAATATCTTGGGGGCTCAAATTAATCACCTTGTTTTCCCATTTCCCATTAAAGAGAAAGATATCACATGAAAAAACAGAACATACTGATACACCAATATAAAAGTGTATCTTGTAAATATTTCATGCCAGCTTTGATTCTAAAACATCTGGAATTTTATTTGGCACCTCCAATCTTTTCTGGAGTACAAACAGTTGTGTTTTATAGTGACACTAAATCAACATACATCTTCCCTGAGTTTGTCTGCCACTCTTTAATACTTAGATTCTTGAATGTTCGTTGTCAGTAAAACAACTAATGCAAGGCACTACGGGGGCAACAGGAATCTATAGCTAAGGTAAGTGTTTTAATAACATCAGCCAGTGTTTGCAAGAAAATATTGCCAGTTGCTATGGGCATATAATTAGTGGTGACTGCAAATGCATGCAGGTATAATCATTTCTCTCTGCAAAAAGCTGAACACTATTTTGTCATTTATAGGAAATGTGGAGGATGATCCATCAGCTCAATTGAATAAGGAAAGGCTATTTAAAATGCTGAAATGCTGAAAATTATTGTAAAGAAACCCAGATTTCTTAATATTTTTGCCAAAAAAAAATTCACCAACAGTATGAGAGACTAATATAGCTAGCATCTCACACTTGTGGGTCAGGTAAGACGGGGATGCATTAAATACAAGTAGGATGTTCCTTCACTTGATGCCATGGCTATTTAATATTGAGTATTCCCACTCTAAACACATATGCTTCAGAAAAGAACTTCATATTAAAATAAATTTTTTAAAGGACTAGATAATATTAAAGCTTAAAACATAATTGATTCCTTGGAATAAACAATGCAAATATTTGAAAGTTTCTTTTGGTGTGTATATGTCTCCAATATTTAATAATATTATGAAAACCACTATGAGTTTTTTTCTTGTTTCTGCACCATTACAAAAAAGATGTTACAACTATCTTTCTACTTTTTTTTAACCTTATGTAAGTACTCTCAGAGGAGTCCAATTTACAGCTATTTTGAAATGGTAACATTTCAAAATCATAAAGCTTTGTTGTTCTAGAGTTATATATTATCCTCTAAATAATAGAATTCCAGTGAGCTGGAACAATCTGCTGCAGCTGATGTTTTAGCAAACAGACTATTCCCTGAAGCACAGTTGGAATTGCATCCAACTGTCAAGGAGATCCACAGAGAGTATACCTAAGGATCTATATTGTCTGTGCCCAGGTAGAAGGGTAAAAAACATCATTCCTAATATTTTCTGGTTGTTCACTGGACTTCTTGTCTGTGGTTGAAAAAAACCAGAAATTTGCTAATTAGTTTGTCAGATATGAGTTTATGTGCTATGTAAATGTGCATTTAATTGAATTATTTCTGGATTCAGTAAATGAGGCTTAATATCAATGTGCTAATGGGCTTCCTTTGAATACTGAATTTCCCTGAGACTTAAGATGTTTAATTGCAGAATAGGTGACCATTTAAAGAGATGTTATAGCTGAGATGGAAGCACTTGAACTTTAGACAAACTTTAAATATGTTTTCAACCCTAACATTTTATTTGTATTTTAACTATAACTTAACAACAGTCTCATGAAGCGGAAACTTAGTAGACAAATCAGTGTATATGAGAGGTAACTTTTCTCTAAATGGTTATTTCAAATATAATTGCTTTATTAATGTTTTCAACAAATGTTTATCGAGCTTCTACTATGTCCAGTATCATATAAAGTACTGGGCTTATCTCTCTAAATGTGACACATATTATCCCTGACTTCGTGGAACTTAGGATTTAATGAATAATATTGATTTTAAACACTTAATTTAATGATCACACTTGTGATCATTCACGTGATAAAAATAGGGTCTATAAGTATATATTATAAGGGTACCTGATTTCATTCCTTGAGAACTGAAAATGGCTTTTCCTGAGTAAATGTTTAAGTTGGGTACTGAAATAGGAGTTACGAAATGGCCAGGTAAACACAAAGCCAATTTAACTCATGTTAAAAGGACAAGACAACCAAAGACAGTAAGGAAAGAAGGAAGGAAGGAAGGAAGGAAGGGAGGGAGGGAGGGAGGGAGGGAGGGCAGGAGGGAAGGAATTAGGGTAACTTGGGCCAGAGTCGGGGGACAATAGACGTGATACTAAAGGAAAATAAGGCATCAAGGTTAACAATCCCACGTATATTCCTTATGTCTCATTATCACCAGAAGAATAAGAAATATAGCATCACGAAAAGAGAAACCGCTTTGAAATCAGACAGATATATAGTTGAATGCTTTCTGTTCCTTTACTTTGTTACCTTGGGAAAGAGTTATCCTCTCTCACCCTTATTAAGGTTAAAATAATAATAGATTGTTAGCAGTGTTGTTGCAAGGATGAGAAAGATCATTTCAATAGGGCTCTTTGACAGATCAAAAATTCTCAATAAGAGTTGACAAAATGGTGCTGATATTAATGTTATCATCCAATGTTAAGTTGGCATCGGCTGGGCGCAGTGGCTCACGCCTGTAATCCCAGCACTTTGGGAGGCCAAGAAGAGTGGATCACAAGGTCAGGAGTTCGAAGCCAGCCTGGCCAATATAGTGAAACCCCATATCTACTAGAAATACAAAACATTAGCTGGGCGTGGTGGTAGACACCTGTAATCCTAGTTACTCGGGAGGCTGAGGCAGGAGAATCGCTTGAACCCAGGAGGCAGAGGTTGCAGCGAGCCAAGATCGCACGACTGCACACCAACCGAGGCAAAAATGCGAGAGTCCACCTCAAAAAAAAAAAAAAAAAAAGATGGCATTGTATTTTTGAGCAGTTCAAGAAACTGAACAGGGGCGATACAGCTTGCTGTTACTTTATTGGGGAATGTTCAATAATTATTTTTGCATATTTAAAATTCTTTCCCATATACTTATTTACATAATATTTATGTTGTCATGTTTTTCTGGACTCTTTCTTGTTACTGAAGTAATTGCTTTTTCTAATCTAGACAGCAATGTATTACTGCTCCTTGATAGATGCATAGGCAGGAAAAATCCTGGTATTCCCAAACATGAGTGATTTTTAAAAATGTAATCATTTTATTCATCTATTTTCCAGTGATTCATTTTGGAGAATGCAAGTCTGTTTTTCAAAATGCACATATGCGATGGGCCACTAGAGGACATAGGACATTTCTGTAATCAAACAAATCCGCATACCAGTAATGACCTTAATTGACAGGCAAACATTTGTAATAATAGCTGGAGTAAACGAGTTTTTCAGGGAATGTTACAAATTTAGAAAAGGAGAAATGACATGTTATATGTTGTTTTCCATATTTAATATTTTCTATGGAAATAACTTTATAATTTAATTGGTAAAGTATAAAAAATAGTTAAATCATGAATTGCTGATAGATACTGTTTTTCTTATGAGCCGTGAAGAGATTTTTGAATTTCTTGTCATCACAGAGAAAGTTAAAATGAGTAATACATTTCTTTTCAGCCTTCAATAACTAGACCATGAAACAAACAACTTGTTTTTAAGAATATAACTAGTTATAAGACAAACAGAATCAGGTAATGGGAGAAGTCACACATTTGCCAACCTTTTGTGTTTGAGCTTTTGTTACTTGTTAAAAAAAATCATTCTTATAAAATGAAAATGTGTGTGAACATGCAAATATATGCAAATGTTTAATTGTAAATTTCTAATTTTGAGCCTCAAAATCTTAAATTTATCTCAAATGTACCTGGTTTTCAAATCTTCAACATGCTTTTATCATGTTGATTGTTTACAATTCAAAATGGCATTGTATTGACCATTGAATCTCTCTTAAGTATAGCAGAGAAGCCTATTGGTAAAATTTGAATTCATTAAATTTACTGCAGCAAGGGAAAACATAACTTGATATAGTGTCTCTGAGGTAGGCTGAGAAAGGATATTTACAAGTTTTTGTGTATCTAGGCTCATGTGATTTAAGGAAGGTGTTTCAGAGAGAGGAACTGATACGGATTGGACAAAGTTTATGGGATAATTTGAAGAAAGTACTAAAACCAAATTGTTTTGAAAAGTGTACAAAATACGTGTTATCTAATAAGCAGACTGTTTGCCCATGTGAGCAGTCTATTGTTTCAATAAGAGAGGTGTCTGTCCAGATGAGCAAACTGCTTGGACAAAGTGGTTTGCAGGAACTTCCTGAAGCAAACAGTGAATTTCTTTGGTTTAAATTCATATTTTCTTCGTTAAGAATTTCCTGAAACAGTTTTGTTAACACAGATGCTTTACTGAGTTATATTTATGCTGATTCTATCAATTCTCAGGATCCCCATTCCCACCCCCCAACCGTATGTCATTCTCCAGCCTAAACTGGAAGATGTACTTCTACTATATGGGAATGTGATCAGATCAGATTTCTACCTTATTATTATTGTTATTTTCAAAGACAGACGGAGTCTCACTGTATTGCCTAAGCTTGTCTTGAACTCCTGGGCTCAAGCAATCCTCCTGAATTGGCCCGAGTAGCTGGGATTTATAGACATGAGCCACCATGACTGATTCAGATCTCGTTCTTTATGTGAGAGCATCTGTGTCAATGTGTTGAATTGTCTTGGCTGACAAAACATATGTTGTTATGTTTACATCATACATTCCTGAGAATTACCAGTCTGTAGTGTTAGGTATCAGTGTTATGCATGCTTTATAGAAGGGCTTGGAAAGATCTTCTACATTTTTAATGTCTCAAATAATTTACATAATATTTGGATTATTTCATCTGTAAATATTTGGCAGAATTTCTTTGAGGTCTTGTAGGTCTGACAATATTTGGTGGGGTAGTATCTTAATAATGACCATAATTTGATTTTTACTTTTTAGAATATGTAAGCTTTCAATAAGATCAAATTTTATAGTCTATTTTCTTAGGGAATTAACCATTACCTATAAATGTTCATATTTATTTGTACAGTCTGAATGTTAGTCTTATGATTTTTGAGTCACTTATTTTTAATGTTTATTTCCCCTTCACATTTTTTGTTTTATTAGTGCTTTCTCTCTTTTATTCTCGAGCAAGTTAGCTAGCAACTTCTGAGCTTTGATTTATTGATTATATCTACAGTTTTTTTTTTTTTTTTTTTAAACAGAGTCTTGCTCTGTCACCCAGGCTAGAGTGCAGTGGCATGATCTCGGCTCACTGCAACCTCTGTCTACTGGTCTCAAGCAATTCTTCTGCCTCAGCCTCCTGAGGAGCTGCAACTACAGGCATGTGCCACCACGTCCAGCTAATTTTTTGTATTTTTAGTAAAGATGGGGTTTCATCATATTGGCCAGGCTTGTCTCAAACTCCTAACCTCGTGATCCACCTGCCTTGGCCTCCCAAAGTGCAGGAATTACTGGTGTGAGTCACTGCGCCCAGGTGATTATATCCACAGTTTTTCTATTTTTTACTTCACTTTTTTTTTTTTACCATTAGTATTCCCTCCATTCTCATTTGATACAAAGACTTTTTTTCTTTGTCTAGCTTTTGTGAGGTGAGATATTAACTTTTATTTTCATTCTTTCTGTATTATTAATAAACTTTTGAGTAACAGGAATTTTCATCTACTTCTGATTTAGATGTACCATGTATTGTGATGTATAGTGTATTCCTTGTCATTAACTTGTTTATTTGATTGAGATAGGATCTCGCTCTGTCTCCCAGGCTGCAGTGCAGTGGCACAATTATAGCTCACTTCAGCCTCAAATTCTAGGGATCAACTGACCCTCCAGCCTCAGCCTCCCAAAACCCTGAAATTACAGGTGTGAACTACCACACCTGGAAAAATTTAAATTTTTTAAATTATCTATCCATCCTTGTCTTTTTATTTGTTTTGAACTTACATGTATATGGAAACATTTTAAGATACTCATCATTAAGACCTTTGCTGATGTCTTCTCTGGCATTATTTTGTTGATTGAAGGACATTCTCTGGCATATTTCTCAAGAAGGGATAATGGATGCAGAATCTCCTAAGTTTATGTTGAATTTTTTTTCCTTATAACCCTGTTATTTTAAATACTGAATGGCTTGATATAAAATCTTTCACCTTTGTTCACTGAATTAAAATAAGAATGTTGCTCCATTGTTACTTTGTTTTGGATATTGGTTTTGAAAAGGCTGATGCTAGCTTAGTTCTTTTGCCTCTGAAAGTTGTAATATATTTGCCTTGGGGATTTAACTTCACTTTTCAAATCTGAGTATTTTGCTTAGCTCTTTCTCAGAGTGGACCATTCCCCCACATCACCCATCTCCCTATTCCCTATCCCCTCCACCCCATGTCTTTCCACATAGTCAATGTGCCCTTCCAAATTTCAGACATTTTCTTAAAATATTTCTTATAGTTTTAAATATTAGATTTGCCTTTTTTACTTCTTTAAGCACTTTGAAAGTTTGACTATTGCTCTTTCTTTGCCAGTTTTCCATGTATGTTGTTTCCCTCTGATCTTTTTTACTTCCTTATGTCACTTCCTTTCTCCTTGTGTTTCCTTGCCTTTGATTATTGCCACTTATTAACTTTTGAAGCTTTTGTATATCATGTAATTTTATTTGAGATAATCTTGAGTTCAATTAACTCTTTTCCATTTCTTCCTAATTTTTGTACACTTGTTTTTAAGTTTTTGTAATTCTGATTCCTAGTTTTTCATACTGTTACACACTTATTTGTATATATTTGCTTCTCCTTGGTGTGCCATAGTTTTCTTCTGGTTCATGGTTCTTATACAGAGGAAGAAGTTTTTCTTTAGTTAATATATGTAAAATTATCTTCTTGTTTAGAGTAATCTATAATATCCCTAATTTAATGGCACATACTTCTGTCAGTGTATTAAAATCTCGGTTGTGTGGCAGGCTTAATTTGTTTCATGATGGTTGGGAGAATCATTAGTGCTCCAATTTTATGGTTTGCTTTTGTCTTTTAGAACTGTAATATTCACATTTGCCTTTTTTTTTTTTTTTTTGCCTTCACACCTGAAATTCTAATGGGTGATTTTTACTTTCTCTTTTATTTTAAAGTATATTTTATTAATTAACACATAATAATTGTGTGTATGTATATTAGGAGGTATAAAGTGATGTTTTGATACATACAATTTATAGTGATCAGATAGAAGTATTCACCTATCAATCCTCTCAAACATTTATCATTTCTTTGTTTTGGGAACATTCAATATCCTCATTCTACCTATTTGAAGCTGTATAATATATTAATCTCAACTCTAGTAATCTTACAGTGCTATAGAACGCTAGAACTTATTCTTCTATTTAGCTATAATCAAAATATGGTACTGGCATAAAAACAAACACATAGCCCCCCAGTGCAACAGAATAGAGAGTACAGAAATTAATCTTCATGTCTACAAGCCAACTGATTTTTGACAAAGATTCCAAGAACATACATTGGGGAAAGGACACTCTTCTCAGTAAGTAGTGCTGAGAAAACTGTACATTCACACACAGAAGAATGACACTAGACCCTCTCGGCATACAAAAAAACAAAAAAAAACAAAAAAACAAAACTCTAATGGATTAAAGACTTAAACGTAAAACCCAAACCCATAAAACTACTAAAAGAAAACATATGGGAAATGCTTCAGGACATTGGTCTGCAAAAAGATTTTATGACTAAGACCTCAAAAGCACAGGTAACAAAAGCAAAAATAAATAGATTATATTAAGCTAAAAAGCTTCAGCACAGCAAAGGAAACAATCAGAGTGAAAAAACAACCTACAGAATGGAAGAAAATATTTGTAAACATTTCATCTGACTGGAGATAAATATACAAAATATACAAAAACTTAAACGTTGATAGCCTAAAAAACTAAACAATTCAATTTAAAAATGGGCAAATGGGCTGAGCATGGTGGCTTATGCCTATAATCCCAGCACTTTGGGAGGCCGAAGTGGGCAGATCACTCGAGGTCAGGAGTTTAAGACCAGCCTGGTCAACGTGGTGAAATCCTGTTTCTACTAAAAATACAAAAATTAGCTGGGCATGGTGGCACATGCCTGTAATCCCAGCTACTCAGGATGCTGAGGCAGGAGAATTGCCTGAACCTGGGAAGCAGAAGTTACGGTGAACTAAGACCATGTACTGCACTCCAGCCTGGGCAACAAAGCAAGACTCGGTCTCAAAAAAATTTAAAAAATTAAAAATGGGCAAATGATCTGAACACACATTTCCCAAAAGATGACATGCAAATGGCCAACTCATATATTTAAAAATTGTCAACATCACTAACCATCAGGAAAATGAAAATCAAAGCCACAATGAGGTATCATTTCATTTCAGTTGGGGTGGCTATTATCAAAAAGACAAAAACAAACAAATATACATGGGTTGTTTGTATACACATGGGTTGTTTGTATACTGTTGGTGAGAATGTAAACTAATACAGCCATTATGGAGAATAGAGGTTCCTCAAATCTCAGTTTTGAAATATGTTTTCAAAAGATAATAGATTTTAATCTGACAGCTTTTAACTTTCAGTACTTTAAAGAAGTTTGTAAATGTCTTTTGCATTATTAAAGGAAGAGACATCTGCTATCATTCTGATCTTTGTTCCCCTCCATTTAATTGGTTTTCACCACATTAAATTTTCTCTTTGTTATAATTTTTAAGCAATTTGATTATGATATGACTTGGTATAGTTTTCTTCGTGTTTATTCTGCATTGGTTTCATTGCACTTCTTGGATATGAGGGTTTATATTAGTAAAATTTGGAAATTTTAGTCATTATTTCTTTAAATACTTTCCCAATCTCCAGCCCCGTTCCACTTGGGGACTCCCATTATACATATATAAGGTCATTAGAAGTTTTACACAGATCACTGATACTCTATTTTTAAGTCTTTTTCTCCCTATTTAATTCTGGATAGATTCTGGTACATTTAAGTTTATTAAACTTGTTTTCTGCATTGTCTAATGTGGCATTAATCCCAACCAGGTTATTTTTTATCTTAGTCAATGTAGTTTCTATGTCTAAATCTATGTCTCTTTTGTTTATCTATTTTTCACATTTTTACTTAATATTCTGACTTTCGTACAGCATCTTAGACAATACAAGTTACAGTTTTACTTTCCTTTTTTTAAGTATCTATCATCCCTTGTGGGTCCTATTTTCCTGATTTTGTATTTTACTTTGTTGTTTGCTTGATAGTTTTTTATTTTTTATTTTAATTTTGTGCTTAATTCTGGTAGACAGTTATTTGGAAACAGTTACATTCCTTGTCATATTTCTTTTAACCATTACTTGGTAGAACTAGAGGAGTGTCTGGTCTAGAGATAAGTGTGTGCCACTACTTTGCCAAAATCTCTTTAAATACTTTGTTCAACATTACGTGGTTTATGAAGGTTTGGGCCATTTTGGGTGAGAATAGCATTTTTTCCTATCCCCTTAGGACTTCAGGGGATTTCTTTCCTTTAATTCTTCTGGATGTTTCTTTCTCTTTCTCCAGCATTATATAGCTTTATTACCTACTTCACTAGTTAGTACTCAGCTGTAGACTCAATGGTGACACTCTTCACATCTCTGGAGCCCTCTCCCTTTGGAGCTCTGACACATTGTTTATACATTAATGAACTGATTTTTAGCTTTTTTCCCCTAAACTGTTTTCTCAATTATCTACTGCAAAAGGTCATTCTGGTTTCTACATTTACAAACATTATTATTTCACTTTTCTTAACTTAAAGTGAAATTTAATTCAACTCAGCATATAAAAAGTATTACTTCTTCTATGAATAAAACATTATGAGAATATGTCCTCGCTGTCGCATACTAAAATGTTATGTATGATCTAAGACCCAAAACTAGTAAAGCCTCAATTAATCACTTCCATTCTACTGCAATCCATACATTCTATTTTCTGAATTTCAGTAGTTGCCAGCAACCATCGAAAGGTAATAAACTAACTTCTTTGCTCAGGTTTAAAAAAAAATGTGGATTTGGCTCTTTGAGTATATTTCTTCTTATCAGCAACTTCTCCGTAGTTTGTATTGTACAGAGCTTAGAAAGCTAAAGTTTATATTTACTAGACAGCCTTTGAAGCTAGCATTCTGAATTTAGCTATTCTGATTTCAGAATTAATACAGAAAAGATGAAAAAATTGAGTAATATATTTGATAATATGATCCTTAGTAGATATGGGAAGACCTTGATAATTTTCCATTTTAATAGTTCTTACTTTTGTATCATAACAAGACAGTAGTATACTTGGATGTTTTATCTGTTTAATTTTTTGAGAATGATAGTTCAATTTAGTTTGTGTAGTCTTCCCGATGAGTATATAAACCGTTAGTAGATATTTCACAAAATTAAGAATCACTTCTAAGAGCAAATATTTTTAAACTATTTAACTCTGCAATTGAACACACTGACACTTTTCCTTACAACACTAGTCACGTACTGTAATTCTGTAATAAAGAAACTATTATTTTATTTCAGCAATGTCTCTGGTAACACCAGTTACGTCAACTTGAGAAAATAGCTTAAATTCTCCAATTTTCTGTATATTCTCCCCATCCCCTTTTTTTGAGACAGAGTCTTGCTTTGGAGTGCAGTGGAGCAATCTTGGCTTACTGCAGCCTCCACCTCCTTGGTTCAAATGATTCTCATGTCTCAGCCTCCCAAATAGCTGGGACTACAGGCACGTACCACCACACTCAGCTAACTTTCTGTATTTTTAGTAGAGATGGGGTTTCACCACATTGGCCAGGCTGGTCTTGAATTCCTTCCCTCAAGTCATTTGCCCGCCTCGGCCTCCCAAAGTGCTGCTGGGATTATAGGCATGAGCCACCGCACCAAGCCCATTTCGCCTCATATAAAAATATATTTCTTTTATCAACCTTACTTGTTTATATATGCTAGCATGCTGAAACAGTACTGCAGTATTGGGTACCTGGAAGTCACACAAAAATTACTTGCTACCAACATTAAATAAATGCTTTCTAAGCAGTAGCAGAAGGTGACAGAGGGCCTGGTGTTTTCTTACTCCAACCTAGAACAAAAATAAAAATAAAAATAAAAAAAGGCAGCCAAGGTAGCTTCATTCTTCCCCAGATAAAAGAATGTTGTAACAATACCAGTCCAGAATCTTCATACTGAATCTAAACAGGGTTACTGTCTGCTAAATAGTTTAATAGAACCCAGAGACCTCTTATGTTATAGAAGAAATGTCCAGGATACAATTTTTAAAAATTATAGTAAGAACCAGGAATCACAACTTGAATAAGAAAATCAACTGACACCAACACTAAGACGAAACCAAATGATGGGATTATCTGACCACGATTTTATGGTAGCCATCATAAAATGCTTCAGTTACAAATTATCTCCAAACAAAATTGAAATTTCAACAAAGAAATAGAAATTATTAACAAGAACCAAATAACATAGAATTAAAAAAAACATAAATTTTAAAATGTGCTAAGTGGGCTCAAATTACAGTGGCAATAATTAACATGAGGGTAGATCAATAGAATTTTAAAAATCTAAACAACACTGAAAAAGAGACTAAAAATAAAAAAACAGAGCCACAGGAAACTATGGAACTGCAACAAAGATTAATTATGTATGGCATCAAAATCCTAGGAGAGAAGAAAGTATCCAAATAAGTAATAGATGAAAACTTTTCAAATTTGGCAAAAGACAAACCTACAGATTCAAGAAGCTGAGCAAACCACAAATGGAAAAAAAAAAACAAGACACATCAAAATTTGCTTTGAAAAGCAAAGACAAGAAAAAAGTCTTGAAATTTCCCTGAGAGAAATGACACGTTATCTACAGGAGAACATCAAACTGAATGACAGATTTCCCACCTGAAATCGTGGAGGCCAGAACGAAGAGGTACAGAATTTTTTGAGTGCTGAAATAACCTTCAACATAGAATTCTTTAACCAGAAAACCCATCTTTAAGAAATGAAAAAGAAATAAGGATGCAGAAAAAGAAAAATTAATACAATTTATCTGTGAAAAATCTATCTTTAAGATTGGGTAAAGGAATAAACTCAGCATAAAGAACTTCTATTTCATGGTCTCACATGTAAGGAGCTTAGAAGTGGCTACTCCATCTTCAAAATAAGAGGAAATCTTATCAAACTGAAAAAAACATCAACTCTTTTTAGATCTGTCAAAGAAGTGATGTCATGAGGCAAACCACTGTGCCAAAAATTGGAGAGAGAGACAGGCAGGTACAGAGAATCATAACTTCATGGAGCAGAAGCTATGATCAAAAACTTCCATGGGAACCAGTGCTGGGATAAGAAAGCCTGAACTATGAAAGATAAATTCTGGATGCTCATTACTCAGTACTGACACAGTGAGAGTTAAATACTCCAAGGGGACCCAGTCATGGAGGATGGGAGGTGTTGTACTTTTGTGAGTTTTACCTCCAGGGGTTCTACCAGGTCCTCACAGTGAGTATCACAAAAAAAATAGGTAAATAAAAATAATGACAACAACAACACAAAAACTCCCTCATCACCCCAGGATATGGAGGGAAAAATGAATAATTTCGAAATATACCAGAGCATTCTGTTCTTCTTAACAAGGCCTTACCTTAGCAGAAACTATTTAACCAGAGCCTGATCCACCTGGAGGAAAGGAACTATCCTAATCCAGCTGGCTCTAGCATTTCATGTGGAAGAAATAAAGTATTCAACCCCAGCTAGTCCTCTCCAGCCATCCTGTCTAGCCTAAGGGGTGATGGAGGAGGGGCAAAAAATAACTGAAAAGTGCTGATGACTTCACAGTCCAGGAGCACAGACACATCAAAAGACAGAGATCTAATCATAGGGCTATAGAACACTTCCCCTTCCCCTAAACCTTAACACTCCATTACTAAAGGCCTATTTACCATGCCACCTTTACTCTAGTATACTCTGACTGCCTGTCCCTCCCCCAAAAAAAACCCAAAACTATAGGACATATTAAAAGGCAGAAAAATACAGTCTGAAGAGACTGAACAAGAATCAGAACCACAGTCAAATATGGCAGGCCAAGTACAGTGGCTCATGCCTGTAATCCCAGCACTTTGGGAGGCTGAGACAGGTCTTGATCACTTGAGGTCGAGAGTTTGAGACCAACCTGGCCAACATGGAGAAACCCCAAATCTATTAAAAAAAAAAAAAATACAAAAATTAGCCAGGCATGATGGCAGTCGCCTGTAATCCCAGCTACCTGGGATGCTGAGACATGAGAACCACTTGAACCCAGGAGACGGAGGTTGCAGTGAGCCTAGTTCATGCCACTGCACTCCATCTTAGGTGATGGAGTGAGACTCTGTCTTAAAAAAAAAAAAAAAAAAAAAAAAAAAGACAGAAATGTTGGAATCATCAGATTAAGTTTTTTAAAAAACTTTAATATTCTAACAGCTTTAATAGCAAAAGTAGACAACATATAGAATAACTGGATAATATAACCAAAGAGGTGCAAATTCTAAGAATACAAAAGAAATGATAGAGAACAAAAATAACCTAATATTAAAAAAAGCCTCTGGTGGGTTTATTATGAGTACACATGGCTGAAGAAAGAATGACTCAGCTTGAGAATATGACATTAGGAACTTCAAAAAAGAAAAAAAAAGGCTGCAAAAAAAAGAGTCAATAACAGTGGGACAACTACAAAAGGTATAAATACGAAAAACTAGAATACTAGGAGGAGAAGAAAGAGACAGTAAGGGAAAAAAAATTTGACGAATAATGACTAAAAATTTCACCAAATTAATGCCCATAACCTCATAAGACACAGGAAGCTCAGAGAACACCAAGCAAGATAAATGCCAAAAATAAACTACACTCAGGCATGTACGTCATATTCAAACTTGAGAAAAATCAAAGACAAAGAAAAAAATATTGAAAGAAGCCAGAGGAAAACTATACCTTACCTACAGAGGAGTGAAAATAAGAATTCCATCTGACTTTTCTGAAAGCATGGAAACAAGAAGACAAGTATGGAGTGAAATATTTATAGTGTTGAGAGAGAAGAAAAAAAAAAAACAAAGAAAAAAACCTGCCACACCTGTAATCCCAGCACTTTGTAAGGCTGAGGCAGGCAATCACTTGGGCCCAGGAGTTTGAGACCAGCCTGGACAACATGGCGAAACCGCATCTCCACTAACAGTACAAAAATTAGCTGGCACTGTGGCACATGCCTGTAGTCCCAGCTACTCAGAAGGCCAAGGTGGGAAGATCACTTGAGCCTGGGAGGCAGATGTTGCAGTAATGCAGTAAACCAAGATCGTGCAACTTCATTCCACCTGGGCCACAGAGCAAGATGTCATCTCAAATAATAATAATACACCAAAAAATTCATCTTATTAGTTCATTCTCACACTGCTATAAAAATACTACCTGAGACTGGATAACTTATAAAAAAAGAGGTTTGACTTACAGTTCCATATGTCTGCAGAGGCCTCAGGAAATTTACAATCATGGAGGAAGGAGAACAGGAAGTAAGGCAGTCTTACATGGTGGCAGGACAAAGATCGTGCGCTCAGGGGATAACTGCCACTTGTAAAACCATCAGATCTCATAAGAGCTCCCTCACTATCATGAGAACAGCACAGGGGAAACTGCCCCCATGATCAAATCACCTCCCACCAGGTCCCTCCCTCAACACACGGGGATTACAATTTGAGATGAGATTTGGGTGGGGACACAGAGACAAACCACTATCATTCCACCTTTGCCCCTCCAAAATCACATGTCCTCTTCACATTTCAAAACCAATCATGTCTTCTCAACAGTTCTCCAAAGTCTGAACTCATTCCAGCATTAGCCCAAAAGTCCAAGTCCAAAGTCTCATCTAAGACAAGTCCCTTATGCCTATGGACTTGTAAAATCAAAAGCAAGTTAGTTACTTCCAAGATACAATGGGGGTACAGACATTGGGTAAACATTCCCATTCTAAATAGGAGAAATTGGCCAAAACAAAGGGGCCCCAGGTCCTATGCAAGTCTGAAACCCAGCCGGGCAGTCATTACATCTTGAAGCTCTGAAATCTCCTTTGACTCCATGTCTCCCATCCAGGGCTCCCACTGCCTTGGGAAGCTCTCCCCCTGTGACTCTTCAGGGTACATCACCCCGGCAGCTCTCATGGGCTGACATTGAGTTCCTGTGGCTTTTCCAGGTATATGGTGCAAGCTGTGTCAATTGATCTTTCTGCAATCTGGAGGACAGTGTCCCTCTTCTCACAGCTCCAATAGGCAGTGCCCTAGTGGGGACTATGTTGGGGGACTCCAACCCCACATGTCCCTTCTGCACTGCCCTAGCAGAGGTTCTTCAACCCATTTCTTCTGCCCACCCAGAGGCCCACTGCCACATGGAAGCCACCAATGCTTGGGGCTTACACCCTCTGAAGCAATGGCCCAAGCTATACCTTCACCCTTTTTAGTCATGGCTGGAGTGAGAGCAGCTGGGATGCAGGGTGTCATGTCCCAGGGCTGCACAGAGCAGCAAGGCCCTCAGCCCGGCCCATGAAGCCATTTTTTCCTTGTTGGTCTCCAGGCCAGTGATCAGAGGGGCTGCCACAAAGATCTCTGACATTCCCTGAAGACATTTTCCTCATTGTCTCGGTGATTAATATTTGGCTCCTTGTCACTTATGCAAATTTCTGCAGCAGCCTTGAATTCCTCCCCCGACAATGGGTTTTTCTTTTTACATGGACAGGCTGTAAATGTTCCAAACTTTTACACTCTCCTTCCCCTTTAAACATACATTCCAATTTCACATCATCTCTTTATGAGTGCATAAAACTGCATGCTTTTAGTAAAAATGAGGTCACCTCTTGAATGCTTTGCTGCTTAGAAATTTCTTCTAACAGATACCCTAAATCATCTCTCTCAAGTTCAAAGCTCCACAGATCTCTAGAGCAGAGGCAAAATGCCACCAGTCTCCTTGCCAAAGTATACCAAGAGTGACCTTGCTCCAGTTTCCAATAAGTTCCTCATCTCCATCTGAGACTACCTCAGTCTGGACTTCATTTTCCATATCACTATCAGCATGTTGGTCAAAACCATTCATTCAATAAGGCTCTAGGAAGTTCTAAACTTTTGCACATCTTCCTGTCTTCTTCTGAGCCTTCCAAACTATTCAAACCTCTACCTGTTACCCAGTTCCAAAGTTGATTTCCACATTTTCAGGTTATCTTTATAGCAGTACCCAACTCTGCCAGTAGTAATTCTCTGTGTTACTCAGTTCTCATACTGCTATAAAGATACTACCTGACACTGGGTAATTTATAAACAAAAGAGATTTGATTGACTCACAGTTCTGCATGGCTGGGGAGGCCTCAGGAAACTTACAGTTATGGAGGAAGGAAACGGGAAGCAAGGCAATTTTACATGGCAGCAGGAGAGAGAGAGTGTGCACAGAGAAAACCTGCCAGTCTTAAAACCCTCAGATCTCCTGAGAGCTCCTTCATTATCATGAGAATACTATGGGGGAAACCACACCCATGATCCAATTACCACCCACTAGGTCCCTCCCTCAACACATGGGGATTACAATTTGAGAGGAGATTTGGGTCGGGACACAGAGCAAAACCATATCAACCACCAACCTCAAGTTCTGTACCCTACAAAATTATCCTTCAAAAGTGAGAGAAATAAAAACTTCCTCAAACAAAAATTGAGAATCTCTTGCTAGTTGACCTGTTTTTCAGGAAATGTTAAAAGTTCTTCAGAGAGGCCAGGTGCAGTGACTCACGCCTGTAATCCCAGCACTTTGGGAGGCCAAGGCGGGTAGATTACGAGGTCAGGAGTTCGAGACCAGCCTGGCCAACATAGTGAAACCCCGTGTCCACTAAAAATACAAAAATTAGCTGGGCATGTTGTCTCATGCCTGTAGTCCTAACTACTCGGGAGGCTGAGGCAGGAGAATCACTTCAACTTGGGAGGCGGAGGTTGTGGTGGGCCAAGAGCACGCCACTGCACTCCAGCCTGGGCAACAGAGAGACACTCCATCTCAAAAAAAGTTCTTCATAGAGAAAGAATTTTGTAAAGGTCAGAAATTCAGATGAACATAAAGAAAAGAAGAGCACTGGAGAAAGGAGTAGGTAAGGAAATGTTTTTCTTGCTGTTAATTGATCTAGCAGATAATAGTTGTTTCAAGATAATAATTATAGCAATAATGTTTTCAATTATGGAAAATTGTTTCTTTGGTGGTGACATGTTACCTTGATTTTGTGTGTGTTTGAAGAAGCAGTCATCCATCTCCTCCAGTCATCGCTTACTGGCTTCAGAAAAGAAAGGCCATCACCAGTAGGCCCGCCTGTGGGATCTAAGAGTATCTCAGATTTTTTTTTTAGGAATGCACCTGCTCCACTCCTCCTGTTTTCTCTTGGGAAAGTGGGGTGGGGTAAAGACTGTTAGGATTGTATGCCTTTTCCCTCAAGGCCAGGTTGAGTGCTAAGAGCCTCCCATTAATTTTCCCTAGTGCAGTGTCCTGAAGCACTCAACGTTAAGCTGCTTCTCCCAATCCAGCAGAGTCTACCTGTCTGTGTGTGTGCTAATACATGACCTGTGGAGGCTTGTGTGAACTGCTTGTATAGAGCATACCTAGGGTGTGAGCTACATGGGAATAGGATGGGAGGAGTTCTATAGGTGTTCATGGGCTAGATGCAAGAGTCCTCAGGGGATGTGTACTAAAAAGTTAATGGGTGGGTCTCTCAGTGGAACCAACAAGGGAGTATTAACTGTGGCTCACTGTTGAGTTCTGTGCCCCAGTTGCTGTGCCCTTCTACCCTGTTTTCCTGCTCCTAGCTGCTCCAGGCTCTTTAGATATGCCAGGCCCCTCAGTGCTCTGGGTAAGGTATGAAGTGGTCCTCTTGGGCAGTGTCCAGCATGGCTGGGGAAGACTGGTGCTTACTATCTACTCACTTTCCTCAGTGACATGAATCCTGAGCCGAGGGGATTCTTGGCACTGAGCTGTGCTGACTTAGGGGAGGGATTATTCAGGTAAAGTGTAACTATTCTTACTCTCTTCAATGCACCTACTCAGATTGCTCTGCTGAAGCAATGCAGTGAAGAGGGTAAGTCCTCAATGGTACTCTCATTCATGAGTGGTTATCAAAATTTTTTTTCTATGGGGGGAGAATGGCTGAAAACACTGATTCTGCCATCTTGTTGATACCACTTTCAATATTTTTACATTTTTCCCCCAAGCACCCATGAAATATCCCTCATGGTAGATCATGTTGTGGGCCATAAAATGAAACTCGACCAATTTGAAATAATTCAAACTACACAAAAAATTTACAATCGAATGAAACTAGAATCAGTAACACTAGTACAAAATAAAATAAAATCTCAGGACCCCTCAAATCAGTTATGCCAACAGGAAAGTTACACCTGGGAACTGAGTCATGCAAGATTGTCATTCCTCTTTTCCAAATAGCTGTGACTTCACAACCTTGTGTCATAATATTAGAAGCAAACCAGTTTCCCACAAAGTCAAATGGCCTCATTCCTCTCTGGATGGCTGCCATTACAAATTGTTCACAAGGAAATTCCTTGGTGGCCCCTAACCTTTCAGAATACATATCCTCCTATAAAACAAGCACATACCAATTATAATCTTAGGTCTCCAATCTAAGTTTAACTCTTAAAACGGAATTCTGCTAAAACTTCCACTGACAAGGTCAATTACAAGACATCTTCCCAGGTATAGGATGCAGACAAGATGCTATCAATCACTCCTCCACTCACCCAGAGACTGCTACATAATTGACAGTTTCCTCCTTCTTCTTCAAACATTCACCTTACCATCTGTAAAATGTATATTTACTGAGCTCTAATTAGAGCTTCATAAGAATGTGACCATTTGCCTCAGTGCCTGTCACTATCTCCCTGGCCACCTCCTTATTTTTCCTGCATGCTTTCCCCCTTAAATAGCAAGCTTCCCAAACCCTCTTTGCAAAACACAGGTAACAGATGCTTCCGTGACATGTTTTTCCCCAGGTAGGTCCTCAAATTTTGGCTCAATAAACCTTGACCGATTGACACTCTTGCCTCACTTACTCATTATGGGTTACATTAGAAATTGAGGAAAGTTCTGAAATTAAAATATGTTTTTCCCTCAAGGCCAAAATAAGTAGAACAATACAAACCTAAAGTAAACAGAATAAAGGAAATAATAATAGTGCAAATCAATAAAATTGAAAGGAAAATAAAAAAAAAAACAAAAATCCAGTCATTTAAAAAACTGATAACCCTCTAGGAAGAATGACAAAAGAAAACACAATTACCAATGTCAAGAATGAAATATAAGCTATCACTACAGATCCTACAGGCATTCAAAGGACAATAATTGAGTACTATGAACACCTTTATGCTTCTAAAATCAACAACTTAGATGAAAATCTATTATCATAAAAACAGCAAAATACGAAAATTGAATGAAGATGAAATATATAATCAAACTTGCCCTATAACAAAGCAATTGAATTTATATTTTAAACACACACAAAGCAATTGAATTTATATTTTAAACACGCCTTAAAAAATGTCCAGGTGTAGATAATTTTACTCAGGAATACTATCAAACATTTTAAGAATTAGCTTCAATTTTGCAAAATCTCCTCCCAAGAATAGAAAACACTTCCTGAAAAATCTTATGAGAACAGAATTACTCATGTCAAAATCAGACAGCAGAAAAAGTATAAAACTATGAGTAAAAATTTATAAATTTACACAAAAAGTACACACCAAACACACACACAGAAAAATTAGAAAATAAAATTGTAAGAATAATTATACACCATTACCAAGTGAGATTTATTACAGAGACACAGGCTTGATTATTGGAATATCATATTCATCATATTAACAGATTAAAGAAGAAAAATCGTATTACATATAAATTGATTTAGAAAAAGTATTTGACAAAATTCAGTGGTTATCAATGACAAAACATTTGGCAGTCAGAAGACAAAGGAATTATCTGAACTTGATAATGGGTATCTTCAAAAAACCCAATAGTTAACACCATCCTATAAATAAAGACCATTGTTTCTCACCCCATCTTTGCCAAGATCAGGAATAATGCAAGGATGTCCATTCACATCAATCTTACTCATAATTTCTAACCACCGTAGTAAGACAGGGAAAAGGTATATATATTGGTAATAAAATTCCATGCATAGGTGCATACATTATAATTGTATGCATAGTGTACACATATATGATAGTTGTATGCATGATATATGCATATATTATGATATTCTATAAATAAAACTCAAAGAAATTTAGATTTAAAAAGCTGATGAGTTTAACAATGCAAAGACTCATCAACCCACAAAAATCAATGTTGTTTATAATTTTACATAGGAACAACGAATATGCAAACTAAAAACACAATACAATTTATAATCACTCCAAAGGAAATGGAATGCTTGACAAAGTATATGTTATATAGTTAATAAAATATTTGCAAGACCTGTATACTAAATTTTATAAAATTCCAATGAAGCAACTCAGACACTAAAATGAATGGATACATTTTGTTTATTGATTGAAAGACTCATATAATAAAGATATGAATTGCCCCCAAAGAATTCTACAAGCCTAATTCAATTTCTATTAAAATTCTAGCATATTTGTGGACATAGACAGTCTTCTAAAATTTATCAAGAATGGCACAGAGCCTAGAATTTAAGGGAGAAAAAAAGAGAAAATATTGACACGGAAGACGGTAAGATCTTTCTCTACCTATTTTTCAGACTTACTATATACCTACCTAAGCATAATCAAGAAAGTGTGGCTTGGGCAGGATAGACAGATAGGTCAAAAGAATAGAAAACTCAAATAGACACACATGAACACATTCAAGTGACTTTTTAAATCAATATGCAAAAGCAATTTGAAAGAAAGTTGTAGTCTTTTCAAATGGTACTAGAGCAATTGGACATGCATAGGCAAAAAAAATTTTGAAAATTTCCTTAATAGAAATTTCATGCTTTATTAATTAATTCTTAGATCAAATGTGAAACAAAAATATAGGAGGAATTGTTTTGGATCTAGAAATAAATAAAATTCTAAGAACTGATACCAAAAACAGTTCAGAAGAGAAATAATTAATGAACTGTACTTCTTAGACACACACCTTTCTGTATATAAGACCAGGTGAAGAGGATGCAAAGACAAGCTACATTTAGAAATGAAGGACAGAAAAGTGGTATACAGGGGTTAAAGATGAGTGAAGGAGAGAAAGGGAAAAGAATTGGGAGAGTCAAGTATGGTTATAAAAGGACAAAAAGAAGGATCAGTGTGATGATGAAACTGTTCCATATCTTGAATATAATAATGTATATATGAATCTATACAAGTGACATATTGTGGGAAGTCAGGGAACCTGAACGGAGGGGCCAGCTGAAGCCACAACAGAAGAACATAAATTGTGAAGATTTCATGGACATTTATCACTTCCCCAATCATACTCTTATAATTTCCTATGCCCATCTTTAATCTCTTAATCCCGTCATCTTCGTAAACTGAAGATGTACGTCTCCTCAGGACCCTGTGATGATAGCGTTAACTGCACAGATTGTTCATAAAGCATGTGTTTTTGAACAATATGAAATCTGGGCACCTTGAAAAAAGAAAACAGGATAACAGCGATGTTCAGGGAACAAGGGAGATAACCATTAGGTCTGACTGCCTGGGAGCTGGGCAAGACAGAGTAGTATTTCTCTTATTACCAAAAATGGGTAAGAGAAATATCGCTGAATTCTTTCCCCAGTAAGGAATATTAATAATTAACAGCCCTCGGAAAAGAACGTACTCCCGGGGTGGGGTGGGGGGAGCTCTAAAATGGCAGCTCTGGGAGTGTCTGCTTTATGCAGAAGAAACATGCCCCGGTCTCCTGCAGCACCCCCAGGCTTGCTAGGATTAGGAAATTCCAGCCTGGCGAATTCTAGTCAGACCAGTTCTCTGCTCTTGAACCCTGTTTCCTGTTAAGATGTTTATCAATAACAATGCGTGCACAGTGGGACATGAAACTTCATCAGCAAATCTAGTTTCACCCTGGCCTTGTGACCTTGCCCTGCCCATTTGTCTTGTGATATTTTATTGCTTTTGAAGCATGTGATCTCTGTGAGCCACACCCTATTTGTACACTCCCTCCCCTTTGAAAATCACTCATAAAAACTTGCTGGTTGTGCAGCTCAGGGGGCATCACGGAACCTGCTGACATGTGATGTCTCCCCCAGACACCTAGCTTTTTTTTCTTTTTTCAGTAGAGACGGGGTTTCACTTTGTTAGCCAGGATGGTCTTGATCTCCTGACCTTGTGATCCACCTGCCTCGGCCTCCCAAAGTGCTGGGATTACAGGCATGAGCCACCGTGCCTGGCCAGACACCCAGCTTTAAAATTTCTCTCTTTTGTACTCTTTCCCTTTATTTCTCAGACCGGCCGACACTTAGGGAAAAATAGAAAAGAACCTACATTGAAATATTTGGGGCTGGTTCCACTGGTAGTGACACAATTGTGTAGAATTAAACACACACTAATACTGTACACATGAGCACAAGTAAAACAGGGATGTTGAAACCTTAATGTTGGTTTGTATTGATATCAACATCCTGATTGTGATATTGAATCATAGTTTTTAAAATTATTCCCATCGGTGAAAACTGGGTAAGGTTTTTCAAGATCTGTTTGTATTATTTCTTACAATTCATGTGACTCTACAATTATCACAATAAAATTTTAATTAAAAATAAGTGTATGGATATAAATACAAAAATTTTATGTCCAAACAAAATGCAATTATGTGAACAATCTTACTATGAAACTCATAGAAGTACCTAGTAAAATATAACATACTAACACCATAATTTTGGTTCAAGAAAAGGGACAAAAATTGATGAGGAAGGATAAAATTATCATGTTACACTGGAGTGATGGGCAAATTTACAAATTTCTCTACTATACAGGATTGGTAGCAGCCACAAAAGTCAAAGAAGTGAAAGAATTAATAACGAAAGATGGAAAGAAAAGTGGAACATAAAGCTAAGAACCACAAATATATTTGCCATCATTGAAAGGATGTACTAAAATAAATCAGTCCTAAACAAACAAAGGCAAATGAGGAACTCAGATGATGTACCTTTCTTTTAAATGGTAAGATGCAGCTTCTCAGATTTGTTAACCACAGGTCTTCCCTCACATTCATTTGAAGTTATATATATACCACTTAAATGATTCAGAAACCACAAGCTACTGCCACCCCCAGTTAACCTGAAGCCATTCTGGCTTGGTAGAAGTCTGGTATATGTAAAAAGCCCATGACTAAGCATTATAAAGGCAGACTATAAAAAATGTAAAGAGGGTCTGGTGAGGTGGCTCGTGCCTATAATCCCAGCATTTTTGGAGACCAAGGCAGGAGGATTGTTTGAAACCAGGAGTTCGAGACCAGCCTAGGCAACATGGGGAGATCCCCATCTCTATGAAAAATTAAACAAATTAGCTAGGCTTGGTGTCACACACCTGTAGTCCCAGCTCCTCTGGAGGCTAAGGCTGGAGGATCGCTTGAGCCCAGAAGTTCGAAGCTGCAGTGAGTCATATCACTCCACTGCACTCTAGCCTGGGTGAAAGAATGAGATCCCATCTCAAAAAACAAAAACAGAAGATATTAAATGTAAAAAAGAAAAGACTGCTTACAAAGAAACTATTACAACTGAAAGTAAACTTGATAACAGTACCAAGGAAAGCCAGAAGACAATGGAACAATATCATCAAAGTACTGAAAGGCAAGGAAGATTTTAAAAATTGTATAGTCCAGTACACTTTCCAGGCATATCATTTGAACAAATTTAACTATATCAATGTTAAAAAGTTTTCTTCAAATACAAATGGTACTTTATACACTAAGAGGTAGATCTTTTCCAAATATACACTGAAAGCATTAATGGCAAGTCTTTAAAAATACTCACATAAACCACTAAGAAAAGAGAGGCCGCAAAAGTGATTTGACAATGTTTAGTAAAAAAGAAGTTAATACCTTGAAACTGGTAATTGCCTTCTCAGTTGTAATACCATACATTTTAGACACTTATGTGTATATCATGCTACCATTTATATAAACTTTCAAAATATGTGATGCCATACTGTATATCTTCTAAGAACATAACTATAAACTATTTTTTAAAAAGACACCTGATGATAGAAACTACCTTCAGGTATACCATTGCCTCTAGGCAGGAGAGGGGAAAACGCTGCATAGAGAAAACATTTCTACTTATTAGTAATGTTTTTTCCTCTATGTTTGTCATTGGTACTATATTCCTGAAATGTACGTATATGTGTGTGTATATATATATATATATATGTTTTAAATATTTCATACATTTAAAATTTTCAATTTTCCCAACTACAGTTGGCTTGCTTCTATTTAAAGAAATCAGTGATAACAAGCTGCTGTTTACCGTCTCTAAATATAAGTGAGGAATCAGGTTATTATAAATATATATAAATTAAATATAAATATATAAAAACAAATTAAAATTTGCAATACTTATATTTTATAAACATAGCTATTCAACTCACATAATTACAAATTACTTGAAAAATGATGAGATTAAGTTTGTACATGATTCATTTACCTGGTGAATACTTTCATGTTATGACTTTTACTTTCTAAAATACTTGAAACTTCAGGGAATTCATACTCATAATAAAAAGTCCTTCTCACATTTGTAAATAATTTATATAAATTCTTACATTCCTTAAAATGTATTTTATTTACTTTCAGATATCAATGATATCTTGATGGGTATAGAGTTTTTACCCTTTCTCTCATTGGCATGCATATAGCTTTCTAGTGATTTTAGTATTCAAGATTTCAGGTGAGAAGTCAGATGTTTATAAGATTACTTTTTTAAGCAGCTTTTCCTTCTATTTGGACCCTTATAATAGCTTGTATTAGCTTTGGAGTCCAAGAATTTCACCAGAATATTCTTGGTTTGAGTCTTTCAAGCCCTTTTAATCCACACACTTCAAGGGAACATTTTTCTATTCCTAATAGTTTTAACATAACACAAATTATGTGAATATATTCAAAGATGACATAATGCTTAAAGTATATAATCTATAGGAATGTTCCTGATAAGTACAAATATTAATTAGTATTCATATTTTATCATCATGTTAACAAGTATCAACATTCTTTTCTAAGTGTTCTTTTTCAAACCGTATTATAGATTATTGCTGATATCTAATAATGGATTTTTCAAAGGGAATCCTTGAGTAGTTTAAAATGGGGAATATATTTTAAGTAATGGAAAATTGATATTACAAAATAATTTTGAGTGTAGGTGACATCTTACAGGCTGTGATTACTCTTGCCTCTTCCATAGCCCAATTTTGTCACTAAATGTATTTTGGTTCTACTTTTCCTTTTCCCTCATACCTGTGTACCCAGTTCATATCCCATCAAAAGGCTATTTCCACTACACACAGTTTTTAATCCTCATTTTAGAGAAGAAGCCACATATTTAATCAGCTATAATGTGAATTATTTTTTCCTGAAGCTTTCTATGTAGCTGAGACATGGTATTAACCATTTTTAAGTCTTCTTGAAAAGAAATATAGTACTTATTATCTGGATGTAATTATAGAAAAAGCTTGAAGAAGCAAATATTAATACTAAATAAAGAATTCAAATGATTGGTTTATGTCATTCATAGTCAATTGCTCAGAAAGACTTAGAAAGGAATACTTCTGTCATTCATGTATCTATTGCAGGTCCTAAAGGTAAAAGTAAAGATAGGAAAACTAAATGAATGGGCTTTGGGTAATTTGAGGTGTGATCTGGTCTGGATGTCAAGAAAATACATATGTCTGTCTTTTAAGAAAATGTCTCTATTTGAGTCATTCAAGGAATTAGATTCATTTAGTTGTCTATCTTCATGGTAAAAATAAAATTGACACAAGTGAATGCAGCAGAGGAAATATGAGCATTCATATTTATATAAATGTACATATAAATTTATTTCTGATCTGGGAAAGGTAAGAGGAGAGTTCACATATGCAATATTGATGCTTCTGAATTCTAGCCTCAGTCAAAGGATTATTGGCCCCTGCTGAATGTGCTACACTATATTATATACTAAAGCAAGATTTAACATACTTAAGTGAATATTATAAGTTGTTATTAATGTCAGAAAAAATGGCAAGTAAACGCAGAAAACATATTAAACTAATATTTTAAAGCTCAAGCCAGTTGAGAAAGCTCGGGTAATCAAAGTGCCAGTCATGTTCTAATAAAAGACCTCTCCATGACATACATAATTGCTTAGTGTAACATCAATATTTTCGATTCCCTGAGAACTTGGAATAATAGCTCAGTATTTTTTTGAGAATTTCCATTTAAAAATCCCTGGATATAGGTCAGGCTGAGCCACTTATTTGAGAACAAAAACTATAGACTGCTTGGGCCAAAACAACTTTAACTAAGTTGACCAAATGCATTTAATAAGTTCTCTTTTTTCTGCCTTGTCAGTGGTGAAGCAAGTAGTCCCCAGTGAGTTTAGGGAGGTCAGCTGTGGAATGAGATTTAATTTGAGAACAATTTATCCTACTTTAAGGGCAATGATTAAATCGATGCAAAGTTTACCCAAGAAAAACTGTATCTTGAGGATTTACTATGGACAAATCAGTTGACCAAACACCACAAGTGACCCAAATATGGCTTTGTATGTGTCATAATTTCTAAATTCTAGGGTCTCAAACTAGTCAATGTTGTAGACGGTGCTTCAAGGCCTACTGTCTTGATCTAATAAATAACAACAAATATAGAAAAAACAATGACCTAGAAGTGATTCTTAAAGAAGTTACATGGATAGATCTGACAGGATAGTAGAACACTGATGGACAAATATTTTAGGGCAAGCTTAGAGAGAAAGTTATGGCTACAAAAGACAACACTTGCTCAGGTGGTGATTTTGGGAGTTTCAAGATGAAGGATCAATAGAAAAAAACTGCAGAGGTACAATAAATAGCTAAACTGCAAAATACTCTGTATATCTGACAGATGAATTTGAAGATCTTGAATCATTAAGGCTTTATTTTCATAATATATTTGGAGCAACACCAAGGATAAATGATTGGAAAGAAATGACATATGGAAGTATGAAGAAAGGAAGAAATTGTCATCACTATCTCAATTAAGGAGGAAGAAGAATGAATATATAGAGGTAACTTTTAAAATTAGACAGTTAACAAGTGGCAATTGGGATGTAAACCTGAGTCACTGTAAATAAAAACTCATGTTTTTTCTACCATATCCAGCTATTTTGAGGGAACTTGGTCACACAGCTTTTGTAAAACCTACCACTACATCTTTTTTTTTTTTTTTTTTCAGTTCACATAACTGAATCCACATCACAAGGTGCTGCTTCTAAAAAGAGTCAAATACAATGTGCATCCAGATGCCTATGACACACACACACACACCATTGGAAGGAATTTGTACTAAGACAAACTTTTGTTGGGGCTCAGGGCATACTACCCCAAAATATGACTGTGGGAGACCAGAATAGGCCACCCCTAAATATTTCTCTTTGACATATTGATAATTTCAAGCTGATTAAGAAACTGTAGACACAGAGGTGGCTCTGAAAAGCTTCCATTTTGTAAATAAAACGTCCATCAATAAAGGAAAGGTTTTTCCTAGTAAAAATATCTACAAGAGAGTTGCTTAGAAATAACATTTGTCACTTGAGAGATTTTATCTTCATAGCAAAGCAACAAATTACTTCCATACATTTGCTCCCCTAATACTCTCATAATTTGTCTCCACCATCCCCCCAGAAACCCCAAGCCCCTCTTCCTTTCTGTAGCTCAAGATGCTATGTAAGCTCTAATCATCTTTCCCTTCTTGAGTCTCATATATCTGTGGGACTCCTGTGCATATGTACACAACTTAAATGGTTTTTCTACTGTTAATCTGTTTTCTGTCAATTCATAGCCCAAAGAACCTAGAAGAGTAAAGTCCATTTTTTCCTTCTCTACACTTTCAACTTATCATATTTACACTATATTATTGTTTACAATTGCAGTACTGTAACCTCATCATTCACATTCTAAAAAGTGTTATTGAGAAACTAAAAATTTCCTACTTTCCCATTCTTCTCAGTATTCTGTGCTTACCAAGGCAAAACTTATTCTATAAAGTTTATACTTATTTTATAAAACATAGCATTTCCTATTGTGAAAAGTTATTGTATATAATATATAAAACATAACACTTTTTATAAAACCTATAAAATCACCTAGAAATTCAGCCTCCCAGAGAAAACCCCCATTAATCTGTTGATGTATTTGGTCATTTCTATTGCCCAATGTACATGTAAGAACAATGAGTAATATGTTTGAAAACATTTGCCTAGTTCTACTATTTCCAAGAAATTTCCGTTAGCCAAAGACCCCATATCTGATAGCATGACTAGGCAATAATCTTATGCTGTTTCAAAAGGTAATTTCAGATTTGACATATAAAGAAAGAACTTTATATTCATCATTCCCACCCTTACAACCACAAAGCTAGACATAACGGAAATAAACAATTTTTCTTGGACTCACCAGAGAATTGAGTTCTCAGGGCAAACTGTCACTGCAAGAGGCCGGAGCATTCAAGGAATCAGCGGAAGTGTTATTTACCTGGAGCAAAAGCCACTAGAACCATTAACTGGTAGGAATACTTGAAATGCCAGAGGGTGAGTATGAGGCATGAAACTCCATGAATCACAGTTTTAAGGGGGCCTCCACACTTTTGTGGGTTTTACCTCCAAGAATCCCACAAAGTTCTCACAGTAAAGGGCCAAAAACGATTCTAGCCAGGCTCTAGCAAGGCTCTAATAAGGTGAGAGGAAAAGGAGCCATTTTGAAATACCTCTATAGGCTTCCTCTTAACAAAGATTTACTCTCCAGGTGATAAGACTTTCAGAGAGCCTTATCACACCTGGAGGGAAGGGCATTTATCCACAGATAGCTACTCTAGAGCCTCCTGTCTCTTGTAAGTGACGGGTGGGTAGAAGATTAGAACCATTTGTGAAGGGCTCATGATAGCCCAGGAGCAAAAACATTAAAATAACTTGATTTAATTATAAGATTATAAAAGCCTTTCCTCCCTCACATCTTAGTATCACATCAGTAGGGATCTAGTATAGTGACAGTGGATTGCAGCTAAAGGAGACTTCAGGAAGAGTTCTTAGATAAAGACAACAGAAGAGGCAACAAGAAGGAAACTAGACCTATAGCTGCAGCAATCATCACACAAAACTCACCTCCTGGCTGTTAACCTATTAACCTCAATTAAGCTCAGACAACTTCAATTATCCTCAGATTATAGGCCTTTCCCTTAGTCGCTACTACCTAGTGTATCATCTCCAGCTTTTGGCAAACAAAACAAACAAAAACAAGGAAGGCTAAAGGTAAGACAAAGCACATTGTGAGCATAAAACAAACAACAGAACCAGACTAAAAAAATGACACAGATGTTATTATAGAATATAAGAAAGGACGTTGAAATAACTATGATTTATCAAGATATTTACTCAAAAAAATAGACAACATGTAAAAGCAGATGGTGTAATGTAAACAAAAAGATAAAAACTTTAAGAATTAATCAAAAGAAAATGCTAGGAAAAAAACACAAATAAGCAAAGTGAATGTTTTTGAGATGCTCATTCATAGCTTGGGTATGGCTGAAAATGAATCAGTGAGCTAAAGATATGCCAATAGAAATTTCCAATACTGAAATGCAAGGATAAAAAGTAACGAAAAATGCAAAACAACATGAAAACAGATAATCCAATAACCGTGGAATAATTTCAAAAGATATAAATACATGTAATTGAAATATTAGAAGAAGAGAATGGAACAGAAAAAAAATATTTGTAATAATCGTCAAGAATTTTTCAAAATTGATAACAGATAGTAAACTACAGATCCAGGAAGCACACCAAGGAGAATGAACACCAAAAAAAATCTACATGAAGGCATACCACACTCAAATTGCATAAGACCAAATGCAAACAGAATCCTGAAAGAAGCATGAATAGGGTGGAAGCAGATAGAGAAAACATCTTACCCAAAGAGTAACGCACAATAAAAATTGCAGCAGTTTTCTCATCAAAAACCATGCAAAGATGAAGAAAGTAAAGTGAAATAAATGTTGTTGAAAGAAAGAAAAAAATGCAACCTAGAATTTTATATTAATCAAAATTGTCTTTCAAAAGTGAAGGCAAAATAAAGACAGAAAATAATTCAGCAAATCAAAAGACAATGCAACCATTCAGAAACTATTATTTTCTTTGAAGCCTGGATCTCTAGATATAGTCAGCAGTCACTTCTGAAATAATTGTTTATTTGACGTTTCCTAGGTCCATACAGTAAATACTGCACAAGTTAACATTTTAGTTTCTAAAATCACTTTTCCACCCACAGCATAGAAAAGGTATGCATACTGATGTGCTATATAGATGAATTTGCTAGATAAAATAGAGTTAACATAGTTAACTTTGAATTTATTATAAATAACAAAAATATTTTAAGCAGATCCCATGAAATATTTGAGCTCTCCTTATATAAAAAAATTTGTTGTTGTTTATATGTAACTCAAATTCAATTGAATATTTTATATTTTTGTTGGCTAAATATGGTAAGCCTACATACAGGTAAAACTAACCACAGCCTCAATTATACCCAACTTATCACCAAAAACTGCCCAAAACACTAGTCCCAAGAAGGTAGCTTTAATTAGAATAATCAGATGTCTCTAGCAGTTCGTCATGCCTTACATCTTAATAAATACCAGTTGTCACCAATAACAAAAGCCTCATGTTATTCTTTATGAAAACTCATTCTATTTGTTAAGCAAAATACTCTATAACTTCAATGTTTGCTTATTTTTAAAATAATAATAATTATTTTTTTGGACTCTAAATAAAACTTTTCAGTCTCCTGATTTTAACTTAAGTAGTCATCATTTAGTGGTAGCTGTTATTTTTCTATCCCATACCAATCAATGTAGGGAGTATAGTTGAGGTAGGTTCGCTTCTTGCTGCTTCTTGGAAATTCCAGACTGTAGCTCCTGTCACATCTCTAAAATCCTGAGCTCCTTTAAAGCAAATGCTGTTAGCTATACCACTTGTACTGTTACTGGCTGGTGGGTTGTTGACCCTTAGTAAATAGAAACAAACTAAGAGTCTGAGATGGGTTTGAGCAAGGCAGTTTATTGGGACTTTCAGCTCCAGCAGAAAGGGAAACAGCAAAAGGAAAAGACTTGCTTCAGAAAGCAAGTTAGTCATTATTCTGAGGTTTTATTTCCTTTGAACCTTCTCTGGGTGACATCATTGCATATTTGGGGTGGTCTGTCAATTTCACCTGTGCAGTTTCTCTCTATGCTTCTTCATGTGATGCCGGTCTCATTAGCATCTTAAATCTCCTCTTAGGAGTGTGATTTTTACTATTAAAATGAAGCAAAAGTCAGGATAGGACATTACTGGGCATGCACATTTGGGGAGGGTCTTTTGGAAAGTGCCTGCACTTGTTAACCAGGGTGTTTATGGTCAGACTGCTCTGTTCCCTTTCGTTCTCTGTTCGTTCACTTTGTGAAAGAAAGTGTTCATGGTTGCCATGTAGCAGGACAAGCCGCAGACAAAACCCTTCAGAGTTAAAGAAGGAAGGGCTTTATTTGGCCAGGAGCTTCGGCAAGACTCACGTCTCCAACAACCGAGCTCTCCAAGTGAGCAATTCCTGTCCCTTTTAAGGGCTCACGATTCTAAGGGGGTCCAAGTGAGAGGGTCGTGATCAATTGAGCAAGCAGGGGGTACGTGACTGGGGGCTGCATGCATGGCTAATTCAAATGGAGCAGAACAGGACAGGGATCTTCACAGTGCTTTTCTTATGCAAATAACCGATTAGGTCAGAGGTTGATCTTTAACTACCAGGCCCAGGGTGTGGCACCGGGCGTCTGCTTGTGGATTTCATTTCTGCCTTTTAGTTTTTACTTCAGAGGCAGAAATTGGGTATAAGACAATATGAGGGGTGGTCCCCTCCCTTAGCCAGGCTGCAAGGCTGAACACAGCTAGCACAGTCAAGTGCACACAAGGAAAAATGGGGAGGAGTTTCTCCTGCCCAGTTTTCCCTGTCTGTCTCGGTACTTTCCAGACTATCAAATCCAAAATTACTTGTCTCTTTAGTTGAAGATTTTAACACCTTCACCATCTTCATTGCCATCACTATTTAGAGCATCAATCCTCATATTTCGACATCCATTTAGCGGATCCATCCAATGTTCTAACCTCTCAATTGCTTTACCACATGCCAACAGAATATACACCTCCTTCACCTTAGCCACCATAGTCATCTATGGTCTTAGGTTAGGCCAGAGTCTCTCATCATCTTGCTGTGATATGCATTTGTGCCATTATTAAAACACAGGTGTATTCCAGATAATCACTTCAGTCACAAGGACAGCTATGTGGGGACTATGAGGGTCTGAGTCTGGTGCCTTGATGGCCCTGAATGAACTCTGTTTACCTCAGCTTGCCCATGTACATGTTTTTATTTTGTATCTGTGCCCTAAATAGGAAACATTTGTGAAGCTTCTTAGTTTAATATTAACTAATGCACAGCCTCTTAATATTAATTTCAGGCATCCACCTTCAACCAAATTTCTCATACTTCCTGCTCACATAGTCTAAATAACCTCTCTAACAATTTTGAATCCCAACTGAGGCCACCTACCAATTGACTCCACCATATTAACATTTTCAATTGTTCTTCTATCCTGACCAGATGGGTCTGTGACTATTATCACATCCTTGAATATACACAGTGGCTTAGACCAACTCTCCTTGTTCCCCCCGACAGATTTTTATCCCTGATTCAAAGTAGCTAAGCATGCCTAAAAAAGTAAAATATGAAACCAAGCACATATGTTCCACCTCAAATAGTTTTCCACAAGTTACATCTGGTCTCTCAACACTGTTAGTGATCTTATTTTATTTCCCACTTAATTTCCCATTTAATTACACACTTTCTAAGTTGACTATACCTCACCTTGTCTTCTCTACTCAAAAATTTCCTTTACTTATTTGCTGTTTTAGGTTGCTTCTTAATTTACTGAGGGATCAAAAGTATTACAAGAGATATTTTGATACCACCAACTCTGCTAACCAATCAGGACTCATATAACTTAACTCTCCTTTTTCTAATGAGAAGTGGTTTTGACTTCCGTATTATTTACCTAGTGGTGTCCTAATAAAATTTAAGCAACCAAAAACTAGGTGGCTTAAAACAACACAAATTTGTTATCTTACAGTTCTGGAAACTAAAAGATTGAAATCATCATGTCAGTGGTGCCATGCTTCCTCTGAAACCTGTAAGGAACAACACTTCCTTCCCTTTCTAGCTTGTGGTGGAGGCTGTCAGTCCTTGGCATCCTTTGGCTTGCCACTTGATATAGTTTGGATGTTTGTCCCCTCCAAATTTCATGTTGAAATGTGATTTCCAGTATTGGAGCTGGGGCCTGTTGTGAGGTGATTAGATAATGGTGGTAGATCCCTCATCAATGGTTTAGCACCATCCCATGATAAGTGATAATTCACTCAGTTCACACAAGATCTGGTTGTTGAAAAGCCTGGAACCCCCTTCCTCCAGTCTCTCACTTCCACTATCACCATGTGATGTGCCTGTTCCTGCTTTACCTTCAGCCATGAGTAAGAGTTCCCTGAGGCCTCACCAGAAGCTAAGCAGATGCCAGCAGCATGCTTCCTGTACAGCCTGAATAACTGTGAGCCAATTAAACCTCTTTATTAATTATCCAGCCTCAGGTATTTCTTTATAGTTATACAAAACAGCCTAATAACCAAGTGCATCTCTTCAATTTCTACCTCTGTTATGTGATATTCTTCCTGGGTGTTTGTCTCTCTGTCCAAAAATCCTTCTTAGGATGCCAGTTATATTGAATTAGGACTCACCCTAATGATCCCATTTTAACTTGAATACATCTTCAGAGACTGTATTTCCAAGTAAAGTCACATTCAAAGGCACCAGAGATACCTATGACTTAAGACTTCAACATATTTTTCAAGGGTACCCAGTTTTAAGAACTTCTAATAAAAAATAACCACTGAATTCCAATCCCTCTCCCTTGTCTCTTAGATCATATCAAGATGAAATTATATACAGTGATATCCATACAGAATTACTGATGTAAATATGTCTCTTAATGAATTAAGCATGGTGTCTCACACCTATAATCCCAACATTTTGGAAGGCCAAACATAGGAGGATTGCTTGAGCCTAGGAATTCCAGACCATCTTTGGTGACACAGTAAAACCCTGCCTCTTCAAAAATTTAAAAATGAGCCAGGTGTGGTGGTATGTACCTGTAGTCGCAGCTACTCAGGAGGCTGAGGTGGGAGGATCGCTTGAGCACTCCAGCCTGGGGGAAAGAGTGAGACTCTTCCCTGCAACATTTCTTTTTACATACACACACACACACACACACACACACAAGTACATACATACATATATACATATATATACACACTCCCTTGACATCATACATACATATCAACAAATATATCCCATCTAGAACTCCCTACTTTCATCAAATCTTTAGAAACAATTGTCTATGTTATCTGCCTCCACTTCAGTACCTCCTATTATTTCATCATCTAGATACTTTTTCATACATTATATCATATTTTATAGGTAGTTTTATCTATCACCATTTCCAGCCTAGTGCATTTTAGATTTATATGACCAGCCCTTACATGATTTTTGAGCTCAAATATATAGGAAATTCAGTGTCACCATGTCTCAAATTAACCTTCAGTTTCCTCCATTAAGTATCCAAATCTTCCTATTTTAGCAAATGACACAACTATTCTCAGTTATTTAAGCCCTAGTAAAGATACCACATCAGAAAGTCATCACGTTAAAATGAGGGAAAACCAAAAACACAGAAAATATTTTTTTAAAGTCAGAGCAACAAAAAAAGTATTAGCCCTAAAAATGTACAAGATTGTCTTAGAATTGACTGTTCACCTAAAATAGAAGTCAGAAATCAAAGGACTGATGAAACAAAATTTGAAATAAATGGGAAAAATAGTAGATTAAAAACAATACATTTTTACATTGAATTTGAATAACAAATTTTTTAATTACAAGTTAAAGACTGTAAAACCAGATTTTAAAAAGAAAACAAATATATGCCATATGCAAGAGATATCTTAAAAAAAGGACACAAATATTTGATAGTAGAATTGTGGAGAAAAACATACTAGACAAAGACCATATAAAAGGAGGCTGATATATCTATACTAAAATGGAAAAGCATAAACTCTGGGGCAATAAATAATATAGAAGATAAGGAAAAAACATAATTATAAAAGAAAAGGTCAATTTAAAACTAAGACAAAGCAATCATAAAAATGCATGCGTCCTATAAAATAGTTTTAACAAATATAAAGTAAAAACTGAAAAAAAAGGAATAAAATTAATGAAAAATACAGTTGAAATTAAAAAAAACTTCTCTCAGTAAAGAGATTAGAAAAATATTATTTAGAATGTAGAAAATTTGAATGAAATTTAAAAAATGATATACAGAAAATAGTACTTTAATAACTGTAGGGTGTATATTCTTTTCATGTGACTATGAAAAAAATACCAACATTTGGCTCCATTAATATCAAAGTTTTAAAACCACACTAAATATGCAATCTGACTACAGTAGAATTAAACAAGAAATGAATAACAGAAATACAACTAGAAAATTCTAAGAAGTTTAGGAATTAAGTAATATTCCTTTAACTGATGGATCAAAAAAATAAGATATAGAGAGTTATTAAATGTTTTGAAAACACATAATGAAAATGTATTACAATGCTTTGTGACATATTTACAGAAATAAAATGAAGGAATTTTATGCATTTCACAATGATGCAGAAAGAATAATGATTTATGAAACCAAAAAATTAGAACCAATAAATCATAAAATAAAGAAAATTAAAAGCCCAACATTTATTTCTGTATTTTATATCAAATATTAATACAATTGTTGAACTCCTAGAAAGACTAATCAAATTTGAGATCCACAAGTATCAGTATAGAAAATATAAAATTGGCCGGGCACGGTGGCTCACGCCTGTAATCCCAGCACTTTGGGAGGCCGAGGCGGGTGGATCACGAGGTCAGGAGATCAAGACCATCCTGGCTAACATGATGAAACCCCATCTCTACTAAAAATACAAAAAAAATTAGCCGGGCATGGTGGCAGGCACCTGTAGTCCCAGCTACTCGGGAGGCTGAGGCAGGAGAATGGCGTGAACCTGGGAGGCGGAGCTTGCAGTGAGCCGAGATCGCGCCACTGCTCTCCAGCCTGGGCGACAGAGCAAGACTCCATCTCAAAAAAAAAAAATATATATATATATATATATAAAGATATATATATATATACATATAAAGATATATATATATATAGTCAGAATTAGGAGAAATATGGCACTTAGGAGACAGGCTAATGTGCAGCTCCCAACTTTGATGGATAGAACAGTGTGTGGAGACTCACATGAATGCTTGCTCCAAGAACCACCACAAGAACATAACCAGGAAAAGTGAAAGAATTCATGGATTCTTTAAAAGAAGTGGCATGTTGCTGTAAATTCTGTGAGATAGATGAAAAACTGTGAGTTCCCAAACCATAAGAGGAGGAAAACCTACCTCCAAAAACACATCCCCACTAGAGAATTTGAAAATCCAGATCACAAGAGAAGGATTTAACCTTACCTAGAGGTAAAATGGATTTAGGGAGCTGCACAAAATATAAAAGTAGAAACAGCTGTGGGAAGAGCCGTGTAAGCACTCACAGTCTCTAGCTAAAGCCCAGGGAAGCCATCCCTGACTATATCTCACAGTGGCCCTTGGGGAAGGCAGCCAGCAGGATTAGGGAGGGCTCGCAGGGTGAAGGAAGCTTCCAACTGAAATTTGTAACAATTTCAACTGGGCATATGTTTTCTTAAGTAGAATTGGAGGGGCAAATGAGAACTGCTGCAGTTAACAAGCATGGGAGCCACTACCAACAGCATGGACAGAGGGTAGGGGCAAGGCCTGAAAGACGTGCTTGTTTTCTCAGTGGGGAAGCTCATGGCCTGGCACAAGTTCTGAGTAGGGCACTGCAGGAGCAGGACTGATCTTGCCAAATGCATGGGAGGAGGGTGAGGCCTCTTGCTACTATCTATCCCCCACTTTTGTGGCAAATTATAACACACAGCAGAGGCATCCATAATTCCATCTGGAACATAAACCAATTGGGTTGAGAACCATATACCCTCATCCCCCACCATAGTTGCAGTAAGCCCTGCCCAAAAGAGTTTGAGCCCAAACCTGCTTAACCCTGTCCCCACCTGATGGTATTTCTCTACCCACCCAGGTAGCAAAACACAAAAGACAGAAGCTCTTGGGAGCTTTATGGCCCCACCATTGCCTGAGAAATCAGAAAAGTTACCAACTTAGGGCAAGCTCAGATCCCCCTACTATTACCACAGCTGGTGCTCTCTAGAATACACCACCTTCTTGCTGGAGGCCAACCAACTGAGGCCACTGCAGCAACTCATGACAGAATAACTCTGTTCCCAGGAAGCAGAAAACAACAAAGTCCACTGCCTAAAACATCTTGACTAACCAGAGGTCCTGAGTCTATCCATAAGACAACTTCACTGCTAGCATAACAAGCATTTGAGAAAGCCAGCACACTAACATATCTACAACCAAGGACTCTCACAGAGTGTACTTAACTCCCCTGCTACCTCCACCAGAGCAGGGAAGTGCTGGTATCCATTGCTGGGAGACCTGAAGAAGAACCACACAACAGGACTCTTTGCAGACATTCCCCAGTACTGGCCCAGAGCCCAGTAGCTCTGCTGGGTGGCTAGACCCAGAAGAGCAATAACAACCACTGCAGTCTGACTCTCAGGAAGCCCTTGCTCTAGGGGAAGGGGGAGGGCACCACATTAATGGATCATCCTAAGGGATGAAAGAATCTGAAGAGCAGGACTTGAGTTCCGGATCTTTCCACCCAAACAGTTTACCCAAGTTAGAGGCAAGTAATGTTACCAAAATGACAAAATGACAAAACGGGGTTCTATAATATCCCCAAAAGATTACAATAGCTCCCCAGCAAAGGACCCAAACCAAGATGAAACTCAGAATTGCCAGATAAATAATTCAGAAATTTGATTATTAAGCTACTCAAGGAGATATCAGAAAAAAAGTGAAAAACAACTTAAATAAATTCAAAAGAAAATACAGGATATGAATTAAAAAATTCTTCAGAGAAATAGATATCATAAAGAAAAAACAGTCACATCTTCTGGAAATGAAAGACACAATTACATAAATACAAAATGAACTGGAAACTTTCAACAACAGACTAGAACAATGAGAAGAAAACTTCAGAGCTCAAAGACAAGGCTTTTGAATTAATCCAATCAGACAAAGACAACAAAAAATAATAATAATAAATAAACAAAGCCTCCAAGAAAATTGAATTTTATTAAATGGTCAAACCTAAGAATAATTGGTGTTCCTGAGTAAGAAGAGAAATTTAAAAGTTTGGAAAACTTATTTGAGGAAATAATTGAAGAAAACTTCCTTGGCCTCGCTAGACATCTGTATATTCAAATACAAAAAGCTAAAAGAACACCAGGGACATTCATTGCAAAAAGATTATCACCTAGGCATATTGTTATCAGGTTACCTAAAGTCAAGATAAAGAAAATAATCTTAACAGCTGTGAGACCAAAGCATCGGGTAACCTATAAAGACAAACCTATCACATTAACATCAGGTTTCTCAGCAGAAACCTTACAAGTCAGAAAGGATTGAGGTCCCATCTTTAGCCAAAAAAAAATAATTTTCAGCCAAGATTTGTATATCCAGCAAAACTAAGATTCATAAATGAAGTGGAGATAAAATCTTTTTCAGGCAAACAAATGCTGAGAGAATTTGCCACTGACAAGCCAGCACTATAAGAATTACTAAAAGGAGCTCTAAATTTTGAAACAAAACCTCAAAATACATCAAATTAAAGCATAAATCTCACTGAGCCTATAAAACACTAACATAATAAAAAATGTATTAAGGCAACAAGTAGGATAATTAAAAGAACAGTACTTTACATCTCAATACTATTGTTGAATGTAAATGGCCTAAATGCTCCACTTAAAAGATGCATAATGGCAGAATGGATAAAAATTCACCAACCAAGTATTTGCTGTCTCCAAGAGACTCACATAAATTTAAGGTAAAGGGGTGGAAAAAGATACTCCACACAAACGGAAATCAAAAGCAAACAGGAGTAGCTATTCTTATGTCAGAAAACAGACTTTGAAGCAACAACAGTAAATTAAGACAAAGAGGGACATTATATAATGATAAAAAAATTAGTCCAAGAGGAAAATATCACTATCCTAAATATATATAAAACTAATGCTGGTGCTTCCAAATTCATAAAACAATTACTACTGGACCTAAGAAATGAGATAGATGGCAACAAAATAATAGTGGGAGACTTCAATACTCCACTGACAGCATTAGACAGGTCATCAAAAAAGAAAGTCAACAAAGAAACAATGGACTTTATTCCCTAGAACAAATGTACTTAACAGATATTTACAGAACATTCTACTCAACAACTGCAGAATACATATTCTTTTCATCAGCACATGGAACATTCTCCCAGATAGACCATATGATAGGTCACAAAACAAGTCTCAATAAATTTAAGGAAATCTAAATTACACTGAGCTTTCTCTCAGGCCTCAGTGAAACAAAACTGAAAATTAACTTCAAAAGGAGCCCTCAAAGCCATACAAATACATGTAAATTCAATAATATTCTCTTGAATGATCTTAGGGTCAACAATGAAATCAAGATAGAAATTTAAAAATTCTTTGAATGGAACAATAGTGAAACATCTTATCAAAACCACTGGGGTACAGAAAAAGCACCACTAAGAGGAAAGTTCATAGCATTAAATTCCTATATCAAAAAGTCTGAAAGAGCATTAATAGGCAATCTAAGGTCATACCTCAAGGAACTAGAGAAACAAGAACAAACCAAACCCAAAGACTGACTGCAGAAGAAAAGAAATAACAAATTTCATAGCAGAATTAAATGAAATTGAAACAAAAAATATGAAATATATATGAAACAAAAAGCTGCTTCTTTGAAAAGATAAACAAATTTGATAGATTATTAGCAAGATTAACTAAGAAAACAAGAAATAAGATCCAAATAAGCTCAATTAGAAACAAAACAATACCACAGAAATACAAAAGACCATTCAAGTCTGCTATGAGCACCTTTACATGACAAATTAAAAAATCCAGGGAAGATGGATAAATTCCTGGAGGTATAAAACTCTCCTAGATTAAGTCAGGAAGAAATAGAAATTCTGAACAGACCAATAACAAGTAACAAGATTGAAATAGTAATAAAAAAATTGCCCAAAAATTCCAGAACCAGATGGATTTACAGATGAATTCTATGAGACATTCAAAAAACAATTGGTACCAATCCTGCTGAAACTATTCAAAAAGATAGAGAAAAAGGGAATCCTCCCTAAATCATTCTATGAAACCAATATCATCCTAATACCAAAATGAGGAAACAACATAACAAAAAAGAAAACTACAGACCAGTATCCCTGATGAACATAGATGCAAAAATCCTCCACAGAATACCAGCTAACTGAATTCAACAGCAAATCAGAAAGATAATCCACCATGATCAAGTGGGTTTCATGCCAAAGATGCAGGGATGGTTTAACATACACAATTTAACAAATGTGATACATCACTTAAAAATAATTAAAAAGAAAAATCTTATGATTATCTAAATAAACTCTGAAAACTCTCAGAAAAATAATTTGGCAAAATTCAGCATCCCTTTATGATTAAAAACCTCAGCAAAAATTGGCATGTAAGGTATATACCTACAGGTAATAAAAGCCATCTATGACAAACCCACAGCCAACATTATACTGAATGGAGAAAAGTTAAAAGCATTTCCCCTGACAGCTGGAAGAAGACAGGATGACCACTTTCACTACTTCTATTCAACATACTACTAGAAGTCCTAGCCAGAGAAACCAGCCAAGGGAAAGAAATAAAGGGTATCCAAATCAGTAAAGAAGTCAAACTGTTCCTGTTCACTGATGATATGATTATATACATAGAAAACCCTAAAGACTCATCCAAAAAGCTCCTAAATCTGATAAACAAACTCAGTAAAGTTTCAGGATACAAAAGTGGTATACAAAAATCAGTAAAGCTGCTATATACCAACAATTACCAAGCTGAGAATCAAATCAAGAACACAACCCTTTCTATAACACCTGCAAAAAAAATAAAATAAAATTGCATTACCTGAGTTCCAACTATACCTCAAGTCTATAGCAACTAAAACAGCATGGTACTGGTATAAAAATTGGCATGTAGACCAATGGAACAGTATAGGGAACCCAGAAATAGAGCCAAATACAGCCAATGAATCTTCACAAAGTGAACAAAAACATAAATTGGAGAAATAATATCCAATTTAACAAATGGTGCTGGGATAATTTGCAAGCCACATGTAGAAGGATGAAATTTGATCCTCATCTCTCATAAAAAATCAACTCAAGATCAAAGACTTACATCTAAGATCCAAACCCATAAAAATTCTAGAAAATAGCATTGGAAAACTCTTCTAGACGTTGGCTTAGACAGAGTTCATGACCAAGAACACAAAAGGAAATGCAACCAAAACAAAAATAAAAAGATGGGACCTTATTACATTAAAAAGCTTCTGCACAGCAAAAGAAATAATTGGACAAGTGAACAGACAACCCACAGATTGGGAGAAAATATTCACAAACTATGCATAATACAAAGGACAAATATCCAAAATCTGCAAGGAACTCAAACAAATAAGCAAGAAAAAAATAATCCCATCAAAAAGTTGGCAATGAACACAAATAGACAATTCTCAAAAGAAGATATACAAATGGCCAACAGACATGTGAAAGATGCTCAACATCACTAATTATCAGGGAAATGCAAATTAAAACCACAGTGAGATACTACCTTACCCTGCAAGAATGGTCATAATTAAAAAAAATAGATGTTGGCATGGATGTGGTGTAAAGGGAACACTTCACTGCCAGTGGGAATGTAAACTAGTACAACCAGTATGGAAAACAGTATGGGGATTCCTTAAAGAATTAAATGTTCATCTACCATTTGATCCAGCAATACTACTACTAGTTGTCTAACCAAATTAAAAGATGTCATTATATGAAAAAGACACTTGCACATGCATGCTTATAGCAGAACAATTCACTATTGCAAAAATATGGAACCCACCTAAATGTCCATCAACCAACAAGTAGATAAAGAAAATGTGATATATATATGTCATATATGTATCACATATATATCACAGTGAAATATATCATATATGTCACATATATATCACAGTGATATATATCATATGTGATATATATCACAGTGATATATATCATATATGATATATATCACTGTGATATATATCGCATATATCATATATATCACACTGATATATCACATATATCATATCACATATATCACATTGATATATATCACATATATCATATAGATCACATATATCACATTGATCACATATATCACATATATCACATATGATATATATCACATATATCATATAGATCACATATATCACATTGATATATATCACATTGATATATATCACATATATCATATATATCACATTGATATATATCATATATATCATATATCACATTGATATATGTCACATATCACATTGATATATATCATATATATCACATATATCACATTGATATATATCACATATATCACATATATCACATTGATATATATCACATATATCACATATATCACATTGATATATATCACATATATCACATATATCACATTGATATATATCACATATATCACATATATCACATTGATATATATCACATATATCACATATATCACATTGATATATATCACATATATCACATATATCACATTGATATATATCACATATATCACATATATCACATTGATATATATCATATATATCACATATATCACATTGAGATATATATATATAGCATAGAATACTACTCACCCATAAAAAGGGAAGAAACAATGGCATTTGCAGCAACTCGAATGTAGTTGGAGACCGTTTTTCTAAGTGAAGTAACTCAGAAATCAAAAATCAAACATCATATGTTCTTACTTATAAGCAAGAGCTAAGCTATGAGGACGCAAAAGCATAAGAATGATATAATTACATAATGGACTTTGGGGACTCAAGGGGAAGGGTGGGAGATGGATGAGGGATACAAGACTACACACTGGGTACAGTGAACACTGCTCAGTTGATGGGTGTTCCAGAATCTCAGAAATCACCACTAAAGACCTTATCCATGTACCCCAAACCACCTGTTTCCCAAAAACTATTGAAATAATAAAAAAGAATATAAGATCACCCCCCAAATCTATAAAAGTAAAGTAGCAAAACAAAAAGAAAGTAAAGGTTTAGATTACTACAGATAGTAAAAAGCAAACCAAAGCGACTGAATGAGTAACTGCGTGTCAATGAATTCCTTAGATAAAGTGAAAAATTTGTTAGAGAAATCTAGCATAAAAACTGGGCCAGGCTTGATGGCTCATGCATGTAATCCAGCATTTTGAGAGACTGACGTGGGAGCATTGATTGAGGACAAAGTCTGAGACCAACCCAGGAAACACAGCAAGTCTCTATAAAAATATTTTAAAAAACGGAGAGAAGCAATACTATAAAATCTAAAAAAACTCATATCTATTTTTTAAAAATAGGCTATTATTAAGAACTTTCCCTCAAATGAAACTCTAGCACAAGATGGCTTCACCAGTGAAAATGATTAAGGAAGGGAAAACACCAATCTTACATAACTAGGTCAATTGGATATCTACGTGGAAAAATAAAGCATAATGCACAACAAACCGAAGTAAATTCCACAAGGATTGTTGATATAAATGAAAAAGGTAAAATTGTTTCTTAATGGTACTATAAAAAAAACTTATATGACTCCTTTTCCTCCTCCCACCCCAACCAAGTGGTGGGAACAGGGGAGGCAGATGTACAATATGTAATACGTCTTCGACAGGTCACAGAAAGTACTAACCATAAAGAAAAAAATTGATAAATTGAACTCATTAAGTTAAGGGCATATTCCTTAAAACACACCAACAAGAGAGTAAAAAAGCAAGTTAAACAATGGGAGAATATATTGTAGTACATAAATCACGCAAAGGAGTTATATGGAATAAAGAACTTATAAAAATTAATAAGGAAAAGCAGACAACTACTCAAAAAATTGGCAAAAAATTGAACAAGTATTTCTTAAACGAGGATATTCAAAACCCCCATAGGCATCTTGAAGACATATCAATGAAAACCACAATGAGAGATGATTATACGCTCCACAGTGTGAAAAAAGTATTAGACTTTTCATAAACTGCTGGTGGAAGTATAAATTAGTATATCTACTATGGAATACTGTTTGTCAATATCTTTTAAAACTGAGTGTACAGCAACCCTGTCACTTGGTATTGCTCCACTACATCTATAAAAAAGAGAAATATACCAAAAGATATACGCAATTATGGACATAATAGCATTATTCATAGTAGTTCCAAACTGGAAGTATCCTAAATGTCTATCAACATTAGACTGGGTTAAAGAAAATTGCAGACTATCAGCCAATTACTGTTAAACACAACAGCAGATGAATATCAATGAGTATCATCATCATCATAGTTAGTAAAAGAACCCTGCCACAAAAAGCAAATACTATAAACTTCTATTTGATTGGAATTTAAAATAAGAGAAAACTAGTCTATCATGATAAAGGTCAGAATATTGACTATTTCTTAGAATAACAATTATTGGAAGGAGGCGCAAGGGAGGCTTCTGCATGTTGATAATATCCTACACATTGATGAAGTGGCCTCATTTTTCAAATAATTAAACTAAAAATCACAGCTATTAGTTTAATTTTCTGGCTCACAGAGCCATTGAATGAAGAATACAGGAGGATGCAGAGCCTGGTTTTCTCATGTTGACCATGGGACAACTGGAAATACAAGCTAGGGGCATCTATGGAAAGGGCAGTAATTGAGAGATTGAGAGACTGGATATTTCACTCTTCGGATCATGCTGGGTAGCAGATTTTTCTTCACCAATTGACTGTGATGAAAACATGCAATTTGGTATTCAGTGGTTTCTAAGCCATAGAGTCTCAGAAGCAGCTATATATTACCTTTCAATAATATGGGAAAACAGACTAGTAGACAAACAATGAGGACGACTTATATCATTACTCAGGGGTCCAGGAAAGAAAACTGTGTAAACCACTGCCCTACAAACATATTTCCCTGCCTCTGAGAAAATAGTGTTTTCCTAACAAGGGTTGACACTGAGTCAAGTATGCTTGTTTTATAATGGCAATGTTAGCTTTGATTTTAGATCCCTGCAGATGTTTTAAATTGCGAGTATACAAGTCCTAGAAAAAGCTATGTTGCGAAAGCAAACACTTCAACAAAAATTATTCCTTTTTTGTAGCTCATATGGTAGAAAATAATGTTATGAGAATTTTACTAATCTTAAAAATTGCTATTCTAAAACTAAGCATTCTTCATACCATTTGGATAGGTTTACTAAAGTAACAATATTAAAGAAATGATTAAAAGAAGTGATAGTCTGAACTTGTATTTTTTAGAAATCAATTGCTTTACTAAAATAATTATCAAATGACTGCCAAGTATTCAAGTGTCTAGGACATGGGCTTAATAGATAGTTTCTATCAAAATTAATTATATTTATATAGAAATAAAAAGAAAAAACACTATATAACACTATTTAAATGATATTAACATTCTCAAAGACAAAAATAATTGACCCCAAATCATATCTACTTTCACAAAAATAATACATCAGAGATTAAATACTCACTAAGAAATCTTAAAAATAAGGCAAAATAGTAAATTAACTGAATGTTCAGAATATTGCTGTTATCTGTTAGCTATTTTTCAACTTTTACACAGTGGATGGGGTTAAGCATTTGTGTCTGAGCCTTGTCATGTATTTCACTATTTTGAGCATATCATCTGATCAGTTATAAAATCTGTTCCTGCCACAGGTATCACTGATTCAAAATTTCTATGCATTAAAATATTTTTTAAAGTGTGTAAAATTTTTATGTTAAAAAGTTCATCTATACCAGTACTCCTGCTATTAATAATAGCCAATTTTATTAAATGCTTACTGTTCACTAGACTCAGCTTAAGGTGATTTATTCATATTATTTTTATCAAATTAGTACAACAAGGCTAGAAGATAAATACTAGTATTGTTCCTGTTTTAGAGGTGAGGAAAATAAAGCCTGGAGAGGTGAAGTAGCTTATTCAAAGCCAAGCAGTTTTTAAATAGTAGCTAGAATTCAAATTCTGGAAGTCTGAATCCAAACCCAATTTCATCAAATATATTTGTTTTTATATAAATATGAACATATGGTATGGAGAAAATAGTTATATATGCCAAATGAGAATAAAAGTAACCCCAAAACACAGAATTACATAATTTATCAGATATTCCAGAGATAATATGAAATGATGAAGTAGCCATTAATAAGTTGCATTAATAAATTTGGAAAGTCATTAATAAAGTTTCAAAGTGTCTCAGAAATCTAAGAAGATGACAAATAATATGAAGTTAGTTATGATGAACAAAATATCCACTTTATAAAAAAGGGAGCTCTTAAATGTGTGCTTTCTGAAAGACTGGGCTGTTATATAGACTTTGTATATGAAAGACATACCAAAAGGAAATATTTTAATATATATTAGTTAGGAAAGAGGTATATGTTCCAAATGATGCCCTTCATGTTAAAATATGGAAAGAAAAAAATGTTGAAAGGAGTCACATTAAAATGCTGACGCTTTAAAAATTGTGTTACATTTTTCTTCAAATTGTGCACATGAAATACATACTTACATAGTCTCAAAAACAAATAGTTATAGGAATCAATAATACCTACCTCCTGCAGTAATTTTACATTTCTAACATTCTCATCTGATTCTTTATAATAAAAATAAAATCTTTTTTGTTGTGAGTTCTCTATGCACTGTAATTACATTGACACCTTACTGTAGATGGTACATTTTACAAGTTGAAAGTACAACAGAATACGTTTTCTGTTTCCATTTCTAAACCTTCTAGTGTTTCAATTCATGAGGTGAAATATATTTTCAAAGCAAAATTTGCCTATCAGCCTCAGTTAAGAGGATTCTATGGAAGTGAGAGAGACAGAGCACCATTTGGAAAAAAAAAAAAAAGAATATGCTATTATTTTCCTTTATCTTTGAAAATAACTTGGAAAGTATTTTAATGTCAGTGTTAAAATATTAACATTAGGAATATTGTTAAAGGATAAAGAAAATATTTTAGTATTAAAAATCATAGGTGATATATATTTTGTTTTGGACGACAGAGCATTTTCACATGGAAATCAGTGGTTACTAGGTGAGGTGGGGAGTCTATGGCCCATGCCTTCTATTCTTCAGGACTAGATTACTTTACTCTTTATTGACTAGCTTTCCTGTTGGGTCACTAAATCAGACAGCGCCCTTTAGACATCTTTCTTTTATACGATGAAGATGAATGTGTTTCATTGCAACTGCTCCAGGCTAGTCAGTAAGTTTGCTTGCTCCTTTTTTAAAAAAATAATAAATTGTATTAAAAATAATATTAAGGGCCAGGCACAGTGGCTCATGCCTGTAATCCCAGCACTTTGGGAGGCCTAGACGAGTGGGTCACTTGAGGTCAGGAGTTCAAGACCAGTCTGGATAGCATGGCAAAGCCCTGAAACCCCATCTCTACAAAATATGTAAAATTTAGCCAGGCATGTTGGCTCTCACCTGTAGTCCCAGCAACTCCAGAGGCTGAAGTTGCAGGATTGCTTGAGCCTGGGAGGCAGAGGTTGCATGCAGAGAGCCAAGATTGCACTACTGCACTCCAGCCTGGGGAACACAGCGAGAACCTGTTTCATAATAATAATAATAATTAATAATAATAATCAATAACATTAAGTGTATGAAGCATGATGCAGCCTATCTCTTCAATTAGGGTTCACGGAGACTATTATTTGTAGTTGGCACTAGATGGATTTAGATGTCATCGGAAAACAGGATTACATTTGTTGTCAGGACAACTTTTTCTTCAATACTTGGGTATATCAAACTTAGGAAATAATTGTTTATATCAACATATTTCTAAAAACAAAAGATGTCTCAAATGTATTTTTCATACTAGACTTTTATCATTTAAAATATTGCTGTACAATAATATGCTAATTATACATGTGAGAAAACTGAGGCACAAAAAATAGCATGGCTACTCAGTTGATTTTTCACTAGTGATATTTAATATTTATTATTCATCACATGCAGTGCTGTGTGCTGGGAATATAATGTAGATAAGAATGCAGGCAAGAATGCCCTAAAGTAGGTTGCAGCTCACAGGAGAAAATGGACTAAATAGGAAATTATAATACTTGTTAAAAATATCTCTGATATGGAGAAATAATGCGGTTTGAACAGACTTTAAAGGCCCTGATTCTTCTACTACATAATCATATGTCAATGAAATATCAAACTACATTGAAAAACCCAGTAAAGGAGAACTGCTTGGGAAATATAAAACATAAATTTTCTTTAAAAATTTTGAAAGATCTATTCATTCTGAAAACAATGTTGCATGATGAATTTTATTCTAATCAATAATATGTATCATTTGAATTATGTGTGGAAATTTTTCTTACATTGGACAAATAGACTCAGTACTGTCCGTAGTTTATACTTTCTGCAGCTAATGATATATTAGATCATAATATAATAAAATAATATGTCATTATATCCAGAATTTCAATATATATCTTCAGATATATAATGTATCATTTTCATATTTTTTTCTTTGAAAAATCTGAAGAGAGGCAGGGTCTTTGAACACATTTTTGGAAAAAATCAAATTACTATATGTAAAACTCATTATCTACAATAAGAAGAAAACAAAATTTTGCTAAGGAACATTAATGAGAGTTGTAGGAAAATTCACAGTAGAGTTTGATCAAAATCAAACAAAGGAATGGGAATAGTAAATATTTATTTAATCCTTTCCTTATATCATGGTTTGTGTTGAAAATTTACAGATATCATTTTATTTAATCAATATAAAATGTTTAGAGCTTGAAGGTCCCTAAATAACATCTAATACAGTTCCTAACTCAGATGAGGAAACTGAACCCAAAGGAATAAATGGTAATCATCTAGAAGTCTTGACTCCGTCTAATGATTTTTTAAAAATCCACATGTGATCTTACTTTGAGGATCAGGAAGACTGATTTGCAATAATGCTTCTTGCATTATAGTATTAGATTATATTACATACTTAATTTTATTGCAGATGAGATTTAAATGCATTTTGCAAAACTATGTAGAAATAAATACGCTGTTTTTAAAAACCTATCATTGGATTTAAACCCACACACACACACACACACACACACACACACACACACACGTCTCTCTGCATGAATCTACATGATTTGAGAGATGAAAAACCCAATTTACAACAGTGTCCTCTATGTAGCTTGCACAGATGGCATATTCTTTTTGAGATGTAATTGGGCCGAACTCAGTGACCTAACTACCCTCTCATTCTGCTGCAAAACACCCATAATACTCAGTGAAAAAGCTTACACCTCAGAAAAACAAAATGCCATAAGAAAGACCATATGTTTAAAAAAAAATGTTTCCCAAAATGAAGACCCTGAATTTCTTACCTAGGGTCCTTTTTTTTCTGGCCAAAAATATTCTCTGAAATTCTATTCCATATAAACATGCCACTCATCTGCACCCACCTGGAAGGTGGCACAGTTTTCCAGAATTCAAGTGGTTCCAAGTTTAATCTCCATGACACAATTGACACAGTTGCTGGCAATTTCTAAGAAGTGGCCCTTGAAGTATTACAGGACACTGTGTACTTTTTGATTTTAGTCATTTTTATCCAGGTATATTTAGAGAAGAATTAAAATATATCATCGAAATGGGGACACACATCACCAAAGTACAATTACATTGCAGCAGAGATTTTGTGGGAGTGTAATCTCACCCAATTCGTTTTCCTGAGATGAATCTAATCTGTTTGGTCTGTTGATAGCTCGGAGACCTTTAGTACTTAATTCGTAACTCCTGAGGGTTCATTGATTGTCCGGTCCCTCCTGGGGTTCTCAGAGGTGCTGGGCACACATACTAAGGCACCAGGGCAATCTTCAACATTCAAGCCAAGCCAAGCCAAGCCAAGAGTACTTTTGTTTTAAGTATTACTTGTAGTGCTCTTTAATATACCAAAAGCAGAAGAAAACTTTCAGCGAAAAGATGCAAACATTGTCCACACAGAAGTAAGAACTTGTAATTTTTCAGTGGATTTTCTGTTAATGTCAGCATATGCCTATGAGTAAAATTTAGCCTGGCTTCACACATTCTGGCAGCCAAGGATATTGGAAAGACCGTGCTCCTTTTCCACTTATTAATCAGGTATTGAATTGATTCTAGGCAGAGAGCTTTCTGAACAGTTTATTTTCTAATTGTATATGGTAATTTTCTAATATAAAAAGGGGGATGTCTTTGAAGCCCTGACCAGGCAGGCTCTACATTGTGTCAATATAAAAAATAAAGTAAAAGGCACAGTATTATATATATTATGGATAATTTGCAGATCATTTGCCAGGATATTTAATGTTTACTCTCTGGCCTTATCCTTCAAGAAAACAATCAATCTTGTCAGAAACGTATAACTTTTCATTTCATTACGAACTACCTTCCCATTAAGAAATGAGAATACAACACAGATGACGGAAAAGAGGAAAAGCGTGGATTATTTAACAGAAAGAACTTGGCCTCCTGTATTCAGCAACCATTTTTCTGAAGCTGTCTTACTGTAATTACAAAGATAAAGCTACAGTTTCTTCCTATTCCTTGTCTCTTACACATTTGGCTAACATTTGCAAGCCACGAAGGTAGAAAGTTTACTAAAATATTTATATTTAAGAATTATTAACTCATTTAAACAGTAGCCATTGTGGGCATATCATAACACACAAAGTCAGAATAAATAAATAATAAATAAATAAAATCTTAGGCAATCAGAATTTGAGACATCCACTGAGCAGATAGCATACTCTCTGAGAGCTTACAGGTAAGCAGAATGATAAATATGACTTCAAGCTATATTTGTATAAGGGATATGGGACTTCTGATAAATATGAGTAATAAAGCCAAAGTAGGCTGTACCTTATTGACTATTTTGGATGCAAGACCCTCATAAAGCACACCTTCCCAGTTGACCTATCTCATTATCCTTGACATCAAGCTCCTCTAAGTTGCTGGCATGGCCTTTTGGATGTAAGAGCTAGAAAGTGACTACTTGAGGCTGATGCATTTTTAATAACGGCAACCCTGAGATACCTTTTGGCAGAAATTGCAATTGATTCCAAGGTGATTAGCATATATTCCAGCTGCAGCCAGCCCTTCTGCTGATTTCCCCAATGAACTGTGAACCTCAGAAGTGTTTTGCTGACCTTGTGTTGAATGTGCTTTTCTGGAATTCCCACTTGGAAAGATATAAAATATATTTAACTCACAGTGGCAGCTGTCTTTTGCTTACTGGTTAACTTGCGTGGTGATGGCACCTGGGTCCAAATCATAACAATATCATATTGGTTGGAAAAGGATGATAACAGTCAAAGACAGAGACAGATAGCCCAACTATAACGATAAATTAATAGGGTGAAAATTTAGATCTGTACGATAATTTATAATTCAAATACTGTGGATTTGTTTAAAATCTTCACCTGAAGTGGCAGTACAATTGTCCCAGTGCTGCTACCATTGATCAAAACAGTTTAGGAACATTGAATTTTATTATAAAAAATCTCTTATACTTTTAGTTACTTTTAGATGAATCACTCTCATTTACATATTTTTTTCTGTCACAACCAGCATTAAGCCTACAAATATTGCATTAGCACTAGTTTGAAATTGCAGGGAGCTGCACCTGTAATATCATAATCATGGAATTTTAAATTATTTTCATGAAAGGTTAGTTTTAAAGTCTCTCTAAGGAAATTTTTACTATAGTTTATATATGCCATATCCTTCTGATAAAATCAAATCACCCCAAGGGACACACTGGGTAAATCTACAGTATCTATTAATATACCATTCCTAGATTATGATAGCAAACATAATTAAAATTTCCATTTGACATTTATATCATTCAATAAAAGAAAAATATATCTCCAAAGTCCCATTTCAAACAAAATACATGTAGAAATAAGCATCCCATAGTCTGAAGCAAGGATATTTTTAAATGTAAATTTTGATTTTGAATAAGCTAACATTATAAAAGGAGAATAGCAGTTATGTGAATCTTGAGATGTCTTTCATTTACGGACATAGCCATTTTGCAAAATGCTAATTAAGCTCCTAATGTGCAGTAGGTTACGCAGAGGTTGGAGATTCTTAGATAAAGCACGAAAGATTTGGCAATTTTATAGGGAATAAATTAATTCCAGTGTTCCTGAAAAATAGCTCATGGTTTGATCAGTAAATATTAACTCAATGACAGCTTAGAATTCAGGATAACTTCAGAGCTGGAGGAATGAGACAGTTCAGTATGTATTTCACAAGGTAAGAGAGAGAGGCAAATTTAAACGCACATCTGCAGTGATGGAGCAGGAAAGGATCACTATCATTTGTTGTCTGGAGATGTAGTACAGATTGAATTCAAAGATATGATTTGCAATAGCTAGCAACAAAGATCTCTTGTTTTCTCATTAACTGGGAATGTGAAGAGAAACCTCATTCATGGACTGATGATAAATGTTAAATGATGTAATTTCAAAAAATGAGAGAATAGCAGGATCAGTAACAGCATAAATAAAAACTTGATCCACGAAGGAGGTGACAGTTGACGTTGAAGATCACTTGAGAAAATGCTTAATATTTAATATATGTGGAAAAGCGAAAATAATGCATATCATTACCTTGCTCCACACACAAAATGAATTCCAGGTAACTAAATAGATACATCTTAAAAGTAAAACTATATAACATCTCAAAAAATATGAATGAATACTCATGATTTGTGAGCATTTACTAAACAAGAGAAAATAAAAGTACAAGCTATAAAAGTGGAGACTGCATAATAAATGTTAATTAATTACTTCAGAGAATTTTATTTATCCTAATATTTGTTACTTGGTTTTCAGTGCTTGAGAATACATCAGTAAGCAAGACAAAGATCTTTGCTCTCTTGGGGTTTATATCCTAGTAACGAGACAGACTGCAAACAATTTTTTTAATGCACGCTATAAAAGTGTCTTTAGACAATATGTTAGAAAGTTACACAAGGTTAAGTTAAAAGTAGACTAAAGACATTAGAATTTCTGAAGTGAGAATTAAGAGAAATTGTCATTTTTTAAAGGGAAACCTGGGTAGGTCTTGTGAAAAGCTGATGTGTGGAAAAAAATATTGGAAAGAGATAAAGCATCAACAACCATGGAGATAACTGGGGGGAAAGCATTCCTGGGACAAGGAAGAGTGTGTACAATAGTCTTAAAGTTTAAAAAGTTTTCACGTATTTGAGAACACGATGAGGTCAATATAGCTAAAGCAGAGTGAGCAAAGGGCAGAATATTAGTAGGCAATATCAGAGGTAGAATGATCAAATAGAATATTGATTTCCATGTTATGTTTCAAAAGTCGTTGCTTATTCTGGATAATAAAGATATTCATATGCATTTTATTCTTAAAGTTTAATGTTTTGACTCTTACAATCTGTGATATATTTAATTACATGGAGCTGTCATTCATCTTCAGAGAATTGTTATAATGGAGGAGGCAGCTGTCATGTCACAAATCTGTACATTTTTCCAGAAAAGCTGGGTTCATGAATTTTGATGTTAAATATCATATAAGTAAAATTTTTTCACATAGATTATTTTCTATAAGAGGAAATTGTCTAATTATATATATTTTTCTTATTGAAAATCAAGTACTCTACCACTGGTCAATGAATAGTCCCTCTTATTTCCACTGCTTTCTTTCGCCACCAGTGCCATATCATTTTATTTACACATATGTTGTATTCCGGGTTATTTTGGTCTTGCTTGGTCTATTCCTATAATAAAACTACATGGTATTGGCTCACTATAGTTTTGTAATAATCCCTGTTACCTTGTGCCTCTGATGGCAAAATTGTCTTGCTATTCTTGGCCCTTTGATCTTTGTTTTAAAAAAATAGAATTAGTTTGCCAAGTTCCACCAGAAATAACAATTTTAAGAATGTGAATAAAATTACACTAAACGGATAGGTTAATATAAGGAAAACTGACACTTTTAGAAAACTGCGTCTGACAATTATCCCTTATATATCCCCATTTAGTCAGAATCATTTTATACATATTTAAAAATATATATTTATTTCAATTACTTTATAGCTTTTAAATTGTGTAAAATTTTAAAATTACATCTCTAATGGTTCCTGGCATATACAATTCTCACTGATTTTTTAAATATGTGTCATATATAGCAGACTTATTAATCTGTTTATCATTTATAACTTTAGCTGTACATTCATTTGTGTTTCTGAGTAGGAAATCATAGTATCTTTGAATAATGATTTTTTTCTTTATAATTCCTAAATTGTAATTTTATTTTTTTATTTTTCTATACTTTTGTCTGACTTGATCTGTCTAGGTCCTTCAATCCATTGTTAAGTAGAAATCAGGTTGTTGGACACCTGTTTCCTTCCTGACTTCTAAAAAAAATTTTTTATTAAGTGTGACTTTTGATGTATGATATTTGTAGACACATTTTAACCTGGTAAGGAAATTCAATTCTATTTTAAGGTAAGGTTTTTTTTAAAACCACAGCTGTTGATAGTTTCGCAGATAATTTTGCCTCTGTTTCAATAATTTTATTTATATTTTTTTTTTACTTTAATCCATTAATGTGGTAAATAATGCACTCCTGAGATAAACCTAACTTGGTCGTGATATATTTTTATGCACATTTATAGATTCTATTTGCAAATATCATGTCTAAGAAAAAAATATGATGAATTTATTATTCATAATCTTCAAACAAATATCACAAGGTTAAATTTAAGCACGTTCCATTGACATGCTTTGTTTGGCCTTCTGTTTCAAAATTTTTAGATTGTTAGAAAAGAAACTTTCGTCAATCTGTAGATTTAACATTCAAATCCATAGTCCTACCTTTTCTTGAAAAAAATCTACAGATTTGCTAACATAAGAGCCATCTGCTCCATTACAAGAATTATCTGAATGTGAATGACAGCTGCAACATACAGTCAAGAAAAACAAAGCTTGCCAGAGTTCTGACTACTGTCTGTGGTTTAGACTTATCCCACTTACATGATTTTCATAACAATTCTGGCACACACAGCCCTTTTCTTGTATTTTTCATCTCTTCTTCTCTTTGCTACCTTTGGAAACAAAGAATTGGATCCAATTTCTAAGAACATGATACTTAGTAGCAAGAAACATTTCTGTGCACATGAGTGTATATATCCTTTTATCCAGCAATAATAAATATGTAATCAACTTTTATTTTATGCTATATTGTTAGAAATATCAGAATTAAATTTAGTGGGGTTTTTTTTTTGAAGCACACTTCCCATTGAAATAATTGAGCAACATCTCTCTAAAATAGGAGTTAGTTTTGAGTTTCATCTGAGTCACAAATTGTGTAATCTTAGCCTAGTAACTTCATGCCTGCTTTCTTATTTGCAAAATGGAGATAATTTTAATTTCCATCATTTCATAACACTGTTTTAAGTATCAAATATATTCAAAGTGGAACTATCTCACAATCACGACATAGTGGGCTGAAGTTAGGTATAAATTTGATGACCATCAATTCTCAGGATGTCTATCACCCTTCTTGTCACATCTTCTTTTTTCTCCAATACATCTTTTAAAAATTGGGACATAACTCACATGCCATAAAATAAACACTTTTAAAGTGCATAATTCAGTAGTTTTTGGTACATTGAAAAGGTTGCAAAACTAACAGTAGTAACTAATTCTAGAATATTTTCATCTGCACCAAAACAAACTTGTATCTTTTAGAAGACACTTCCTATACCCCTTACTCCAGGCCCTGGAAATGGCTAATAAATTTTCTGTCTTGATATACTTTCCAGTTTTTGAAATATTATATAAATATCAGAGAAATGCAAATCAAAACCACAATGAGATACCATCTCACACCAGTTAGAATGGCAATCATTAAAAAGTCAGGAAACAACAGGTGCTGGAGAGGATGTGGAGAAATAGGAACACTTTTACACTGTTGGTGGGACTGTAAACTAGTTCAACCCTTGTGGAAGTCAGTGTGGCGATTCCTCAGGGATCTAGAACTAGAAATTCCATTCGACCCAGCCATCTCATTACTGGGTATATACCCAAAGGACTATAAATCATGCTGCTATGAAGACACATGCACACGTATGTTTATTGCTGCATTATTCACAATAGCAAAGACTTGGAACCAACCCAAATGTCCAACAATGATAGACTGGATTAAGAAAATGTGGCACATATACACCATGGAATACTATACAGCCATAAAAAATGATGAGTTCACGTCCTTTGTAGGGACATGGATGAAATTGGAAATCATCATTCTTAGTAAACTATCGCAAGAACAAAAAACCAAACACCGCATATTCTCACTCATAGGTGGGAATTGAACAATGAGAACACATGGACACAGGAAGGGGAACATCACACTTCCGGGACTGTTGTGGGGTGGGGGGAGGGGGGAGGGATAGCATTGGGAGATATACCTAATGCTAGATGACAAGTTGGTGGGTGCAGCGCACCAGCATGGCACATGTATACATATGTAACTTACCTGCACATTGTGCACATGTACCATAAAACCTAAAGTATAATAATGATAATAATAATAATAATAAAAGAAAAAAAAAAAAGAAATATTATATAAATAAAATCATACAACATGTGATCTTCTGTGACTGGCTTGTAAACCTTGTAACATGTTTACAAGGTTTATTCATGGTTTAGCAGGTATTAGTATTTAATTTCTTGTATTTTACCTGAATTTCATTGCATGGGTATCTTATATTTTTCCATGCATTTACCAAAGTATAGACAAAAATTGCTTTCCTCTTTTTGGCTATTACAAATAATGCTATGAATATTCATGTACAAGCATCTGTTTTGTCACACCTTTTCATTACACTTATATCCCAGGAATGAGAATATTGGTCACTCTATGTTTAATTTTTTCGAGGAACTACCAAATTGTTTTCCAAAGTGCTTGCCTCATTTTGTGTTCTCATAAACAATGTCTGAGAGTTTCAATTTCTCCAGTTCTTGGTCAACACTTCTTATTGCGTGACGTTTTGATCAAAGCCATCATAGTGAAACAGCAGAGTTCCCTTACCCCCTCGCAGGGCATGTGACAGAGGTGTGGCTCACATCTTCTTTGCCCTGCTACTCAGACCTCTAGTGGGAGCATGCAGACAGGCAGGTACAGAGGTCGTGGGTAGCGCTTTTAGGTTCTGACCCCATGGCAGCATCTAAGGGGTAGGGTTTATGACTCCCAAAGCCCAAGTGGGTGTGTTTTACAGTGTGCTCTTTCAGCTTTGTCATCTGCAGACATCTTGTATTAGTCAGCTCAATTAGATTCTCTGCCTTATTGTAAGGGCAGAGGGCTTTCTGTATCCCAAGTTCTTGCCCAGTGAACCAGAAAAATAGGATCACATGTGGGCTTAAAGGGTGAGTGCAAGGTTTTATTGAGTGGTGAGGTAGCTCTCAGGGAGATGGATGGGGAGCTGGAAGGGAGATGGAGTGGGAAGGCGGTCTTCACCTGGAGTCAGGCCTCCCAGTGGCCCGACTCTCCTCCAACCACTCCCAGGCAAACTCCCCTTGGTGTCTGTGTCATTCCTCCATTGCTAGTCTACCAGTGTCTGCTGGTGTGCCTCTCTGCTCCTCTCGATGTCCAGCCACTTGTGTCTATACCCGCTTAAGGTCTCAGGCTTATATGGGCACAGGATGGGGAGTGTGGTAGGCCAAAAAGCAACTTTTTGGGCACAGAAACAGAAATGCCTGTCCTCATTTAGGTTCATGTGCACAGGCCTGAGGGTGGAGCCCTCACCAGGGACCTGCCCTTCTCTACCCAGCACTTTTTTGCCCTGCTCCCATATCATCTTCCCCCTCTGAAGAGACACATCTAACTGCCTTTAGAATATGGATGACGACCAGTCTTAGCTACTTCCTGCTGACAGCAGGTGTTGTTTTGGGGGAAAACAGCAGTCAGATTCCTTCCTGAGGTCTATCTAAGGGTTCCTGGCAAAGGGGAGCCATCATTTGAAGCTCCAGTGGCCTGACTGTTTGGAGTTTGATGCCTCTGAGAGAGAAAAAAATAAGTTTTATAAAGGTTAAATATGCATGGATTAAACGCGTGTATTATACAAGGAAAGAATTTAGGGCCAAAGATTACAGAGATAAGAAAGGAAATATACTAAGAACCCAATGTTGTATGCACTCATGAAGCAGGGAAGACCTAGAGAATAGGAATTAACTGCCCTCACCTGTGCCTCCTTCTTCCCCTGCTGTTGACAGCCTTTGAGTTCCCTGGGCCTCATTTATGCCATGGAGTATGGCCTGCTTCCATGGGGTAGGGGTTCAGTTGGCAGGAATTGTTCCTGCCTATTTACATTGTGCCTGTCACCTGGCTTTAGATCCCTCAGATCTGGTTTTCCTTTCTAGGGCCTCAGCCTGAAGCTTGGAATCAAGTATGGGACTCAAGGGCCTGCATGTATCTGTTTAGAGTGTCTCAAATGAGTCCTGCTAAATTTGCAGTTATCATCCAGCAGGGGTCATTCCTCTGCTAACTTCCCTAGCAGAGGGAGAGTGCTGGAGAGGGGAACCCTCTCACTCAGAAAAGCAACAAATAAAAAAATTTAAAAAACCAGTTTAAGGGGCCAAAGGGGGAGGTCCTGGGGGAAGAACCCCTTGCTCAGTGCAGGTGGGTTCCTTTAATCCTTGTATCCTTTTCCCGCTTCAAGTTAGGTTGAATTCTTTGGCTAGGGGAGAAAAAGTTCTGTTGGTATGGTGGGTGGGGAGTACCAGCCAATTGGCCCTGCAGGGTCCCTGTGATAGCCGCAGTTTTCTCCCACCCCTTTGTGGCCACCGGGCATGGCCTTTGCATGCTGTAAACATGCCCAGGTGCCTGAGCTAGTAGGGGAGAGGGTAGGAAGAGGAGGTGCTGTGAGCTGTGCACGCCTGCAGCTGTCACGGTGGAGTTGCAAAGGTGCAATTGCTCTGATTTGCACCTTAGATGGCTGAACCAAATGCTCATTTTACTTGGCTACATTGCTGCAGCATGTAGCAAAACTCTTAACATTATAAAGGAAGAGATAAGAGCCATTTCAAACCATGAGAGAAGAAAAGACACCAAACAAAGTCTGGGGGTTTTGACCGGTGCCCATTAGGGTGGTTAAACCTCTGTGAAGGGAACAGAGCCATTTACCTGCAGGAAATAGAAAGAGGTGGCAGGGTCTTGGAAGAGGCAGATCCAACAGTTTCACATTTGCACTTACCTTCTGATGAGTATCCCGGATGAGCTCCAGCTGAAACAAGAAAGTTACCTTTTCCCCATCACAGGGAATGTGACAGGTGTGTGGCTCACTTCTTCAGTGCCTTGCTGCTCAAACCCCTAGGGGGAGCATGCAGATGGGCACACGCACAGGTTGTGGGAAGCACTTTTGAGTTCTGACCCCACAGTAGTGTCTAGGGGGTGAGTGTTTATGACTCCTGAAGCCCAAGTGGGCGTGTGTTACAGTTTTTTTTACAGTGCTCTTTCAGCTTTGCCATCTGCATACAGCTTGTGTTAGTCAGCTCAGTTGGACCCTCTACTTTATCGCAAGGGCAGAGGGCTTTCTATATCCTGAGTTCTTGCCCAGTGCACCAAAAAAATTGGATTACAGATGGGTTTGGAGGGTGAGTGCAAGGTTTTATTTAGTGGTAGAAGTGGCTCTCAGAGAGACAGATGTGGAGCCAGAAAGGGTATGGAGTGGGAAGGTGGTCTTCCCCTGGAAATGGGCCGCCCAGTGGCTGGACTCTCCTCTGACTGCCCCTGGCTGACAAACTCTTAGCATCTGCATTGTTCCACCGCCGCTGGTCAGCCAGTACCTGCTGGTGTCTGCCGGTGTCTCCCTCTGCTCCTCTCGATGTCCAGCCACTTGTGTCTGTGCCCGCTTAAGGTCTCAGGTTTATATGGTCACCAGATAGGGGGCGCGGCAGGCCAAAAGACAACTTTTTGGGCATGAAACAGCAATGCCTATCCTCATTTACGTTGGCCCAAGGGTGGAGCCTTTGCCAGGGACCCATGCCCTTCTCTACCCAGCACTTCCCTGTCCCGCACCTGTATCATTAGCAAGTGTGAAGTGCTATTTCATTATGGTATTGATTTGCATTCTATTAATGACTAAAGATTATGAGCATTTCTTTCTATGCTTATCAGTATTTTGTACACACACTTTGAATAAATATCTAGGGAAATCTCTGGCCCACTTTTAATTAGAATATGTGTCTTTTTACTGTCAAGCTGGAACAATTATTTCTATATTCTGGATATAAGTTTCTTATTAGATATATTATGTGAAAACATTTTCTCCAATTCTTTTGGTAGCCTTTTAATTTTTTTCTTTTATTACATTTAAAATTTTTTTGTGTGTCTCTCCCTATAAGGATAATCTTTTAACTTTCTTGATCATAATCTTTGAAATATAAAAACATAAAACATAATTTAGATAAAGTTTAATATTTTGTTGTTTTATTGTGTGTGCTTTTGGTATCATATCTAAGAAACAATTGTGTAATCCAAGATCATGAAGATTTACATTTATGCTTTCTTTTAAAAGTGTTATAATTTTAGCTAATAAGTATAGTGTTACCTGCATTTTTTCCTAGATGTCTTTTATCAAGTTTGGAAAACTCCTTTACACTTCTATTGTGTATGTGCTTTTTAAATGTTTTAAATGTTAGCTTTTCTTCTGCATCTTTTGAAATTATTATGTATTACTGTCTTTTATTGTAATAATTTGCTATAGGTTGACATTTATATGTTAAATCAACCATGCCTTTTTGGGACAAAACCCATTTGATTATGATTTATAATTATTTTTATATGTTCTTGAATTGAATTTGCAAGCATATTGTTGAATATTTTTATTTCCACATTCATAATAATATTTGGCTGTAGTTTTAATTACTGTTCTGCTTTGGTTGTATGTGTGAGAAATATCTTTGACTAGTGCTGGGATCAGGGTAACACTGATCTCACAGAATGAGTTATGAAGAGCTCTGTCCTTTTTTTTTAAGACTTGTAAAAAATTAGTATTACTTCTTTAAACATTTGTTAGTATTTACCAGAGAAGCCATCTAGTACTGCATCCCTTTTTGTGGGAAGTTTATGATTGCTAATCCAATCAGTTTAATTGTCATGGGTCTATTCATATTTTTAAATTATTTGAGTCAGTTTGGATAATTTGTAGATTTCTAGGAATGTGTCCATTACATATTCCATTATCTGTTTGTTGACATGCAGTTGTTCTTATTATACTCTATGGTCTTTTTTATTTCTGTAAGGTTGTGGTAAACTACCCTTCTTCATTCTTGATTTTAATAGTTTCAGGTTTCTCTTTTTTTATTGATTTGGTAAAGTTTTGTCAAATGTGTTAATCTATCCAAACAATTGACAGTTTCTTTAATTTTTAATCATTTTCTATTCTCTGTTCTATTACTTACCACTCATGTTTATTATTTCCTGTCTTCTACATAATTTCAGTGTAGAATGCTATTTTTTTGGTTAAGATAAGAGGTTAAGCTATTCATTTGAGATCTTTCTTGTTTTATAATGTAGGTATTTACAACTATAAATTTCTCTCTGAATACTTCTTTCATTTTATCCCTTAGGTTTTAGTAGGTTGTGCTTTCTTATTTATTCATCTTAAGGTATTTTGGAATTTCCTTTTGATTTCTTCATTGTTTCATTGCTTATTTAGAATTGTGTTCTTTTATTTTTACATATATAAATTTCCCAAATTTCCTTCCATTATTAATATCAAATTTAATTCTTTTGTGTGTACAAAGAACATACCTTGTACAACTTTTCTATTTTACATTTATTGAGACTTGTTTTATTGCTTAACATATGGTTTATCTGGAAAACTTTTCTTGTGCTCTTGAGATGTATATGTAAACTTCAGTAGTTCAATGAAATGTTCCAGATATTTGTTGGGTATAGTTGCTGTATAATATGTTTAAGTTTTTTATTTACTTGTTAGTCATCTATAAATTTATTCTATCCATTATGGAAACTGAAATATTTACATTTTCAGCTATAATTTTATTTTATTTTTCTTCAAGTCTATTAATTTTCATTTCATGTATTTTGGGGGGTCTGTTTTCAGCTACACTTGTATTTATAATTTTTATATCTTCTTGATGTATTGACACTTTTTTCAGACAAATTATCCTGATTTGTCTTGTAAAACAAGTACTATCTTAAATTGTAGTTAGTATGGCATTAGTATAGCCACAACAGTTTTCAATTATTGTTTTAATGATATATGGTGAGGATCTTTTTACTTTTAGCCTACCTACACATATTTAAATAGAAAAAATGTCTTTTGTGGGTAGCATATAGTGGCATCATTTAAAAAAATCCAGTCTACTAATCTGTCTTTTAATTGAAGTGCTTAATCTATTTATATTTAATATAACAACTGATATTAGGATTTATGTCTGCTATTTTGCTATTTGTTTTTCATATATCTGATTTTTTTTGTTCTTCTCTTCTTCCATGGTTGCATTATTCTATGTTAATTAGATAATTTCTATTGTTCTAAATTAATTTCGTCTTTTTAATTTTTTTAGTATAGCTATTGAATGTGTGTATGCGTGTCTGTGTGTGTGTGTGTGTACGTGTGTGTGGTGTTATTTTAGGGATTACAATTAACCACATTAATTTATAACAATATAGTTTGGATTATTACAAACTTAGATTTAATAGTATACAAAACTTTGCTCCTATATAGCTCCATTGCTGCTCCCATCTTTTGTCCTATTACTGTCATGTGAATTATGTCTTTATTGTGTGGCCATCAACGTAGATTTATAATTATTTGTCTGTTTAATCAGATAGATAAAAATGCAAACAAATATATTTGTATACAGTCTTTTATGTAATTATCTTTATCACTATTCTTTATTTCTTGATTTGGATTCAAGTAGCTGACTAGTATTCTGTCATTTCGGCCTGAATGATACCTTTAGTATTTCTTGTAAGGCATATCTGAATGATGACTTCTTTGTTTTTATTTATGTAGAAGTGTCTCAATTTTTCCTTCATTTTGAAGTATAGTTTTTCTGGTTATAGAATTCTTCGTGTGTAGACATTTATTTTTGCAGTGTTTTTAAGATGCCATTTTATTGCCCTTTGCTCTCCATGGTTTTTAGAAGACATATTGGCTGCAAATTCTATTGAGAGTCCCTTGTATGTGATGAGTTGTTTCTCCCAGCTGCTTGCAGGATTTCTGTTTATCAGTGTCTTTTAACAGTTTGTTATAATGTTTCTGGGTAAGATCTATTTGATGGCAGCCAATCAAATTTCACTGAGCTTCTTTGATGAATAGATTAACATTTTCAGCAGTTGTTTTTCTCAAATATTTTTTTCTGTCTCTTTATCTCTTCATTTTTTCTGGGTCTTCCATTATGCATATGTCAGTACACTTGATGGTGGCTTACGGGTTTTTGAGGCTCAGTTCATCTTATGTTTATATTATTTTTACCTTTCTCCCTTCAGGCTGGATAACATAATTGTTATACTTTCAAGTTTTCTGATTCTTTCTTCTTCTTGCCTAAATCTGCTGCTGAGCCACACTAGTACATTTGTCATTTTATTTACTGAATTTTTCACTCCAGAAATTAATTTTTCTCTTTTTAAAAACACTTTAATCTCTATAGTCTCTCTGGGTAACAAACACATTGTTCTTATGCTTTCCTTTAGTTCTTGAGAAATGATTTTCATTGTTCTTTGAATATTTTTAATAGTTGATTTTAAGCCTTTCTTTAATAAGTCCACTGAGTTTTCTCAGTGACAGTGTATAATTACTGCTTTTTCCCTCTGTGTTGAACATACTTTGTTTATTTGAATGTTTTTCTTGTAGTTGAAAATTGGACATTCTAAATAATATAGTGTGGCAACTCTAGAAATCATATTCTCTTCCCTTCTCAAGTTATGTTGTTTTTTCTGTTGTTTTTTTTTTTGTTGTTGTTGTTGTTGTATTCACTTACTTAGTGTGTTTCGGAATTCACTAATGTTTGTATTCTGTCTTGGCACTGATGTCTACTTTGTTGGCCTAGTGGTCAGCTAATAAATGGATAGTAATTTCCTTAAATGCCTGGAAAAAAATACATCTCTTAGTCTTTACTGAGTGGCTCTGTGTTCATGTTGAAGCATACTGTGAGCGATCAGCAATGAAGCCTGGCCTTTCCTTTCTATTTGTGCAGAGTCTCTAGGAGCCAGATGTGAGAGATCAGGGCATTCTCACTTATTTTCTGAACATATGCATCATTATGGGCATGTATAAATCCCTATATATGCATGTGGCCTTATAGACAACCAGCAATAAGTAGCTGCTCATTAAAGCCCATAAAAACATGTCATGACCAAGCATTCACTTTTAAGCTTTTAGCCTACTGTTTGCCCAAACTTTTATTTATAACCTCAGGTCATGCCGAATGATATTTTAAAAATTGTCACTAATTATTTTCAACCAATGCCCCTACAGAAAAGGCTGTTAGTACTGGACAAGCTCCAAGTCAGGTCAAATAAAGACCTGAGTCAGGAAACCCTGAAAGTGTGCACTTCCAGGGAGCCACCAGATAAGTCAAACAAGGACAATTCTCTGGAAATGGTGCTTTGAAGAATCTCCAACATCATTATACCCCTTCATTGGTTTCCAAGCTTTTGGTTATCAACATGATTGCAGGATGTTGATTTTCAAGGCTATCGTTGAAACTGTCCCTATAAACTATAAAATTAATTAGGGGGTCAGGTGTGGCGGCTCAAGTCTGTTATTCCAGCACTTTGGGAGGCCAAGAAGGATGAACTCCTGAGCTCAGGCATTCAATACCAACCTGGGAAACGTGGCAAAAGCCTGTCTCTACAAATAAAATTAGCCAGGTGTGGTGACGCACACCTCTTGTCCCAGGTACTCAGGAGGTTGAAGTGAGAGAATCACCTGAGCCCAGGAAGTTGAGGCTGCCATGATTGCACCACTGCACTCCAGCCTGGGTAACAGACTGAGACCAACCCTGTCTCAAAAATGATAATAATAATCAGGGAAGAAGAGAGGGAGAGAGAAAAAATAAAGCAAGGTTGCAGCACATTCAGCATTAATCATTAGGTCGGCTTTCCCTCTGACCTGCTTCCTCATAGTTGTTTAGTGCCTATTGTCCTAGAATCACATAGACCCTTGATTATAATTTTCTTTAACTGTTCTATAAATAACTGGAATATTACAAAACATAAAGTTTCCTCTTTGTGATATTCTTTCAGGTCCTGCATACTGAAGAAACTACTAACTCAAGCTGATCTTAAGGTCCCCACTGACAGGAACTGATCTGAAGGACTCTAGGAGGAGGTGACTAAACAAAGAATACAGTTCCTATATTCTGAAGATTTCATCCTTCTTACCACAACCAATCAACAACCTCAATTTTCTAGTCCTCCACCCTCCATGATCTTAAAAATCTCAGCCCAGAGCTCCTCAGGAGATGGATTTGAGAGTCTTGTTCCATTTTCTCACTTGGCACCCTGTAATCATTACTCTTTCTCTGCTGCATCCCTGCTGTCTCAGTGTAATTGGTCTGTTACTGCACAGCAGGCTTACAAACCTGTTGGTCTTATAACATCTTGGAACTGGAGAGAGAACAAATTAAGTTATTACAAAACTCAGTGTTCTTGCAGAGATTCAGACATTTTCTTTGAATAAATCATCTCTGAATTATTTCAAGTCTTTGGTAATCTCAATGGTTCATAGAAAAATGATTCCAACAATCATCCAGGTTTCTCACAGCTTTTTAAGGAGAGGGAATTTTTGAAGATTTCACCATATCCACTGATATCACCACACCAAGTATTTTTTTACTTTGTTTGTTTGTTTGTTTATAGACAGGGTCTTATTCTGTTGCCCAGGCTGAAATCAAACTCCTGGGCTCAAGCAATCCTTCCACCTCAGTCCTCAGTAACTGAGACTACAGGTGTGTGCCACATTTTATAACTTTTCAACTATCTTTTATATATTACGAGCTGAGTGAAATAATTGTCATTTAATAATATATACCATATAATATCAAAAGTATATTATAAAATATATACACATTTTTAGTTTATATAGTTATAAAATTTAAATATTTATAAAGTTGATATCTAGATTAAAAATATATATAAAATATGTATTTTATATATATACATATACACATATAATATATACATATTATATATACATATGTGTATATGTGTATGTATATATGTATATACATATATATGTATGTATACATTATGTATGTATACATATGTGTGTATATGTATATATGTATGTATACATATGTGTGTATATGTATATATAATATATACATATATTTCATATGCATAAATTTACCTCTGAAGTAGTACTATTTTTATCTCCTGTACCATATAATATTATAGTATTGTAATTTAATTTCTGAAAGTATTATCATAGAATTGTGCTTTTTCTCTTTATTGATCAGCATTTGACTTACATACAGAGTTTTCATCATTTCACTTTGTAGTTTTTCTGCAATTGGAAAATACCTTTTGTAAACAATGTAGCTGAATTTCTAAAATCTTTCAGACAATATGCTTTTTAAATAGATATTTTGTAAGAAACGAGTTTTTAAGTTGTATGTAAATATTTATTTTTCTTTGTATTTATTTGAAATTCAATAATAATAAAAACAATGCAAGTATTTAAAAGTATCAAATGAACTACAACAGAAACTATAATCATGTAAAAATTCTGTTAAATCCAAATTAATTAGACAGTTTCTCCTTCCAAGGAACATAGGTGTAGCATTTTTGCTTTCTTTTTCTACTTCCTTATTTGTCAGTCCAACTCCAACATCAATGATTGTCCTTTTTCCTTTTTCAGTATCTCTTAAATCTTTGTTTTTCATTCACTGCCACTAGCCACCAGATTTTACAATAATAACAACAATGGCTCCTTAATTTGCATATCTGCATCTCATTTTTACCAGTTTCCCAAATTATTCTATTTATTGCAACCAGCCTGGTCAGAGGTGTTTGGGTCATGGGGTGGATCCCTCATGGCTTGGTGCTATCCTTGCAATAGTGAGCAATAGTAAGTTCTCACGAGATCTGGTTAAGTGTGTGGCACCCCCCACCTGGCTCCCACTCTACCATGTGACATGCCAGCTTCTGTTTCCACTTCCACCATGAATAAAAGCTCCTTGAGGCCTCCACAGAAGCTGAGGAGATGCCAGCACAATGCTTCCTGTCCAGCCTGCAGAACTGTGAACCAATTAAATCTCTTTTCTTTATAAACTACCCAGTTTCCAGTATTTCTTATAGCAATGCAAGCATGGCCTAACACAATTCTTCTCACCAAAGTATTTTGTGACCTCTCTACTTTAATTTTTGTTCTCTAGCAAATTGGTCATTGTTCAGTCACTCAAACCCTTCAATAGCATAGCTGTTGCTTGCATTTGGTTCTATTATTTCCACTAACTTGAGCTCTCTTCTGGAGGCTCTTCACAAAACTGGCTTATTACCTTCCTGCAGCTCTCTGCTTATATATCATCCCCTCAGTGTGCTCTTTCCTGAGTAAATACATCTCACTATTCACATCAGTGTTATATTCTCCATTAGAGCAGCACTGTGCTTGTTTGTTTCTCTAAGAACTTTTGTTATTTTATAATCATGTACTTTTTCACAGCATCACACAGACATAAACTATGAAACTATGTTTCATTCCAATTAGTCCCTTATATGTGGCATTGTACACAGACTGGTCACTCAAATGCATTACTCAGGTGAATTATTCTTTCAGAGTTGAATGTAATTTGCTTTCCGATAATCCTTTTAGTAAAATAAAAGAGTATTTTATTGTTTGTGGAAAATAAGATTTAAGTTCGAAACAAACTTATTTACAAGCTGTTTGCCCTTGGCTAGTTTAGTAAAGACCTCAGGGACTCAATTTTTCTTTATAAAGTGTAGATAATTATTTACATATTTTTATTATTAGAATAAATTATACAAAATGTTATTCATGATCAAGTATTTACATAAAATTTTATTATTGATATTGAATTATTCACTGAGATTATTATGGACAAGGACTGCTCCCAGGGGTGGAAGTGAAAAAGAAGATGAATGAAGAGTGTTAGTTTAAAAATTTAATAAATAAATATGGTACAAATTGAGCTCTGAACCTATATAGATAAGATCTGCAAAATGCCAAACTTACAAAATAAAGCACATATTGAGTGTGTATCTTTCATCCTCTTCCTGCCAGTATTTGTCAGGAAATTCTCACTAAACACTTCATTTCTGACTTCCCACTTACAATGAATAATATTTCCTTTTCTTAGTAAACTCATTATTCAACTGAATCAGCCAACTTACTCTCCATCTTGAGAGCTCTTGTTTAACTCTCCCTTTTTTTAACTTCACAATGCTAACCACCAAATTGATAGATGCATTCTCAAGATGTTATTTTAGAGATAAATTGCTCTTTTAAACTGTGTCTTTGTTTCATATTCTCTTCAAAGTGATGAACAGATTTTCTGAAAGTTCTAGTTTATATTCCTATTTTTGTACTGAGGTAGAATTATAAATAGAAATGAAAATATTACTATAATACAATTACTTATTAATACAGTTAAACCTTAATAAACTAACATATTATTATAATAGCATCCCATGGCTGGTGTAGGAGCCAATGCAACACAACTATTAAATTAAAAAGGGATACAGAGACAGTTATTTCTAGGTATAAAACTTGGCTCTTTGCTCACTCTGTCTGGATAGCCTTAAACACATTGTTTAATAAGAATTATGAATGTTCTTTGATTTTACCTTACTTTTGAATGAATGAGTTAGCTTGCTACTGTTCCAGGAATGCTGGCAGAAGACACAAGATTCCTGATCAGAAAAAAAGGACTTTGTGTTGGTAAGCAGCATGAGTCTTATGGCTTTACCAGTGCTCCATGCCTCTCAGCCCCATGGTGGAGACACAGGTGGGCCTAGTGCATGTATCACACCTAGTGGATTTATATCTGAGCCAAGAAAGGCACAACTTTGAAAGCCCCAATCTTTTTCAGTGATGTTCAGTCAAACTTGCCTAACCTTTCCCCAGAGGGAGACATTATATCTATTATACTGGACAGGTAACAAACCTGACCTCTGCTCTGGTGGCAGATGCTGTCTCTAGCTCCCAAGGCCATTTGCTATATCCTTAGAAAATATAGTCTGTCGGTACCTCTGCACAAAGCTATGGAAAAGAGTGACAGTCCTATGGAGAATTTTCTCCCAACATTGTTTACCCTCTCTTAAGACCTGTCTCAATTATTTAGTAGGAATAGTAAAAATACCCAATTCCTAGAATTGTTAAGATAATTAAATTTTATACTGAATAAAGTATGGCACCGGACATGAAGAACTCAACTAATATTAAGTAGTAGTAGTCGTAGAGTGTGAATAGCAGAGAAGCTACAAAATCATTTTTCAATGAGATTATGTCTTGGCTGTGTGTGTGTAAAACAATAAAATATAAAATCTGGTAAACTAAACCTATAAATTAAAATGACTCATCAAAATTGTTTTTCTATCTCTACCTGAAAATGTACATTAAATAAATCTGATGACATGCCATGTTTTCTAGGACTACAGGTAAGAATTTGCTCTTTGATCACTATATAAACAAAAAGCTACACTTGTTAATGAATGTAAGTACACAGTTTTGCAGATTTTGTGTGTTCCCAAGGAAACGTAAAGAATTACCTCAGCCCAAATGTTCATAGGCATTATTCCTGGGCTTTAGTTTCAACTCTCTTTCATTTGGTTTCAGTTCTCCTTCTCTTTTCATTATCTTTCATTATTTCATTTCCCTTTCTCTATCCCTGTATGCTTGCCTCTGATGTCCCAGGTCTCAAATCTCCATTTATGTCTCAGGTCTCTCACAGTGAGTAGCCCTCATTATTAGGTTTCCTATTGAAATGAGAAATATCTTCTTCAACTACTTCCTCATTTGGAATTAGACAGATTTATTTATTAATTGAAAGTCTGGCAACCATGGGAGGGAGTCTTTTTGGATTTGGTACACTTTATAGTAAGAAACCTACCTTTAACATTTGTTTATAGTCAAGATGCTTTCAGTTGCAGATGCCAGGAACTCAGCTCTCACTAAGAAAATGTGTCTATTATCAGTACTCATCTCCCAAAGTCCTGAGAATGAACAAGTCACTGAGGACAGACCAACCACTGTAATCCATTTTTCTGAACACCGATATTACTTCAGCAACTGTTCCTTATTATTCAGTAAGCAGAAATGCACTTCATCTTTTCCCCAAAGTAGGCTACCCAAAATCACATCCAGGAACTGTATTGTAAAATACTCTCATTGAACCACTTGTTTATGAGCCAGAATCTCTGGTCACACTCACACCTACTCTTTTTATTAATAATATTTTCAATACAAACATGTAACAATATATTTAAAAACCATAAGAAAGTAAAAGTATATTTGGCAAGTAAAATTGTTGCCTCATCTCTGTTAAGTTTTCCAAGAAAAAATCTGCTCTCAGGTAGCGCTGTTTTCAGGGGCTTGACCACGATAATCAGAGGCCTCTGCCCATCTGTGAGCTCTGTGTGGTTTGGCATGACTTCAGTCTGCAAGTATAACCTCTCCATAAGATAGGTAAGAGAGCTCTAACAGAGGCAAAAATGCAGAATATCACATCTCTTTGTCATTTGTCACTCATATATATCCTACAGCCCATATATTAAACATTAAGTATATGGTACTCACTATAATATAGCAATGCTATGTAGAATAGAAAAAAAACCTTGTCAAATCCACAAGAGAATTAAACTAAGTTATTCCCCAGATATCTTATTCTAAAGTGATATCATGATAACAAGATGAATTTAAGATATAGCTCTAATTTTGTGGTGATCTCCTTTCAATATTCAGCAATCTCTTGTCTAAATGAAAAATTTAATGATCTACATTCAATATGTAATGGTAGAAGATCAGGAGGGAAGATGAATAACATAAGGCATTTACAATTTTTAACATAAGTCATATTCTTTGGGCCAGGTTCAATACGTATTTCCTTCCCAGATAGTGAAGGACCTCCTATTATGTTACTCAATATAGGTAACTGAGGTCCTGTCTTCATGGTTATGGTCCTCAGTATACTGATTTGAGATAAGTGAAGGGGTGGAGTTCTCTTCAGAGAGCTATTCAGACTCTTCTATCTAACTGCCTAAATGTCCTATTATGGGTATTTAGAGGATGCTTTCAGGACAGCAATCATAATGACTCATTAACAAGTCTTACTCTGGTCATGTATTTCCTAACAACCACAGAAAGACTCTGGCCAGTTTTGGTTTTGCCTATGTCAGAGGTTGTAATGAAATTCAGAGACTGAATAAAGTCACAAAACTTGAATTTGGACACTGGTGATAAGATTTATCATCCTTTAGAAACAACTCTTCATGTGCTGCACATGTCCAAAGCCTCTCAGTCTAATAGATTCTGTCTGACTGTGGGTTAAAGCAGGAACATGGACATAGTATTTTCTCAACTTTAATAAAGTAATTCAGTTTGAGAATTAGATTTATAGCAATTCTTGTGTTAATCTCAGGTACCAGTCTTACATACTTCTGTTTACCATCACTCTGAATTCTGCTTAAAATACAGATTTTCAGGTCTGTGAGGATCTAATTATCTTTAAAAATAAATTTCAGGAGGTGGGCAGCCAAGATGGCTGAATAGGAACAGCTCCGGTCTACAGCTCCCAGCGTGAGAAATGCAGAAGGCAGGGGATTTCCGCATTTCCATCTAAGGTACTGCGTTCATCTCACTAGGGAGTGCAAGACAGTGGGCACAGGACAGTGAGTGCAGCACACTGTGCATGAGCCAAAGCAGGGCGAGGCATTGCCTCACTCGGGAAGCGCAAGGGGTCAGGGAGTTCCCTTTCCTAGTCAAAGAAAGAGGTGACAGATGGCACCGGGAAAATTGGGTCATTCCCACCCTAATACTGTGCTTTTCTGACAGGCTTAAAAAAAAGGTGCACCAGGAGATTATATCCCGCACCAGGCTCGGAGGGTCCTACGCCCACGGAGTCTCGCTCATTGCTAGCACAGCAGTCTGAGATCAAACTGCAAGGTGGCAGCGAGGCTGGGGGAGGGGCGCCCGCCATTGCCCAGGCTTGCTTAGGTAAACAAAGCAGCTGGGAAGCTCAAACTGGGTGGAGCCCACCACAGCTCAAAGAGGCCTGCCTGCCTCTGTAGGCTCCACCTCTGGGTGCAGGGCACAGACAAACAAAAAGACAGCAGTAACCTCTGCAGACTTAAATGTCCCTGTCTGACAGCTTTGAAGAGAGCAGTGGTTCTCCCAGCATGCAGCTGGAGATCTGAGAACGGGCAGACTGCCTCCTCAAGTGGGTCCTTGACCCCGACCCCTGAGCAGCCTAACTGGGAGGCACCCCCCAGTAAGAGCAGACTGACACCTCACACGGCCAGGTACTCCTCTGAGACAAAACATCCAGAGGAACGATCAGACAGCAGCATTCGCGGTTCACGAAAATCCGCTGTTCTGCAGCCACCGCTGCTGATACCCAGGTAAACAGGGTCTGGAGTGGACCTCTAGCAAACTCCAACAGACCTGCAGCTGAGGGTCCTGTCTGTTAGAAGGAAAACTAACAAACGGAAAGGACATCCACACCAAAAACCCATCTGTACATCACCATCATCAAAGACCAAAAGTAGGTAAAACCACAAAGATGGAGAAAAAACAGAGCAGAAAAACTGAAAACTCTAAAAAGCAGAGCGCCTCTCCTCCTCCAAAGAAATGCAGTTCCTCACCAGCAATGGAACAAAGCTGGATGGAGAAAGACTGATAAGTTGAGAGAAGAAGGCTTCAGATGATCAAACTACTCCAAGCTACAGGAGGAAATTCAAAACAAAGGCAAAGAAGTTAAAAACTTTGAAAAAACTTTAGAAGAATGTATAACTAGAATAACCAATAGAGAGAAGTGCTTAAAGGAGCTGATGGAGCTGAAAGCCAAGGCTCGAGAACTACGTGAAGAATGCAGAAGCCTCAGGAGCCGATGCGATCAACTGCAAGAAAGGGTATCAGTGATGGAAGATGAAATGAATGAAATGAAGTGAGAAGGGAAGTTTAGAGAAAAAAGAATAAAAACAAATGAACAAAGCCTCCAAGAAATATGGGACTATGTGAAAAGACCAAATCTACGTCTGATTGGTGTACCTGAAAGTGACGGAGAGAATGGAACCAAGTTGGAAAACACTCTGCAGGATATTATCCAGGAGAACTTCCCCAATCTAGCAAGGCAGGCCAACATTCAGATTCAGGAAATACAGAGAACGCCACAAAGATACTCCTTGAGAAGAGCAACCCCAAGACACATAATTGTCAGATTCACCAAAGTTGAAATGAAGGAAAAAATGTTAAGGGCAGCCAGAGAGAAAGGTCAGGTTACCCACAAAGGGAAGCCCATCAGACTAACAGTGGATCTCTCGGCGGAAACTCTACAAGCCAGAAGAGAGTGGGGGCCAATATTCAACATTTTTAAAGAAAAGAATTTTCAACCCAGAATTTCATATCCAGCCAAACTAAGCTTCATAAGTGAAGGAGAAATAAAATACTTTATACACAAGCAAATGCTCAGAGATTTTGTCACCACCAGGCCTGCCCTAAAAGAGCTCCTGAAGGAAGCACTAAACATGGAAAGGAACAACCAGTACCAGCCACTGCAAAATCATGCCACATTGTAAAGACCATCGAGGCTAGGAAGAAACTGCATCAACTAACGAGCAAAATAACCAGCTAACATCATAATGACAGGATCAAATTCACACATAACAATATTAACTTTAAATGTAAATGGATTAAATGCTACAATTAAAAGACACAGACTGGCAAATTGGATAAAGAGTCAAGACCCATCAGTGTGCTGTATTCAGGAAACCCATCTAACGTGCAGAGAGACACATAGGCTCAAAATAAAAGGATGGAGGAAGATCCACCAAGCAAATGGAAAATGAAAAAAGGCAGGGGTTGCCATCCTAGTCTCTGATAAAACAGACTTTAAACCAACAAAGATCAAAAGAGACAAAGAAGGCCATTACATAATGGTAAAGGGATCAATGCAACAAGAAGAGCTAACTATCCTAAATATATATGCACCTAATACAGGAGCACCCAGATTCATAAAGCAAGTCCTGAGTGACCGACAAAGAGACTTAGACTCCCACACAATAATAATGGGAGACTTTAACACCCCACTGTCAACATTAGACAGATCAACGTGACAGAAAGTTAACAAGCATACCCAGGAATTGAACTCAGCTCTGCACCAAGCAGACCTAATAGACATCTACAGAACTCTCCACCCCAAATCAACAGAATATACATTTTTTTCAGCACCACACCACACCTATTCCAAAATCGACCACATAGTTGGAAGTGAAGCTCTCCTCAGCAAATGTAAAAGAACAGAAATTATAACAAACTGTCTCTCAGACCACAGTGCAATCAAACTAGAACTCAGGATTAAGAAACTCACTCAAAACTGCCCAACTACATGGAAACTGAACAACCTGCTCCTGAATGACTACTGGGTACATAACGAAATGAAGGCAGAAATAAAGATGTTCTTTGAAAACGAGAACAAAGACACAACATACCAGAATCTCTGGGACACATTCAAAGCAGTGTGTAGAGGGAAATTTATAGCACTAAATGCCCACAAGAGAAAGCAGGAAAGATCCAAAATTGACATCCTAACATCACAATTAGAAGAACTAGAAAAGCAAGAGCAAACACATTCAAAAGCTAGCAGAAGGCAAGAAATAACTAAAATCCAAGCAGAACTAAAGGAAATAGAGACACAAAAAACCCTTCAAAAAATTAATGAATCCAGCAGCTGGTTTTTAGAAACGATCAACAAAATCGATAGACCACTAGCAAGACTAATAAAGAAGAAAAGAGAGAAGAATCAAATAGATGCAATAAAAAATGATAAAGGGGATATCACCACCGATCCCACAGAAATACAAACCACCATCAGAGAATACTACAAACACCTCTATGCAAATAAACTAGAAAATCTAGAAGAAATGGATAAATTCCTTGACACATACACCCTCCCAAGACTAAACAAGGAAGAAATTGAATCTCTGAATAGACCAATAACAGGCTCTGATATTGTGGCAATAATCAATAGCTTACCAACCAAAAAGAATCCAGGACCAGATGGATTCACAGCTGAATTCTACCAGAGGTACAAGGAGGAACTGGTACCATTCCTTCTGAAACTATTCCAATCAATAGTAAAAGAGGGAATCCTCCCTAACTCATTTTATGAGGGTAGCATCATCCTGATACCAAAGCTGGGCAGAGACACAACCAAAAAAGAGAATTTTAGACCAATATCCTTGATGAACATTAATGCAAAAATCCTCAATAAAATACTGGCAAACTGAATCCAGCAGCACATCCAAAAGCTTATCCATCATGATCAAGTGGGCTTCATCCCTGGGATGCAAGGCTGGTTCAATATATGCAAATCAATAAATGTAATCCAGCATAGAAACAGAACCAAAGACAAAAACCACATGATTATCTCAATAGATGCAGAAAAGGCCTTTGACAAAATTCAACAACGCTTCATGCTAAAAACTCTCAATAAATTAGGTATTGATGGGACGTATCTCAAAATAATAAGAGCTATCTATGACAAACCCACAGCCAATATCATAATGAATGGGCAAAAACTGGAAGCATTCCCTTTGAAAACTGGCACAAGACAGGGATGCCCTCTCTCACCACTCCTATTCAACATAGTGTTGGAAGTTCTGGCCAGGGCAATCAGGCAGGAGAAGGAAATAAAGGGTATTCAATTAGGAAAAGAGGAAGTGAAATTGTCCCTGTTTGCAGATGACATGATTGTATATCTAGAAAACCCCATTGTATCAGCCCAAAATCTCCTTAAGCTGATAAGCAACTTCAGCAAAGTCTCAGGATACAAAATCAATGTGCAAAAATGATAAGCATTCTTATACACCAGTAACAGACAAACAGACAGCCAAATCATGAGTGAACTCCCATTCACAATAGCTTCAAAGAGAATAAAATACCTAGGAATCCAACTTACAAGGGACGTGAAGGACCTCTTCAAGGAGAACTACAAACCACTGCTCAAGGAAATAAAAGAGGATACAAACAAATGGAAGAACATTCCATGCTCATAGGTAGGAAGAATCAATATCATGAAAATGGCCATACTGCCCAAGGTAATTTATAGATTCAATGCCATCCCCATCAAGCTACCAATGATTTTCTGCACAGAATTGGGAAAAACTACTTTAAAGTTCATATGGAACCAAAAAAGAGCCCACATCACCAAGTCAATCCTAAGCCAAAAGAACAAAGCTGGAGGCATCACGCTACCTGACTTCAAATTATGCTACAAGGCTACAGTAACCAAAACAGCATGGTACTGGTACCAAAACAGACATATAGATCAATGGAACAGAACACAGCCCTCAGAAATAATGCCGCATATCTACAGCTATCTGATCTTTGACAAACCTGAGAAAAACAAGCAATGGGGAAAGGATTCCCTATTTAACAAATGGTGCTGGGAAAACTGGCTAGCCATATGGAGAAAGCTGAAACTGGATCCCTTTCTTACACTTTATACAAAAATTAATTCAAGATGGATTAAAGACTTAAACGTTTGACCTAAAACCATAAAAACCCTAGAAGAAAACCTAGGCATTACCATTCAGGACATAGGCATGGGCAAGGACTTCATGTCTAAAACACCAAAAGCAATGGCAACAAAAGCCAAAATTGACAAATGCGATCTAATTAAACTAGAGAGCTTCTGCACAGCAAAGGAAACTACCATCAGAGTGAACAGGCAACCTACAAAATGGGAGAAAATTTTTGCAACCTACTCATTTGACAAAGGGCCTAATATCCAGAATTTACAATGAACTCAAACAAATTTACATGAAAAAAAAACAACCCCATCAAAAAGTGGGCAAAGGATATGAACAGACACTTCTCAAAAGAAGACATTTATGTAGCCAAAAAACACATGAAAAAATGCTCACCATCACTGGCCATCAGAGAAATGCAAATGAAAACCACAATGAGATACCATCTCACACCAGTTAGAATGGCAATCATTAAAAAGTCAGGAAACAACGGGTGCTGGAGAGGATGTGGAGAAATAGGAACACTTTTACACTGTTGGTGGGACTGTAAACTAGTTCAACCATTGTGGTAGTCAGTGTGGCGATTCCTCAGGGATCTAGAACTAGAAATACCATTTGACCCAGCCATCCCATTACTGGGTATATACCCAAAGGACTATAAATCATGCTGCTATGAAGACACATGCACACGTATGTTTATTGCGGCACTATTCACAATAGCAAAGACTTGGAACTAACCCAAATGTCCAACAATGATAGACTGGATTAAGAAAATGTGGCACATATACACCAGGGAATACTATGCAGCCATAAAAAATGATGAGTTCATGTCCTTCATAGGGACATGGATGAAATTGGAAATCATCATTCTCAGTAAAATATCGCGAGGACAAAAAACCAAACACCGCATGTTCTCACTCGTAGGTGGGAATTGAACAATGAGAACACATGGACAGAGGAAGAGGAACATCACACTCTGGGGACTGTTGTGGGGTGGGGGGAGGGAGGAGGGATAGCATTAGGAGATATACCTAATGCTAAATGAGGAGTTAATGGGTGCAGCACACCAGCATGGCACATGTATACATATGTAACTAACCTGCACATTGTGCACATGTATCCTAAAACTTAAAGTATAATAATAATAAAATAAATAAATAAATTAATTAATTAATTTCAGCAATTTTAGTTTTTAATTATAAGCCATAACGTGTCATTTTGCAAAAACTCCATTACATTTCCTCCTTCTTTTCTTTAGAATGGGCGAGTGTAAAAGAAGCCTGAAACTGCTTTGGAACATCTAATTGAAGGTGAAAAAGAGGTGGCCAAGAGTTCAGGACAAATTTGTTAACAAGACATCTAAATCTTCATATTCTGTGAATGTGTAGTCCAAATTATGATAATGTTTCAGAAATAGAAACTGCAAACTCTAACTCGTTCTGTAACTTAGGATTCATCATTTGTAACTCCCCACTTCTAAGCAGCACTGTTTATGATGGACTGAATAGAGTGCAAGTTAGAAGATATTAATCAAACTAACTTAAACAAAAGACAGTGCATTTTGACGCAATTAAAGTCAAAACTAAGTGTAGAATACCTTTAGGCAAAGCGTTTCAAATTGTTATCACATTGTTTCTCTCTCTCTCTCTCTCTCTCTCTCTCTCACACACACACACACACACACCCCACAACCTATATAACAAGGACGGGGGGATCAAGTAATCGATAGTTCTAGTAAAACCCCATAGGTTAGAAGAGAGGTAGATATTCACAGAGGTATGTTATCAGACAAAAACAATATGTGTTAACTAGAGCTACTCTGCAGGATACTGCCTTAGATACTTAGCATGAGTTAGAGGGGTTAAAGGGGTGATTAGCCAATAGAAAAATAGGTACGACACATTCTTTCTTGAAGGCATATAAAAGCTAATAATTTAGTTAGTAAAATAAGAGAGATTCACAAATAACTATAATACAAAGTAAAATATAGTAAGGCTATTATAGAATATTTGCGGCAGCCTTTGAAGAGTAGTGGGTGGCTAATGTTGTTCCTGGTTCCTTCTACTTCAAGGCTATTTCTGTAGCATCTTCTGTATTGATTTCCTCTTTTATACATTTTATTTCCTTCTGTGTATATCTCACTGCTAGCTAGCCCTGTAATTCTTTTATTCTCTTGAATGACCACAAACACGGGGAGGCAACATTTTACTGAAAAAATAGAGCAATCAATTTGCATATTTACAGTACAGGACAACACTTTGCACATTTAAAATAAAATATTGTCTTTTTAAAATCCTTTGTCCAGCTCCTACCACTGGTCTTTGAAATTCCATCATTTCTTCTATTATGAGATTGTGAAAACAGTTAAATACACCCCTTTTAATATTACTCTGTGTCAATCATGGTTTGGCCAGAGAGGCAGAGTTCTTACAATTGTTATGGGAATAAGAGATTTCTTATAGTTAATTAGACTTTACACAAATATGGAAGAATCTAGGGGAACTGAAGGAATGAAAGGAATGTTACAAAATCAGGAAAAGAGTGAATTACTAGCTCACAGGAAATAAACTGAGACCTTGCAGGGAAATTTTGACAAGCAAATATGTCAGTTCACTGAAGTGAGAAATTGTGAAATGGGAGCTTGAGGAAAGGTCTATTGGGAATTGTTACCTCTATAAAGTTAAAATGTGTGCTCTGCACAGAGACAACAGTTGAGGAGATAAGCTCAATGAAGACAGAGAAAAGCGGATGAGCTGAGACCATTTGGATAAATCTGTGTCTCTCTAACTACATAACTTATCATTACAACCATTTGGTAATAGTGGCTGCTTCTTACTTTTACCTTCACATTATACTCAAGTTCCTTTGTGCCTAGCTCTACCCCAGAGGCTTAAATGGAAGGGGATTATGGGAATGTAGTTGCCAGCTTCAAATATATGTTGACTAACACAGTCAACTACTGTCTACCATTTCTGAATTTGTCATTCATACATGCCCCACTTGATAGTCATATTTAACATGCAAATGAAGAAATAGAAAAACCATGTATTAACCTAATGAAACATTAGGTCAAATAAATAAATACATATCAACCTTCTTCCAAAGAGAATATATGATGACATATGTTACTTTTGCCATAACAGGGTAACGTTTATTTTTCCTCAAGCTGCTTCAACCTGTCTTTGATATGTGGTAAATTAATACAGATAATATTAACATATGTCATGTAACAGCAGTGAGAAGGGAAAATAATATACACATGTATACAAATATATTAATATTAATAAATATAGGAAAGACATACAAATACTACTGTTTTTATTTCCATTACTAGTCATATTTTCATAACTGGTCATTCTGTTATGTGTAACAAATTATCACAAATTTCATGGCTTAGAAAACATCCATTTATTATCTCACGGTCTTATTGAGATACTAGGCTAGCATAACTGGGTTCTCTGTTCAAGGTCTCACAAGCTGAAATAATGATTGGAGCCAGGCTTCTCTCCCTTCTGATGCCTGGTGTCCTGTCCTAAGCTCATGTGGCTATTGGAAGTATTTGGTTTCATGTGGTTATATGACTGAGGTCTCTACTTTCTTGTCTCATGGCTAAGGATCACTCTTAGCTCTTAGATTCCATCCACAGGTCTTATCACCTTGACCTTTTCACAATATTGCACCTTACTTCTTCAAAGTCAGAAGAGGAATCTCTCTCAAGGAAGATCCCAATCCCCCTTTTACAGGCTTTCTCTAACTGTCAGGAGTCTCTAGAATAACTCCCTTTAGATGAGCTCAAACACCTATAAAATTCAATCATCTTTGTATGTAATATAATCTAACTATGACACTGAAATCCATCATTTTCACAGTCTATCCCACACTCAAAAGGGACACCTGGGATTTAGACTATTTTAGAATTCTGCCAATCATATATGGTCATAGTTTGGATTCCTAACTTCTGTATTCAGTTCGCAACTATTTTATACACACACATGCACGCGTACACACACACACACAAACATAGATATAGATATAGATGACATAGGTAGATATAGATAGATAGATATACATATAGATATAATCTCCCTTGCTAGTTGTGGCCTCTTTTCTGCTGGGGTGAACCAAACCTTCCTTATTGAAAGACCTAGTACACTTGTAGTTTTGCCTGCATTGGGTGCTGTAGTTTCAATTTAGCTTACACTGCAAGACATGGAAGTGCTAAAAGGAACTGCAAAGGATTACTAGGTTTCTAGACACTTAACGTGTTTCTCCGTTATGTGATAATAGTTCCCCCTTGATTTTCAAGATTAATTACCCCAAGCAGTAAAGTAGTCCCTTTCTTTTTATCTTAGTTTAATGGCATATAAAAGAATGCTTTTTGTGTTTTAGTAAAACAAAGTAAAAAGACCACTGTCATACAGTCCATGGCTGCCATGCAAGCTGCTCCCCTACTTGAGCCACACGACTCAGCAGGTCTAATGTTGTCAAAGATAGCAATACTCTGTGGAACTTTTGCCATACTGAAGTAAATGACCAGCAGTGTAGACCTTTGAAATTCCTGAACAAGGTGATTCCACCCTTTGCAGCAAAGTATCCTCTTTAACAACAAATGTTGGCTTGCTATTGAGCCTTGGTAAGGACTAAGTGCTTGGCCATAGGTTGTGAAGTTTCGATGTAACGTGAGCTGCTCATCATAAATTGGACATAATCTAGCTTCCCAGGCAATAAAGTTGGGTATACAAAGCATCATCCTGTCATCAAATGGAAATGATATATACAATACCTGGCTTCAGCAGTTCCTCAAGGCACAAATAAGTTGCATGAGCAAGTGACTCCAATTCATATGGACACTTTTTCTGCAATATCCCTGCTTCTCTCTCAGTCCACATCTGTGGCTTCCTGAGGTTTTCGCTATGAACAGTTGATTGAGGAACAAAAAATTGGGTCTTGTTTACAGACAATACTGAACACTATTCTGCCATTACCTGGAAGTGGACAGCAGTATCATTACAACTTTGCTCAGCGTTTGCATTACAGACAGTTTTGAAAATAAATCATCCCAGTGGACAGAATTTAAAGCAGTGTCCACAGTCAAGGACTTGGAAGGAACACAATTGAAAACTGGCTCTGAGTAGTTCTTGGGAAGAGATGTATGGATAGCCTTCTTAGAATGACGACAAAGTGTGAATATATATATACACACACACACATATATATATGTCTCCATATATATTTATGTATAAATTTATATTATATTTATGTTTATGTATATAAATGTCTCCATTTATATCTATCTCTATCTATATCTAACCATCTACCTATATCTATGTTTCCACCCCTTTAGCCTGAGAGGAATATTGTTTGGTTGTACATATAGAAGCAATGAAAGATAATGAAGGAAGAGTTTAAAGAGAACTAGCATCCCTTGTAAAGCAGCTGCCTCATGAATGCTCATTTTCCTTTCTGCAGGCAAGTGGAAATTTATCTACACAAATAGGAAAGGGGAGTTATTTCTAGAGCCAAAAGAATTTCAAAAAAAAATTTTAAATTTAAAATTTTCATCTTTAGAGGAATCTGCCTATGTGCTCTTAACCCAGTTTTAAAATTCTATTCCTTCTCAATCATTGCCCTAACTATAACATAAGAGAAAGTGAAATACTCTGAATCTAATTTGCTTCATAATTAAGCTAGTAAAATGCATTCTTATATAACCTCAGAACTGTCAATCCCCAGGACTGGTAACTGTCCACTGTCACTCCCAGCCGTGTCCAAACCTCTGAGCCATGGTTAAGGCAAGAGAGCGGAAGTTAGGCCCCTCCTTGCTATAACTGTATCAACACCAGGAAAACTGAAAAGTCACCAGAATATAAGCTTTCAACATGCCAAACCCACATGGTCTGGTTCCAGGCTTGAATATATGACCAATATGCTATACTATTCCTCTTATAAACAAAAGAAAGAGTAAAAAAATAAAGAAACAGATTGGTATTCTAAGTTTTAAAACATAAAATATTGAATGTTCATTACACATGGTTCTCAATCTTGTTTGGGGAAAACCTATAGAAAAAAAAGCTTATCAAAATGCCTTGAGGCTTTTTCAAACTCTATACAAGTTCCAGAGGCTTTCGTCCCTCTTACTCAGTCTTCCCCCAACCCCTAACACTCATACACACAAAATAAATGCTATATATTTTCTAAAATTGAGTGTTTAATAAATTGACATTGTGGAAAATACAAGAAATATTTTAGTTCAGCATATATAGAATGGCCTAAGCAGAGAACACACATTGAAGTCAAAGATAATATGCAAAATTTCCTAAAATGTTTTTAAATTCACATGCAGTGTTCAAATTAAAACACACAATCATTTTTCTGTATATTACTCATTTTGTGTACACATGTATGGTAATTCACAAATACCAATTTTGCTTATATAAATAATCAAATTTCCATCTACTTTTGTGATGTTTTCACATCTCAAACAAGCATATCTTGATATATGTGTGAAAGAAGCTAAAGTGCTTTTTAAATTTACTACATCTTTGTGTATTTTGTGTATTATTTAAATAATTACCTTGAAATTAATTAATGCCTAAGACCTTTATGAAAAATAATAAAATTATGCATATGATTTGAAAAAGTCTTCAAAATCACTAAAACATGAATGATTCCAGTACATGGTAAGAAGATATATGTCAGTTTTTATATTGTTTCTAGTTTTCATTATCTGAAGAGATGACTAAAAAGGCACAGAGTAGTACTAACTGATGGAATGTTCCTGCAATGTAAGGACGGCTACTTGCTAAAACCTGAATGGGAACCTCAGATTCTAATAAATAAATGCTAATAGAAACAATGCTTTGGATTGACTCAATGTGACAACATTATTGCATTGTACTTTTTTAAACTTTAGATTTGATTAGAAGTGGAACACAAAGTGAGGTTTTAAATCATAAATACCAGTGAGACTAGAAGCAAACTACCAATTTTTCCCACTACATATACTTGAAAGCTGGATATTTTCCCCTTGTGTTCCCAAACATTTGTAAGTGATTTTCTTAGTAAAATTATAACTATGAGAACTGGTTTTTTGTGTAGAGATGACAGAATAAATGATATTGTTTCCTTAATTTTCTTCAGGCAAATTTATGAGATATATAATGTCAAAATAAATATTCACAGAAAAAAATGCAAGGTTTTACAAAAATGAATCCTAATTGTGTATTTTTTCTTCTGCAGTGAAGTTTTCCACACTACTCTAGAAAATGACTAACAGCTTTGTTTAGTGCTTTTTTCTCTATTTCATACAGGCCTTCTGAAATTTATCTATGCCATTGTATGAAAACAAAAAAAGCAAAAGAATCACACAACTGTATAGATTATGGTTCCAACCTGATTTCAAGTTGAATACTCTACATAGAAAAATGTCAAATGGGTCTAGAGAAACCATATGGACACCATTAATCAGGGACCTTTTCTTATTGACTGATTTTCATAGCCTTTCTTATTAGCAGGCTCAAATTTTGTTGCATGCTGCATCCCTAGGGAATTTTTCTATTCTTTCTCATCTTCTGTTTTTGTAGGAATATATGTTTAAACTCACATCTTTTCTTCTGAATTCCATCCCCATTAGCTGCTGCACACAGCTTGCCCAAATGCAAACATCTTCCTTTGTAAAAAGATATTTCACTTCCAGTCCCAAGGTAATGATTCATCCAAGTCAGGTCCTTTTTATGTATGAATGGTACTTAGTCTTGTGAATAATTAGAGAACATTTTAATGAGGAAACATAACAAGATGATAATTAAATTGATTATTTATGTTCAAGTTTACAATTTCTTAAAATCTATGTTGACACAAGAATGGTATGTTTGAATGTTTAAAAAAAATAGAATTCAATACTGATCTGTTTCAAGTCATTGTGATGGGCAGAGCTAAGATGTTGGGATTAAATGCTGAATGTTAACAACTCAGTAAGTATCTTTTAGATATGGGAACACATTTTATGCTCACAACAAAACTTTGTAGAAAGAATTATCATTGTAAGCTTATAGATAAGAAAATTGGCTCAGAAAGATTAAGAAATTTATTCATGATCTTAACAGATGCCATTTATTGCATAGAAAATAAGGAGCTATAAATCTATGTTATTGTTAGTATTTTCTAGTTGAAAACAATTAGCTTTAACCCAAAGAACCAAATTAGGGAATACAGAAAATATTTTAGGCAAACCTCTGATTGAGAAAAATCATATTCCACTTATGTTCTAACTTGTAGTGAGTTTACAATAAAAATGTAAAGGGTTTTATTAGTTATGTTTCTCACCTAATCAAAAAGTATGAACAAATAAATGCTTACAGAATAACAGCTATATGATCCTTCTAGCTATGCCAGATATAATCTATGCCAAACAGCCAGCTAACTTTACCTTACTAGGTTCATCAGAGGCAAATAAGAAGTTACTACTTTCTGTCCCCTAAAAAGATATTATAATAATTCTTCAAAAGGGAGGCAAATATTTGCTATGACTTTTAGTCTAAAATCATATGTAGCTCCAATTTAGGCCTTGTGACCATTGAGAACTTAATCTACTTAGACTTGAAACAGACCAAACTTGTCTGTTTTTTGCACCTTGTAGCCAGGTGTCCAAGTGAATTATATCTTGGCTTTCTAAAGGAGAAGGAATAATACCTATGTTTCTATTTGCTTCAAAAGCTATAGAGGAGACTTGAATTTCAAATGGGGTATATTCACAAACATTTAAGTTCACAAAATCATATGTCCTAGAATTTATTTTTAAGCTCTTTTCCTGTATATGTAATTTTCCTCTCTAGATCCATGGCCTAGTTGTTGTCCTTTCTCAATAAGACTCACCTCTGTTCAGGAGTAAAAACATCTTGGGGTGAGAAATCAATCTTATTATTTATGGTTATTTTTTATATTTTCTTTGCTTGTCTAATGCCTGTCACAAAGTAGTGATCCAATCAATATGAATAATTTCGTTAAATATCTGAGCAAGTATTATGTGAATAATTCTTTGCTGAACATTATTGAAATAAAAAGATGAATGGCATAATTTTTTATTAAGTAATCTATAGTTTAGTAGAGTATATAATTTTAAGGTTTGTTTGTATGCAAAAAGTATAGTAAGAGTCACAAAACAAAAGCTGCTCAAGTTAAAAAATGCCTGCAGTTGAGGTAATCGAGGAATGTGCTACTGAAGAAGTAATGTTTGTGATGAGATTTGTAGAAAGGGTAGCATTTCTGCATGTGGAGACAATAAAGCAGATTTTAGGATAAAGGTAAAATGAGAAAGAATATTGAGAAAACTGTTTAGTTTGACTGGTATTACAAAATAAAGAATTGGCTAGCCTTTGCCCTTGATTTCTAGGGGAGTGTCTCTAAATATTTGGAATTTTCCAAGTAATTGAGGTGTCTGTGCCATTCATGATGGTCCCCTCAGACCACACCTGAGTTTATGCCAACAAGATTGCCCAGGATGGGGGATGGTCATGCCAGAAAGACTGATAAACTGATTAAAAGTTTGGGGATTTGAGCCACAGAATATCAGCCCAACCTCTGGGAGTTAACTGGAGACTGAGCCATATGAGTGATGATATAATCAGTCATGCCTATGTAATGAAACTCCAATAAAAACTCTGAACACCTTAGGCCAAAGCAACAATGAGCTTTCCTCCTTAATAGTACCCTCTTTGTCTTATAACTAAGCAATGTGCTTTAAGGGTAATGTGTCCAGACCCCATGGAAGCTTTGCACTTTGAGGACCTCCCAGACCTCCCTTATGTATCTTGTCTTTTGGGTGATCTTAATTTTTATCCTTTTTTGTTATAATAAAACTCTAATCCTAAATATATTATTTTACTGAGTTCTGTGAGTCATTCTAGTCATTAATCCAAAGGAGGTGGTGGGGACCTCCAAATTTGTAGTAGTTTGTCAGTACTCCAGGTGGCCTGGGGACATCCAAGATTGTGGTAGGTTTCTTTAATGGGGGCAGTCTTGTGAAGCACTGTGCCCTCAAGTTGTGAAACTCAGTCTATCTCTGAGCAGTTCATGTCAGAATTGCATTACGGTGGGAGAAAAGTTATTTCTATATGGTTTATGCTCTAATATGCTTTGAAATATGATTGCAGTAGTCTTATATATTCAACATTATTTTTATTTATTCACTAGATAATAGAAAACCATTTATGGTTTTAGAATAAGTAAATAACGTAAACAGGACCATGATTTAGGAATAATAACATCTGATGCCATGTAGACTGGAATGGACAAGAGATAGAAGATGCTGAAGGTAAGGCCAGGTACAGAATTCTCACTATAGCCATATCAAAAAAAATACGTATAAAATCTGGCATTGAAAATAGAAGAAGGATAAATAATTTGTCCTTGATATTTACTTATTTACTTGCTTATTTGTAGATATAAGGCCTCACCACATTGGCCAGGCCAGTCTTGAACTCTTGGCCTCAAGCAATCCTCCCATCTTTGCCTCCCAAATGCTAGGATTATAGAAAAGAGCAACCCCGTCTGGCCTGTCCTTGATAATTGATCAGACATAAAAGAAAAATGAGAAATCAAAGGAGATGAAGGATTTTGAAATACTGTTTAGATGAATTAAAATAGGAATAGAAAATTCTAGAACCATAAAATCCAGTTTATGGATTGATGTAGGGCTTACTAATTTGATCTGCTTCTACAGTTATTTTTATTTTTATTTTTATTTTTTTCTTTGATAGAGATTTTTTATTATATTTTAAGTTCTAGGGTACATGTGTACAATGTGCAAGTTTGTTACATATGTATACATGTGCCATGTTGGTGTGCTGCACCCATTAACTCATCATTTACATTAGGTATTTCTCCTAATGCTATCCCTCCCCCATACCCCCACCTCATGACAGGCCCCGGTGTGTGATGTTCACCACCCTGTGTCCATGTGTTCTCATTGTTCAAGTCCCACTTATGAGTGAGAACATGCAGTGTTGGCTTCTCTGTCCTTGGGATAGTTTGCCCAGAATGATGGTTTCCAGCTTCATCCATGTCCCTGCAAAGGACATGAACTCATCCTTTTTTATGGCTGCATGGTACTCCATGGTGTATATGTGCCACATTTTCTTAATCCAGTCTATCATTGATGGACATTTGGGTTGGTTCCAAGTCTTTGCTGTTGTGAATAATGCCGCAATAAACATACGTGTGCATGTGTCTTTATAACAGCATGATTTATAGTCCTCTGGGTATATACCCAGTAATGGGATGGCTGGGTCAAATGGTATTTCTAGTTCTAGATCCTTGAGGAATCGCCACACTGTCTTCCACAATGGTAGAACTAGTTTACAGTCCCACCAACAGTGTAAAAGTGTTCCTATTTCTCCACATCCTCTCCAGCACCTGTTGTTTCCTGACTTTTTAATGATCACCATTCTAACTGGTGTGAGATGGTATCTCATTGTGGTTTTGATTTGCATTTCTCTGATGGCCAGTGATGATGAGCATTTTTCATGTGTCTGTTGGCTGTATAAATGTCTTCTTTTGAGAAGTGTCTGTTCATATCCTTCGCCCACTTTTTGATGGGGTTGTTTGATTTTTTCTTGTAAATTTGTTTAATTTCTTTGTAGATTCTAGATATTAGCCCTTTGTCAGATGGGTAGATTCCAAAAATTTTCTCCCATTGTGTAGGTTGCCTGTTCACTCTGATGGTAGTTTCTTTTGCTGTGCAGAAGAAGCTCTTTAGTTTAACTAGATGTCATTTGTCAATTTTGGCTTTTGTTGCCATTGCTTTTGGTGTTTTAGTCATGAAGTCCTTACCCATGCCTATGTCCTGAATGATATTGCCTAGGTTTTCTTCTAGGGTTTTTATGGTTTTAGATCTAATGTTTAAGTCTTTAATCCATCTTGAATTAATTTTTGTATAAGGTGTAAGGAAGGGATACCATTTCAGCTTTCTACATATGGCTAGCCAGTTTTCTCAGCTCCATTTATTAAATAGGGAATCCTTTCCCCATTGCTTGTTTTTGTCAGGTCTGTCAAAGATCAGAGGGTTGTAGATGTGTGGTATTATTTCTGAAGGCTCTGTTCTGTTCCATTGATCTATATCTCTGTTTTGGTACCAGTACCGTGCTGTTTTGGTTACTGTAGCCTTGTAGTATAGTTTGAAGTCAGGTAGCATGATGCCTCCAGCTTTGTTCTTTTGGCTTAGGATTGACTTGGCGATGCGGGCTCTTTTTTGGTTCCATATGAACTTGAAAGTAGTTTTTTCCAATTCTGTGAAGCAAATCATTGGTAGCTTGATGGGGATGGCATTGAATCTATAAGTTACCTTGGGCAGTATGGCCATTTTCATGATATTGATTCTTCCTACCCATGAGCATGGAATGTTCTTCCATTTGTTTGTATCCTCTTTTATTTCATTGAGCAGTGGTTTGTAGTTCTCCTTGAAGAGGTCCTTCACATCCCTTGTAAGTTGGATTCCTAGGTATTTTATTCTCTTTGAAGCAATTGTGAATGGGAATTCACTCATGATTTGGCTCTCTGTTTGTCTGTTATTGGTGTAGAGGAATGCTTGTGATTTTTGCACATTGATTACTTATCAGCTTAAGGAGGTTTTGGGCTGAGACAATGGGGCTTTCTAGATATACAATCATGTCATCTGCAAACAGGGACATTTTGACTTCCTCTTTTCCTAATTAAATACCCTTTATTTCTTTCTCCTGCCTGATTGCCCTGGCCAGAACTTCTAACACTATGTTGAATAGGAATGGTGAGAGAGGGCATCCGTGTCTTGTGCCAGTTTTCAAAGGGAATGCTTCCAGTTTTTGCTCATTCAGTATGATATTGGTCATGGGTTTGTCATAGATAGCTCTTATTATTTTCAGATACGTCCCATCAATACCTAGTTTATTGAGAGTTTTTAGCATGAAGTGTTGTTGAATTTTGTCAAAGGCCTTTTCTGCATCCATTGAGATAATCATGTGGTTTCTGTCTTTGGTTCTGTTTATAGGATGGATTACATTTATTGATTTGTGTATGTTGAACCAGGCTTGCATCCCAGGGATGAAGCCCACTTGATCATGGTGGATAAGCTTTTGGATGTGCTGCTGGATTCGGTTTGCCAGTATTTTATTGAGGATTTTTGCATCGATGTTCATCAGGGATATTGGTCTAAAATTCTCTTTTTTGGTTGTGTCTCTGCCAGGCTTTGGTATCAGCATGATGCTGGCCTCATAAAATGAGTTAGGGAGGAGTCCCTCTTTTACTACTGATTGGAATAGTTTCAGAAGGAATGGTGTAAGGAAGGAAAGAAGGATGCAGTTATTTTTATTTAATTAATTTTTTAAAAACCTGGAATTTAAAGACTACTAAGGAAATATACTAATATCACAGCTGATTTTCATAATACAGAGGGGATGTGTTTTGACATATTCTTATAGAGGCAAATCTCTAAATGTATTTGGGGAATACTTATTATTTTGTTAATATTTAGTTGGAAGTAAATAATAGACTATTGAGATCTTATATAAATTGTTGTCTCTTAGTATTTGTCTTTCACATTCGGTGCTCTCTTTTTCACAGCTAAATTATAAACTCATATAACGCTATGTGATCAGTTCAGGAGTAGTAAACATTGATTAAAATAATGAATGCAGCAATCATGTCCCTCACAATTTTTTATTCACTGTCACTTAATACAATGCTAGTTTACTAAATACTGGGGAAGAAATAAACTAATGTTTGAAAACTGAGCTAGAAACCACATTCATGTTCAGCTTAAATAAATCTGATACTATAAGTCTAATGAATAGTGATTCTTATGTACCTACTGACATCAGTAACATTATGCAATTACATACTGGGAAATTTCCTTGGACATGCCCCTGTTGAAGTTATTTTTTTTTCTTGGAGAATGTGGAAGCACTAATCATGAGGTGAAATCTGAATCTAAATGAAAAAGAACTAAATGTAAAGATTGTGTTCTTCATCTAAAATTTAAAAGTGCAATATTTACAATGTGTCCAGAGTGTATCTTCCTTTCTCACTAGCTAAGAATGAGAAAAATATAAAAGGAATGTAAGTTATTCCATATCATGATAGTGAGATAAAAAATATTTTGCTACAGATGAGCAAAAGTGCATCCTATGCCAGGAAACCCAAATCTAGTTTATGAGTTTGAGGAAAGAAATAAAATCATTTTCTATATTTTAACATGACCTAAACTAGTCCCAATAATTGATAATTGACAACATTAGTATTTCTAAAGTTGATTTTTAAGACATTATTTCTTGAATTTCATTTTTATTTTCCACTCTTGCAAACAATATAAAGTTTCAATTGGGTATGATATGCTCACACCTGTAATACCAGTACTTCAGGAGGCTGACGCAGGCAGATCAGAAATATATAGTTTGAAATATATATGTATGTATGTATTTTATACAATATATACAATATAATAATATAACTATATATAATATTGTTAATTATATATTTAATGTTTTAAATATACATAAAGTATATAACACAATATATATTTGAATACATGAGCTATAATTTACTTATTTAAAAGAAAAAAGTAAAATGAAATGTTTTTAATATCAGTGGCAGATTGATTATTACATTTTCATTTTAAATGACTTAGGAATCCTTGTTACCTTATCATTGTTCTTTCCCATTTAAAAGACATAGGCACAGAACCCTTCTATTTCTACTGAAAATTAGCCACTGAGAAGAGTTCCCACAAATCACACTTCAGAATAGAGTTAGAGTTACGCTTCAGCTTTAGTAACTGTTTTTCTCACATATTTCTCTAATTGTCAGTTGATGTTGAAATGTATACAGACCACTTGAAGCACAGTAGTATATAAGTCAGACTATAATTATTTACTTATTTCTGCCATTTCATGTATCATTTTTCTCCACTGCCCCCCTCACGTGCACACACACAAAACAAACTTTAAAAAATGAAATGAAAAATTATGGCTTCCAGCTGCTAGCACAGTATGTCCCAACTCTTAAGAAATACGTAGTCCAGTAGGGTGAGACAGATAATAAACATGAAATGAATGTGACAATTTAAAATTCCAACTTGTACTATGAAGGAAATAAAGTAGTATGGTGAAGAATGCCTAGAATTGTCAGTCTTCAGCAAGACTATATTTTTGGATTTAATGGCATGGTTTAAATTGCTTTGGTTGGTCCCATGATCTGCTATCTGCAAGCTAAAGACCCAGGACAACCAATAGGTCTGAGGTGCGGTGGCTCACACCCATAAACCCAGCCCTTTAGGAGGCTAAGGCAGGTGAATCACTTGAGGTCAGGAATACAAGACCAGCCTGGCCAACATGGTGAAACTCTATCTCTAATAAAAATACCAAAATACACTGAGCATGGTGGCGGGCAAATGTAATACCTGCTACCCAGGAGGTTGAGGCAGGAGAATCCCTTGAACCCAGGAGGCGAATGTTGCAGTGAGCCGAGATCGCACCACTGTACTCCAGCCTGGGCGACAGAGTGATAATCTTTCAAAAAAAAAAAAAAAAGAAAAGAAAAGAAAGAAAGAACTGAGAGGAGATAAAATTAGATGTCTTAGCTCAAATAAGCAAAGAGATGTATTGTTCATTCCTCTTCCTATTGTTCTATTCAGGCCCTCAGTGGCTTAAATAATGACCACCACACTGGGGAGGGTAACCTACTTTACTTATTTCACCAATTCAAATGCTAATCTTATCTGAAAATATCCTCAAGCAGACATCCAGAAACAATGCCTAATCCGAGACCCCTATTACTAGTTAACACATAAAATTAAGCATCACAGGAGATCACAGCCAAAATTTTAATACATTCAGTTTTTACTCCAAATAGTGTTGACTGTTATCTAACATTGTATAAAATCAATTTCCTTTTTTCACAAGGATTTATGATACATTGTTTGAACTATTATGTGTTACACTGACATTTTCTAACCAAATTTGTAATTTGCATTTTAAGCATGATAATAAAGCATATTATCATTAGTTATCACATCTTTTACTTGGTCTTTTCAATTCTGAAATGTCATTACTGTATTCATCCATTCACAGAAGATAAACACTTTCTTCCCTTTATGCTTCTTAGTTATTTCACAATACTTCTAGCCTCATTGTACATAATGACTTCGTTAGGAAACTTTGTGTGAAACTTTCCTGCTCTTCTGTAGCCTAAATCAGAAAGGTACAAAAGCACTGACCAGAGCTGTAAGTAGAAATTGCTTGTTGATTACACATTATGAAAAAGCTTAGTTATGGTGTATTTTTACAATATTATTATATCTGACTTTTATCACTTTAAAATGTTTCTAGAACTATTTCTATGTAGCTATGTAATCATTAATTTCTCATATATTGCATTTAAATTGCAGAATTCATGAGGACCTATTATTTCCATAATAAGATAATGGTGTTTATGCATTATATGCCATTCTATTATTTTTCTCTTTCAGTATAATATGCATGAAAAACAATACTATTAAAATTATGACATTTGAATAAAACATGATTTTTTTGTGTGTTTCCAAACTTAAAAATGTATATAACAGAGATAATTTTATACACTTTTTTTTAATATGCCACACAATAATATATGTGAGTGTGCATTTACTACCAGTGTCTCTATATCTCTCATTATACAGATGAAGAAAATGAAACGAGACCAGGTATGTTTGTTGATTGCTTAATGTACCAATTTGGCCTAGAATCCTCATATATTGGTAATAAAACTAGTACATCACAGTCAATGAAATCAAAAGTCAATTTGTTTAAATAGGGCAATACAAAGACAAAGATATAAACCTGTTGGCTATCAATTTTAAAAATAAATATGTGGTAACCTATTTGTTTACATATTTCAGTAAAGAAGAAATAGTTTACTGTTTCTGAAACTTCTCTATAAAAGACAAATGGCAGTTTAGAGGAATAATGTGTTTTTAAAAATATATGTAAAAATAAAATACATGACAATAGCAAAGGGGCTGGGAGAGAGAACACAGAAGTACCTGCTCTAATGGTACTGGTACCAAAACAGATATATAGACCAATGGATCAGAACAGAGCCCTCAGGAATAACACCACACATCTACCACCATCTGATCTTTGACAAGCCTGACAAGAACAAGAAATGGGGAAAGGATTCCCTGTTTAATAAATGGTGTCGGGAAAACTGGCTAGCCATATGCAGAAAACTGAAACTGGACCCCTTCCTTACACCTTATACAAAAATTGACTCAAGATGGATTAAAGACTTAAATGTAAGACCTAAAACCATAAAAACCCTAGAAGAAAACCTAGGCAATACCATTCAGGACATAGGCATTGGAAAAGACTTCATGACTAAACCACCAGAAGCAATGGCAACAAAAGCCAAAACTGACAAATGGGATCTAATTAAACTAAAGAGTTTCTGCACAGCAAAAGAAACTATGATCAGAGTGAACAGGCAACCTACAGAATGGGAGAAATTTTTTGCAATTTATCCATCTGACAAAGAGCTATATCTGGAATCTACAGATAACTTAAGTTTACAAGAAAACAACAAACAACCCCATCAAAAAGTGGGCGAAGGATACGAAAAGACACTTTTCAAAAGAAGACATTTATGCAGCCAATGAATATATGAAGAAAATATCATCATCACTTGTCATGAGAGAAACGCAAATCAAAACCACAATGAGATACCATCTCACACAGTTAGAATTGTGACCATTAAAAAGTCAGGAATCGACAGATGCTGGAGAGGATGTGAAGAAATAGGAACACTTTTACACTGTTGCTGGGAGTGTAAAGTAGTTCAACCATTGTGGAAGACAGTGTGGCGATTCCTCAAGGGTCTAGAACCAGAAACACCATTTGACCAAGCAATTCCATTACTGGGTATATACCCAAAGGATTATAAATCATTCTACTATAAAGACACATGCACATGTATGTTTCTTGCGGCACTATTCACAAAAGCAAAGACTTGGAACCAACCCAAATGCCCATCAACGATAGACTGGATAAAGAAAATGTGGCACATATACAACATGGAATACTATGCAGCCATAAAAAAGGATGAGTTCATGTCCTTTGCAGGGACATGGATGAAGCTGGAAACCGTCATTCTCAGCAAACTAACTACAAGAACAGAAAACCTAACACTGCATGTTCTCACTCATAAGTGGGACTTGAACAATGAGAACACATGGACACAGAGAGGGAAACATCACACATTGGGACCTGGTGTGGGTAGGGGGCTAGGGGAGAGATAGCATCAGGAGAAATACCTAATGTAGATGACAGGTTGATGGGTGCAGCAAACCACCATTGCATGTGTATGCCTATATAACAAACCTGCACATTCTGCACATGAAGGTTGATGGGTGCAGCAAACCACCATTGCATGTGTATGCCTATATAACAAACCTGCACATTCTGCACATGTACCCCGGAACTTAAAGCATAATAATAAGAATAAAAGAAGTACCTGCTGTAACATTTTTATAATACAAGTGTGAAGTAGTATGAAAATACTTGGAAGTCAACTATGATGATATAAAACTATATTTAAGACTAGAATAAAGATACACTAACACATCACTAAAATATAAATTAAAAAGTTATACTTAAAAAGCTAAAGTAGAGAAAATTGAAACATGAGAATATTTTAAAATTTATATTTTAATTTTGACGCGAATGTTCTAAAACTTCCAGTTAAAACTCTATGAACATCATCATGGCTAAAAATATGTAGACCAAATTCTCAGCTGTCTACAAGAAACCCATTTTATATGTAAAGATTTATATGTAAAGACACAAATAGATTTTCTTTAAATATAAAATAATTATTTTACCAATACTAATCCAAAGAAAACTAGAATAACAATACTGTATCAGATGAAGTAGCTTTAGAGCAAAGAGTTTATGCAAAAAAAGGGAAATTGTAAATAATGATAAAGCCTCAATTACTCAATAATACATAACATTTTTAAATGATTTTGTGCAAAATACCTTAGCCTCAAAATAAATGAGGCAACAGTGATAGAACTAAATGAGGAAAAAATCCATAATTATAGTTGGATATTTCATTAATTCATAAAATATTACAAAAAAATATAAAACTGCAGATTATTATATCTTAGCAACATAATCAAAAGTTCTTCAAAAAAATTTGGAAAATTAACTCCAACAACAAGTGAAAAGAGTAATCCATTGTGATAAAGTGAATTTCAGCTCAGAAATGCAAGGTTGGTTCAACATCCAAAATGAATGTGACTTACTACGTTTACATTCTCACAAAATAAAAAAAAAATGTAATCAATATATACAGAAAAAAAGTGACAAACAATCCTCCATTCATCATTAAAAATGATCAGCAGTTTAGAAATACATAAAACCTTCATCAACCTGTTAAAAGGTATTTACAGAAACAAGCTTATTTTTCTTATGATGTACTTCAGGTCCATTTATGTTGTCTCAAGTGGTAGAATTTCTTTCTCTTTTAAGGCTGAATAATATTCCACTGTGTGTATACACCATGCTTTCCTTATGCACTAATCCACTGATGTGCATTCAGTTTGTTTCCATATCATAGTTATTTTGAATAATGCTAAAAAGAATATGTGGTTTGGGTTTATCTTTAAGATTCTGACTCCAACTCCTTTGCCTAAATATCTGAAGTGGGACAGTTCAAACATACAGTTATTACATTTTTAATTTTTGAAGAACATCTATAGTAAAATTTCCATTATGCAAGATAAGTTCCAATAATCCACTATGCAGCATAGTGCCTGTAGTTAGCAATATCGTATAGTAAACTTAAAATTTTCTAAGAACTTTTATCTTATGTTAAATGTTCTTATCACAAAAAATGAAATAATAAAATAAAGGTGGTAGAAGGAAACTTTGGGAGGTGGTGGATAAACCTATAGCCTTGATGGTAGTGATCGTTTCATGGGTGTATACTTATCTTCAAACTCATGGAGATATATACATTAAATATCTACAACTTTTTACGTGATTATCATACCTAAATAAAATAGTTAAAAAAAATAGTAACTCTAGGGCTGGGCGCAGTGGCTCATGCCTGTAATCCCAGCACTTTGGGAGGCCAAGGTGGGTAGATCACCTGAGGTCCAGAGTTCAAGACCAGCCTGACTAATATGGCAAAACCTCATCTCTACTAAAAATACAAAATTAGCGGGCTTGGTAGCACATGCCTGTAATCCCAGCTACTCGGGAGGCTGAGGCAAGGGAATCACTTGAACCCGGGAGGCTGAGGTTGCAGTGAGTTGAGATCACACCATTGCACTTCTGCCTGTGCAACAAAGAGCAAATCTCCATCTCAACAACAACAACAAAAGTAATTCTAAAGATAAGATGCTTAACATATACATTAAAAAAAGGCATTCATAAAAACAGACAAATATTATATAATTAATATCATGCTTAATGGTAAAAACTGAATATCTACCACTTCATCAGAAATAAGTAAAGCCTATCTATTCTAGTCATTACTGTTCAACATTGCACAAGAGCCATTGCAAAAAGACAAGAAAAATAAATAAAATATACCCACAGTTTGAATGAAAAAGAATAAAATTCTTATCATCCACAGTCTGCATTATTATCTATATAAATAATCTAAAAATGCTAAAATATTTTTTAAATTTTAGCAACTTTATAGAATAAAAGGCACAAATTTAAATACGTCTATGCATCAAAATGAATTTTTTGTTTTTTTTTGAGATTGAATCTCACTCTGTCGCCCAGACTGGAATGCAGTGGTGCAATCTCGGGTCACTGCAAGCTCCACCTCCTGAGTTCACACCATTCTCCTGCCTCAGCCTCCCGAGTAGGTAGGATTACAGTTGTGTGCCACCATACCTGGCTAATTTTTTTGTGTTTTTAGTAGAGACAGGGTTTCACCGTGTTAGCCAGGAAGGTCTTGATCGCCTCACCTCGCCCGCCTTGGCCTCCCAAAGTGCTGGGATCACAGGAATGAGCCACCGTGCCAGGCCCAAAATGAATTTTAATAAGACAATATTATATTCAACAGTTGAAATATGAAACACTTGAAGAAATATTTAAAAGTGTGCTAGAACTTAACAAAAACTACAAAACTTGGCTATCACAAATTAGAGATCTAAATACATAGGGTGATATACCACGTGCATATACGAGAACACATAATATTGTTTGATCGCTTCTCCCCAAATTCATTTAGAGATTCAATGAAACCCCAGTAAAATCCTAGCATATTTTCTGGGAGGAAATTGACAAGCTGATTCTAAAATTCATATGGAAATGCAAAGGCCCTAGAATATCTGGAGCAACTCTGAAAGAGAGCAAAGTTGTAAAATATACACTATCTGATTTCAAAAGCTAATGTAAACTATAGCAATTAAGATCCTGTAATATTTACATAAAGATGAGAATAAGGATCAATATAACAGATTACAGAGTGGGAAATTATGCTCCCAAATATATGGAAAATTGATTTTGACCAAAGTACCAACACGATTTAATGGAGAAAGACAGCCAAATGCAGTGGCTTATGCCTGTAGTCTCAGCTTGGGAGGCTGAGGTAGGAAGACTCTTTGAGCCCAGGAGATCAAGGGTACAGTGAACTATGATCACATCACTGCACTCCAGCCTGGGTGAAACTCTCTCTTTAAAAAAAAAAAAAAAAGAAAGAAAAAAAGGCCAGGCACAGCGGCTCACGCCTGTAATCCCAGCACTTTGGGAAGTCGAGGCGGGTGGATCACGAGGTCAGGAGATCGAGATCATCCTGGCTAACACAGTGAAACCCCATATCTACTAAAAATACAAAAAAATTAGCATGGCGTGGTGGCAGGCGCCTGTAGGCGCAGCTACTCGGGAGGCTGAGGGAGAAGAATGGCGTGAACCTGGGAGGCGGAGCTTGCAGTGAGCTGAGATTGTGCCACTGCACTCCAGCCTGGATGACAGAGCAAGACTCCATCTCAAAAAGAAAAAAAAAATATATATATATATAATATATACACAAAACAACACATTTTATATATATACACACACACAATAACAAAAATCTTTAATCCTTATCTCAGTCTATGTACAAAAATTAACATGAAGTGGATCATCATAGTTAGAAATTTAGTGTTGAAACTAATATTTTAAAAAGAAAGCATAAGATAAAATCTCAGTAAACATAAATTTGTCAAAGCTTTCTTAACAATACATAAATTTTAAAATAAAAAATTGGGAAATCCAACTTGGTCAAAATTAAAACTTTTTTTGTTTTGTTTTACTGTTACCAATTTCTGGTTTCATTTCATTACGGTGAGAGAGACCAAAATAGATGACTCTTTATCAACTAAAATGGACCATAATACTAAAGAAACAAAGTTAACTAGCTGAAGGTTCAGGGCCTGGCTGTCTTGGCAAATTTCTAAATTCCTAAAGTACAAGAAAAACCACTCTCTTGTTAAACCCTAATAATAGGCACTATCAGGCAAATTATCAGACCTTTCCTGACTCTGATTTATAACCCAGACCACTACAACTCTGATTGGACAAAGGAATGGCCTTACAAACACCTTTTCTGATAAACTACTGCAGACCTTAAGCCAGTTTCAGATGGCTTATAGAGGCTGCACACAAACTCCATGTCTTATAGTTTACCTTTTACGTAAAGAGCCAAATTTCACCCCATTATAATGCTAAAACCCCACCCCAAGTGAAAATGAGATGTATGTTATAGATATGTTTACCCATTGCTCACGCACTCAGCTCCCCTCATAAATATATATAGCTTTTCCCCCCAAACTTGCTGAATATGTATGACTCTACTGTGTGATACCGGCCCTGTGTGGCATAAAACTCAACATGTCCTTCTCCTCTCCGGCACACAAGACTGTCTCTTCTTGGCTTGCAAACCAATATTGTCAATAAAGCTCTCCTCTCTGCTATTTACCCAACCTGGTAGTCTTTTGGATGACAATTTCAATCTTCAATATGGAAAGACATTTTCTGGCCTAAATTTTCAGTAAAATTGTAGCAAACTGAATTAAACACTACATTAAAAGGATTATACATCATGGCCAAATGCAATTTTTCCCTGGCATGTAAGGATAGTTAAACATGTGCAAATAAACCAATGTGATACACTACATTAACTACATGAAAGAAAAATTGACATGATCATCCCAACAGACACAAAAAAGTATCTCATAAAGTTTAAGATCCAGTCATGATTAAAACTGTTGACAAGTTAGGTATAATAGGAAATTACCTGGAAACAATACAGGCCATAAATCTATTAATCCACAGTTAACATCATAATCAAAGGAGAAAAACTGAAAGCTTTTCCTCTAAGATCTGGTGTAAGCCAACTCTTCACCACTTCTTTCTATTTGACAGTCCTGGAAGTCCTAGCCAGAGCAAGTAGATAAGAAGAAGAAATAAATGACATTCAAATATGAAAGAAAGAAAAATAATCTCTGATTCCAGATGACATGATCATACATGTAGAAAACTCTAAAAACTCTACAAATATCTGTGAGAACTGAAAATTCAGAAAAGTTGCAGCATACAAAATCAACATGCACAAATCAATTATCTATACAAACATAAACTATAGACAACCAACAAACTATTCACAAAGGGCATTCAGAAAGTAGTCATATTTACAATAGCAACAAAAAGAGTAAAGTACTTAAGAATAAACTTAACCAGGAGATAAAAGACTTGTACATTAAAAACCATAAAACATTTATGAAAGGAATTAAAGACACAACTATGTGGAAATATATCCTGTGTTCACAGATTGGAAAAATTAATATCATTAGCATGTTTATATTATCCAAAGTCATCTACAGATTCAATGAAATCTCCATCAAAATATCAATGGCAGTTTTTACAGAAATACAAAAAAAAAATCTAAAATTTATATGGTAATACAGAAGGCCCTAAATAAAAAAGCAGTCTTGAGCAAAAAGAATAAAATGGAAGTTCCACACTACCCGATTTCAAAATATTCAAAGCTACAATAATCAGACAGCAGAGAACCCACATAAACCAAAAACATATAGGCCAATGGAACAATATAGAGAACCAAGAAATAAATCCACACATCTACAGTCAACTGATCTTCAATAACAGTGTTCAGAACACACAATAAAGAAAGGATATTCTCTTCAATAAATGGTGCTAGGAAAACTGGATAACCACATGCAGAATACCCATATTTCATACCATTGTCAATCTTAAATAATAAGGTTCAGAAAAATATATTAACTATAGAGTTTACATGAGTGCAAAGCTTGAGGATAGCGACCCATTAAAAAAACCTAATCAAATAGGGTCAGCATTACAAAGAGGAGAAGCTAAGCATTCACTTGTATAGGCAGAGACAGAGAAGTTTTAGCCGCATTACAACATTTTTCATACAACACCAATATATACATTACAACAATTTGGTTACAGATTGCTACATTCCAAGGAAGATTACTTTATTATTCCTTGAGGAGAGGTAAAGGTCTAAGGGGGTCTTATCTTGGGTGTGACTTAATCTTCATAATTATTTACAGGAGAAAAACAGGTAGAAGTTACAGCTGCATGCCAAATGACTCAGGCTGTACAGCCGTATTCCTTTTAAGGCTCAGGATAATTTAAAGTTGCCATCGCTTTCGAAAGTGTTATTAATAAGCTAATGATGCACGTCACGCTTAGCCAATTGTTAAACACCAATAACTGTTCTTGAGAAAAAGGTATCTATTTCTGATATTCTATTTAAGCCTGTCCTTAGAAAGAATATACCCACCATCATAGGCCAGAACAACTGGAAAGTGGCATGAGGCCCCATAACCAACAAGTGTTTTTCTGTAATTTATCAGCATAAACTTGAGCCCATTGCAAAGAAGTTTGCTTCATGGGCAACAGCTAGTGGTAGTAATAACAAAACATAAGAACTCAACATGAAAAGAAAAAAAAAAGTCAGTAGGAACCTGAAAAGGAAGACCTTCTCTATCTGTTAACAATTATTAATATTAAGTGTTCATTTAAATACAGGCCTGGTCTGGTGTTTTGAGAAAGTTGACTACCTAAGATACTGTCTTTTTCTCAGCCTTGTTGGTTCTGGAGAATTTCAATTTTAGATCACCCGTTTGAGATAAAGTCCAAATTGGTGAAACACATTTCTTTAAATGGGTGATGTATATTCAGGAGCTGATTCCTTTTAGCTTAGTGACACAAGGGTTGGTTAGAAGAATCTAATAATGTTCACATGCCTGTTCATGTTCTTTGCCCACTTTTTATGATGTTGTTTATGATGATGTTGTTTTATGATTTCTTTTTGTAAATTTGTTTAAGTTACTTACAGATGCTGGGTATTAGGCCTTTGTCAGTTGCATGGATTGCAAATATTGTCTCCCATTTTGTAGGTTTTCTTCACTCTGATGATAGTTTATTTTGCTGTGAAGAAGCTCTTTAGTTTAATTAGATCTTATTTGTCAATTTTTGCTTCTTTTGCAATTGTTATTTGTATCTTTGTCATGAAATCTTTGCCTGTGCCTATGTTCTAAATGGTGTTACCTAGGTTGTCTTTCAGGCTTTTTATATTTTTGGGTTTTACATAATTTACATCTTTAATCCATCTTCAGTTAATTTTTTATGTGATATAAGCAAGATTTCAAGTTTCAATCTTCATATGGCTTTTCATAGTAGTTTCTGATGGTTATTTTTATTTCTGTGGGGTCAGTGGTATCATTCCCTTTGTCATTTCTAGATGTATTTTTTTGGATTTTCTCTTTTTTCTTCTTTTTTTAGTCTAGCTAGCAACCCATTTATTTTATTCATTTTTTTAAATGGATTCATTGATCTTTTGAATGGTTTTTTATGCTCAATTTCCTTCAATTCAACTCGGATTTTGGTTATTTTTTTGTCTTCTGCTAGGTTTTGGATTGATTTGTTTTTGATTCTCTAATGTTTTCAGTTGTAATTTTAGGTTGTTAATTTGAAGTATTTCTATTTTTTGGTGTAGACATTTAATGCTACAAATTCCACTGTTAAAACTGCTTTAAAGTTTTCTGCTACAGATTCTGGTATGTTGTATTTTTGTTCTCATTAGTTTCAAAGAACTTGATTTCTGCCATAATTTTACTATCCAAAACTCATTCAGGAGCATGTTGTTTAATTTCCATGTAATTGTATTCTTTTCAACGAGTTTTTTAGTCTTGTCTTCTATTCTTATTGCATCGTTGTCTGAGAGTGTGTTTGGTATGATTTCAGCCCTATTGTATCTGCTGAGGATTGTTTTATGTGCAATTATGTGGTTGACTTTAGAGTATGTGCAATGTGACAATGAGTAAAAAGATGTATATTCTTTTGTTTGGGGCAAAGATTTCTGTAGAGGTCTATCAGATTCACTTGGTCTAATGTTGACTTTAGGTCTTAAATATCTTTGTGAATTTTCGGCCTCAATAATCTGTCTAATACTGTCAGTGGAGTATTGAAGTCTCCCACTATTATTGTGTGGGAGTCTATGTCTCTTCTTAAGTCTCTAAGAACTTTCTTTATAATCTGGGTGCTCCTGTGTTGGATGCATATATATTTAGGACAGTTAGGTCTTTGTTGAATTGAGCCCTTTACCGCTATGTAATACTCTTCTTTATCTTATTTTATCTTTGTTGGTTTAAAGTTGGTTTTGTCTGAAATTAGGATTGCAGCCCCTGCTTTTTTCTGATTTCCATTTGCTTGGTAGATTTTCCTCCATCCCTTTATTTGTAGCCCGTAAGTGTCATTTCCTGTGACATAGGTCTCTTGAAGACAGAATACTATTGGATCTTGCTCTTTTAATTCAGCTTGTCACTCTGTGCCTGTTAAGTCAGACATTTTACTCAATTACATTCAAGGTTAGTATTGATATGTATGGATTTGATTCTGTCATTGTGTTGCTATCTGGTTATTGTGCTAGCTTGTGTGATTGCTTATAGTGTCACTGGTATGTGTATTTATGTGTGCTTTAGCATCAGCTGGTAGCAGTCTTTCCTTTTTCTATTTAGTGCTCCTTTAAAAATCTCTTGTAAGACAGGTCAGGTGGTAACAAACTCCCTCAACATTTGCTTATCTGAAAAGGATCTTATTTGTCCTTCACTTAGTTTGGCTTGATATGAAATTCTTGGTTGAAGATTTTTATTTTTTTAATGTTTAATGTAGGCCCTCATTCTCTTCTTGCTTATAGGATTTCAGATGAAAGGTATGCGGTTAGCCTGATAGCTTTCCCTCTGTAGGTTACTACTCTAACTTCCTTTAAAATTTTTTCTTTTATTTTGACCCTGAAAAATCTGATGATTATGTGTGTTGGGGATATTCTTCTTGTGTAGAATCTTGCAGGGGTTCTCTGTATTTCCTGAGTTTTACTCTTGACCTCTCTAGCAAGGTCAGGGAAGTTTTCACAGATGACATCCTGAAATATGTTTTCCAATTTGTTTACTTTCTCCCCTTCTCTTTCACAGATGCAAATGGTTTGTAAAGTTGGCCTCTTTTCATAATCACATACTTCTTGAAGGTTTTGTTCATTCCTCTTTATTCTTTTTTTAAAAAATTTTGTCTGATTCTCATTTCAGAGATGCAGTCTTCATGTTCTTAGATACCTTTCTTAGCTTGGTCTATTCTGCTGTTAATACTTGTGAATGTATTGTGAAATTTTTGTATTGTGTTTTTCAGCTCTGTCAAATCCATTAGGTTCCTTTTTATATTGGCTATTTCATCTTTTACCTTCTGTATTATTTTATTGTGATTCTTAGTTTTCTTGAATTGGGTTTTGCCATTCTCCTGAATCTCAGTGATCTTCATTCCTATTCATATTCTAAATTATTTTTCTGTCATTGCAGCCAGCTCAGCCTGGTTAAGAACTCCTTTTGGAGAACTAGAGCAGTAGTTTGGAGGACATACAACATTCTAGCCATTTGAGTTACCGGAGTTTTTGCATTGGCTGTTTCTCATCACTGCATGTGAGTGTTAATTTAACTGCAGTGTAGATTGAGTACAGTCAATAGACGTCTTTTCTGGATATTTTCACAGGGTCGAGGCTTTGTTCAGTGTCTTTATTTGAAGCTGATTTCTTGTCTTGAATTTCACAGGAAAGTATTTTAGGGAAGTATTTTTGGTGTGGAAGCTTTAGGGTGTGATCCAGTAGGTGGCACTTAGGTGTACTGGTGAGTTGGTAAATTCTTGATCAGTTGTGTGGCTCCCCTATATTTTCTCATGGTTTCAGCCATGTTTTCTCTCAATGCTCTCAAAGTGTGGGTTCCTCTCCTCCTTGAGTGCTGGCTGTAGATCATGGTTTGGCGCTTCTTGGCTGCCCACTGCCCAACTTGGAGGAGGAAGGGACCTTAGTAGTCACTTGTGGCTAAAGGTCTTTTGCTTGTCTCCTGGAGTTTCCACCTAAGAGAGATAAATGTCCATAATCACTCAGTCCAATCAGTCCAAAATGGAAAGCCTGTGCTGTGGGCCCAAGCCAGGGATTCCCTGTCTGGTGATGAGTTGTGGTTTGTGGGGACAGGGAGTGGGACCCATGGGAGAGTGACTGGTCTCCTCTCCTTGGGTCAACTGCAGCTTGTTAAGGGTATGGATAAGGCACTTCGAGTCTTTGCTGCTTCATTAATCCAAAGATAACAATGGCAGTTTCACTACAGAGGCAGTGACAGAGATGCTTTCAGTTGCCTCTGGCTGCTCTGTCCAGAGCTGATACTAGCTCAATAGCCCTAGAAAGCGGTGACTTGAGGCCTAGGCCTGGAGGATCTGCCCAGTTAGGAGACATGAGAATGGGCACCCATGGAACAGTGTGGCAACTTTTCTGTAGGGCTGCTGTGGTATGCTGGCAGTCCACTCCATTTTCTAGTCACTGTAGATTTTCCAGTATCTAGAGGTATCAACAGCGAAGCCTGCAAAACAGCAAAGATGGTGGTCTTCCACTTCCCAACACTGAAGGCTGCAAAACAGCAAACATGCAACTCCACCCCAGGGAGGTATGGGCATGTTGCCAGGCCAAATGCCCCTATAGGAGGTTGCTTGGGATCCTGGTTGGGAGGTCCCACCCAGTGAGGTGGAACAATATTGGGGACCCACTTAAAAGAGTAGTCTTGCCATATTTTCACAGAGCATTTGTGCTGTGCTGGGGGTCCACCTCAGCCCCTGGTCACCTCAGACTCTCCCAAGCCCAAAGGTCAAAATGGCTAAGTTGGCTAAACTTCAAAGATGGCAGCCCACCTCTCCATCTGGAAGCTCTGTCTCAAGGAGGTGTAAGGCTGCTATGGGTGGCTGGCTGGAGTTTCAAGCCAGTGGGTTTTACCCTATGAGGTGCCGTGGAAGCAGGGCCTGCAGGCTGTTGCTGCTCAGCCCCCTGGAATCAGCCCTTTTTCTAGGAATTTGTACAGGAATCTAACCTCCTGCTTTGCCAGAGTTGTAGCTGTTTTTGCAGGGAAGCCCTGAAAGCCCAGGTATCTGAGGTTCCCAGGTCCCTGCGTATGCCTGAATGGCTACTCTGCTGACACTCCATGTAGCTCTGTGTGTCAGACTGAAGGCCCTGGTGGAGTGAGTTCATGAGGGGATCTCCTGACCCAAGGGTTGCAAAGATTCTTGGGAGAAGCATGATTTCCCAGAGTCACACATTCATTCACTACTTCCCTGAGCAGGGGAGATTCCTTTGGCTCTGTGTCACTCCTGCATGGGTTATTGTCCTGCCTTGCCTTTTCTCTATTCCTCGTGGGTCAAGTTGTCTTCTTGATTAGTCTCAATGTTTGTACCTGGATGTTTCAGTTGGAAAAACTGTATTTATTTCCCCTTCCATTCCAGTCCATAAGAGCAGTGCACACTAGCTGCTTCTAGTTGGCCATCTTGGACACCCCCACCGGGTTGGTTTTTAAACTATGTAAAGGCAGCCTTTGAAATTACCCTTAGCCTCCCTGAATGCTTTGTAAAGTGTAATTTTCAAAATTTATAATCTACCCTTGAAAAATTGCTACATATACCCAGATTTTATCTTTCACTATTAATTTTAGAGTGAATTTCTATTCTGTTAGCCAATCTTGCTTTTTCTACAAAACAGCAAAAAATTATGCCATTACATATCATACATTCATCCAAACCACAAAAATACTTATGATAAATATAACTGTATAATATTATTTATTATAATAAATATAATTGTAACTGTAATTAACTTCTATTTTAGTCAGAAAACACAGAGAAAAGTCATATAAACTTTGTCATTTACACAAATTTTAATGAAAAAAGCAAAGTTTATGAAAAGAAATAACTTTTTTACAACTATCTTCCCTTTTCATCATCTTATATTGACAAAAATTAACATCTAAATTAACATGCCTCAAATAACTAACATATGAGAAGCAAAGGCATTCAAAATCAAAATTTTGCTTGGTAATCCATGTTTCAATATTTCATTTTACATAAGAATTATGTAAGTTTATTAATTATCCTATGGATTGCTGTCCAATAATTGTTATCCAATAATTATCCATTAATTATCCTACAATTTTTTCCTTTAGTTTATCTGAGGATCTTGGGAATTATGCTCAAATTTAACAAATACAAATCATAATTAACTGTTTAAAAGCGTTGACAGGAATATGATTTGATATAATAGATCACAAATTTATGATTCCGTATTTCTAAATGTTATGATTGTATAACCTTAGCTTATTTTATCAGTAAACCAGTATAAAATGTTTAAGAGTTTAGGATTAATTAGGCAAACAAACAGCATAGTTTCATTTCATTTGTCAGGTTAGTCCATGTGGGTATCTTCTTTGATCCTTTAAAACTGCAAAAATATAATGTTCAAAAGATAAATTACATCCTATTTTCAACTGTAAAATGCCATTTGCCAAATCTTTTATTCAATACATTAATTAATGAGGAAGGAAGATGTTAAAATTGAAAGACCATTTGAGGGCTTACATATTTATAGAAAATATAATGGTGGTATGTTAAGATTGCTAGATTAATTTCAAAACTGACTTAATGTCCTGTTAAGCAATAATTCTCAATGTTTAAGTTAACTTTTCTACTATGCATAAATTATTTGAATTTTAACCTGAACATTTATGTAATTTAATATATAACTTTACTAAGTCTAGGAGCTTCTTGCAATAGTACACAGTGACTTAAACACATTTCCTTAGAAAATTCTTAGATGGACTTGAATCATCGTGTGACATTAAAATTACAACACCCAACTTTTGCCTTATTTCTATGTTTTGGATTATTTTTCTAAAAATTTCCAAAAATTAAATGATCTGAAGAATAGTTACTATTTGAAAAAAGTAAGATAGCTATGTTTGATAATGTTTTAAAAATTAAAAGAAAAGATGGAAATGTTGCCAATACATAAAATCCTATTCTCATATCTTTGTCCTCAGGTAGGATCATTTATGGACTGGACATTCTTTTTCACAAGATGAACATGGTTGACACCTAATATAGCAGTAACAGTTTCTACTTGATTATGACGCTGTGTCTATGTTTCTTTTACATCCATATTTAGAGAGCTGGAAACCTAGAGTTAGGTTTAAGAGTATGTTTCAAATCAGAAATATTTAGGGCTACTAGAAAAGTTTCACACTGGGGCAAGTTTCCCCTAAGATGATCCATTAGGGCCTGACACTATCTGGTACATCCCCTTCAAATCCCTGCTTGGAAGCAGCTGCATGTGTGTCTGCGGTGGGGGCAGGGTAGACTCTACTGCAATAATTTGGGATTTTAGGAATGCTCTTCTTGTTAGCTCATACAGAACAGCATTAATATATTTGCATTTTATTATACATTGTAGGTCAAATTATACTTACTATCTCAATATTATATTTGTGAATATGACTTTCACTTCTTTTTCAATAACAGGTTATATCTTTATATAGCAGCAGAAAACTCCCAATAAATAGGATTAACATCTCTTTTTCCATTGTCAGATAACCATAAACAGAAATTTAAGGGCTAGCTTACATAATACTAAATATGGCTACAATTGTCAAATATCGGCCAGGTGTGTGGACTCATGCCTGTAATGCCAGCATTTGGGAAGCCGAGGTGGGTGGATCACTTGAGGTCAGAAGTCCAAAATCAGCCTGGCCAACATGGTGAAACCCCATCTCTACTAAAAATAAAATAATAATAATAATTAGCTGGGCATGGTGGCACACATGTAATCCCAGCTACTCAGGATTGCCCACTATGTAAATGCCCACTATGTAAATTAGAATCACTTAAACCCGGGAGATATAGGTTGCAGTAAGCTGATATTGCGCCACTGTACTCCAGCGTGGGCAACAAAGGAAGACTTTGTTTCAAAAAAAAGAAAAAATTATCAAATATCTTCTAACACTAATATGCTAGCAATCTAACCAAATAATATTATTACTGAAACTGTAATAATATACTCTTAAATTAACACTATAATTTTAAGATATACATCTTAAATATATACAAGATATATATATAAATATATCAAATTTTATTCTCACAAAAATTACATGAAGTAGTTGAAATAGGTAGTACTAACTGATTTAATGAGTACAAATGCAATAATAAGAATAATTCTGTTTTAAATTCATATATTTAGTTTCCAAACTAGGTTGCTTCTCTGCCTTTGAAACTCATAAGTTATAACAATAATGTGATAAGATTGACTTCACAAAATATGCATGGTGTCTCAAAATATTTTAGACTAATTTAGGTTGCATTTGGGTAATTCTACAGTATTTGTGGAAAGTAAAACTTACATACTCATGCAATTTTATTATTTCTGTTTATACTCCCCGTATAAATGAGCAATAAAATAAATACCAACAGCGGAAAAGCCTTAGATCTTGGGGTAGGATTAGAACACATAAGAAGTATAGCTGTTTATTATTAAATAAGATTGTAGGCACACCAAGATTTTTAATGTAAGTTTTGTTGGACAGGTCTTACTGTATTTTAGTTCTGCACAAATTATTATTTCAGGGAAATAAAACCCCAAATAGAAGATGGCTCATTTTCAGGCATGTCATTATTGTTCAAAGATTTAGGTCAGAAGTCAACAAATTACAGCTGAAGAGCCAATTCAAACTCTGACATATTAATTTTAAAATAAAGTTTTATTGAAGCATGACCACGCTTATCCATTTCCATATTCTCTATGAGTACTTTATCACTACGATTATGAGAAGCCATATGACTGGCAAGCCAATTTATCTGACCCTTTACCAAAAATACCTGTTGATATCTTTTATAGCAGAAAACATGTTGCTATTTTTATTATTTATATTTTAGTGAATACATACATAATATTAGGTGGGAAACAAACTTTTGAATTTAAAATATCATGTAATTTTTATACATTTTATGCTTGTTGCTAATTCTCTCTCACTATTGGCCTCAAATCTCTCAGGGTATGCATTTTTACCTCTATTCTCTCATCAGTGTGCCTACATATAATAATTGGATACATCTTAGGATATGTTGATGTTTCACACAATACAGCTGATGAACGATTCACTTTCTTAAGGAGGAAGTCAAAGTTAATACATCTCATTGTAAAATGTATGTCACTCTGATATACTCAATTTTGGTCACTCAGACAAGGTAAACTTGGTGTTGCTTTATATTATTTACAGAGCTCAAATTCAATAAGAAATCTCATGTGATCCACGAGTAAGCACCAGTGAAATGATCTTACTATTATTTTTATCTTTTCTACAGAAACTAGCTTGATAATAGAACCATTCTAGGTATATACAGAAATAAAACAAAGTGCCCGCAGGAACAACTCAGAAGCCCACTTTTCTTACATTTCACTCCATGGTACTGCTCTAGGATTTAGATATGACTGTGATCAGAACAATTATGTGTCAAGGATGTGTACTTTTACTTTCTTATAGAATATTCTGTAGACTTTATACACACATGTACTATTTATAATAAAAAGCCAATCCAGAATTAATGCCAATATCAAATTGTAACTAGCAACCATAAAAGAAAAGTGAAAGTGTAACTTTAACAGTTATAATGACAAAAATCATAAGAGAAAATTTGCAATATAACTTTTACAATCTAGAGACTTTCTTTCTTAGTATAAGAACCTCTAGAACTTTGCAATGGAGTTTCCAAAAAAGGCTTATTTTCTATTCATCCAGGACAAGGCATTCCAGGACAAAAACTAATTAAAAATGCTACCCTGACACAATTTCTTCTCAATTCCTATTCATTTAGTGTTAACTGGAAATGAATAATTTCAATGCTAATAAACTATAATGATTTATTCCTATCAACTCTATCTTAATGTTGCTTTCAAAATTACTGATGATAAAATTTGCCCAAAATGACCTGTAATAAGAACCAATTATAATTGCCAGTTCATTATAGTACGCATAACAGAGCACACCACATTTTTCACTGAAACAGAAAAGACAGAAAAATCTATTGTCTTTACTATTATTCATGAAAATGACCACTATGTAAATGATATCAGTCTACAGCCAAAACACATTGAATGTGCCCAATCTCATCTGATCTCAGAAACTAAGCAGGATTGGGCCTGGTTAGTACTCGGATGAGAGACCACTTGTGAAGACTGGGTGCTGTAGGCTTTCTATCATTTTTTTTTTTTTTGAAAATAAAAAATTTTAAAATATCAATAGATGCCATCATATAGTATAGATTTAATGTGTCTTTACAGACAATTCAGATCTTTTCTTTCCCGTATAAATGACATGACCTCTTATCTATCCATTGTTCCTTTTTAATATATTATGACCAAATCTGTATTAGTTCATTTTCATGCTACTGTGAAGAAATACTTGAGACTGGGTAATCTATAAAGGAAAGAAATTTAATTGACTCACGGTTCCGAAAGGCTGGGGAGGCTTCAGGAAACTTACAATCATGTCGGGAGTGGAAGCAAACACATCCCTCTTTACATAGCAGCAGGAGAGAAAAGTGCAGTGTGAAGGCAGTGAAAGCCCCTCATAAAATCATCAGATTTCGTGAGAACTTACTACCACAAGAACAGCAAGGGGAACTGCCCCCATGATCTAATCACTTCCCATGAGGTCCCTCCCTCAACACATGTGGATTACAATTTGGATTACAATTCAAGATGAGATTTGGACGGGGACATAGAACCAGACCATATCAAAATCCAAATGATTGGTGAAGTGGAAGTATGACGATCAATTAATAGTTGTACAGGCTGGGTGCGGTGGCTCATGCCTGTAATCCCAGCACTTTGGGAGGCTGAGGCAGGCGGATCACCTGAGGTCGGGAGTTTGAGACCAGCCTGACCAACATGGAGAAACCCTGTCTCTACTAAAAATACAAAAAAATTAGCCAGGCGTAATGGGGCATGCCTGTAATCCCAGCTACTAAGGTGGCTGAAGTAAGAGAATCGCTTGAACCCAGAAGGTGGGGTTGCAGTGAGCTGAGATAGCACCATCGCACTCCAGCCTGGGCAATAAGAGTGAAACTCCATCTCAAAAAAAAAAAAAAAAAAAAAAAGGTGTATAAATGTTTCCTCCAGATGGTTATTCTGAGATTAATGTGAGGTTATCATGCAGCTGTAATCTGTAACTAGGTGAAAAGGAGTAAGCTATATCCACATTTAAAAATTATCTAATTACAAACTGTCTTCACATTTAATTATATGAAGGAAAAAGAATAGAAGACTCATTATTATTGCTAAAACTTATTTGATTAGTTATTAGTTTACCAATAACATAAGACACATTCCACACATAATTTCTACTTACATTTATGAAATCCATCTAATCAAACCCATTTGTGACTAAATACATGCATTCTGTAACCAGTTGTTATTTTTTGATGTTCTAATTTTTTTGTTAAAAATTTACTGAAGTATGATTGCCATACAAATAACTGTATACCCATCACCTCTAAAATCTCTCTCCTGTGCTCTTTATTATTATTACTGAGTCTGTGATAACAACACTTAATATATGCCAGGGGTGGTGGCTCATGCCTGTAATGCCAGCACTTTAGGAGCTTGAGATGGGAGGATGGATTGATGCCAGGAGTTTGAGACCAGCCTGGACCACAAAGTGAGGCTTCATTTCTATAGTACCAGAGGTGGTTAAATTCTGAAAACACTGAGAAATTAGAGATAAGGAAAGTCATTGATAAAATAGTGGAATAAAGGAAGAAATAAAGGAAGACTTACAGAAAATAACCTATAGAATGTAAATGAATACTGGTGCCATTAGCTGAAAATGAGAAGACAGGAAAAGGTGTATGGTTCACAGGATTGGTATGCATCTTGATTTCAAGCCTCAGTAATTCTTTGTTGGATTGTTTCTATTTATATGTCTTCTCTCCTAGTGTATAACACATTCTTACAAGTTTGCCAATGTATGATTTATATACATGCGGGTAAAATGTACAACTTGACAAGTTTTGAGATATGTAAGTGTAGATCTCCATCTTATATATTTATATTTTCATGAAAACAGCACCAAAATTAATATAAAAAATATACGCATTAGCTGCTCATTCTCATATCCATTTGTAATCTCTCACTCTTTTCCAGCCCTCCCTCATGCCCAAGAAACCAAGCACTGCTCTGCTTTCTGTCAAAATAAGGTTGAATTGTGTTTTCTGAAAACACGTATAAATAGAATCATACCATTTGTTCTCTTGGTTGACTGAATTTTTTCACTCAGAATAATTATTTTAACATACATCCATATTGTATAAAATCAACAAAAACAAATCAAATATATTTCTAATAGATAAAAGGCATTTCTTTGCAGGTATACACCACAATTTATCTATTTACCTATTGATGGGAATTTGAGTTGCATCCAACTGGTGGCTCCTACAAAGAAGGGTTGTATGGACACTTATGTACACGTATTTGCAAAGACATACACTTTTATTTCTTGTGAATAAATACTTAGGAATATATGAGACTGAATTATATAGAAGTGTGTTTAATTTTTAAAAGGAATTTTCAAAGCATGTTTTATTTTTTTCAGTTCTACCAGCAGTGGATGAGACTGAATTACGGTGCATTCTTATCAACATTTGGAATGGTCAGGGTTTGTAATTTTAGTCATCCTGATGTGTTTATAATGATATTAGTAGTTTTAATTTTCATTTTCCAAATGAGTTATAATACTTATTTTCATGTGGTTACTTGCCATTTTTTCCAGCTTTATTGAAATATAATTGACAAACAAAAATTGTATATATTTAAGATATATATGGGATGCTTATACATACACACACACACATTACCACAATAAAGCTACTAAACATATCCATCATCTCCCAAAGTTACTTTTTCTGTGGTAAGAACACAAGATTAACTCCTTTAGAAAATTTCAAATATATCACACAGTATTATTAATGATAGTCACCATGATGTATATTAAATCTCTCCAAACTTATTCATTCTGCAAAACTGAAAGGTTTTACCCTTTGACCAGCATCTTCCCAATTACTCCCATGCCCCAGTCCTTGAAAACTATCATTCTATAGGACTTCTAGAAAATAACCTACAGAATGAATACTGGTCTCAGCCCTCCCTCTCTGCTTTTATAAATTTAACTTCTTTAGAATCCATACATAATCATACAGTTTTTGGCTTCATCTGTCATGTTTCACTTAGAATAATATTCTCTATGTTATTTCAAATGGAAAGATTTCCTTCAAGTCTGAGTAATATTCCATTGTGTGTGTGTGTGTGTGTGTGTGTGTGTGTATGTGTGTGTGTGCATCTGCATACTACATTTTCTTCATCTGCTTATCCATGGACAGACTTTGAGGTGTTTCCAAATCCTGACTATTGTGAATAATGTTGCAATGAACATGAGAGTGCAGATACCTCTTTGAGATTCTGATTTCAACTGTTTTGAATATATATACAGAAGTGGGATTGCTTGATCATATAGGCAATCTAGTCTTAAGTTTTTTAGGAGCCTCTATATGTTATCCATAGTGGCTATACTAATATATATTACAATCTACAGTATACTAGAGTTCCCTTTTCTCCACATCTTCACCAAAATCTATCTTTTGTATTTATAATAATAGCTATTCTAACAGGTGTGAGGTGGTATCTCTGTGGTTTTGATTTAGACTCCCCTGATGATTAGCGATGTTGGGCACCTTTTCATATACCTAATGGCCATTATATTGTCCATTTTTCTTTAGATAAATGTCTATTCTGGTCCTTTGTCTATTTCTTAAATAACGTTATATGTGGAGGTTTTTTTCTGTACTGAGTTGTCTTTATTTTGGGTATTCTGGGTAATTAATATTGGGGTATTATCCTATGTTTTAGTCAAGGTTCTCTAGAGAGACAGAATTAATGGAATATATATATATATATGGAGTTAATTAGGTGATATATATATAGAGAGAGAGAGAGAGAGAGAAAGAGAGAGGCAGAGTTAATTAGGTATTAACTCACATGATCATAAGGTCCCACAATAGGCCATCTGCTGGCTGAGGAGCAAGGAGAGCCAGTCTGGGTTCCAAAACTGAAGAACTTGGAGTCTGATGTTCTAGGGCAGGAGGCACCTGGCACAGGAGAAAGATGTAGGCAGGGAGGCTAGGCCAGTCTCTCTTTTCACATTTTTCTGCCTGCTTATATTCTAGCCACACTGGCAGCTGATTAGATTGAGCCCACCCAAATTAAGGATGAGTCTGCCTTTTACAGCCACTGACACAAATGTTAATCTCCTTTGACAACACCCTCACAGACACACCCAGAATCAACACTTTGCATTTTTCCATCCAATCAAGCTAACACTCCGTATTAACCATCACAAGTCTACCCTTTGTCAACTTGAATCCATACACATCTCCTGAGATCATACATAATCTTCCAATAAAGACAACAATAAGGTCATAATTACACCTAACATAACTATCCTTTCTACAACCAGAAATGCACCAATCCCCAACACAAATACTATTGCATAAAACTAACAATACTCAAATGCTGATGTGAAGTCAATAAAGCTTGTATCACATGATATAGAAGAAAGGAAATAAAAGGAAGATATTTTCTTAGTACAAGTGCATACATGCAAAAGCATGTTTTCAACAAAAGAAGGAGGAAATACTCATGATAATTACAGTCCTCATTTCTGCAGCGGGTCATGTGGTCATAGCTGGTATTGATGAATGACTGCCTTCTTCTACTACCCATTCTTTATTACCTTTGCCTTCAGCAAGCAGCTTGGCAGGTCATGGTTTGTTTCCTTCTGGAGTGACCCAAACCTTCATTCCTAAAGAGTCTGGGCCATTTGTAGTCCTGCCTGGATTGGGCTGTTGTAGTTTCCCATTGACCTTAATAACAGGGCATGGTAATAGTAAGAGACGCTTTAAATGGGTCTCCTCTATTCCATGCAAACTTTTCCTTACCTCTGTTGTGGAGTAGTAGACTGGTTTCATCTTGACAGTCCAGGTCAATCACTCCAGTCAACACTGCAACTTCCTTCTTAGCCTGTTGACTTAAAGGTAGGAGGGGCCCAAAGTGTCCAGGTGGCAAACTTAAATTCCAGTTTAATCGAATCGTTGTTGTGTCTCCTGGTGGCAGCATTCCTCCCTCTGGAACTAAGACCTCTAGGCCAGCAGAACGTAATGTCATGGGAACAGAAAGCAAAATTTTGCTAGTGGATCACTAGGGGTGATTGTGAGTGGTGCCACTTCCACCCCTTGATTTCTGGACCTGTGAATCCTGGCTATGGGAGAAACAGTACCATATACTGGATGCTGATTCAGAGCATACACGGCCTTCTGGAGAACTTTCCCTTAACCCTGCAAAACATTTTCACCTAGTTGGCATTGTAACTGTAACTTCAAAAAGCCATACCACCGTTCTGTCAATGCAGCTGCTTCAGGATGATGGGAAACATGGTAAGACCAGTGAATTCCAAGAGCATGAGCCCACTGCTGCACTTCCTTAGCTATAAAGTGAGTGCCATAGTCAGAGGCAATGCTGTGTGAAATATCATGACAATGAATAAGGCATTCCATGAGTCCACCAGTGGCAGTCTTGGCAGAAGCATTTGCGTGCAGGATAGGTAAACCCATATCTGGAGTAAGCATCTATTCCAGTGAGGACAAATGTCTGCCCTTTCCATGATGGAAGAGGTCCAATATAATCAACCTGCCACCAGGTAGTTGGTTGATCACCCCGAGGAATGGTGCCATATTGAGGGCTCAGTGTTTCTTTCTGCTGCTGGGATGCAGCAGTGGCCATAGCCAGGTCAGTCTTGGTAAGCGGAAGTCCATGTTGCTGAGCCCATGCATAATTTCGATCCCTGCTACCATAGCCACTTTGTTCATGGGTATATTGGACAATGGCAGGGGTGTCTGGGGAAAGAGGCTGAGTGGTGTCCACAGAATGGGTCATCCTATCCACTTGATTATTAAACTCCTCCTCTGCTGAGGTCACCCATTGGTGAGTCAAGTAGTGAGTCCTATGGGATACAAATATCTTCAGTTTTTGACCATTCAGAGAAGTCCATCCACATACATCTTCCCCAAATTTCTTCGTGACCAATTTTCCAATCATGCTTCTTCCAAGTCCCTGACCATTCACCCAAACCACTGGCTACAGCCCATGAATCAGTATATAATCTCAATCTGGGCACTTTTCCTTCCATGGAAAGTGCACAACCAGGTGCACTGCTCAAAGTGCTGCCCACTGGGAAGATTTCCCTTCACTGATGCCCTTTAGGGATGTCCTAGAAAGGGGCTGTAGTGCTGCTTTCAGGTGGAAACTGCATATTGTACAGAACCGTCTGTGACCCAGGCCCTAGTCTTCTCTTCCTCTGTCAACTGATCATGGGGAACTCCCCATGTGGCCATTGGTGCAGGCTGCAGGAGAGAAGGCAGGGTAGCAGGAATGAAGACCATGGGCATTTCAGCCACTTCCTTATGTAATTTACTTGTGCCTTCAGGACCTGCTTGAGCCTAATCACATATATACCACTTCTATTTGATGTTGGAATGCTGCTGTGCATGACCTACTTTATGGCTAGATGGGACAGAAAGCATCCAGTTCATGACAGGCAGTTCAGGTCTCATGGTGACTTGATGACCCATAGTTAAACATTTGGTTTCCACCAAAGCCCAGTAACAGCCCAAGAGCTACCTCTCAAAAAGAGAGTAGTTATCTACAGAAGATGGCAGGGCCTTGCTCCAAAATCCTAAAGGCCTCCACTATGATTCCCCTATGGGGGCCTGCCAGAGGCTCCAAGCATCATCCCTATCTGCCACTGACACAATGCACCATTGAATCTGCTGGGCCATATGGCCCAAGTGGCAGAGCAGTTTGTACAGCAGCCTGAATCTGACGCAGAGCCTTCTCCTGTCCTGGACTCCACTCAAAACTGGCAGCCTTTCAGGTCACTGGGTAAATGGGGTGGAGTAACACACCCAAATGAGGAACGTGTTGCCCCTAAAATCCAAATAAGCCCACTAGGTGTGCTGCTTTCCTGGTTGTAGGAGGGGCCAAAGGCAGCGACTTATCCTTCACATTAGAAGGAATATCTCAATAGGCCACACACCACTGGACCCCTAGAAAGTTTGCTGAGGTAGAAGGTCCCTGAGTTTTAATCAGATTTATTTCTCATCCTCTGGCACACAAATGTCTCACCAATAAGTCCAGTGTGTTCGCTACTTCTTGCTCACTGGATCTAATCAGCATAATGTAATCAATGTAATGGGCCAGTGTCATATCTTGTAAAACCATCAAGGTTTTTTCAAATAAGATTATGACACAAAGCTGGAGAGTTGATATACCCTAGAGTTAGGACAGTAAAGGTATATTGCTGGCCTTTCTAGCTGAAAGCAAATTGCTTCTGATGGGCTTTATGGACAGGAATGGAGTAAAAGGCATTTGCCAAGTCAATGGGTCCATTATCAGGTACGAGGAGTTGTGTTAATTTGCTCACGCAATGAAACCACATCTGGTACAGCAGCTTCAATTGGAGTCACCACTTGGTTAATCTTGTCATAATCCACTGTCATTCTCCATGATCCATCTGCCTTCTGCACAGGCCAAATGAAAGAGTTGAATGAAGATGTGGTGGGGATCACAACTTCTCTGTCTTTCATGACCTGGATGGTGGCAGTAATCTCCACAATCCCTCCAGGGATGTGACATTGTTTTTGACTTACTCTTTTTCTAGGTAGAGGCAGCTCTAATGGCTTCCATTTGTACTTTCCCACCATAATAGCCCTCACTCTACCAGTCAGGGAGCCAATGTGAAGATTCTGCCAGCTGCTAAGTATGTCTGCCATATGGACATTCTGGCACTGGAGAAATGACCACAGAATGAGTCCCGGGACCCACCAGACCCACTGTAAGTTGAACCTGAGCTGAAACTCCATTAATTAACTGACCCTCACAAACCCCTACTTTAACTGAAAGACCACAGTGACTTTTTGGGTTCCCCAGAATCAATGTCAGCTCAGAGCCAGTGTCCAGTAGTCCCCAAAATGTCTGATCATTTCCTTTTCCCCATGCACAGTTGCCCTGGTAAAAGCCTGGAGGTCTCCTTGGGAAAGAATGAGAGAAAGATTAATGGCATAAATTCTTGGTAATGTAGTGAGAGCCTTCCCCAAGAGGATCTGGCCTCTGCTTCATTCATGCGGTTCTGGGTCTGTAAAGTGGCTCAAGTTTGGAAATTGGTTGAGAGGCCATGGTTCTCTGTTTTTAGAATTCAAATTAGTCTTTTGTATATTTGACCTAGAAGTTTTCTGTTTATATAAATTAAGTAGGAATGCAGTAGTAGGCTTCCTATCAATTTCACTTCTAGGAACACTGTGATTAATTAGCCCGTGTCAGAGCTCTACATGAGGCAGACTATTCTGACTGCTGCTTTGCCTCTGCTGTCCATTACAGTAGCTACATCCACTTTGCCTTTAATGGTTGAGCACTGCCACTTGGCCCTTGCCACCTCATTGTCCAATTAGACCCATTATATTTATATTTATATTTATTTATACTTATTTATTTATTTTTTTTTTTGAGATGGAGTCTCGCTCTGTCACCCAGGCTGGAGTGCAGTGGGGTGATCTCGGCTCACTGCAAGCTTCGCCTCCCAGGTTCACACCATTCTCCTGCCTCAGCCTCCCGAGTAGCTGGGAACACAGGCGCCTGCCACTGTGTCCGGAATTGGTGGGTTCTTCATCTCACTGACTTCAAGAATGAAGCCACAGACCCTCGTGGTGAGTGTTACAGTTCTTAAAGATGGTGTGTCCGGAGTTTATTCCTTCTGATGTTCGGACATGTCCAGAGTTTCTTCCTTCCAGTGGGTTTGTCGTCTCGCTGGCCTCAGCAGTGAAGCTGCAGACCTTCACGGTGAGTGTTACACCTCATTAAGGCAGCATGGATCCAAAGAGTCAGCAGCAGCAAGATTTATTGTGAAGAGAGAAAGAACAAGGCTTCCACAGCATGGAAGGGGACCCCAGCAGGTTGCCACTGCTGGCTCAGGTGGCCAGCTTTTATTCCCTTATCTGGCCCCATCCATATCCTGCTGATTGGTCCATTTTACAGAGAGCTGATTGGTCCATTTTACAGAAAGCTGATTGGTCTGTTTTACAGAGAGCTGATTGGTCCGTTTTGACAGAGTGCTGACTGGTGCATTTACAATCCTTTAGCTAGACACAGAGTGCTGATTGGTGCATTTACAAACCTCTAGCTAGACACAGAGTGCTGATTGGTGCATTTACAATCCTTTAGCTAGACAGAAAAGTTCTCCAAGTCCCCACTGGACCCAGAAGCCCAGCTGGCCTCATCTCTCAATGGCATTCGCAGTGGGGCTTTGTGGCACCTAGCCCGGGCACTCTGGTAGCCCAGAGGGAGCTCGTCCCCCGATCAAGCCCAGCAGGCACCAGCTGGCTGCGCCAAGTGTGGGGCCCACTAAGCCCGCCCCCACCCGGAACCCACGCTGGCCCACAAGTGCTGCCGCACGCAGCCCTGACTCCTGCTCATGCCTCTCCTTCCACACCTCCCCATGGGCAGAGGGATCCGGCTCCGGCCTTGGCCAGCCCCAGAGAGGGGCCCCCACAGTGCAGCAGCAGGCTGAAGGGCCCCTCAAGCACAGCCAGATTGGACGCCAAGGCTGAGGGGGCACCAAGGGCGAGCGAGGGCTGCTAGCACGTTGTCACCTCTCATCACCATGCCCAGCTAATTTTTGTATTTTTTGTAGAGACAGGGTTTCACTGTGTTAGCCAGGATGGTCTCTATCTCCTGACCTTGTGATCCACCCACCTTGGCCTCCCAAAGTGCTGGGATTAGAGGCGTGAGCCACCACGCCCAGCCTATACCCATTATATTTAAATTTTGTAGTTGAGTGACTACAGTTTCCATTGTTAGATCTGACATACAAAGAGCAATTACAGGGCTCTTCAAAGATGCAGGTGCTGTCCTCAGGAATCTATTTTGCAAATTATTGGTGAAAGGCTTATCTTCTGGACTCTCCCAGCTAATATGAGTAGGTCTAAATTGCCTAATCCACTCCACCATTCCAAGATCCCTAAACCTTTGGATCCCTTCCTCTATGTTAAACCAAGGGAGATTAGGCATTTCTAGCTCACTCACAGTGGAACATCTTTAATCCATATTTCAGTTAACCAAGCAAGTAAATTATTGGAACTTTTTAATACCCTGAGCTGCAATAGTAAATGCAAAGTCCCTACTTACTGGGTTCCAATCAATAAATTCAGCCTGATCCAACTCTATGTTCCCTCTACCATTATCCCACACCTTTAATATCCATTCCCATGACTGTTCTCCAGATTTCTGTTTATATAAATCAGAAAACTCAAGCAGTTATTTTTGAGTGTATCACACCTCTAGTCTAAATTATACTGAATTGGTTTTGCTATTAAATAACATGGTCATGTGAAAACATCATTTCCTCTCTGTGATATAATCTTGTTTGTAAAATAAGTAAATAGAGTAAGTTTCCTTTTAAATCTGTTCTTCAATGATTTATATGTTATTTGCATACAGTCTCTTGATAAGCAGTGACATGGAGCATTTGATGCTGTGAGATAATACATACATGCTGTATCCTTTCTTTTTCCCTTGGTTTTAAGGGGGATCAGAGTTTTATTCTTTTTTATTATAATTTTTTGAGGTGAAGGATGAGGGTAAGATCTTGATTGTATTTGTCTAGGAATAAAGCGTAAAAACCATGGATTCAGCCAATAAATATGTCCCAGTAAACTTCTGAGCTAGGAGATCATAGCATGAGATCCCCAAATTTCAATTTCAGGCTTCTTAGGAGAAAGAAGTTACAGCTTAAGAATTGAAGAAAATATTTTTAACAACAGAGTCACTCATGGGAAGTTATATAAATGAATTTATATTTTGTTCATTCCTGGTTTAGTAATTTTCTATCATCTCAATCAAAATGAAGATAAAATGTTAACATCTGAGAATTGTATTTAAAGTCAGTATATCATATATGCACAAAATAATTGAAATAAAAATAAATGTAAAGAGATTGAATGATGTAGTTAAATAAAGTTTGTGCTAAAACAATATTGAGACAGCCGAAGTATTTTCTGGACTCAGATTTAATACTTATGACAATGTTGGTGAAGAATAAAGTAGAGCTTGTCTTAATTACCAGAATTTTTTAGAAAAACATAGACTTATATGGAAATTTCTTAAAAGTCTATATTCAAAAACAAACAAACAAACAAAAAACCCCTGACAACACAATCTGTTTTTTATATAACACAGGAGCTGATCAGAAATGGAAGATACACACATGGGAACTTTTACCCTTAGAAGAAAATAATCATATACTAGTTAGGGAACAACATCTGCTCGGCTAGCTGCTGCTGATCAGTTGTGTCACCCAGGAGAGAAGGAAAACCTCAGGGAAAACAAGCAGCAGGGATGTGGTGCAAGTCAAATTAGCAAAGCAGTTCCTTTAGAATAACAAGGATTTGCAGCTTCCGAGTTTAAATAGTCTAGGGAAATTAAGGTGTTTTCCCTAAGGTGAAAAACAAAAATCTGGCTATATTTTACTGAGGACCATGGCTCAAATATCTTATTGAAACTCTGCATTATGAACCAATGATTGCTAGGACCCAGATTTTTTGGATATTCTTAGGAAAATTTTATGTTTCCTTCAACAGTCCTATTCCTCAAAATTAAAATTCACCATGCCAACTTGCATGCCTGAAATTAACAGTTAATTCTAAAATTAAATTTGTATCAGTACTTCTTTTATTTCCCTTGGGGTTATTAGAATTAAACATGCCAAAATCATGCCATTGCTTTAATACGTTTGCTCCAAGGGATAAACGTAACAGTCTTTGCTTTCCAAAGACTCTAATTTAGTTGCCAATAAATAAGTACATCCATAAAATAATTTAAAATTTTTATTATGACCAGTGTACGCATACATATAAAACTGAATGAGTGATTAGAGTAATAACATAAAAGTCACAATCTATTACTGACTGCATACTTTTCATAAAGACAAAATTGTACTGAATTTCATTTTTATTTGCATACTCTTCAAAAATAATTTTGCCACATGGCACAATATTTTCATTTTTCAGAATTTCATGCTTCACAATTTTACAATTTTTTCACAGTTTAGATGCAACTGACATTTTGATGATGAATTCAGCTGTACAGCATAAGTCACTCTTCTTTGGGTAATTGTTAAGTAATTATTTTATTAATAAAATAATTTCAATGTGATCATATGGAAACAACCTTTATATTACTAATTTAAGAGGCTTATTTTGTTTAAAAAACTAAATGCTTCTGTGTTAACTTGTTTACTTTCTTATTTCCTATTATTTCAACTCCCTATATTTCTGATTACCTTCTTTGAAACCTATACCCAAACTTTCAGGACTGCATAAATATCTTTTCAATACATACATTATATATTTTACATATGTATATGTAGAAGAAACATATTTGATTTTAGAACAGTCTGAAATACACTGAATCCCATATCTAATTTATTGCTTCTTTTTAGTGGAAAAGTGCCTTTTAATCATTTAGAGAAGCAACATCTTACAGCCAATCACAAACACACACAAAAAAATCTTTTTTTTCCTTCAGAAAATGGAAGTGCATTCAAGTGATGGCTGTTATACTTTTTAATTTGCTAAAGGATGAGGGATTTTATAAAATTCCATGTGTGCTTATTAACTACTGTCTTTTAGCTTCAAAGCCATCTTTCTATAAGTGATTTGCCATGCTGGGGCTGGGACTAGGAAATCACATTTTCCCTTGTCAGTTGTTCCCTGTTATATCCTGTTTGTGGTAGGTGGAGTGTGGGGGCGGTGTTAGGAAAGGAGTGTGTTGGGCTTGAGGAAGGAAAACAGGTCTCTTTCTTTTTGTTTGTTGTCTGTTCCTGAAAGCTTTACAGAGGCAATAATTGGACACAAAGGCAGTGGATATCTGTTTTAGTAACCATAACAACAATTTGTTAACAATTTCCAGTTATTTTCTTTTTTTTTTTCAGATTCCCTAAACCAGCCTCATTGGGTCCCCTTAAGATACCACATCAGCTAAGCTCTACCCACTCCTCAGAAATCCATGCTCAATTTCCAATCGGTTTCTCCTCCAGCCTACTGAGAGGTGACAACGTGCTAGCAGCCCTTGCTCGCTCTGGGCACCTCCTTGGCCTCAGCGTCCACTCTGGTCATGCTTGAGGAGCCCTTCAGCCCACTACTGCACTGGGGGAGCCCCTCTCTGGGATGGCCAAGGCCGGAGCTGGCTCCCTCTGCTTGTGGGGAGGTGTGGAGGGAGAGGCACAGGTGGGAATCAGGGCCCTGTGCAGTGCTCGCAGGCCAGGGTGAGTTCCAGGTAGGCGCAGGCTTGGTGGGCCCCGCACTCAGAGCAGCCAGCCGGTGCCACCAGCCCCGGGCAGTGAGCGGCTTAGCACCCAGGCCAGCAGCTGCAGAGGGTGTGCCGGGTCCCCCAGCACTGCCAGCCCACCTGCACCATGCTCGAATTCTTGCTGGGCCTCAGCCACCTCCCTGCGAGGCAGGGCTCAGGACCTGCAGCCCACCATGCCTGAGCCACCCCCCGCCCCTGTGGGCTCCCGCATGGCTGGAGCCTCCCTGACAGGCATTGCCCCCTGCTCCACAGTGCCTGGTCCCATCAACCACCCAAGGGCTGAGGAGTGCAGGCACGTGGCGCAGGACTGGCAGGCAGTTCTGCCTGCACAGCCTGGGATCCACTAGGTGAAGCCAGCTGGGCTCCTGAGTTGGCTGGGGTCTTGGAGAACTTTTATGTCTAGCTAGAGGATTGTAAGTGCACCAATCAGCACTCTGTGTCTAGCTCAGGGATTGTAAATGCACCAATCAGCACCCTGCATCTACCTCAAGGTTTGTAAATGCACCACTCAGTGCTCTGTGTCCAGCTAATCTAGTGGGGACTTGGAGAACTTTTGTGTCTAGCTAAAGGATTGTAAATGCACCAATCAGCACTGTGTGTCTAGCTCAAGGTTTGTAAACACACCAATCAGTGCTCTGTGTCTAGGCAATTGAGTGGGGACTTGGAGAACTTTAAGGTCTAGCTAAAGGATTGTAAATGCACCAATCAGCACTCTGTGTCTAGCTCAAGGTTTGTAAACACACCAATCAGCACCCTGTCAAAGTGGGCCAATCAGCTCCCTGTAAAATGGACCAATCAGCAGGATGTGGGTGGGGTCAGATAAGGGAATAAAAGAAGGCTACCCGAGCCAGCAGTGGCAACCCACCTGGGTCCCCTTCCATGCTGTGGAAGCTTTGTTCTTTCGCTTTTTGCAATAAATCTTGCTGCTGCTCACTCTTTGGGTCAGCAGTGCCTTTATGAGCTGTAACACTCACCGCGAAGGTCTGCAGCTTTACTCCTGAAGCCAGTGAGACCAGGAACCCACTGGGAGGAATGAACAAGTCCAGATGTGCCACCTTTAAGAGCTGTAACACTCACCGTGAAGGTCTGCAGCTTCACTCTCAAAGCCAGAGAGACCACGAACCCACCAGAAGGAAGAAACTCCGGAAACATCTGAAGGAACAAACTCCAAACACACCATGTTTAAGAAATGTAACACTCACCGCGAGGGTCTGCAGCTTCATTCTTGAAGTCAGCGAGACCAAGGACCCACCAATTCTGCACACACTACTAAGGTATTTGTCCAGCCATTGCAGACCCATTCTTCAGAGACTGGGTCTCAGCTCTGCCCCAAGATTTTTTGTTTCCTCAGTTCTGGGGATAACAATTGCTTTATAAGATTACCATCTCTGTGATACCTCAGTGCCCTAGTTTTGCCTGTAATACATGTGTAGACAATTTCTTATGTATTAAAATACCTGATGTGGTTTTATTTTCTGGAGTAATCTTAACTAAAACACCATGACTAAAGTCTCCTAAGAATGACCTTCATAAATTAAGATATTTTGTCTTTCACAGTAAACATGCTTCCAATAAGTTTGCCTTTATTTTACTGTAGCCATCAATAAAAACACTACTGTGGTTGTTCCTGTTCAAATCCATTTTTCTGTCCCTTTACATTATGAAATATATTAGATGAAAAATAGCGAAGTTTTGTTTGTGGTTTTGGGACTATCATAGAAAGGATGATCTTCCCCTTAATTCTTAAAACAGCACAATGCATAAAGATTATAAAATACTATAATCTGTACCTAAACACTGACTTAAGCTGACTAAGCTGACAGTATTTTAAATCCAGTATTTTTTTGAATCCAGTATTTTAAACCAGATTTTAGAGTTTAGTTTCTCCAAGCCAAATAAAACAAAATACTAATTCTTATTCTCTCCACTCCTATGTATCTTATACAAAAATCTCGGGTGTATTATAGACAGAGAGGATGGGCTGCTTTACATTCTTCCCACTCCATACATGTTAAACTAAAAGGTCCAGAAAGGATATCATTGAGTGAAAAGAAAATACTGAAAAGGCCAGAAACATCAGAATTTTTCTAATACTAGAATACATTAAATGGAGAAAAGAAAATAAATAAATTTAAAAAATAAATTTAAAGGGATGATACAAAACTTAAAAAGTGCTATTGCCTAAAAAATATGAGTGCATGAGTAATACATCTCAGTGCATCCTAAGGATATAGCAATATTGTCTGAAATAGTAAAGAGGGGAATTCATATATGTTTTGGAATGTACACAAATACATACAGATATACATCTGTTTAACATTGTCTAAATAAGATGAATAATGGCATAGCCCATGACCCAGCTCTTCCACTCTTAGGGTTTGTTTTATCTTACAAAATTTCATGTTCTAATACCCATGTAAAACAGGCATGGAGCAGCATTTAGGATAGCCTCAAAATGAAAACAACCCACATATTGATCAGCAGTGGAAGGGATAAATTGTGATGTATTAGTATTATTAAATACTATTCAAGAAGTCACAAAAGAGAACATATAGTATAATCTTATTTATGTAAATTATCAAAACCTGGTAAAACCAAACTACATTGTTTTACTAAAAAAAAAAATGGAGTATACACAATCTTTTCCAAGTCAGAGAATTATAATTGTTCTTTACCATGTTTATTTATGGATGTTTTGTTTAGTTTTGTTTGGAGATGGAGTCTCACTCTGTCACCAAGGCTGGAGTGCAGCTGCACAATCTCAGCTCACTGCAACCTCCGCCTCCTGGGTTTGAGCAATTCTCCTGCCTCAGCTTCCAAAGTAGCTGGGACTACAGGTGTATGCCACCACACCTGGCTGATTTTTGTATTTTTAGTAGAGACATGGTATCACTATGTTGGCCAGGTTGTTCTGGAACTCCTGACCTCAAGTGATCTGCTGGCCTTGGCCTCCCAAACTGCTGGAATTACAGGCGTGAACCACCATGCCCGATCTACTTACGTTTTATATGCTATTTCACGTATATGTTACTTTTCAAAATACTAATTTATATAAAACTAATTTTATTTTTCAAACTTAATTGCAATATTCTAGAACATTTTTAATTTCAAGTTACTTTTTAAAGTCTTCTTTTCATTTTTGTTTTCATTTTTATTTTTCAACTTCATTGAGGTAGAATTTATACACAACTAAATGCACACATTTTAACTTTACACTTTCCTGAGTGACGGCAACTACATACAACATTGTCAACTTGTAATTACTACCTCCACCTAGGAAGAGATAGTTCCATCACACCAAATAGTGCTCTTTTGCCTTTTTGCAATTATGCCTACGCACATTCACACACACAGTCCCAGGTAATTACTGATCTAGGTTCTGTCAACAGAGGTTGATAAAAATGGAGTCCTGCAGTACTACAGTACACATACTTTTATTCCTGACTTCTTTTCTAAAGCATGTTTTTGAGATCACTAGTGAGGTTAGACATTTTATTTTTTTATTTTTTTATTTTTCCTTTTTTTATTTTATTATTATTATACTTTAAGTTTTAGGGCACATGTGCACAATGTGCAGATTAGTTACATATGTATACATGTGCCATGCTGGTGTGCTGCACCCATTAACTCCTCATTTAGCATTAGGTGTATCTCCTAATGCTATCCCTCCCCCCTCCCACCATCCCACAACAGTCCCCAGAGTGTGATGTTCCCCTTCCTGTGTCCATGTGTTCTCATTGTTCAATTCCCACCTATGAGTGAGAACATGCGGTGTTTGGTTTTTTGTCCTTGCAATAGTTTACTGAGAATGATGATTTCCAATTTCATCCATGTCCCTACAAAGGACATGAACTCATCCTTTTTTATGACTGCATAGTATTCCATGGTGTATATGTGCCACATTTTCTTAATCCAGTCTATCATTGTTGGACATCTGGGTTGGTTCCAAGTCTTTGCTATTGTGAATAGTGCTGCAATAAACATACGTGTGCATGTGTCTTTATAGCAGCATGATTTATAGTCCTTTGGGTATATACCCAGTAATGTGATGGCTGGGTCAAATGGTATTTCTAGTTCTAGATCCCTCAGAAATCGCCACGCTGACTTCCACAAGGGTTGAACTAGTTTACAGTCCCACCAACAGTGTAAAAGTGTTCCTATTTCTCCACATCCTCTCCAGCACCTGTTGTTTCCTGACTTTTTAATGATCACCATTCTAACCGGTGTGAGATGGTATCTCATTGTGGTTTTGATTTGCATTTCTCTGATGGCCAGTGATGATGAGCATTTTTTCATGTGTTTTTTGGCTGCATAAATGTCTTCTTTTGAGAAGTGTCTGTTCATGTCCTTTGCCCACTTTTTGATGGGGTTGTTTGGTTTTTTTTTGTAAATTCGTTTGAGTTCATTGTAGATTCTGGATATTAGCCCTTTGTCAGATGAGTAGGTTGTGAAAATTTTCTCCCATTTTGTAGGTTGCCCGTTCACTCTGATGGTAGTTTCTTTTGCTGTGCAGAAGCTCTTTAGTTTAATTAGATCCCGTTTGACAATTTTGACTTTTGTTGCCATTGCTTTTGGTGTTTTAGACATGAAGTCCTTGCCCATGCCTATGTCCTGAATGGTAATGCCTAGGTTTTCTTCTAGGGTTTTTATGGTTTTAGGGCTAATGTTTAAGTCTTTAATCCATCTTGAATTAATTTTTGTATAAGGTGTAAGTAAGGGATCCAGTTTCAGCTTTCTACATATGGCTAGCCAGTTTTCCCAGCACCATTTGTTAAATAGGGAATCCTTTCCCCATTGCATGTTTTTCTCAGGTTTGTCAAAGATCAGATAGTTGTAGATATGCAGCATTATTTCTGAGGGCTCTGTTCTGTTCCATTGATCTATATCTCTGTTTCGGTACCAGTACCATGCTGTTTTGGTTACTGTAGCCTTGTAGTATAGTTTGAAGTCAGGTGGCGTGATGCCTCCAGCTTTGTTCTTTTGGCTTAGGATTGACTTGGCGATGCGGGCTCTTTTTTGGTTCCATATGAACTTGAAAGTAGTTTTTTCCGATTCTGTGAAGAAAGTCATTGGTAGCTTGATGGGGATGGCATTGAATCTATAAATTACCTGGGCAATATGGCCATTTTCATGATATTGATTCTTCCTACCCATGAGCATGGAATGTTCTTCCATTTCTTTGTATCCTCTTTCATTTCATTGAGCAGTGGTTTGTTGTTCCCCTTGAAGAGGTCCTTCACGTCCCTTATAAGTTGGATTCCTAAGTATTTTATTCTCTTTGAAGCAACTGTGAATGGGAGTTCACTCATCATTTGGCTCTCTGTTTGTCTGTTATTGGTGTATAAGAATGCTTGTGATTTTTGTACATTGATTTTGTATCCTGAGACTTTGCTGAAGTTGCTTATCAGCTTAAGGAGATTTTGGGCTGAGACAATGGGGTTTTCTAGATATACAATCATGTCATCTGCAAACAGGGACAATTTCACTTCCTCTTTTCCTAATTGAATACCCTTTATTTCCTTCTCCTGCTTAATTGCCCTGGTCAGAACTTCCAACACTATGTTGAATAGCAGTGGTGAGAGAGGGCATCCCTGTCTTGTGCCAGTTTTCAAAGGGAATGCTTCCAGTTTTTGCCCATGCAGTATGATATTGGCTGTGCATTTGTCATAGATAGCTCTTACTATTTTGAGATATGTCCCATCAATACCTAATTTATTGAGAGTTTTTAGCATGAAGGGTTGGTGAATTTTGTCAAAGGCCTTTTCTGCATCTATTGAGATAATCATGTGGTTTTTGTCTTTGGTTCTGTTTATATGCTGGATTACATTTATTGATTTGCGTATATTGAACCAGCCTTGCATCCCAGGGATGAAGCCCACTTGATCATGGTGGAGAAGCTTTTTGATGTGCTGCTGGATTCAGTTTGCCAGTATTTTATTGAGGATTTTTGCATCAACGTTCATCAAGGATATTGGTCTAAAATTCTCTTTTTTGGTTGTGTCTCTGCCCAGCTTTGGTATCAGGATGATGCTGGCATCATAAAATGAGTTAGGGAGGATTCCCTCTTTTTCTATTTATTGGAATAGTTTCAGAAGGAATGGTACCAGTTCCTCCTTGTACCTCTGGTAGAATTCGGCTGTGAATCCATCTGGTCCTGGATTCTTTTTGGTTGGTAAGCTATTGATTATTGCCACAATTTCAGAGCCTGTTACTGGTCTATTCAGAGATTCAACTTCTTCCTGGTTTAGTCTTGGGAGGGTGTATGTGTTGAGGAATTTATCCATTTCTTCTAGATTTTCTAGTTTATTTGTGTAGAGGTGTTTGTAGTATTCTCTGATGGTAGTTTGTATTTCTGTAGGATCAGTGTGTATCAGTAGTTTATATTGCTGAGTAATTGATTACTTTATATAGGGCAAATGGATAAAACGTTTCTGATACATAGATTTTTGGGTTACTTTCAGCATGTATTGTTAACCTTTGTGTAAAATTTCTTATTTCTCTTGGATATTACTTAGGAGTGGAATTGCTGGGTCACATAGAAAGTATAGATTTTTTTTGAAAAAGCATCACGCTATTTTCCAAAGTGATTTTATCATTTTACACTCTCATGAAAATGCATGCAAGTTCTAATAATGATACATACTGTGCAATACTTAGTATTTTTTTTTCTTATGGAGATGTAGGAGTGTAAGGATTTTTTTGTATCTACTGCACAAAGGCACTTTGTCATACACATGTGAAAATATTTTATCCCAATTTATGACTTTTTAAATTGTTTCAAAAGAGTTTTTAGAGTGTAAGTTTTTAATTTTCATGAAGTCCACTCTATCAATTTTTTATGTTGTGCCCTCATGACTTTTTGCTAAAACATGTCAGAAAGATTTTCTATCAACATTTTGTCAGATTATATATATATATATATATATATATATATATATATATATCCACAGTATGAAGTCTCAAAGGCCACTGTAACCCCAAAATTGCTAAGTTCAATATGTCTAAATAAAATGTCCTAGAACATTAATTGAAATGGAGGTCACTATTCCTTTTTTTTTTGAGATGGAGTCTCACTCTGTCACCCAGGCTGGAGTGCAGTGGCTCAATCTCAGCTCACTGCGAGCTCCACCTCCAGGGTTTACACCATTCTCCTGCCTCAGCCTCCCAAGTAGCTGGGACTACAGGCGCCAGCCACCTCGCCTGGCTGGTTTTTCATATTTTTTAGTAGAGACGGGGTTTCACCGTGTTAGGCAGGATGGTCTTGATCTCCTGACCTGGTGATCTGCCTGTCTCGGCCTCCCAAAGTGCTGGGATTACAGGCTTGAGCCACCGCACCCGGCCCACTATTCGTTTATGGATACTATCTCAGAATTAGGAAGACATGAGAATAAGTCATTTAAAGTTTTCAGTTTATAATTATTCATGTTATAATAATTACCATGTGTCAGGCAGTGTTCTATGTGCCTTACAAATATTTCTTATAAAATCCTGATAATCATTCTATAAGATAGTGATTTACTAATTTTACAAAGGGGCAAAGTAAAGCCCATAAATCTTTCATAAAGTCATTGACTCATACATGGTGCCAGAATCCTAGAAAGCAGATTCCAGAGCATATTCTCTGAACCACTATACATGTTTTAACTTACTTCCAGTAATGGAGTATTTTCCACAGTTTCTTTGTCAAGCACATCTCTTCTTATTTAACTCAACATAGTTTAACATCTTACACCTTGGTTAGTCCTGAGTATGAATCCTATAAAATTAGGGCCCTGTTTATGGAAGATAATATTTTTTTTCCGATTGATTTTTGTTTGTTGACTTTTTCCATTTTCCATTTAAGTAGGAATTCATTGTCATTCAACTTACCCATGAAAATCAAATAAAAATTCATGATATTCTTCTAAACACAAAGGCTAAAATTTAGCAATAAGTCACAAAATAAAAAGAGAAAGAAAAAATCAATACAACATAACACAAAAACTGAACCACAATAACACAATATGTTCTGACAATTCCTAATTGGCTTTTGTATAGGTAAAGAAAAGAAGGGGAATGTAATTAGTTCCATAAGGTTTTATATTTATGTGGAAGTATAAGAATTTTTTCTTTTGTTCAATGTTCAAATGAAATGGCAGATGGTCCACTGGACTGCTTTTGAATTCACCGAATACAAATTACGTACAATGAAGTTTTTTCAGGAGTTGAGATTCTTCAAAAAGCAGATATGTGAGACTAAAATATAGATCATTGCTACTAATGTAAAACTGTTTTAAGCTTTGAACTCATGTTGCTTGAAAATACAGGATTACATTTCTCTCTTTTCCATAACAGTTGCCACAGACTCTATAGGCCACTTAATTAATCATAATCAAAATGGTATGATTTTCCTTGGTAATATATGAAATATCATGTCATTTTAGAATTTTAGAATCCTTAGAAATTAAACAATTTGGTAACTTTCTTATGAGTTGTATATTAAATACATTAATTGTCTAATTCCAAATCACTACACAACAGCATGACACATGGGCAGATGAACTCGGGCAGTTTGAATAATAGTCACTCCGTTTAAACTTCATGTGTTTAGGTGGCTGAAATTTTATGGTTAGATTGGCTTAGTCTATCTTTCAAAGAATGAACTTGATGTGAGGCAGATTCCTATGAAAAAGCCATTTGGTTTTACCTGGCCTCCACCCCACACCCACTGTCAACCTCCAGTACTTCCCCAGCACCCTACCTTGAAAGGTAACATTTATCTAAGGGATTACATCCCTTACATTATTATCTAAATTATAAAGATATTTCTAGGATTTGATTAATAAATGATTAATTTTAATGAGATAAAGTTGCTGCTACCTAACTAAATTCTTCGCTGGATTCTTCAACAAGAGCTCACACACTCAAACTATTTTTCCTTAACCAAATTTACAGAGCCTATGGCTATTTCACTGTCATAAACACACACACACATGCACACACACACAACAACAACACATTTTTTCAAAATTTTTCAAAATTCCTATAATTGCCAGTGATTAAAGCTGCTAAAATAAAATACATGACTAGAAAGCACCCTTTTTTTAAGTATTCTTCAAAATGTGTTGGGTATTCCTTCTTAGTGAGACAACTGGACATTCTGGGAGCATAGAATTTTACCTCAAGTATTCCTTCATTGTAGTTAAAGCACTGAATAATTATTTAGATTTGTGTGTGATCATACTTCATTAATATATCAAATAGGATAGAAATTATTAAAATCAGTTGATGATTTATGGATGAATACATAAAAGAAATGTGATATTTCAACTAAATTTAGAGGAAGACTTAAAACCTGCACATTACCCGCCTGATAGGTCTAGAAATCTTAGATTTAAACTCTTGACTTTTTCTTGTTGTATAGATCACCACATCAAAACTAACATTGCTTATCATTTGAGCAGATTTCCTGTGTTCAATTCCCAAACATAAATTTTTTATTATCTTCTGGTAGTCAGTAGTGACACACGGCCAACTTAAAATAGTTTGGGGAAAAAAGGAACTGCATTGGCTGAAAGAATCGAAAGAGTGATTGAAAACCAACAGTAGGACTCATAAAATGAGTTAGGGAGGATTCCCTCTTTTTCTGTTGATTGGAATAGTTTCAGAAGGAATGGTACCAGTTCCTCCTTGTACCTCTGGTAGAATTTGGCTGTGAATCCATCTGGTCCTGGACTCTTTTTGGTTGGTAAGCTATTGATTATTGCAACAATTTCAGAGCCTGTTATTGGTCTATTCAGAGAGTCAGATTCTTCCTGGTTTAGTCTTGGGAGGGTGTATGTGTCGAGGAATTTATCCATTTCTTCTAGGTTTTCTAGTTTATTTGCATAGAGGTGTTTGTAGTATTCTCTGATGGTGGTTTGTATTTCTGTGAGATCGGTGGTGATATCCCCTTTATCATTTTTTATTGCATCTATTTGATTCTTCTCTCTTTTCTTCTTTATTAGTCTTGCTAGCATTCTATCAATTTTGTTGATCCTTTCAAAAAACCAGCTCCTGGATTCATTAATTTTTTGAAGGGCTTTTTGTGTCTCTATTTCCTTCAGTTCTGCTCTGATTTTAGTTATTTCTTGCCTTCTGCTAGCTTTTGAATGTGTTTGCTCTTGCTTTTCTAGTTCTTTTAATTGTGATGTTAGGGTGTCAATTTTGGATCTTTCCTGCTTTCTCTTGTGGGCATTTAGTGCTATAAATTTCCCTCTACACACTGCTTTGAATGTGTCCCAGAGATTCTGGTATGTTGTGTCTTTGTTCTCGTTGTTTTCAAAGAACATCTTTATTTCTGCCTTCATTTAGTTATGTATCCAGTAGTCATTCAGGAGCAGGTTGTTCAGTTTCCATGTAGTTGGGCAGTTTTTAGTGAGTTTCTTAATCCTGAGTTCTAGTTTGATTGCACTGTGGTCTGAGAGACAGTTTGTAATAATTTCTGATCTTTTACATTTGCTGAGGAGAGCTTTACTTCCAACTATGTGGTCGATTTTGGAATAGGTGTGGTGTGGTGCTGAAAAAAATGTAGATTCTGTTGATTTGGGGTGGAGAGTTCTGTAGATGTCTATTAGGTCCTCTTGGTGCAGAGCTGAGTTCAATTCCTGGGTATCCTTGTTAACTTTCTGTCTCATTGATCTGTCTAATGTTGACAGTGGGGTGTTAAAATCTCCCATTATTAATGTGTGGGAGTCTAAGTCTCTTTGTAGGTCACTCAGGACTTCCTTTATGAATCTGGGTGCTCCTGCATTGGGTCCATATATATTTAAGATAGTTGGCTCTTCTTGTTGAATTGATCCCTTTACCATTATGTAATGGCCTTCTTTGTCTCTTTTGATCCTTGTTGGTTTAAAGTCTGTTTTATCAGACACTAGGATTGCAACCAGCATCCTCCTGATACCAAAGCTGGGAAGAGACACAACCAAAAAAGAGAATTTTAGACCAATATCCTTGATGAACATTGATGCAAAAATCCTCAATAAAATACTGGCAAACCAAATCCAGCAGCACATCAAAAAGCTTATCCACCATGATCAAGTGGTATTCAACTAGGAAAAGAGGAAGTCAGATTCCTATGTAATGAGCCATGTGTTCATGTCACAGTTCCTTCCGTTTCCTTAAATAACAGAGAATCTTTGAATTTAAAATGCACCATCTTACTGACATTTCTGTCTTTTGTCTGTGTCTATCAGAAAATGTGTAATTGCACCTTGTGAGTTTGTGTGAAGGTTACAGTGGACTTCTGTATGAAGAGAAAATAACTTTAACAATAAAGTGTCCTGTACTGTATACTGTATTCTCTTTATGTATAATATATACATTATATAATATATAATGTATATAATATATACAATATATAATATATAATGTATGTAATATATACAATATATAATATATAATGTATGTAATATATACAATATATAATATATAATATATATAATATATAATATATAATATATAATATATATAATATATAATATATAATATATACAATATATAATATATATAATATATAATATATAATATATACAATATATAATATATAATGTATAATATATACAATATATAATATATAATATATATAATATATACAATATATAATATATAATATATATAATATATACAATATATAATATATAATATATATAATATATACAATATATAATATATAATATATATAATATATACAATATATAATATATAATATATATAATATATACAATATATACAATGTATAATATATAATATATACAATATATACAATGTATAATATATAATATATATAATATATACAATGTATAATATATAATATATATAATATATAATATATATAATATATACAATATATAATATATAATATATATAATATATACAATATATAATATATATAAAATATATACAATATATAATATATAATATATAATATATACTATAGACAATATATAATATATATAATATACACTATAGACAATATATAATATATATAATATATACTATATATAATATATATTATATATAATATATACTATATATTACATATTATATATAATATAATATGTATTATATTATATATAATATTATATATAATATAATACGTATTATATTATATATAATATTATATATATAATATATATATTATATATAATATTATATATATAATATATATATTATATATATTATATATATTATATAATATATATAATTATATATATTATATATATAATATTATATATAATATAATATTACATATATTATATGTAATATATTATATGTAATATATATATATTACATATAATATATATAATATGTAATATATAACATATATTATATATAATATATAATATATAGTATATATTATATATAATATGTAATATATAGTATATATTATATATAATATGTAATATATAGTATATATTATATATTATATGTAATATATAGTATATATTATATATAATATATATTATATATAGTATATATATAATATATACTATATATTACATATTATATATAATATAATATGTATATTATATATAATATATATGTATAATATATATAATATATACTATATAGTATATATTATATATAATATATACTATATAGTATATATTATATATAATATATACTATATAGTATATATTATATATAATATATAATATATAATATATTATATATTATATATTATATATGTTATATAGTATATATTATATATTATATGTAATATATATAATATATAATATATGTAATATATATATTATATGTATTTTATATATATATATAACTCTCAAAGTCAACTGCATTTCATCTTAACATAAGCATACAGGTTTCAAATAAGGAATACATAATATGACTTCAGAGGAATTGCAGTAAGCCTAGCAGAATGTCAGATATATATGCATATAAGAAGCAGAAGATATAATTTTAAGAACTCGAGAACAATAAAATTAATTCTATTCCAAATTGTTTTCTACTGCTTCTTTGGCATTTCCTTTCTTGGTACTTGAGATTTTATATAAGAGTGTATTTTATGGTTATCAATACAAATGTCACTGTCTAATAATATCTTAGGAAAAAATGACACTTTTCATGTATATGGAACTTTATGTTTCGCAAGACCTTTTTTCATGTATTACTTGTGTAAATTACCAAATTAACTTTTAAATACACTCTATTAAATGTATTTATAGGAAAAGGAACTAAATCTTATAATATTTAGCCACGTTATTAAGTACTGTATTTTATAAGTTGCAGTGTCCCGAACAAATGTTTTTTTGTCCTTGAAGTAAGAAGCCATGTGCTAAGATCTAAAGTGCAATGCTCATTAATATTAATATTGAATGCATAAATAAAGGAATAAGTGAAAGAGTCTGGGACAAGAAACCATCTCTTTTGGCTTTAAAGGCAATGTTAACATTCACAAGTTATTTATTATATAATATTTTACTTTATCAGGCCACCTTTGGTATGATCACTGGACAAGAACATAGTCAACAGCTGATATCTGAGTAATCACATTGCAAATTTGAAGCTCCAGTCTTCTCTAGAGTTTATTTGGGGGACAATAGGACTGAAAAGAGTTATTTTGCTTAAATAGCCTCAACATTGATTTCAGTTTCCTGTGACTTTTTATTTCACAAATAGTCCAGAAAATAAGTAATTTAAGAAACAGATTTACTTATCTTTTGTGGGGGGTGTTGGTATAATAGGTTCATTAGCTTTAAGGAGTGGCAAGCAAGAAAACTAGTTTCTAGTTCCGTATATGGTACTATAACTTTTGTGGGTACATAGTAGGTATAGATATTTATGGGCTATATTAGGCATGCAATGCATAATAATCACATCATGGAAAATGGGGTATCCATCCTCTCAAGCATGTATCTTTTGCATTACAAATAATTTAATTACACTCCTTAACTTATTTTAAAATGTACAGTTAAATTATTATTGAATATAGTTACCCAGTTGTGCTATCAAATATTAGGCCTTATTTATTCATTATATATTTTTTGTACCCATTAACCATCCACATCCCCCCAACCCACCACCCACTACCTTTTCCAGCCTTTGGCAACCATCCTTCTACTCTTTATGTCCATGAGTTCAATTGTTTTGATTTGTAGATCCCACAAATAAATGATACGCAATGTTTTTCTTTCTGTGCCTGGTTTACTTCACTTAATATAATGAATGACCTCCAGTTCCATCCATGCTATTGCAAATGAGTGAATCTCATTTATTTAGTGGCTGGAAAGCACTTTATTTTGTGCAAGTACCACATTTTCTTTATCCATTCATCTGTTGATGGACACTTCGGTTGCTTCCAAGTCTTGGCTGTTGTGAACAGAGCTGCAAAAAACATGGCAGTGCAGATATCTTAAATATACTGATTTCCTTTCTGAGTATATACCCAGCAGTGAGACTGCTGGATCATACGGGAGCTTTATTTTTAGTTTTTTGAGAAACTTCCAAACTGTTCTCCATAGTGGTTGTACTAATTCACATTCCCAGCAAAATATATGAGGTTTCCTTTTCTTCACATCCTTGCCAGCATTTGTTATTGCCTGTCATTTGGATAAAAGCCATTTTAACTGGGGTAAGATGATATCTCCCGGTAGTTTTGATTTGCATTTCTCTGATGATCAGTGATGTTGCGCACCTTTTCATAAGCCTGTTTGCCATTTTATGTCTTATTTTGAGAAATGTGTATTCAGATTTTTTTGCTCTTTTTTTGATTGGGTTATGAGCTTTTTTTTCCTGTAGGGTTCTTTGAGTTCCTTACACATTCTGGTTATTAATCTCTTGTCTGATGGGTAGTTTGCAAATATTTTCTCCCATTCTATGGGTTCTCTCTTCACTTTATTGATGGTATATTTTGCTGTGCAGAAGCTTGTTAACTTGATGAGATCCCATTTGTCCATTATTGTTTTGGTTGCCTGTGCTTGTGAGGCGTTACTCAAGAAATTTTTGCCCAGACCAATGTCCTGGAAAATGTTTCCAATGTCTTCTTGTAGTAGTTTCATAGTTTGATGTCTTAGATTAATGTCTTTAATCCATTCTAATTTGAATTTTATATCTGGTGAGATATAGGGATCTGGTTTAATTCTTCTGTATATGGATATACAGTTTTCCTAGCACCATTTATTGAAGAGAATGTCTTCCTCAGTGTCTTTTCTTGGCACGTTTGTTGAAACTGAGTTCATCACAGATGTGTGGACTTGTTTTGGGGTTCTCTATTCTATTCTATTGATCTATGTGTCTGTTTTTATGCCAGTACCTTGCTGTTTTGTTTATTATAGCTCTGTAGTATAATTTGAAGTCAGGTAAAGTGATTCCTCCAGATTTATTCTTTTTGCTTGGGACAGCTTTGGGTATTGTTGGTCTTTTGTGATTCCATATAAATTTTAGGTTTTTTTCTATTTATGTGAAAAATGTCATTGGTTTTTAAATAGGGATTGCATTGAATCTGTAGATTGCTTTGCATAGTATAGACATTTAGCAATATTGATTTTTCCAACCCATGAACATGGAATATTTTTTCCATTTTTATGGTGTCCTTTTCAATTACTTTCATCAATTACTTTTAGTTTTAGTTTTAGAGATTTTTTTCACTTCTTTGGTTAATTCATACATATTTAATTCATTTGTGGCTATTATAAATGGAATTATATTTAAATTTCTTTTTAGATTTTTCACTATTGGTATATAAATGCTCCTATTTTTTTCTATATATATTTTGTACCCTGCAAAATATACTCAATTGGTTTATCAGTTCTAATAGTTTTTTGATGGAGTCTCTAGGTTTTTCCAAATATAAGATCATATAATCTGCAACAAAAATGATAATTTTACTTTTTTCTTTCCAGTTTTAACAGGTTATAACAATGTATGTCTTATAACCTATTATTTTATGCTGAGAACAACAACATTGTTTGCATAAACAAACAAGTAACAAGGAAACTAACAAAGACTATGCCTTAAATTTATTCCCCTGCTTTTTAACTTTTTGTTCTTAATTTCTCTTGTCTAATTGCTCTAGCTAAGACTTCCAGTACTACGTTGTATAACAGTGGTGAAAGCAGGCATCCTTGTCATGTTCCAGCTCTTAGAGGAAAGGCATTCACGTTTTCCTCATTCAGTATGATACTGGCTGCAGGTCTGTTATATATGGCTTTCATTATTTTCAAATATGTTCCTTCTACCCCCAGTTTTCAGGACTTTTATCAAGAAGGGATGTTGAATTTTATCAAATGGTTTCTCAGCATCAATTTACATGATCATATGATTTTATTTTTATCCTTCATTCTGTTGATATGATGGGTCACATTGATTAATTGGCATATTTTGCACCATCCTAACATCCCTGGGATAAATCCCACTTGGTCATAATGAATGATCTTTTTAATGCATTGTTGTATTTGATTTATAAGTATTTGGGTGAGGACTTTTGCATCTATGTTCATCAGATATTAGCCTATAGTTTTCTTTTTTTCATGTGTCTTTCTCTGGTTTTGGTGTCAGGGTAAAACTGGCCTCATAGAATGAGTGTGGAAATATTCCTTCTCCCTCTATTTTTCAGAATAGTTTCAGAATAGCAGGATTGAGTAGGAAGAACTAAATCAAACATTTAGTTCTTCTTTAAATGTTTGGTAGAATTGAGCTGCGAAGCCATCAGGTCCTAGGCTTTTCTTTACTTTGAGACTTTTTATTAAAGCTTTGATCTCATCACTTATTATTGGTCTGTTCAGGTTTTGGATTTTTTCGTGGTTTAATCTTGGTAGGTTGTATGAATTTGTCCATTTCTCCTAAATTTTCTAATTTATTAACATATAGTTGCCCATAGTCGCCACTAATGATCCTTTGGTTTACTGTGCTATCAGGTGTAATGTCTTCTTTTTCATCTCTGTATTTATTTGGATTTTCCCTCTTTTTTCTGATACAGTCTGGCTAAAGGTTTGTCAATTTTTTTTCACTTTTCAAAAAGCTAGCTTTTTGTTTCAATGATCTTTTGTTTTGTTTTCCTCATTTCAATTTCATTTTTATCTGCTCTGATATTTATTATTTCTTTTCTTCTACTAATTTTGGGTTTGGTTTGCTCTTTCAAATTTTTAAGATTCATTGTTGGGTTGTTTATTGAAATTTTTCTTCTTTTCTGATGTAGGTACTTATAACTGCTTATAGCTATAAACAACCCTCTTAGTATTGCTTTTGCTATGTACCATAGGTTTTAGTATGTTGCTTTCAATATCATTTGTTTCAAGAAATTTCTTCTTAATTTCTTCTTTCACACACTGTTCATTCAGGAGCATATTGTTTAATTTTCATGTATTTGTGTAGTTTTCAAAATTTCTCTTGTTATCTAGTTCTAGTTTTATTCCATTGTGGTCAGAGAAGCTAATTGATATTATTTCAAATTTTTTAATTGTTTAAGGCTTGTGTTGTGGCCTAACATATGGTATATCCTAGAGCATGATCCATGTGCTGAGGAAAAGAATGTGTATTCTGCAGCTGTTGGATGAAATGTTCTGTAAATATCTGTAAGATTTATTTGATCCATAGTGCAGATTAAGCCAGATGTTCCTTTGTTGATTTTCTGTCTGGAATGTCTGTCTAATGCTAAAAGTAGGGTGTTGAAATCTCCAGCTATTATTGTATTGGAGTCAAGCTCACTCTTTAAAATAATATTTGCTTTATATATTTGGGTGCTTCAGTGTTTGGTGCATATATCTTTATAATTCTAATTTTCTCTTGCTGAATTTACCCCTTTATTTTTATATAATAATATCCTTTGTTTCCGTTTTTTTTTTTTTTTTTTTTCAGATGGAGTCTTGCTCTGTCACCCAGGCTGGAGTACAATGGCATGATTTCAGCTCACTGCAACCTCCACCTCCCAGGTTCAAATGATTCTCCTGCCTCAGCCTCCTGAGTAGCTGGGTTTACAGGTGCCCGCCACCATACCTGGCTAATTTTTGTACTTTTAGTAGTGATGGGGTTTCACCATGTTGGTCAGGCTGGTCTCAAACTCCTAACCTCATGATCTGCCTGCCTCAGCCTCCCAAAGTGTTGGGATTATAGGCTTGAGCCACCATGCCAACCTCTTTGTCTCTTTTACAGTTTTTGTTTTAAAAATTATTTTGTCTGATATAACTACTCCTGCTCTTTTTTGGTTTTCATTGGCATGGAATATCTTTTTCCATCCTATATTTTCAGTCTATTTGTGTCTTTATAGGTGAAGTGTGTTTCTTGTAGGCAACAGATGAATGGGTCTTGTTTTGTTTTGTTTTAATTTATTCAGCCACTCTATCACTTTCAATTGGAAAGTTTATTCCATTGACATTCAATGTTATTACTGGTAAGTAAGGGCTTACTCCTGCCATTTTGTTATTTGTTTTCTGGTTGTTTTGTGTTCTTCTCTTCCTTCTTTCTTTCCTTCCTGTCTTCCTTTAGCGAAGGTGAGTTTCTCTGTTGAAATTATTTAGTTTCTTGGTTTTTATTTTTTGTGTTTCTATTGTATGCTTCTTGGTGAGAAGTTACCATGAGGCTTGCAAATACTTTCTTATAACCTAACGACACTGTTTGCATAAACAAACAAACAACCAAGAAGAAAACTAATGAAGACTTTATACCTTAAATTCATTTACCCACTTTTTAACTCTTTGTTTTTACTATTTATATCTTATTGTAATATGTCTTGAAAATATGTTGTAATTATTATTTTTCATTGGATCATTTATCCTTTCTACTTACAATAAGTATAGTTTACACAACACTGTCGCAGTGTTATAATATTCTGTGTTTTCCTGTGTACTTACTAATACCAGTGAGTCTTGTACCTTTTAATGATTTCTTATTGCTCATTAACATCTTTTTCTTTCTGATTGAAGTACTCTCTTTAGCATTTTTTGAAGGACAGGTCTGGTGTTGATGGAATCATCTTTCATCTGGGAAACTTTAATTCTTTTTCATGTTTGAAGAATAATTTTACTACATACACTATTCTAGGGTAAAGGTTTTTTTCCTTCAGCACATTAAATATGTCATGTTACTCTCTCCTGGCCTGTAAAATTTCCTGAAAAGTTTGCTGCCAGAAGTAATGAAGCTCCATTTTATGTTATTTATTTCTTTTCTCTTACTGCTTTTATGAAACTTTTTAAAAATCTTTGACCACTGGAAGTTTGATTATTAAATGCCTTAAGGTAGTCTTCTTTAGGTTAAATCTGCTTGGTGTTCTGTAACCTTCTTGTACTTGAATATGCATATCTTTCTCTATGTTTGGGAAGTTCTCTGTTATTATCCCTTTGAATAAACTTACTACTCCTATCCCTTTCTCAGTCTTCTCCTTGAGGCCAATATCTCTTATTTTCCCGTTTGAGGCTTTTTTTTTCCTGGATCTTGTAGGCATGCTTCATTGTTTTTATTCTTTTTTCTTTTGTCTTCTCTAACAGGCTATTTTCAAATAGCCTGCCAAGCTCACTAATTTTTTCTTGTACTTGAGCAATTCTGCTATTAGAGGATTCTCATGCATTCTTTAGTATGCCAGCTGCAGTTTTCAACTTCAAAATTTGGTATTGATTTTTCTAAAATTACTTTAAATTTTTATTTAATTTAACTGGTAGGATTCTGAATTCCTTCTCTGTGTTCTCTTGAGTTTCTTTGAGTTTCCTAAAAACAGCTATTTTGATTTCTCTGTCTAAAAGGTGCCATATCTGTGGTACCTGGTAGCTTATTTTGTTCATTTGGTGAGGTCATGTTTTCGTAGATCATCTTCATAATTGTAGATGTTTGTCTGTGTCTAGGCACTGAAGTGCTAGGCATTTATTGTAGTCTCTGCAGTCTGGATGGTTTGTACTCATCCTTCTTGGGAAGGCTTTCCAGATATTTGAAAAGATTTGGGAATTGTGATCTAAGTATTATTTGCTTTTGAGAGGACCTGGAGCTTGGAGTGGTATAACACCAGCACCCCTGTGGCCACCAAACCTAGGACTGCACTGGGTCAGATCTGAAGTTAACACACTGCTGGGTCTTTCCCAAAGCCTGCTGTAACCACTCTTTGTCTACTACTCATGTTCACTTAAAGCCCTTAGGCTCTACAATCAGCAGGTGCAAAGCCAACCAGAGCTGTGTCCTTTCCTTCTGAGCAGGGAGATTCTCCAGGCCACACTCAGGTCTAGAGGTACCATCTGGGAGCCAGGGAGTAGAGTCAAAAACTTAGAAGTCTACCTGGTTTTCTATTGTACTGTGGCTGAGCTGGCATTCAAACCACAAGATGCACCCCTTCTCACTCCTCCCTCCTTCTAGTCAGAGGATCCTCACCCCATGACCACTGCCACCTCAGGCCTACAGGAAAGAAGCACTGCAGGCTACTGCTGATGTTCCCTTAAGGCCAAGGGTTCCTCACTCAGCTTGCAGTGAATACTTCCTGATTTGGGACTCACCCTTCAGGGAAATGGTCTCCCCTCTGGCCCAAAGCAAGTTCAGAAATGACATCCAAGAGCCAAGCCCAGAATCAAATGCCTCAAAAGCCCACTTTGTTCTCCACACCCCTGTGGCTTAGCTGGTACCTAAGGCATAAGACAAAATCCCCTCTACTTGTCCCTCCACTTTTCTCAAGCAGAAGGAATCTCGTCCAATAGACACCACAGCTGACCACAGCTGATAATGTGCTGAGTCTCACCTGAAGCCAGCAAGTTACAGGTCTCACTCAAGACCCTCAACATAGCACCTGCGTATTGCTGCTTGCTATTTAGGCCCCAAGGACTCTTCAGTTTGCAGGCAATAAATCCTGCCAGGACTGGTTCCTTCCCTTCAAGGCAGCTAATTTCTTTATGGCCCAGAGAGTGTCTAGAAATGTTCAGGAACTAGCAGGGTGGAAAGGGGGTCTCATGACTCTGACCAGTGCCTTATACAGCTTTGGCTGTGCTGGTATCCAAGATGCAAGACAAAGTCCTCCTCACTCTTCCATCTCCTCTCCTCAAGCAGAAGAAAGAGGTCTCTTTTGGAGCTGTGAGCTGTGCAGCCTGGTGTTAGTGGAGTGGTGATGCCAGTCTTCCCTTTGCCATCCTGGCTGGTGTCTCAGCAGGTAACATGCCCTCCCAGTCTACTGTCTCTGGGCCTAGTTCAGCCCTAAGACTTGCCAAAGAGCTGCAGTTCTTATGGCCTAGACTGCCTTTCAAGTTTATTTGGCGCCCCAGGGTACTTACGCTCACAGTGGCAAGGTTGACAGGAACTCAGATTTCAACCCCTATGATTGGCAATCCCCCTATGCCTAGGGCTGGTTTAAATGCTCCCTCCATGGGCAGGAATCAGTTTGATCTCATTTTGCTTTCTGCTATAACGAGGGCAGCACTGAGTTCAATGACTCACAATTGCTGGCTCTCCCTCTCCCCATGGCACAGAAACACTCTCCACGTTAGGCTGCTGCTGCTGCTGCTACTGAGGGATGAGAGAGGGGTGATATCAGCAATTAATGGATGTGTTTTAAAACCCCTTCAGTGTCTCTTTCAATGATAGGAAATTAAAACTAAGTATTATGAGTGCTCATCTAATTTTTGTGTTTTTTTTTTAAACGTGCTTTTTTTGTGTAGATAATTCTTAAATTGTAGTTGTTGTTGTAGGGGAGTGATGATTGGTGATGCCTTCAATTCTGCCATATAGCTCCACCTATTCCAGGAAACAGATTTAAAATTAAACTTTGGGACAGCATTCTAAATGTATTTATGGCTCATGATATGATAAGGTCTCACAACTAAAGCCAAAATCTGTAATGATGCTAAATGAGTAAACAAGGTTTCCCTTTTTGTGAATTCGTATGAGTTTGAGTTTAGATGGCAATGAATAAATACATTCATTAATGTAATATAATTTAATATATATGGTCACACCATGTATATCTATATATGCTGTTACTACATATTAAATCATTTCAGGCTTTAAATCCATAGTTTTATCTTTGTAAATATAATTTAGGCATGGTATCTGCTATTTTTAATGAAATAGTTCACTTTTTAATTAGTGAAGGCTTGAGATAGACAAATTACCAGAGGGCAAGGAAAGAAAAATTGTTGTGGGCTTTCTGAGAATCAATACTTTGGGCTCCCAGATCATCTAGTCATTGTATATGCTTGGTAACCTTGGACTATGCATTTATTTCATATATATTTAATAATACTAATGTCATAAAAAAGCCTACTATAGTATTCACAATAAAATGTTGTTTATGCTTATTCAAATATATTTGAGGCACAGAATATGTTAAGTCTCACTGCTGGAGTTGGATGTTTGTCCCTTCCAAAACTTATGTTGAAATTTGATCTCCAATGTTGCAATGTTGGGATGTGGGGGCTGGTAGGAGGTGTTTGAATCATGAGGTGGTATCCTTCATGAATAGATTATTGACCTCTCTTCAAAGTGAGCGTGCTCACTGTTAGTTACCACAAGAGTCAGTTGTTAAAAAGAGCCTGGCCCCTCCCTCTTTCTTGCTTTCTCTCTCCCTGTGTGATATCTTGCCCATGAAGGCTGCCTTTTTACTTTCTGTTGTGAGTTGAAGCAGCCTGAGGCACTCAGCAGATACACAGGCCCAATATTGAACTTTCCAGCCCCCAAAATTGTGAGCCAAATGAGCCTCTGTTCTTTATGAACTACTCAGTCTCAGGTATACTGTTATAGCAACAGTAAACAAACTAAGACACTTATTAATAAATACATAGATACTTCCAAGTATCCATGGTAATGGGAAGAGATGCAGATAACCAAGTAATATCTGTTTTGATTTTAAATTGATTACATGAAAATTTTATATTGTCTTTTATATCTTACTGATATTTTTATTAGAATGGTATTTATTAAATGGATTACAAAACTGAATCATGTACAAATTGTGACACAGAGAAATGAACTCTAAATTAGTAAAAGAAAGCAAATCTGGAGTAAAAAAATTTGCTGCAGAAAAATCCACAAAATTGAGATACTTATGGGTATTATTATAATGTACCACTACTAATATTATTAATAATTATCTGATATTGATTAGTGAATGCTAAGCACATTGTATGAATTATTTTATTTTTTAAAACATTGTTTATTTTTACAGCAATGCTACAAGATATGTATTATTATTATTATTCTCCCTTTTCTCATAAGAAAAGCTTAGAAATGCTTTAGGCTACAGATAAAGTGGTTGTCAAAACAAGGATATAAATCCTAACTATAGCATCTGTATTCAACCATGACACTTTTCTACCACATAGTCATTTATTCACTGAATTTAAATAGAAATTATATCTTTGTAAAGTGCAATGTTCTGGGTACATCTGTGGTTCAAGGTAATAAGTAATCAAGGTAACAAAAATATATGTATTCTACTTTGAAGAACTGTATATATAAGCCCACATGGAGCTAGAATGTAATATGCAGAGTTAACAATCATTATATGTACAGACTTGTTGTGAGTATTCACATTTTAAGTAATTTTAATTTAGAGTTTTAGTAATCAGTTGTGGTAAAATCTACAGTGGCTACCTTCTCCCACCCTCTCTTTTCTCGAGCCAAGCCTTAGTGATTGTCTTTTAGCCAAGGAGGGTGATGAGGTACAGCATGGGATTTACTGAATCTATAACACTGTAACAGAAGGGGTGCCCAGCAAAGCAGAATGTAGGCGGGACTTAATTAGAAGCTAGAGGGAGACTGAAGGCCTATGACAAGAACAAATCAATGTTTTTGATCATGAAACCTTGCAGAAGCCAGGCTGCTATTGTAACAGGAAACTGGCACAAGCAAATTGTCTTCAGAGGCCTTGACAAGCTGTGATACGCTCTTTGGGTCCTGGTTTATAAGAGATCTTTTGACGCCGGCCATCCTCTTCCTTCTCCCCTTTAAAATGGGAGAAAAAAAAACTATTCTTCTACTGTCGCTTTCCTTAGAAACATCCTCTGCATTCTATAGACATGTGGACATTAAATACAAATCGTTGAGAGACCGAAACATAGTAAAATAGCATCAATAAAGGCAGTAGGAGTTTGAATTCTGTATGATATTTTTCATGTTTGAATCACTTGGAGGGTTTTATACTGGATAAACTGTAAAGCTATATATAGCTTTTCACACAAAAGTCCAATTAAATATATTATCTATGAATATAAAGTTTCCTGTGTAATTGAACTTGTTTTTTAACCATATAAATTGTTGAAAGTTACTAATTACTAGAAATCAGAAAAGCAGGAATTGTTAAAAGAGTAGTTATCTGTAAATATCTTTAAGATTGTCAATGTCCTTTCACTTTAGATTTTTCCATGTCATAAAATAATTACAAAATAACTTCTACTTTGTCTTCAGACTCCTGTCTAGGCATACATTATTAATCAGTAATTATCACTGCAATGGCATTATTGTTGCTCTTTTATTTCAAGTGTCCTTTTATTAGTTTGGCCTGAGAAAAATTAGCTACAAAACTTAAGCTTACTTTTAGGCTATATCCTTTAATTATTTTACTATGGTATAATTTCCTACCCCTCAGGACCAGTCACCGAGCAAAGAACAAGTTATGTCACACAAATTAAGCACACATTCTGCTCTCAGTGGGGTGTAAAATCATAAGTGGTTGTGAAATAATTACTAATTTCCTCAGATGTTGGGCATTCTTATTTGGTTAGTATTTCCAAATATACTATTTTTCTGATGGAAAAATTCGTATTAATGTTCAAGCCTCTTGTATTTTTTAATGATTTTTTTGCTAGTGAAACAATCACAAAGCTAAATAAAAATGTATAGGCATTAGGAAACTAAATTATGAGAAATAGTTTATACATTAAATGTAATACTAAATAATATAGAAAACCTGATGCAGTATTTTGAAAAGTACATCTTTTTTTTTTCCTTTTTCTTTTCTTTTTTTTTGAGATGGAATCTGGCTCTGTCACCCAGGCTGGAGTGCAGTGGCACAATCTTGGCTCACTGCAAGCTCTGCCTCCCGGGTTCACGCCATTCTCCTGCCTCAGCCTCCCAAGTAGCTGAGACTACAGGTGCCTGCCACCTCACCCGGCTAATTTTTTGTATTTTTAGTAGAGACGAGGTTTCACCATGTTAGCCAGGATGGTCTCAATCTCCTGACCTCATGATCCGCCCACCTTGGCCTCCCAAAGTGCTGGGATTACAGGCGTGAGCCACTGCACCCTGCCCGAAAAGTACATTTTACTGTGCCCAATAACAAAGAGCAGATATGTGCTAATGACCTTTAAGAACGCATCATTATCCTGATTAGTCTGTGACCTCTTTACCATACTCATTCATAAGAAATTCTCATTTTCATCGTGCTAATCTCAGACACTACTACTACTACTACTAATTTAAAAATTATCCTTGATTGTAATTTGCTCTTCAAAATTCCTTCCTTGTCTCTGCACCTATATATTAGAACCTCTCATTCTCTATCGAGTCATAATTTCAGTTGTTGCAAGAGTTTCTCTAAAAACAAACAAAAGAATAATAAAAACATAATAAAGAACAGCAACATTAATTACTATAACAATAACATAACAATAGCCCCTTTCAATGGGCCAGGCTTGGTTATATGTACATTATATGGTTTATCTCCAAGATAAAGATACTGTTGTTATGCCTATTGGGAAAAGAAGAAAATAAGGCTATAAAAAGCCTAAATAATTTCTCAAGGTCTCTCAAAAATGAAAAGTGACAGCATCATAATTTGTAACCATGTTGTACCCATGACCACATTCCAAGGAAAATGTTATTAAGCAAATAGCCAAAATATCCCCTACTGCTCCTATCATGTTCACCAAGTTCTAGCTATGTGCTTATTCCTATTCTAAACTAAAACAAGTCAATTTTTCACTTTCAGCAGATACCCACATTATTTCTCCCCTTCCTCCCTAATCCCAATGCCTCAGTTTTCTTCAATTATCTCTCTTATCTCCATTTTCAGAGTAGAAATTCTGATAAGTTCAATCCAATTAATGTATGGCATTTTCCAGACAAGTTTTTGGTTTAGGTCTCCTGAACTAAATAGGATCAATTGTGTCGAAGGGAAAAATTTTGTTGCCGTTGTCTTGTAGTGTTGCATATTTAAGAGAATGCTGTTTAGCTATTTCTCCAGAAGAACATTAGGCAAGGAAATATGTCCTCCACTAGTCATTTTTTTTTTTTTACCACAATAGGAACCAGGTATAGAAGAACACAGAAAATTGTTGTGGAACAAAGAAAAAGAAAGAACTTTGACCTGATGACAATCCTGACCCTTTAATCATAACAAACCTACAGCCTACCCTAACACTTTTTATTGCCATTAATTTTTATAAACCACTTTAAGGGTTTTCTGCCATCTGCACCTACAAGAATCCTGGTATCAAGATTTAACAACATGTTAGGTTAATGTAAAGATGCCCTCTAATTCCTGGTATGTTTTAACTACCACTCGTTAATTTGCACTGGCCTCTACATCCCGATGTTTTTTTTTTCTTTTCATTTCCCATTTGAACATGCTACCTTATTGCACTCCCACATTTCTCTATGTCTGTTATCATCAGTCTGCCTGGTGTCTGTTGTGCTTCTTGCTGTGATTCTCACTATTCATCTGCACCCAAACTCTTGCTCCTCAGAGATTCTTTGAATTTTACTGATCCTTAAGTTCGATTCAGCTATCCTCAATCTGGCTATTGCAACTCACAACTCAACAGGACACCTCTCATAAACCTTCCTGCTAGCCGTCAAACATTTCAACCATTTTAAAGTTAAATAAAATAAAAAAAAAAACAAAAGCACATCATTTCTGGATGATAGAATGGTAAGCTAACTCAGTTGCTATTCTTTGATCATTTTAGCTATACTAAGAACATTTTATGTTTGTGGACCTAAAGTCCATATTTATAAGTAGGCACTGTCTGCCTACTTATAAATATTTAAAATTGCATTATGGATTTTAAAAATATATGTGTGATAAACAATGCCAATAACGACGATTTAATTTTGATTTACTTGTTTTATCCTACAAAGCTGAAGCTCTATAGCTAAAGTTTTGGTTTTAGAAATGTTAACTACAGTAGCTATTCTTGATATCCTTGATACCTCAATTCTTAAAAATTATCTCTTCAGCCATTTGTTCTGTTCATGTCTATTTTTCTTTCTAAATAGTGTGCATTATCTTTTCATATGATCAATAGACTCCTATATTTTTTTCTTATTATAAATTCTTAATTTATCCTTTCATTGTGGAATATTTCTTTATGGCTTTATTATAATTAATAATTAAATTTTAAAAAGACCCCCTTTTGAGTTTCACATTAAAAATACACTACAGTTAAAAACATAATAAAATAAACATTAAAATTGAATAAAATATTTAAAAGCTCGCAAACTAGCATCAATAAACCAATGTGAAAAAAATTTTTTCACCCAGACTGCCAAGAAGGAAACCAACCTGTAATCACATTTGGTGGTTCCTTATTTCAAAGGAAGATGCTTCTGTTTAACTGCTTCCTGCTTTTGTAAGCTTTTATTTTCTCAACTATTATTAGTTATTCTGTCATTCTGAGGAATAAATTTTAAAAAAAATGTCTGGACTTCAAAATATCTGGAGACCCTGCTCCTCAAACAAAATTACATTAGTAAATGTACTTAACAATCTTTTAATAGCTAAATTGGATGACTCTATGTCTGGCTTTATTTGACTAGATCCAATTTAACTGATGCCTTCAGCATAATTAATCAGAAAATGCACTTTAGTGCATACCATCATTTCATGTCTTGAGGATAGTGCCAAAGAGACTGGTTTTGGTATCTTGGGTCTACCTTGTCATACACATGACCATCTAGTTTTATTTTATTCTTCTGAGATTAAAAAAAAATGCTAGAATAAAAGCTCTGTAAATGGACATCCATTGTTTAAGTTGAGAAATGAAATAATGTTTGATGTGTTTTCCTCTTTACCAAAAGAAAAAACAACCAGAAAAGTATTAAATGTCAAGAAAGAAAATAAAGATCTCTAGAGAAGAAAAATAGCATATTTGCATTGTCTTTAAAAAATATAGATACAATATTTTTGCAGTGGAAAACTGCAATTAATGACACACCTCAGAATTGTAAAGACATCTGTTTATAACTTTGGCCCATGGCATTTATCCGTATAATTTGTGATGAAAATTAAAATTCGAAAAAAAGTTTACAAACAAGCTAATACAAACATCCCCAAATTAGATTATTTCTTACTCTTTCTCCAATAAAATACAACCTCTTACTTTGCTCTCCATACATACCAATGGCCACCCCTGTCTCTGGACATGTCATAACATGTCACAAATTACAATTCTATTATTTGTATATTCCCCCAAAAATCTTTTGCTTGAAGATATGTCTCTATTTTTATTTCAAGTTGATTATTTCATGCTATCATTCCTAAATCTTCATTTTTTATTCAACCTTGAGTGTCAGGTAATCAATATTTTTTCTGCACTCTTTGATAATCTGAAAACACAAAAAAACCCCTGCAATTATTCACTATTATTTACTCAATAAGCTAACTAATTAATTACTAATTAAATACCCACGTAATTACCATGTGATATACATATCAATTACCGGGTGATATACCTATCACTTATTTATTAGTAATATTATTAATAATTCCTTATTAACTAATTATTGGTATCTCATGTTAATAGTACTATTATTATTAATATTATCATTATTATTATATATATTTTATTATAATATTATCATTATTATTCTGCTTCTATCACTATTGTTCACTAAGGCCGAGACCAGCAACTAAAAGGGCAAACTGAGAAGATCTGCTACTAACAGGAAAAATCTGAGATACATTAGGGAAGCCTGGATTTGGAAAACATCTCTCAAATTTCAAAAAAAAAGACTGACAAATGAGTAGAAAGCTAAGACATTTTTCACAGAAGCATATACATCAGGTAATTAAGTTAGGTTTGTGTAATCTCTGAGGAATAAAAATGTTATAAAGGTACGCTCTAATAGTGACATATGGTAACATGGCATACCCAGAACTCAAGAATGACTCAAGGCCACTCATTCTCCAAGGTCACATAAATGTCATATCTAAACCATGAGTCCCACTTATTCCTCTTGAATCAAAGATGAAACTCTTAAAAATATTGCTTATAGTAATCACCTGCATCTCAGCACGTAAATTTTCAGCATGTGATAATTATTTATGAAACTAATGTCAAAAAGTGTGCTTTTTCTGAATTTTCCATCTGCTTCAGTAAAAATGTTTTTTTAAAACAATTATTTTATTTGATCTTTGAAATTTTAGCCAAAAAATTTTAAAGAAAACTGCAGATATAGTCAAAGGAGTCAGGATTAAAAGTGTGGGGTTTTATATATATATATATATATATATATATAAGTTCTGGGATACATGTGCAGAACGTGCAGGTTTGTTACATAGGTATACATGTGCCATGGTGGTTTGCTGCACCCATCAACCTATCACCTACATTAGGTATTTCTGCTAATGCTATCCCTCCCCTAGCCCCCCAACCTCCTAACAGGCCCTGGTGTGTGATGTTGCCCTCCCTGTGTCCATGTGTTCTCATTGTTCAAGTCCCACTTATGAGTGAGAACATATGGTGTTTTGTTTTCTGTTCCTGTGTTTAGTTTGCTGAGAATGATGGTTTCCAGCTTCATTCAAGTCCCTGCAAAGGAAATAAACTCATCCTTTTTTATGATTGCATAGTAATCCATGGTGTATATGTGCCACATTTTCTTTATCCAGTCTATCATTGATGGGCATTTGGGTTGGTTCCAAGTCTTTGCTATTGTGAATAGTGCCTCAATAAACATACGTGTCCATGTGTCTCTATGGTAGAATGATTTAAAATCCTTTGGGTACATATGCAGTAATGAGATTGCTGGGTCAAATGGTATTTCTAGTTCTAGATCCTTGAGGAATCACCACACTGTCTTCCACAGTGGTTGAACTAATTTACACTCCCACCAACAGTGTAAAAGCATTCCTATTTCTCCATATCCCCTCCAGCATCTGTTGTTTTCTGACTTTCAGAAAACTCTGTCTCAGCCCAAAATCTCCTTAAGCTGATAAGCAACTTCAGCAAAGTCTCAGGATACAAAATCAGTATGCAAAAATCACAAGCATTCGTATACACCAATAACAGACAAACAGAAAGCCAAATCACGAGTGAACTCCCATTCACAATTGCTACAAAAAGAATAAAATACCTAGGAATACAGCTTACAAGGGATGTGAAGGACCTCTTCAAGGGGAACTACAAACCATTGCACAAGGAAATAAGAGCAATCACAAACACATGGAAAAACATTCCATGCTCATGGATAGAAAGAATCAATGTTGTGAAAATGGCCATACTGCCCAAAATAATTTATAGATTCCATGCTATCCCCATCAAGCTACCATTGACTTTCTTCACAGAATTGGAAAAAACTAATTTAAATTTCATATGGAACCAAAAAAGAGCTTGTATAGCCAAGACAAACCTAAGCAAAAAGAGCAAAGCTGGAGGCATCAGGCTACCTGACTTCAAACTATACTACAAGGCTACAGTAACCAAAACAGCATGGTACTGGTACCAAAACTGGTATATAGACCAATGGAACAGAACAGAGGCCTCAGAAATAACACCACACATCTACAACCATCTGATCTTTGACAAACCTGACAAAAACAAGCAACAGGGAAAGGATTCCCTATTTAATAAATGGTGTACACTTATACAAAAATTAACTCAGATGGATTAAAGACTTAAACATAAGACCTAAAACCATAAAAAGCCCTAGAAGAAAACCTAGGCAATACCATTCAGGACATAGGCATGGGCAAAGACTTCATGACTAAAACACCAAAAGCAATTGCAACAAAAGCCAAAACTGACAAATAGGATCTAAGTAAACTAAAGAACTTCTACACAACAAAAGAAACTATCATCAGAGTGAACAGGCAACCTACAGAATGGGAGAAATTTTTTGCAATCTACCCATCTGACAAAGGGCTAATATCTAGAATCTACAAGGAACTTAAACAAATTTACAAGAAAAAAACAAACAACCCCATCAAAAAGTGGGTGAAGGATATGAACAGACACTTCTCCAAAGAATACATTTATGCGGCCAACAAACATATGAAAAAAAGCTCATCATCACTGGTCGTTAGAGAAATGTGGTTGTTTTTTAAAGCATCCATGAAACAGTTTCTTGTTTTTATCTTTTTAATTATTATAATAAAACAATGTGTATATTTTAATTTTGTTGTACTTCATATCAATTTTTCTATATACATTAACTTGTTTAATTTTCAAAACCACTTTCCAAGGTATTATAAAAACCAGACTTAGACTAAATGAGATCTTTAGTGATATGGTTTGGATCTGTGTCCCCACCCAAATCTCATGTGGAAATGTAATCCCCAATGCTGGAGGTGGGGCCTGGTGGGAGGTGGTTGGATCATGGGGCAGAGTACTTATGAATGGTTTAGCACCATATCCCCTTGGTACTGTATAGTGAGTGACTTCTCAGGATATTTGGTTGTTTAAAAGTGTGTGGCACCTCCCCTCTTCCTCCTGCACTGGCCATGTGTGCTGTTCACTCCCCATTTGCCTTCTACCATGATTGTAAGCTTCCTGAGGCCTCCTCAGAAGCTGAGCAGAAGCTAGCCTGCAGAACTGTAAGCCGATAAAACCCCTTTTCTTTATAAATTATCCAATTTCAGGTAAGTTTTTATAGCAGTGCAAGAACGGACTAATACATTTAGTACTATTTGGATCTATATGATATCAACTTTGTATGAATATGATCGCTCATGATGAGGCCACATATCTGCCCCACTCTGTCCAAAGCAAAATACTTTTATTTAGGATACATACACAAGGGGTGAAATCCATGAAAGAAAGAGGGAAAGAAAGAACAAAATAATATAAAATTTAGGAAAATAATTTATTCAGCAGGAGTGAAGGAAGCAAATGCAGCAATGAAGGAAAAGTTTATGAAATGTTTCCGAAGTATGAATTGCTTTAGTACCAACTCAAGAACACATTTAAGAAGTTGCATATCTTGTCAGCTTCTTTCATTTTTTCTAAGTGGGATGATTGAGGAAAGTGGAAATATCAATGCAAGTGTTCACTCCAAAATGTTGCCAGGAAATAAAGTTTCCTAGATAAGATTTTTAAAATTGATCAAATCTAATAAATAATTGCCTTGTGCTTCAGTTCGATCTTAGATTAAAGTGCTGCCAGATCTGAAAAGTTTAAGTATTTATTAAAACTAATATCAATACTCATGTTACCTTTTTATACATAACTCAGGGAGTTAGGAGACGATTCTTTCTCATTATTTATTAGAATCTCCATCCTGTCTCACATTTCTTTGGGTTCTGTACTCAAAAAAACCACTAAAAAGCAGTAGCATCAAAAAAAGTGAAACAAGTAGCATCAACTGTTGCTGATGTCTTCCAAGAAAACTGTACTTTTTAATCTAGGGTTCCCCCAAGCTGAAAAACTCTTTTTATACCAGAACAATGTCATACTATGTCATACTATGACATAAGTTAATGCGTAGACCAGATACAAGAAGAGAAGCCATGCCATTATTTTTCTACTCATTCTTTTTGCTATTTAAAAAATTCCCATGCACATAAACTTGTAAAAAAAAGGCTAAGAATATCTGCCATTTAAAATTGGGAACCAATTTTGACTTTGGCTAAAGACACGGTGATATTTACTAATGGTAGATTAGCTTTATTATTTCTTACCTTTCAGCAAATATCTTCTAAGGAAATAATTACCATATTGTGAACAAAATATTTTCTATATATTTATATAATTTTTATTGTTTATCTTCATCTACATATTTTCTAAAATACTACTCATTTTTTTACTAGATGAAGAAAGAATAATTATTCTAGTCTATGATATGTTTTTAAAAGATATTATGACATTTATTTGTTAATTAACTAAACATTCTTTAAAAATCAGCTGCCTCTAATCTCAAGTTTAACAAAGATGACATTTTTTTTGCAAACTTCTAAAATACTTAACTATCAGAGGAGTATAATTTAGCATTTTCTAACACAATATGCAGTTAAATACATCCCCTACAGACATTTCTGTTCCTTGTTGTATGATTTAATCAAAAGAAATATATGTTGACCTTTGTGATATTCAAATATTGTCTAAATATTCACACACACTCATATGTTAATTGACAATAGATTTCCAGTAACTTCTTGAATGTTCTAAGAATTTTGTGAGCACCAATTTTTTTCAATGCAGTATTATCTGATAGAAGGATAGGAACTTTAGATCCAAAATGACTGGGCTGTTATTACTGCTTCTTAATTCATATACTACTTAATTGTTGAAAATTAAACTTCTCTCCCCTTGCCTTCATTTGGGCCTCTAAAAATATGAATTACACTTATAATTGTAAATATTTGAACCCAATCAATCTTGTGAAAGAAAAGGGGAAATTGTGTTCATGTGAAGCAAGTTTTCTAAGATACCTGATAAACCTCAAGAACAGTCATGTAGCTGAGACTCCGGATGAACTGATGTCAAGTCCTGGAGCACTGCAAAGAGGCGAGCAAGTCACTCAACCTTTAAGTTGTGTATCATTTGCTGTGCATTATTCTTCAACTCTAGAGTGTCATTTTTAGCTTATAAGTATACATGGGCAGAAAAATGCCCCTTAAAAACTCAGCTGTAAATTTTATTAATGTACAAATATGTTTAAACTTAGGCTAAACTTTCCTGCCTCAATTTCAAATGCTCAATTCATAGACAATTATTGACTGATTTTGTTCAAGTGATCACCCCTGGACCAAACCTCCTGGGGCCAGAGCATCAACTTCAAAAACCAAACACCGCATGTTCTCACTCATAGGTGGGAAATGAACAATGAGAACACATGGACACAGGAAGGGGAACATCACACACCAGGGACTGCTGTGGGGTGGGGGGAGGGGGGAGGGATAACATTAGGAGATATACTTAATGCTAAATGACGAGTTAATGGGTGCAGCACACCAACATGGCACATGTATTCATATGTAACAAACATGCACGTTGTGCACATGTACCCTAAAACTGAAAGTATAATAATAATAAAATTAAAAAAAAATTTTACGAACAGTTGGCTTCTGCTGCAATCAAATGAACAAAGTAGAATTAGGTGAGAAAAGATACTTAAATAGAAAAGGATGCCTCATTTTACAATAGTTGCTTAATACTGTCAAGAAGCTACTGTGAAAGTTGAAAACAGTAGGTGTGATGTCTGGCTAGTAGTTGTTATTACACTTACATATAAACATTGCCATTCCAGTTAGGTAGCTTCTTGTATCACCCTTCTGAAGTGACATAGTACTTTCTTTAGCAGTTTAATAGACTTCAGCAAACCGAATATTGACCCAAGAGACTTAAGAATAACTTAGAAATTAGATATAATTCCATAGAGTAAGAAAAGGAATAGAGCACCATAGTAGATACAATGTGGTGATTGAGAAGACCACACTTGGGAACACACTTGAAAAACTTCCTGTGATTTATCTAACAATTATTTAGATGTATATTTTAAGGGAGGCTGGAAGTCCTGTAATATTAAGCAGGCACAGAAAAAGAGAAATACTGCTTTATAAATGATATTGTTGTAAATGCATTCAGATTGGCAGAAGTAGTTCTGAGTTAGTTTGGCTAAGAAACACCTATAAACATAGATAACAACTGCTGTGATATAGAGATCAACATTAGCTCTTATCTTTTTGTGCACTCAGCTAAACTACAATTCAAAAATCTTGCTTCAAGCTGGAAACTGTGGCTATGTTCTAGACAAGGGTAAAAATGCCCAATCCTGGCAATATAATATATTACATGCCATTATCTGCTTGGTATGTCTAGGTTTTTGAGGGTCTAGAAGTCAGCAGGGTCACATAGTACAAGAAATCTCTCCCTTGGTTCCTGCTTATTGCAGTCACTCGGGGTACCTAATAAGGAACAACCTAGCACGTGTAAAAACTAAACCTTTATTATGCTAAACCACTGAAACTTGAGTTGCCTGTTTCTACATCTAATGTTTATCATGGAAATGGAAAGAGGTTTATAACGTAAAGTAGAATAAAACTTCCAGAAGTTAGAACCAAAAAACAAAGAGATAAAAAATGGGGGCACAAATAAATCAAATTAGAGATCTAAAAATCTAAAAAAAGAGATCTAAAAATCCAATCAATAGGTGTTCTCAGAAGAGGAAAGATAATAAAGTAACAAAATATTTATTTTATATTTTACTTTATTTTATATATTCTCTCTTAACTCCTTATGCTTTTCATTGAAAATTGTTAAAATTGAGGAAAGTACAAAGAAAAAGCATTCAGCACCCTATCTCCCCAAAATAGCTACTGCTAATATTTGGCATTTTTTCTTTCACTTATTGTTTGAGGCTTAACTCTACTATACTGTATATACTATACTATAAGGATTATAGTATGCACATAATATTAATCCTTTTTCTTAACATTATAACATATACAATTGTCTTTATGATAAATTTTTTGTAAGTATAAATTTAACAATTAATCATCTCAGTAATGCCAATAATGTATTTAACAATTTTACTTAAGGCTGTGAATTTATTTTTTATATACCACATTTAATGCTGCATTAAGTGTCTTTATACATTAACATGTTTTGGGAAAATTAACATGACAAAATTATCAGAAATGGAATGATCTCATTTTTGAAACTATAATTCTTACTTCCCAAAATACGTACATCTAATCACTAATATTAACACCTTTCCATAAGCATGCTTTGATGGTGGCAATTAGCAGAGTACAGACCCTTATCAGTGGATATGACCTCCACATATGTTAGGGTTTCAGTTGTGTCCCCCTAAATGACATTAAAGCCCCAATCACCAATAATTTGAAATGTAATGTTATTTAGATATAGGGTTGTTGAAGACTTAAATAGTTAAAATAATGTCATACTGGAGTAGGATAGGCATTGAATCTCATGTGATTGGTGTCCTTATAAGAAAAGAGGAAGAGAGACACATTACTAGATTTAAGTTCTGCAGCTATAAGCCAAGGAATACCAAGGCTTGCAGGCAATCCATCAGAAACTGTAATGAAGCAAAAAAATTCTCCCAAACTACTATCAGGGAGAGCATGGCCTTGACGACATCTTGATTTTGGATATCTAGTCTCTAGAACTGTATCACAGTACATTTGTATTGTTTTAAAACACTGGACTTGTGGTCGTTTGTTATGACAGCTCTGGGAAACCAGTGCGACTTGCTCATTCTTGCATGTACACCATCTCACACTCCTACTCCCCCATCCTCCAATACAATCCCTATCCAACTTTCTTCTACTTTATTGTTAGTACTCTTCTACCCATTCTTCTCGTTTATAGTATTGACTCAAGCTAATTCTTTATATTTTATTCTTTGGGCTGACTTGGATCTTGCCACCCAAGTACTTTCCCAGGCAGAATTTCAGTTTTCTTCAAAACCTCCAGCATTCTTTCATGCCTTATTCATTTCTAGGACAGCAAGTATCTTCTTCCATTTTCTGATTCTTTAAAAAAAATCTTGATATCCTTCTTTTATTGATTTCTTCATTTAACCTTTTTTATTTAATCACCTCTTATCTTTAAATATCTTTTCTCATTCTCCAAAAGTCTTTTCTAACTTTACATAAACATTCATTGAATCAGTATTCAAAAAACCTCCTCACATTTACATTTTATTTTAGTATCCTTCTAACAAAAAAATAAAATTTACATAACGTTAGAAAAAATATGGGAGGTTCTAGTAAATTTATTATGAAAATATCGTTTTTATATATGAGGGGAAAATATCTTACAGCTACTAGGGATCAGTACTGAGCTTATTCAATGAGTTATAGTTTGGGTTAAGCTGTTGTTTACATTTGAAGACTTCATTTTTTTCAACTGAGATGTTTAAAAATGAATTTTAATAATAAACTGCCAAATTATTCATTTTAGTTGATTTATAGTAATGTTTAGAGGACTTAGAAAGTTGATTAAAATAAGTTGCTGTTGCATTTGTCATCCAAACCTATAAATTTTGTAGTGCTTTAAAAATTTATTTGCTCAAATAAACTAAGTTTTTTGTTTGTACTCATTCAGGGGTGATGTAAAGAGGAAAGGGAAGGCAGCTGCTCCATAAATTTTATCAAGCCTCAAGGCATCAAATATACAATCTAAGTGAAAGTAGTTGTTTTCTAGGCAAATGCATCTTCTAGATAAGCCTCTTAGTCTCTCTTCTACCACCATTACCCATACCTATACTCTTTGGATATAGAAATTCTTAAGTCCCCACTTATGTTATTCAGCTTTTCTCAAAGGTGATAAAGACTCTGACTGAACTTTGCTTAGTCTCCTCTGAGCTCTTTTTCACTAGACCTCAACCCTGGGCTTTATGTTCTTCCTTGTAGAATCCAGTTTTAGCAGTAATCCTACTAAATTGATGTAGTGAGAATTCCCACATTCGGTATCTAATCAAATCCCTCATCCCTCATCCTTGTTATCTGATCACGCTGCCCCTCCTTTAGCAGGAATCCTGTCAAGTCAGTTAAGCCAGAATCCCCCTTACCCTTGATATTTCTTCTTAGTAATTTTCCATCCACTGACCCTCACCCTACTCCTTGGCTATAAATTCCCATTTATCCCCATTGTGTTTGGAATTGAGCCCAGTACTATACTGAGGCATCTTTTCTCCTACTGGAATCGTTTTGTTTGTTTGTTTGTTAATAAAATGTATCTTCACTATTCTAACTTCTGTCCAGCTCTGGTTTTCTTTAACAAAAGTAAGGCATTATTTAGAAATATCTAAAAAGGGGAGTGATATATTTGCTGTAAACACATTATTTTTTCTTGTAAATAACTTAGGCCTTGCTGAGAGACAATTTTCCGTGCATCTCATGTTTCTAAACAGTCCAGGTCCTCTTAAAGTCATTTACTGCCAGCTTAAGAATGTTTACACAGAGAGAGAGACATTGCAGGATAGTAATGCTGAGGAATATCTTACTACCTGCTGAGGTCCAAGAGGTAAAAATATAGAGCTCTCCTTCCCTAAGTAAATTCCAGAATCATGATAAGTCTCTCTCTTTCTCTGGAGGGGAGAATGTAGCCATTAGGCTTCTTAATTTCGGGATGGGCAATGCACTTCAGTACATGTGCAAGTACCATCTGTCCCATACCATGTTCTGTTTTTGAGATTAGAGCTTGGGGTACTGAAGCAAGCTGTTGCTTTGGCTTCTGATTTTGCAATGAGTAATATACTGTCTTTGTCTCTGAACCAGAGGCAGACATTTTATGTGCACACACACATGTGTATATATACATATTAATATATGTATTATATGTATCTATATAAACATTTGTATACTATATGTTTATATATACTACAGACACACACACACACACACACACAGTGGGAAGCAAATTTGTTAGCACCTAAGTAGATTAAAAACTCAAACTCTTCTGACTTAACTTTCTGAATTAACAGGTCTCTGTTACCTTGTCCATAATACTGATACAGGTTTAAAATTGCTTTTGGCAAATTTGTAATATGGACTGTACATTAGATCATCATATTTTATAAAACTAAATTTTCTGATTTTGAAAATGTGCTGTGGTTATGGAAGAGACTGTTCTAGTTCTTAGAAATGCACACTGAAGCATGAACGAGTAAAGGGGCATGATGTCTGGAACTTACCTCAAGTGATAGAGACAACATAATTCAAAAGAAAAAGATACTAATAAAATAAAAGTAGCAAATGGTGAAACTGAGTGAAGATATAAAGGAGCTCCCCAAAAGACCACCAGAAAAGCTTATTGATCAGCTACAGCTCCTGCATTAACAGAGAATGCCACTTTGACCGAGTCTTAGTAGTATCTCAAAATGAGTAAATTAAGAGGATAAATAAGGCAGGTTTTGCCAGGTGTGAAACTGTTTAGAATGGAAAGGAACTGATGATAATAAATTGCCTTTGGATTGGCAAGCACAGCAATGAGTAAACTACAGGTTTTAAGTAATCTGTTATATTTGTTTACAGTCATATCTCCCTCGAGTAGTTATTTCGTGGAGAAGCAGCTAACATTTTTTGTTTGATCCCAGTATTAACACTGGGGCAGAGAAGCATGTTGGTTTCAGTTACCATCTTGCAAATTTTTAACACATTTGAATCATAGCAAAATAAAAATTTTTTAAAATGCACATGATCCTGAGCTATGTATGTAGTCATTAGGGGTAAAATATTTAAAAACTGGAAAGGCTAAGAATAGAGACTGAGAAACTAAATGATGAACAGTTAAAAGCCTCTATGAGTTTAGTCGTCATAATTTTATGTTCAAACAATATGATACTAGCATAATGCATCAACTACATTTTTCTCAGTAGTTAACTCGAATTACTCATTAAAGCGGTCTACAATCCCTGTACTTTCATGAACAATTTCTTTTGTTTTATGCAGAAGTCAGAAATCAGGCATGAGTGCACAAAAAACATACATTGCAGGAATACATATAATGTCATATAAAACTATAAATGACTCAGAAATAACACCACACGTCTACAACCACTTGATCTTTGACAAACCTGACAAAAACTAGCAATGGGGAAAGGATTCCCTATTTAATAAATGCTGCTGGGAAAACTGGCCAGCCATGTGTAGAAAGCTGAAACTGGATCTCTTCCTTACACCTTACACAAAAATTAATTCAAGATGAATTAAATTTTAAATGTTAGACCTAAAACCCTAAAAACTCTAGAAGAAAACCTCGGCAATACCATTCAGGGCAAGGACTTCATGACTAAAACACCAAAAGCAATGGCAACAAAAGCCAAAATAGACAAATGGGATCTAATTAAACTAAAGAGCTTCTGCACAGCAAAAGAAACTACCATCAGAGTGAACAGGTAATCTAGAGAATGGGAGAAAATTTTTGCAATCTACCCATCTGACAAAGGGCTAATATCCAGAATCTACAAGTAACTTAGACAAATTTACAAGAAAAAAACAACCCCACCGAAAAGTGGGCAAAGGACATGAACAGACACTTCTCAAAAGAAGACATTTATGTAGTCAACAGACACATGAAAAAATGCTCATCATCACTGGTCATCAGAGAAATGCAAATCAAAACCACAATGAGATACCATCTCACACCATTTAGATGTCAAGAATATCAGCAACCATAAATACATTATAAGGTTTCTTCTTTCACTTTCCACAATACTTTTAAGTTTATGAATTTGCTGGGTGAAGATGCTCAATGATATTAAAATGTATCATAAGACTCAAGAAAATCAATGTTATCATCTTAAGTTTTAAAATATCTTGGCATTTCCCTGCCATGATTGTACAAATGTGTAAGTTTTATACTGAGGTCACAATGATCCCAAATATGAAAGTCCAATATTCTATTTTCAAGCATCCCCAATATGCTATTTTACAACTTATGTTTATATACCAATATGTGTTTATATGTAAATATTTATATAATGCCACACACATATCACCAGCTATTTCATATATTATAAAATATAATTTCTAGCAATGAATACTCAAGATATTAATGTCTTCAAAATTAACAGGCAAAACAAATTATTCCTAACCCATCATATATAATGTTTCCCTCTTTCTCTCTCTCTCTCTCTATATATATACACACACATATGTAGCCATATGCTTCAAGAGGCAAATTTCTCAGACCTATTTTTTATGTCACCTTCTGCTCTTTAATATGTTTACTTCCTCAGAAGTTGAAGTACCAATTCTCAGCTACTTAAATATTTTCTAATGTTAGAGGGGAAACAAGCAAAAGCATTGTGTAAAAGATGCACAATCAAGCTTTTTTTGAAATGGATGGGCACGGATTCTGGAGCCTCATTTGCATTTTTCAAAACCACATTTACACATTTTCCCGTGGCATGAATCTGTGGATCTGTGGGGACATGTTGGTATTACACTTTTTAAAGTAGGATCACAGAAATAGATCTATAAATAATTGAGAAAACGGAGCTGGCCTAAACCACAATAATATACTGTATTCATAAGTAATATGTCTGCACTTATATATTTCTAGTGATGTAGAATTTTTATGCTAAATTCATAAAATAACAGTCACATTAAAGATTGTCTCGATCACCACCAGTCTACCAGGTTTATCCCTAATAATTTATTCAGCTAGATCTATTTTTAATAGTTTGTCAAGACAAACAGTTTTGATTTTTTAAACCATATAGTCCTTTAAAAAACAGGCAGTAGTAAAATATATTTTAACAAATCCACTTCTAACTGATGAGGCAAATTTCAGGTGCTAGATCTCCTGTGTGAGTTTAGACATATTATTTAACTTTGTGATGGTTCTTTTTATTTGTCTTTAAATAAGGCTGCCTGTTAGTAGCATAATTAAATTATAGTTAAGAGGAAGGCTGGAGCAGACTTAGAATCCATGTTCTGATATGTACTACCTATATGACTTTAGCAAGCACAAGTATCCTTGTGCCTTGGTATTTTCATCTAAGAAAAAATTCCCTACCTCATAGGGGTATTATGAGCATTAAATGAGTTAACTCATGTAACCATTGAAAATAGTGCCTCTTCTATAATAAATACTCAATAAACACTGATAGTTAATTAACCAGCATATGTGTATTGCAGACATGAATGCTACACAGCATTTCTTAGATAATAGAAACAGCCACACTCATATATTGTTTACGGGAATCAAATTTTAAAATGTGTTACTTTTTAATTAGCTAGTAAATTTATAGGAATTTATCTCATAGAACTTATTCACACAAGTTTGCAAAGATAAATGCCTAAAATTGCATTACTGATAATATTAAAATATGGGAAAATAAATTTTCACATTAAAAATATCAAAAATCTTGTCAATCCTATAGTTAGTTAACTTGGAGTTGATGCAAAGATGATAAAAAGTCTACATATGTTGTGAATAAGGGAAATACCGAATAACATGATCCCATTTAGGAAATATGCATGTGTAAAAACAGGTAATTTCAGAACACTATTTTATAATAACAACAAAACCATTCAATATATCAACTAACCCATATAGAAAAATGTCTAGCATAGCAGCATACTATATTCCATAGAGCCAAAACTAGGTATCTTTGGTCAGAGAAATGCATGAAATTATGGTTGTCTATTTTATATATGCCTGTATTATTGAACTTTTAATATTAAACATTATTTTCATAATAACAATAAAATTTGATGTTAAATCTACTGAAAAACCATGATAAGCAATGTACAAATAACAGTTTGGGGGTTTAACCAAATCACTGTTACTCTAATGTCAAAAATTAATGTGTTCATTTTTACTTCTTACTTTTACCTAATCAATCATGGTGAATTCAGCCTATCCACTGCTTCCAAAGTACCTTCACTATACCCACATTTATAGCTTTGTTCATACTGCTATACCTGCCTGCACTTTTCTTCTCTATTCAAATTTTGTCTTATATTTTTACCACACACTCTTTATGAAGCTTCATTCACCTGTTTAATTAACAATCCTTTAAATCCCTTTGAAATTTCTTGCTCTGCCTTTCAGTTTGACTGCCATATCTCTTAAATTGCAATACTCTATTGCTGTATCAGCTTGTATATTTATATATATGTAATGTGTAATATAATATATATATTCTTCCTACTTGTTGGGTACCTCTTTGAGGGGGTACCTATTATTAATAACTCTATTTCTTTATTTCCTCACAAGATCATCCATAATTGTGTCTGCATAATGCACAGTTGGAATTGCTTACTTAATTGATTGATTGACAGAGTAATTATAACGTGAATAGAATAATGGTCATTTTAGCCAATATTTACATATTGAAGAAAATTATTCCCAAAGTGACAAAAAAGTGCAGATTCAAAATTTCCTGTTGCCTGAAGAAAGAAATAATGAGGTCTCAGTCTACAGGGAAAAAATCTTAAAAAGTCATTTTTGCAGAGTGCTTCTAGCAAAATAGACTTTATCTATGCTCCTGAGAAGTCCCTAATATCCAGGAAATCAGGAGACTTAAGAAGTCCCAGAACATTCTTCAAGGTTTGGCCTTGCCTGGAGCAACTTGGTGGAAGTTACACCAGCCGTGGCTGTTGTCTAGTAGGCAAGGTCATATTTTATTATTTTTTAAAAGTGTTTTGATTTTTTAAGCAAAACATTTTTCCTTTGAGAAAAGAGCAGTAAGGAAATGAACTGTGTATATTTGTTTACTATATGAGCCAGCCATTGTACTCATACCAAGAATGCAGAAAGCAATATATAAACTCTGTAAATATCATGGTTAAAAACTAAGCTGTAGACCACACACATCCCCACAAAAAAATTAAATATGAAATTAAAACCTAATATGAGGCATCAGAAATAATAGGTGAACTCAATCTACAGGATTACAAGGTATTTAAAGCATAGCATCTTGGTACTGAAATAAGTGATACAAGAAGAAAATATTTAATGTCAAAAGAAATCACCCTCTAAAAAAATTAAATACATGTGTTTCTGATCATGAAAACTACTTGTGTCTAGTCATAGATTCTTTATTCATTTACATTTAATGAAAAGAAACTTATAAAATGACTGTATTGATACTCATTTTAGAAATGAGAAAATTGAGGCCCAGAAAGGTTAATGGACAAAAACAGTTAGTAGTAGAATTTGTTTCAAGATCTCCCTATTCCATGTTGTCTTCAAGCATCTTTCATGGCCAAATGTTGTTGAACTCATCCAAAATATTACCAGAAGACCTGTTAATAAAGTAAAGCTAAATTTATTAGGTCTTATTGCAGTAAGGAAGCACACTATTTTGACAGTGTCTCAAAAGGGGAGAAAGAAGAGCTTTTCCATTTGGTAAGTGCGTTAATAATGCACATCTTTCTAGGTGTTGAACTTATTAGGATTGGGCAAAGTTTGTGATATAATAGCTTAGGATTGGTGGACACAATGAAGTAACTATTTTAAAATGAGTCTTGATAAGCAAGCTATACTTGACAAGTAAGCTCTGTGTCCGCTACCAATAATTCTGGTAATTTTTTGAAAAAAATTGTGTGATAAAGATATTTATTGGTTTACAGTCTTACCTTTCTCATGCAAAGTTTTCCTGGAACACACAACTAAGTCGTGTTGAAGCCGGTAATCTACAATCTTATGTAAATTATGTTAACATATGATCTCAATTCTCAGTTCTAATTTATGATCATTCTTCAGCCCAAGACGGAATTAGATTGGAAATGTAATCTAATCATTCCAATCCACACCATGTTTTGAAGAATCATCTGCACACATCAGGTTTCCAGTCACAGTCGTTTCAAATACTACATGTCAGATTTTCCTGCTCATTTTTGTTGGATAATTCTATATTGGAACATTTAATCAGACAATAGGTGGTTAATAGCATTTTAAAGCTATTTCGAACATTGAAGCACAGACCAATGTAAGAAAAATAATTATAAAAAAATTAAACTAAGACAACAGATCCCATTCCTAATCCAAAAAAGCTCACAAAAGACCATATGGATGTAATAGCCAAATTACTAATTCTCATAAATTATGTTGTTTTCTGGATATGATTGGTACTATTTCAAACTCACATATAAGCAGTGACATAACATTGTTCCTCTTAAATATATGGTGGTATTCCTTTTGGTATATGCCTAGTAGTAGGATTGCTGGGACAAGTGATATTTCTGGTTCTAGATCCTTGAGGAAATGGTTGAACTAATTTACATTCCCACCAACAGTGTAAAAGCGTTCCTATTTCTCCACAGCCTTGGCAGCATCTATTGTTTTTTGACTTTTTAATAATCCCCATTCTGACTGGCATGAGATGGTATCTCATTGTGGTTCTGATTTGCATTTCTCTAATGATCAGGGATGTGATGTTGAGCTTTTTTTCATAAGTTTGTTGGCCACATAAATGTCTTCTTTTGAGAAGTGTCTGTTCATTTCCTTTGCCCACTTTTTAATGGGGTTTTTTTTTTTCTTGTAAATTTGTTTAAGTTCCTTGTAAATTCTGCATATTAGACCTTTGTCAGATGGGTAGATTGCAAAATTTTTCTCCCATTCTGTAGGTTGCCTGTTCACTCTGATGATAGTTTCTTTTGCTGTGCAGAAGCTCTTTAGTTTAATTAGATCCCATTTATCAGTTCTGCTTTTGTTGCAACTGCTTTTGGTGATTTCATCATAAAATCTTTGCCCATGCCTATGTCCTGAATGGTATTGCCTAGATTTTCTTCTAGGGTTTTTATGATTTTAGATACATATATTTATTGCAGCACTATTCACAATAGCAAAGACATGGAGCCAATCTAAATGCCCATCAATGTTAGCCTGGATAAAGAAAATGTGGTACATATATACTACGGAATACTATGCAGCCATAAAAATGAATGAGATCATGTTCTTTGCAGGGACATGGATGAAGCTGGAAGCCATCATCCTCGGCAAACTAACAGAGGAACAGAAAAGCAAACACCACGTGTTCTCACTCATAAGTGAAAGCTAAACAATGAGAACACAGGGACACAGGGAGGGGAACAACATACACCTGGGCTTGTTGCAGAGTGGGGAAGAGGAGGGAGAGCATCAGGACAAATGACTGATGCATATGGGGCTTAACACCTAGGTGACGGGTTGATAAGTGCAGCAAACCACCATGGCACACATTTACCTATGTAACAAACCTGCGAATTCTGCACATGTATCCTGGAACTTAAAAAACAAAAAACAAAAGACATTTGTGATTGTGAGCAGTGAATATTATGTTTGGGGGCTGCTCTGTTTTGAAATACTACCTTCTTGGTCTCACAGACTAGTCCTTGGGTGAAAACTTCTACAAGCTTACTGACATTGTCTACCTGTCAATTCTGCCAATCCTCAAACCATAACCTGCTGGATTTTCACAACTCTTTATGCTTTGTGCAAAGCATAATATGAAGAAGCTTGAGAATAGAAGTAGGCCAACCAGATTTTATCTTAAGATTCTGGAATCAACATAATTATTACTTTTTTTGAGATGGGGAGATTGTGGGCCAAATGAAATAAAGTTTATGATTAGGAAGGTCCAGAAGAGGAGATGTTGAAAGAAATGTTAAATCACATTCCTCTACATATTTTGATTCACAAGTAAGATGATTTGTCATTATGTCTTAGTTAGGTTATATGTAAGTGTGACGGCTTCAGAAAAGCAGGAAATCCATTGTCTGCAGTAGCAAAGGAGACCGGGAAATATCTTAATTGCCTCCTAGTTTATATCTCACAAGTAAAGAATATACTCCCTTGGGATAAATTACCTTAATTAATGCACTCATTTCTGACTAAATTGTAACTCTTTTTGGAAATATTATGTTGTTTCTGAGTTAAAACATGAAATATATAGATAAAATCATAATTAAGGATCATCTCATCTTTATAACATGCACAAAGTCATCCAGCTATTTATTGGATAAGGATAGATTTACAGGGAAATTTACAATCTTTATGCTCACGAGTCTGGACATGTAAAGAGTAGGAAGGTGCCTCCATAAATCTTTCAAGAATAACTATTCTGATATATTGTTGATTTCTTTTTTGTTTTTGTTTTGAGAGGGGTCTCACTGTGTCACCCAGCCTGGCATACAGTGGCAACTTCCACCTCCCAAGCTCAAGACATCCTCCCACCTCAGCCTCCCAAGTAGCTGGGACTATAGGCATGGGCCACAATGCCTGGCTAAATGTGTATTTTTTGTAGAGGTGGGATTTTGCTGTATTGCTCAGGCTGATCTCCAACACCTAGGCTCAAGCAATCCTTTTGCCTTGGCTTCCCAAAATACTAGGATTACAGCATTGTGGCATGAGCCACCATGCCCAGCTCTGACATACTGTTGATTTTCTTAGGGAAAAAACAAATATTGGCAATCCCAATTTAATGGACCACAAAAAAAGGGGAACACAGATCTATAATTATATAATATATAGTTTTGGGTGGTACTGAAGATAAAATAACATCAGGTTGAATACCATAGGAAAATGGAGGATAATTATATTATTTTTGGCTCTAAAGTCCTGAACACATCAATATTCTTATCAATTGGGTTCAACTACGTGAAGAATGTGAGTTCGGCATAGTTGACTATGCATTTTAGCCCTTTCTTCGCTGACAGTTCTAAAAGGTATCCTGCACACAGGTAGAATGCATGGTTTTACATGAGGCTTCTTTCATTCATATCAAATCTCAGTGAAAATTTGCCCAGAGTCTGGCATTCCATGGAGATCTGGAATTTGGTCATGATTTGAACACAAAGATATAATATAGTCATTGCCAAACTAACTAGGACCTGATTATGAATAATGAAATCCCAGAAATCTTTTTAAAAAGATCATTTAGGAGAATATATAATTTGACAACTCTATTTACATAGCAAATTCCTACTTATTAAGGACTACATGTGGTGTCATAAAGGAAAAAATAATATTAGAGTCCAAGGGTGATATTTATGAGCTAATATTGGGGAATAGTTTATGGATTACTAGAAATACCTCCTGGCTGTGTAACTGACACTGAGGGAGAGGTTGTGTGAGATTTTCAGGGGTTTTGATGAATATTATGTTCTTACTATCAATATAAATCTACAAGATTTTCATTAATGTTCAGAGAAAATTCTCCTAACACATTTAATAGTTTAAAATTCTGAATCCATTATTAAATGTTGCCTGGGTAAAAAAGTAAATAAGTGAATAGTATTATTAATCTTTTAAAATTTAGCCATTCTAGTCCTTGGAATAATCTTTAATTGTGATCTTCATTTACTAATGGTATTGAGCAAAAGTATATGCACTTATTACTAATGGTAATTACTAATGGTATTCAACAAAAGCATATGCACTTATTATCAATTTATATGTTTCTTTCAGTAAAGTGTCTATATCTTAGAAGAGTTGGCACAAATAGAAAGCACATAATATAGCAGAAATGAGCAAAAATTAAATATATAAATAGAAACACAAGTGCACCATAGAAGGAATACATGCCTTAAGAAACAAAAATTATTAAATATAAAAGCTATCAAAAAATCTAACTTATCAGTATAGATACAAAATTTCTTAATAGAATGTTAGCATTCCAAACTCAGCAATTTAAAACTGTCGATCCTCAACTTGATTTTATAAAAAGAATACATATTTGCTTAATTTTTAAATCAATTTTAGCCACATTTACATATTAAAGATGAATATGACTATCTTAATATATATAGACAAAATACGCGATAAAAATCACCAGACTTTAATGGTGAAAGCCTATAGAAAACTCAGAATATACTAGAACTCCCTTAATTTAATTTTTAAAAAGTGCCCACCAAAGAAACTTCATACATTTTCCTCACTGAATAATAAAATTTTGTAAGCCAATTTTGAAGGATAATGGACCAGGTAAGCTTTATTGGTTCACTTCTGCTATATACTATAGTGAAACGCCTAACCCATAAAGTAAAGAGCAAAAAAGAAATGAAAAGTATGAGGCTCGGGAAAGAGGACAAAAGTCATTATTTACTGATAATATGTAGGATATATAAAAATTTAAACAGGTTTACAAATTGTTTTGATTATAATCCAGTCAGATTTGTGACTAAAATTTAATATACAAACCCAATTTTATGTTTACATACAGCAATAACATAAAAAAGAAAAAAATACCATAAAGGCATTATATACCTAGGAATAATTCTAACACCACCACAAATGCAAGACCTCTAATTCAACACAGTAAACCATAAAATAATATTGATATAATTTGAGACTCTGTCTCAAAAAAAAAGAAGATAGACTCTATATATACATATAGAGAGAGTGTATCTATCTATATATATATAGTTTAAAGACTCTATTTTAAAAATAATGGTTCTCAAATGCATCAATAAATTTTAGCCCCTTGTAATAGGAATCATGTAACATTGTAGAGATGGTGAAACTCTGAAATTTATATGGAATTTACAGGAATAATAGCTAGAACCACTTTGAAAAAACACAAGGGATGGCCGCCTCTCCACTACATATCAACATTTGTTATTATTATCATAATTTAGAGTAGTATTAGTTCAATTAGTACAACAGAGGCCAGATATAAGCTATTTCATAGGTGGTTCAGCAAAGCAAAGGGGAAAAAATGCTTCAACAAATAATTATAGGAAAACTATGTGTATGAGGAAGGTATGAAACAGATTCTAAACTAAAACTGTACATAGTCATTAGATATGGGTAGATTTGAGAGCTAAATGTGAAAGTAAATACAATAAAAGATAAAAAGTAATTTTTAAAAATCTTCATAACTTTGTTGTAAGAAGAATTTGCTTGCTAAGTCCAAGGTCAAGTAGCTGATAGATTTGGTGTCTCGTGAGAGTTTACAGGTGGCCATTTTCTTGATGTGTCCTCATGTAATGAAGAACAGAACAGAGACAGTGAGGGCAACCTCTCTGTCTATTCTTACAAGAACACTAATCCCATTCATGAGGGCTCCACTTTGGTGACCTAATTACATATTAAAGTTGCCAGCTCCTAACATCATTTCATTATCGGTTAGGATTTCAACAAATGAATTTTAGGGAGACGATTGTTTACTCCATAACACTTTAAGATTCTGTCCATATAAAGTTCAAACTGGGAAACAAACACCTTCTTATTTATGCATGTACCCATAGATAGTACCATTCTAAAGAAAACATGGAGTGATAATCAAAAGCCAGTATAATTTTTACCTCTAAGCAAAGTTGGAGGAATTGTAATTGGTAAGTAGCATTCAAAGAAGTAGTTAATTGATAGCAATATTTGCATTAGAATAAAACAAACTATACACTTAATTTTATGCACTCCAGTGTCCATTTGATATATTCTACAGTTTTAATACAGACTCTGCTCTTTATTCTTAAAAATATGTCCAAAATTCATCTTTTCCATCATCATCATGTTTCCTAACTCTTTGTACATACGTGCTTTGTATATATCATAAAACTAATTGCAGAGTTAAGTATTGTCATTTCTGTTTTAACATGCGCACTAAGGCCAAGAGTATTAAATATACTATCACACATTCATTGAACAAGTTTATCATGAAAGAGATTCAAACACAGTACATATTTATTTTTTCAAGACTTGTGTAATTTATCCAATCCTTATTTTTCTCATACATATACTCCATGCAGTATGTTTCCTTTGATCATTGCAAGGAATTCTAATACCTAAAATAAAATTATTCAATCCTGGGAAATAAGGCATAAAAATAGAATAATGCCCTAAGAGAATAAAGTGAAATGAAGTCTCTGTAAAATGTACGGCAAAACACATAATAGAAGATTCAAATGGTAGTGGAAAAAGTGTGAAAGTATCACTTCATTCACAATAAACACAAATTAGCTAAAGGCGCAAAAACTACAGGAACAAAGTGTGAAAAAATAAAGTTTTATAACAAAAGAGAACTCTTTGAAATTTTAACTTTGGCTCTTCACATTGTTAATAATTCAGGCCCTCTATTTATACCAACGTCCTTTCACTAAAGCAAATAATATAACATATACTTAATTGAACACATAAAGTCCAATCAGGTAAGATTTCTTAGATTGAAAACTCTTGGCCTAAGTATTTTGAGCTTACAAATCAGTGACAGGCTTACATAATAAGGACTGAAGTAAGTAATAACCTTAAAGCTATTTAGATAACCATGCAAAAACCAACCAAGAAATTTCACCAATTTTACTCAGGAATTTTGAGACTGAATTCATCCCTTTGTCTTTTGCCCGGTTCTCACAGGCATCACTCATGACTCAAGAATCTTTGTATCAATAGCTTTGTCATTTTCACCCCTGTATCATCACTACCTTTCCTGTCTGTTTCTCATTCTTTCCACATATCACCTCTCATTTTTTTTTCCTGCTGGGTCCTACTGATTATATACTTTCAAACCTGCATTAACAAATTAATTGTAGGCCGGGCACAGTGGCTCACGCCTGTAATTCCAGCACTTTGGGAGGCCAAGGTGGGTGGATCACCCGAGGTCAGGAGTTCAAGACCAGCCTGGCCAAGATGGTGAAACCCTGTCTCTACTAAAAATACAAAAACAATTAGCTGGGCATGGTGGTAGGCACCTGTAATCCCAGCTACTCAGGAAGCTGAGGCAGAGAATTGCTTAAACCTGGGAGGTGGAGGTTGCAGTGAACCAAGATGCTGTGTCTGGAATTGGTGGGTTCTTGGTCTCGCTGACTTCAAGAATGAAGCTGCAGGCAGACACAGTGAGTGTTATAGTTCTTAAAGATGGTGTGTCTGGAGTTTGTTCCTTCAGATGTTCAGCTGTATCCAGAGTTTCTTCCTTCTGGTGGGTTCGTGGTCTCGCTGACTTCAGGAGGGAAGCCGTGGACCCTTGCGGTGAGTGTTACAGCTCTTAAAGGCAGCACGTCTGGCGTTGTTAGTTCCTTCCAGTGGGTTCGTGGTCTCGCTGGCTTCAGGAGTGAAGCTGCAGACCTTCGCGGTGAGTGTCACAGCTCATAAAGGCAGCAAGTCTGGAGTTGTTTGTTCTTTCCGGTGGACTCGTGGTCTCGCTGGCTTCAGGAATGAAGCTGCAGACCTTCTTGCTGAGTGTTACAGCTCCTAAAGGTGGCACAGACCCAAAGAGTGAGCAGCACCAAGATTTATTACAAAGAGCGAAAGAACAAAGCCTCCACAGCATGAAGGGGGACCTGAGTGGGTGGCCGCTGGTGGCGCCAATGGCCTGCTTTTATTCCCTTATCTGGCCCCACCCACATCCTGCTGATTGGTCCATTTTACAGAGAGCTGATTGGTCCATATTACAGAGAGCTGATTGGTCCATTTTGAGAGTGCTGATTGGTGCCTTTACAAATCTTTAGCTAGACACAGAATGCTGACTGGTACATTTACAATCCTTTAGCTACACACAAAAGTTCTGCAAGTCCCCACCCAATAAGCTAGACACAGAGCACTGATTGGTGTGTTTACAAACCTTTAGCTAGACACAGAGTGCTGACTGGTGCATTTACAATGCTTTAGCTAGACAGAAAAGTTCTCCAAGTCCCCACACGTCCCAGAAGCCCAGCCGGCTTCACCTCCCACTGGCACTCGCCCCGGGACTTTGTGGCACCTAGCCTGGGCACTCTGGCAGCCCAGAGGGAGCTCGTCCCAGACAACCAAGAGGAAAGGAGAAGGGAGAAAGAGACGGAGACCCGCCACTGTGGCCAACAACCCCAAGAAGAGGGAACGGTGGTCCACGCACGGGACCCAGCCTCCAATCAAGCCCAGCAGTTGCCGGCTTGCCGTGCCAAGGAGCCTGCCCCCACTGGAACCCGTGCCGGCCCACCAGTGCCACACTCAGCCCGGGCTCCCGCCCGCATCTCTCCCTCCACACCTCCCTGTGAGCAGAGGGAGCTGGCTCCGGCCTTGGCCAGCCCCAGAGAGGGGTCACTATAGTGCAGCAGCGGGCTGAAGGGCTCCTCGAGCACGGCCAGAACAGACGCCAAGGCCCAGGAGCCCCCGAGAGTGAGCGAGGGCTGCCAGCACGTTGTCACCTCTCAACACCACTGCACTCCAGCCTAGGTGACAGAGTGAGACTCCATCTCAAAAAAAAAAAATTATAGTAAAATACATATAAGATGTCATGAACTATTTTAACAGTACAGCTCAGGAGTGTTAAGTATATTTATATTGTTCTGCAACAAGTCTCCAGAAATATTTTATCTGGAAAAACCAGTTAGTCACCAACGAATGTGTAGAAGAGTGATGCAGAAGGAAATAAGCAAGATAATTTTCTGTATTAGGACAATTGAGTCATGTAAAGGCCCAAAATGAAATATAACTTTTTATGCCTCTAGTGGTAAAAGGTGATAACTTTAACAACACAACAGGGTGAATTAACAGGCACTCATGGGAGTATACATTGGCGCAATTGCTTTGATAAAAAATTGGCATCATATTGATATTGACAATTAATATATACTTTCACAGACACCTCATTCTTAGTATGTATATACTCAACAAATCTCTTGCCTATGGACAGGTGAATATTCACAACAGCACTGTTCGAACTAGCAAAAACTTGAAAACAAATCATATACATTGAAAGTATAGTGGATAGTGGCATAGTCACACATTAGAATATTCCACAAAAGAAATGAAATAAAGCTACCAACAACAATGTCAATGACAAATCTTAGCACTGAGTGAATCCTAGCACTGTGTGAGTAAATACATAAGTCTTAGTAAAATATAAATGCCATGTACATTTTAAAAAATTAAAGGAAAACCAAAACAACAGAGAAAAATTTTTCTTAGAATTAAACATATGATAAAATTAAAGAGTAAGACTATGATGTAAGATTAATGATATTAATATATACCTTTAAAATATGATATTATTAAAATGTAATAAGGGATAAAAGATGGGAAAAGATGTATCATACAAACAATAAGCATAAATGACTTGCAATAGTTCACAGCTGAAAATAGCCACACAAATAAACTTGAAAGTGAATAAATGTTTAAAAAATAAAGCAAAATTTTATATTGATAAAAGGGACTGCCAAAGATGCAGATATGGCAATTATAAACATATATGCATGCAACAGCATAGCCTCAAAATATTTGAAATGAAAGTGACAGAATTAAAAGGAAAATTAGGTGTTTCTCTATTAATAGTTAGAAATTTCAATACCCCACTGTCAATACTAGATAGAAAAACTAGGCAGTATATTAAAAAGGAAATATAAGACTTGTACAACACTGTACATTAACTAGATCTAATCTATAGAAAACTCCACCACTAAAAGCAGAATATACATTTTTGTCAAGTGTACAGAAAACCTTCTTAAAGATGAGCCATATACCAGACCAAAACACAAGCCTCACTAAATTTAAAATGGATGAAAAAATACAGAATATGTCCTTTGATCATAATAAAATAATTATACATCAATAACAAGAGGGAATTGGAAAATTAACAAATATGTGGGAATTGAATAAGATACTCTATCAAGAAAGTGAAAAGACAATCCATGGAATGGAAAAAACTACTTGCAAATCATACTTATAAAAAGGTACTTGTATCTAGAATATATGAATACCTTTTACAACTCAATAATAAAAGACAAAAATAATCCCATTAAATAATGAACAAAGAATCTGACTAGGCATTTAGCAAGGATGACATAAAAATGGCCAATATACACATACAAAAAAGATGTGTAACATAATCACCAGGCAAATCTAAATGAAAACCACAATATTGTAACACTTTACACACATGAGGATTTGAAAAATAAAAACATCAGTTAACAAGTATTGAAAAGTATATAGAGAAATTGAAATATCCATCACTCCTAGTATAAATTTAAAATGGTACAGCTGTTTTGGAAAACAGTTTGGCAGTTTCTCAAGTGATTAAACCTAGAGTTACTATGTGATTCAGTAATTCCACTCCTAGGTAAATACACAAGAGAAATGAAAACATATATCTAAACAAAAGCTTGTACATTAATATTTTAACACAATAATAGCCAAAAAGTAGAAGCAATGCAAATGTCCATCAATAGATAAAAGGATAGACAAAATGTAATATGTCTATAGATGAAATATTATTCAGCCATAAAATATAAAAGTACTGATATTCCTAGAGCATGAATAAATCTTGAAACATTATGTTAACTGAAAGTAACCAGACACAAAACACTTTACATTATATTATTCCACTAATTTGAAAGGCAAAAATAGGAAACGATATTATATAGACAGAAAACATACTAGTGGGTGCTTAGAACTGTGAAGGAGTGTTGGGAAGAGCTAGTGGGTATGATGTTAGTTTTTGAAATGATGACAGTGTTGCAAAATTGCCTATGGTAACCATTGCACATATCTCTGAACACACTAAAAACAATTGAATTGTATAATTTAAATATGTGAGTTATATGATATGTAAATTATATCTTAAAAAACTGAAAAAAAATGACTATTACTAACATATGTGTTTTGCTGTTCTGAATCCAGAGTTTCTCACAAAAGCTAATTACTCCACTTACAATGAGAAACTTCACACTTGACATAAATATGTGTAAGACAGGTGAAGAAAGGGAGTCCCTTGGGTATAATGTAGCTTATTAATAATAAATAAAAGTATCTTCACCCAACATGTATATAGTTAGAAAGCAAAATTTTCATTATGAAATAAAAGAGATGGAAGATGTTAAGAAAGAACCTATAATTTTCAGTCTTATATTTGAATTAGGACTAACAATACAATGTTATTGGGGTTTCTCTAAATATTATGTATTTTGAGGAGACCTTTGGAAAATGGCAGATAGGAAACAGGGCTAACATGCATCTCCCACTTGGATGGACAGAATAGTGTGTGGCAAGTCACACTATGAACTTTTGCTCCAAGAGCTATTGCAGGAATGTACCAGGAAAACTGTAAGAATTCACAGATCCTTTGAAAAAAGCAGCACACTGCTTCAAATTCCATGAAGCAGGTGAAAAACTGTGTGTTCCCAAAGCGTGAGTGGGGGAATATCTGCCTCTGAATGCACATTCCTGCTGGGGAATCAGAAAATTTAGACCACAGAAGAAGAATTTAACCTTATCTAGAGCTGAAATGGATTTAAGGAGTTGTCTGAAATATACAAGTAGAAGCATCAGCAGGAAGAGCCTCAGAGGCACTTCCATTTTCCAGCTTAAGCCCAGGGAAGCCATTCCTGACCATATCTCACAGGGGCCCTCAGGGAAGGCAAACAATGGGATTAGGGAGTGTTAACAGGGTGAAAAAAGCTTCCAACTGAATTTTGTAATAATTTTGAGTGTGCACAAACTTTTTGTGAGCAGAATCTGGGGGCAAAGGAGAAGTCCTGCAGATATGAGTGCAGGAGCCACCGCAAACATTGTGGACAGAAAGGGAGGGACAAGGCTGAAAGCCTAGCTTGCTTGTTCAGTGGGGAAGCTTATAGCCTGAGACAAGGTCTGAGCTCCTCATGCAGGCTGCCTGCATCTAAACTTGATGCTGTTAGCGGGGCACTGTGGGAGCCAGAACAGCCTCACCAACTGCATGGGAACTGGGTGAGATCTTTTGCTACTGGCTATCCCCCACTTGCCTGGAGAACTATGAAGCACAGCAGATTATTATTAACTATAATAATCTGGAACATAATCCCATTGGCCCGAGAACCACAACACCATTCCCCACAATGGCCATAGCAAGCCCTGCCCAAGGAGAGTTCAGACCTGCCTAACCCTGCCCCTACCTGATGGTTTTTCTCTACCCACTCTGGTAGCCAAACACAAAAGACATATACTCTTGGGAGTTTTATGGCCCTGCACATTGCCTGAGGAACCAGAATACCTACCCTGGCCAACTTAGGGCAAGTTTATATTACATTGCTGATACCAGACCTGGTGTTCTCTTGAAAGCACTACCTCCTGGCTGGAGGCCAGTCATCTCAGGCCATTATAGCAACTCATGACTGAATAATCCTGCTCCCAGGAAAAAGAAAACAATGACTAATACCACCAGCTGAAACATCCTGGCTAACCAAAGGTCCTGAGTCTGTCCATGTAACAACTTCACTGCTAGCATAGCCAGCATTTGATAAAGCCAGCACACTAAACAATCTACAACCAAGGACTCTGAATGAGTCTACTTCATTCCTCTGCCACCTCCACCAGAGCCAGTGCTGGCATCTATGGCTGGAAAACCTGAAGACAGATCACATCATGTGACTCTTTGCAGATATTTCCCAGCACCAGCCTGGAGCCTGGTAGCCTGCTGGGTGTCTAGACCCAGAAGAGCAATAAAAATCACTGCAGTCTGGCTCTCAGAAAGCCCCATTCCTAGAGGAAGCAGGAGAACACAACATCAAAAGATCACCCTGTGGGATAAAAGAATCTGAACACCAGGCCTTGAATTACAGATCTTTGCACTGGTGGGTAGTTCCTCACAGCAGAGACACAATTACAGAGCTGAGCACAGTAGAGAAAGTCTGCATCTATACCCCAACAGCAGGCAGCTTCTCTGATCATGAAGGGCCTTTGAGAAGGGGTCCTTGTTCCCCTCTGACACTCCACTGCAGACACAGCTGGGGCTTCCCCCACAGGAATGCAGCCTGGAGGCATCTATAGTCAGACTTTCTGGAACAATTCAGGGTGAGTGCAGCCTCACAGGAGGAGCACACTCCAGATTCAGGCCTGCATGAGAGGCAGAGACACAATTCCCTCCTACTTGGAATATCAACATTCCTATAGATGAAAAGAGGTGCCTGTCTGATCTGAATAGCTGAAACAGTAGGACAGGAATGAGGCTGGGAGGTGAATAGCTTTCCTGCTGACCTGGCAAGGGAGCTGAGATAGCTCCCACTCTTCACCCTGATAAAACCTTAGCACAGCTACTTGAGAGCTCCCCCAGTTACCATCATCAAGGCTGGGATGTTGGCCCGCAATTAAGGTATTACATCTACCCACCTCCCTTAGCCACAACTGAGCCAGCTAAAGAATTTATAAGGTTTGTTATTAAGGTACTCAAAGAGATACCAGAGGAAGGTGAAACCAACTTTTAAAAATTAAACAAACAAAAAAAAAATACAGGATATGGATGCAAAGTTTTCCAGAGAAATAGATATCATAAAGAAAAAACAGTCACAACTTCTGGAAATAATAGACACAATTAGAGAAATAAAAAATTCACAGGAAAGTTTCAACAATAGACTAGAACAAGTAGAAAAGAGAAATCAGAGCTTGAAGACAAGGCTTTCAAATTAACCCAATCAGGCCAAAACAAAGAAAAAAGTTTTTTTTTTTTAAATAATAAAGCCTGCAACTAATTTGGGATTATGTAAAACAGTCAAATCTAAGAATAATTGGTATTCCTGAGGAAGAAGAGAAATCTAAAAGTTTGGAAAAATTATTTGAGGAAATAATTGAGCTAAACTTCCCTGGCCATGTTACAGATCTAGACATACAAATACAAACAGCTCAAAAAATTTCTGGGAAATTCATCGCAAAAAGATCATCACCTAGGCACGCAGTCATCAGGTTATCTAAAGTCAAGGTGAAAGAAAGAATCTTAAGAGCTGTGAGACAAAAGAATCAGGCAAACAATAAAGAAAAACCTATCACATTAACAGCAGTTTTCTCAGCAGAAACCTTATAAGCCAGAAGGATTGAGGTCCAATCTTTAGCCTCCTTAAACAAGATATTTGGCAGCCAAGAATTTTGTATCTAATGAAACTAAGCTTCATAAGGGAAGGAAAAGCAGTCTTTTTCAGACAAATAAATGCTGAGAGAATCTGCCATTACCAAGCCAGGAGTACAAGTAATGCTAAAAAGAGTTCTACATCTTGAAACAAAACCTCAAAATACACCAAAATAGAACCTCTTTAAAGTGTAGATGTCACAGGGCCTATAAAACAATAATCCAGTGGGAAAAACAAGGTATTTAGAAGGCAACTACCATGGTGAATAGAACAGTACCTCACATCTCAATACTAACTTTGAATGCAAGTGGCCTGAATTCTCCACTTAAAAGATGCAGAATGACAGAATGGATAAAAATCCACCAACTAAGTAACTGCTGTCTCCAAGAAACTCACCTAACACATAAGGACTCACATAAACTTAAAGTAAAAAGGTGGAAAACAATATCCCCATGCAAATGGAAACCAAAAGTGAGCAGGAATGCCTATTCTTATATCAGACAAAACAGACTTAAAGCAGAATCAGAAAAAAAAAATAAAATAAAAAGATTAGTCCTACAGAAAAATATCACAATCCTAAATATATTAGGTTGGTACAAAAACAATTGCAATTTTTGCCATTACTTTTAATGACAGAAACTGCAATTGCTTTTGCACCAACCTAAGTATATGCACCTAACAATGGAGCTCCCACGTTTACAAAACAATTACTACCAGACCTTAGAAATTAGATGGACAACAACACAAAAATAGTGGAAGAATTCAATACTCTACTGTCATCAAGACAGAAAGTCAACAAAGAAACAATGAACTTAAACTACAGCCCAGAACAAATAGACTTAAAAGATATTTACAGAACATTCTACCCAACAACTGCAGAATATGCATTCTTTTTATCTGCACATGGAATATTCTAGAAGCTAGATCATGTTGGCCACAAACAAGTCTCAATAAATTTAAGAAAGTGGAAATCACATCAAGTATCCTCTCAATCCAGAGTGGAATAAAACCAGAAATGAATATCAAAAGGAACTCTCAAAACTATTAAAATATATGAAAATTAAATAATCTGCTCTTGAATGATCTTTGAGTTAACAATGAAATCAAGATGGAAATTTAGAAATTCTTTGAACTGAACAATAGTGACACAACTTATCAAAACCACTGGGACACAGCAAAAACAGTGCTAAGAGGAGAGTTCATAGCATTACATGCCTACATCAAAAAGTCTGAAAGAGCACAAATAAGCAATTCAAGGTCACACCTCAAGGAACTAGAGGAATAAGAACAAACCAAACCCAAACCCAGCAGAAGAAGAGAAATAACAATGATCAGAGCTGAACTAAATGAAATTGAAACGACAAAACAATACAAAAGATAAACAAAAAGCTGGTTCTTCAAAAAATAAAATTGATAGACTATTAGTGAGATTAATAAAATAAGAAGAGAGATGAACCTAATACGCTCAATTAGAAATGAAACAGGAGATATTACAACTGATACTATAGAAATGCAAAAGATCATTCAAGGCTACAATGAACACTTTTATACACACAAACTGGAAAATCTAGAGAAGGTAGATAAATTTCTGGAAATATACACCCCTTCTGGATTAAATCAGGAAGAAACGGATACTCTGAACTGACCAATAACAAGTAGTGAAATTAAAACAGTAATAACAAAATTGCCAGCAAAAAAAGTGCAGGACCTGATAGATTCACAAGTGAATTCTGTGTGGCATTCAAATAATTGGTACCAATACAGCTGAAACTATTCCAAAAGATAAATAAAGAGGGAATCCTCCCTAAAGCATTCTATGAAGCCAGTATCACCCTAATACCTCAACCAAGAAAGGACATAACATAACATAACATAACTCCAGACCAATATCTCTATTGAACATAGATTCAGAAATTCTCAACAAAATATTAACTAACCAAGTCCAACAGCATATCAAAAAGATAATACATCATGATCAAGTGGGTTTTATGCCATGGATGCATGGATTATTTAACACATGCAAGTAAATAAATATGACACATCACATAAACAGAATTAAAAACAAAAATCATATGATCATCTCAACAGACGCAGAAAAAGTTATCTTACAAAATCCAGCATTGCTTTATGATTAAAACCCTCAGCAGGCTGGGCATGGTGGCTCATGCCTATAATCCAAGCACTTTGGGAGGCCAAGGCAGGTGGATTACGAGGTCAGATGGAGACCATCCTGGCTAACACGGTGAAACCTTTTCTCTAATGAAAATCCAAAAAATTAGCCAGGCATGGTAGCATGCGCCTGTAGTCCCAGCTACCTGGGAGTTTGAAGCAGGAGGATAGCTTGAACCCGTGAGGTGGAGGCTCCAGTGAGCTGAGATCGCACCACTGCACTCCAGCCTGGGTGACAGAGTGAGACTCTGTCTCAAACAAACAAACAAAAAAACAAACTCTCAGCAAAATTGACATAGAACGGACATACTTCAAGGTAATAAAAGTCATCTATGACAAACCCACAGCTAACATTATACTAAATGGGGAAAAGTTGAAATAATTCTCCCTGAGAACTGGAAAAAGAATTCCTACTTTCACTACTTTTATTCAACATAGTCCTGGAATTCCTAGCTAGAACAATCAGACAACAGAAAAAAATAAAAGGCATCCAAATTAGTAAAGATGAAGTCAAACCATTGCTGTTTGCAGATCATATACCTAGAAAACCCTGAAGAATCATCCAAAAAGCTCCTAGATCTGATAAATGAATTCAATAAAGTCTCCGTTTACAAAATTAATGTACACAAATCAGTAGCACTGCTCTACACCAACAATGACCAATCTGAGAAACAAATCAAGAACTCAATACTTTTTACAACAGCTACAAATAAAACAACATAAAATACTTAGGAATATACTTAACCAAGGAGGTAAAATACCTCTACAAGGAAAACTATGAAATGCTGCTGAAAGAAATCATGGATGAGACAAACAAATGGAAAAACACCCCATGCTCATGGATGGGTAGAATCAATATTGTGAAAATAACCATACTGCCAAAAGCAATCTTCAAATTCAATGCAATTCCCATCAAAATACCACCATCATTCTTCACAGAACTAGAAAAATCAATCCAAAAATTCATACAGAACCAAAAGAAGCCTATATACACAAAGCAAGACTAATCAAAAAGAACACATCTGGAGGCATTACATTACCTAATTTCAAACTATACTATAAGGCCATAGTCACAATAACAACATGGTACTGGTATCAAAAGAGGCACATAGACCAATGGAACAGAATAGAGAACTCAGAAATAAAGCCAAATACTTACAGCCAACTGATCTTTCATAAAGCAAACAAAAACATAGAGTGGGGAAAGGTTACCCTATTCAACAAATGGTGGTGGGATAATTGGCAAACCACCTGTAAAAGAATGAAACTGGATCCTCATCTCCTACCTTATACAAAAATCAACTCAAGATGGATCAAAGGCTTAAATCTAAGACCTGAAACCATAAAAATTCTAGAAGATAACATTGGATAAATTCATCTAGACATTGGCTTAGGCAAAGAGTTCGTGATGAAGAGCCCAAAAGCAAATCACAACAAAAACAAACATAAATAGATGAGACCTAATTAAACTAAAAAGCTTCTGCACAGCAAAAGAAATGATCAGCAGAGTAAACAGACAACCCACAGAGTGGGAGAAAATATTCACAAACTATGTATCTAACAAAGGACTAATATCCAGAATCTACAAGGAACTCAAACAAATCACAAGAAAAAAAAATCCCATCAAAAAGTGAGCTAAGGACATAAATAGACAATTCTCAAAAGAAAATATACAAATGGCCAACAAATATATGAAAAAATGCTCAATGTTACTAATTATCAGGGAAATGCAAATCAAAACCACAATGAAATACCCCCTTACTCCTGCAAAAATGGCCATAATTAAAAAATAAAAAACATAGGTATTTGCATGGATTTGGTGAAAAGAGAACACTTTTACACCAAAGCCATAAAAATTCTAGAAGATAAAATTTGCCTGAATGTTTGGTGGGAATGTAAACTAGTACAACCACTAGGGAAAACAGTATGGAGATTCAGTAAGGAATTAAAAGTTGAACTACCATTCAATCCAGCAATCCCACTACTAGGTATCTACCCAAAGGAAAAGAAGTCATTGTATAAAAAAGACATTTGCACATGCATATCTATAGCAGCACAATTCACTATTGCAAAAATATGGAACCAGCCTAAATGCCCATTAACCAACGAGTGGATTAAAAAAGGTAGTATATATACACTATGGGATATATACACCACACTCAGCCCTTAAAAGGAATGAAATAATGGCCTTTGCAGCAACCTGGATAGGGCTGGAGAAGATTATTCTAACTGAAGTAACGCAGGAATAGAAAACCAAATATCATATGTTCTCACTTTTAAGTGGCAGCTAAGCTATGAGGATGCAAATGCCTAAGAATGATATAATGGACTTTGGGAACTTGGGAGGAAGGGTGGGAGAAGGGTGAGGGATAAATACTACACATTAGATATAGTGTACACTACTCAGTTGACAAGTGCTCCAAAATCTCAGAAATCACCACTAAAGAATTTATCCATGTAACCAAAAACCACTTGTTCCCCTAAAATTATTAAAATATAATAAAATAAAAATAAATATACTATGTGTTTTCTAGCTCTGCCATTGAAAAGGCTTGGAATGAAATAATCAAGTGGGAGTGTTGGAGCATGAAAGACACATTAACAGTGAATATAACCTGTGAGAATTCTTTGCATCCTGATGCAAACAATAGTGAAATAACAGTAAAAAATTTCAAGGCAGAGAAATTTGGATTTGAATTAAGTGATATTGGGAAATAATTATTATTTTCAGGTGTTGTGGAGACATCTTAGCTTATTAAAAGCACACACATATTTTCATATACATACATATTCACAAACACATTAACATATACATACTATGTGTGGGTATATATATATATATATATATGCAATTATGTGCACACTCACATACAAATTTGAAGAGAGAAAAATGAAGCCTAATTTACAAGGATTAATATTAATATTTGAAGCTGGGCAATAAATACAAGTTTATTATATCTCTCTACTTTTGTCTACGTTGAACATTTTTCACGATAAAATATTTTTAAATAATGTGCCACTAGCTTTTTGTCAATCTCAAACAGTATTTAAATATGTTATTATTAAGTGATAAATAGCATTATTATTAATGTAGCATGTTAAAAAGCATTAGATAAATTCAAATGCTGTGCAATTATGGGTTAAAAGTGCAAAATGGACCTTCTGAATCTCATCACAATCTGTGTATTTCTCTTTGTAACTATTTTTAAAAATATAGTAATCATTTATATGAATTTTTTTGCATAAAACAGTAACTACCTTATTTTTGCCCATTCCTCCTATATTAATGTGGAAGAGGGATAAAAGTTGGTCAGCTCTGGGTAAAAAGTAAAATTGTTTTGTTATTAATTAACCAGTCTATGTATATTAATAACAGTGTACTTTTAGTTGCAGTTCTAGCTTTATAATTGCCTTTGAAATGTCAAGGACCTGACTAACACTGTTTGGTAGACATATTAAAGCCCATCTTACCCCTCTCCTATCACAGCTTGTTTTTTCTTCCTTTGCTTTCTGAATATGAACCATGGAAATCTAACTCCAGATAATCCATAATACTTTGTTTCTCAGAATATTGCGATGAATTTCTTCATCCTAGATATGAGTGTTAGACAAAGTTTTCCAGGCAGTAAGACATAGCAAGATATCTGCAATTTCTTATATCCTGCACTGCCAACTTGAAGAACAATTATAATGATTTGAAATGTATTACACGTGGTTACCCATTCCTCAAAACATCTCTCAAGTGATAAAACAAAGCTATGTTCTGGAAGCACAGAATGCTGATAAAGATTACACAGACCTTTTATGGCTGTGGTTAAATTAAAAGTGAAATAAAATACTGTAATCTAAGCTGCTGAATTTAAATTAATACAATGTTTTCTATGGCTCTATGCCACTCTTTATGAAGAGGGTTTTCCCCCAGGATTTGCAAAACAATGGGATAAATCAGGCATTACCCTGTGGTGGTGAAGAGCACATGCATTTGATTTGGGAGAATCCTTATTTTCCACTTTAAGAGCCAAATGGCCTTGGGAAACTAACTGCTAAGCCTTTCTATGTTAATATATTTGGCCAGTAAAAGCAGATCTTATGATACTTCTGATCACAGGTTTTGAATAACATCACTTCATAGCTTCCTCACATCCATTTGCATTTTCTAATGTGCAAGGGGCCTTTTGTTTTTGCTAAAAGGGTAGTGAAAAAATGCTTACTGATCAGAGGAGAAAAAGACACGTATTAGTTAACACTCACTGCTGTATCAAATGATACCAAAACTACAAAATTGTTAAAACATATAGATATTTATTATTTGCACTGTGAAAGTTGAAAAGATGTTCCATATCAATTAAAAGCTCCTTTCTAAGAGGTGATTCAGATATTATCCATTCTGCTTTCACCTGTTGGTTGCACCAACTGATGGTCCTCATTGTTGCCTAAGGTGATAGTATCCAGTTGGAGGATGAGAGAAAATAGTGCGAAAAAGGTTAAACTTTGTTTTAATTACGTAAGCCAAAAAGTAATATATAGCACTTTTGTTCACATAATATTTGTGAAGACTTGTAGGCCCCTACAAGGGAATTGGATAATATAATCTTTAGCTAGACTCTAGCTGCTTCTGAGCAATAACTCTACAATACGAATGGTAATCACAAATATTTGATAGTTAGCTAGTTATTTCTGACACAAGAACATTTGAGGAAAACAACGAAGTGTGTTGGTTCATGTAAGTACTGGGATAGGGAACATATCTTATTTAGCAATGACTATATTCTATATGATTCACTTAATATAATATTTGAAAAGAAACAAATGAATTTCTCATTAAAAAGTCAGTATGTTTTTTACTTTTGAGAAGGTAGCTTCTGAGATGGAACATGAGAAGGGACGTTTAGGGTCTTGGCTAAATATATATATGTATATATATATATATATATATACACACACACACAAATATATATATATACACACAAAATATATATATATCTTTTTTAAAAATCAGGGTATTAGATAAGTGGGTGTGATCACTAAAATTCATCTGCTATATATTTCAGGTTGTGTATTTAATATATAAAATACTTCATTAACACATTTTCTTTCAAAATTAAATACTTTAAAAATAAAGAATACTGAGAGCATATTAATACTGATTACAGTAACAAAATGCAGTATGGTATAATACACTTTGAGCCAAGCTTTACCAGATCCCAGCCGTTCACCTGAAGGCACTTGTGATAGCATTTCTAGTTGAATGTAAAAAGAATTCAAGTAGTTTGGGAAAGAACATTGTAATCTGGAGCCTAGTTAAGTGGTTCATTAATTAGTTCTGGAAAGCAACACATTTTTGAAAGAACATAGAAAGCTGATAAAATGGGAGGGGATGATTTACTCCTAGTAAGAAAAAAAAATGTTTTAAGTGTATCCTCTGTCTTTACCCTCATTTTTTTGCTATATTAAACATATGCTGTCAAGTTAAAACTGTAATTTAGTGAAATGATGTAACTTTCAAATGTTGCAGCACTACCTTGGCCTATCCTTAGATAGTTCAATAGTAGAATTGCATTTATTGTTACATCATTTGCAAATTCTTGAAAAATCTTGTGCATATGTACTATCAATTATGCACTAAAGGAAATGATAACTATTGTTCAAGGTCAAAACAAAGTTTTTATTTATAGTCGATCAACATTTTTATTTTAATTATTTTTTTTCTTCTGGGGTTTAGTCACCTCAGCCATTCCAGCCTTCTGGCTCTGGAGAGTCCAGGCAGTCTGGATAATGAAGGGTCACCCCTAATTCAGCACATCTGCACTAACAAAATGCAGCTAGACAGCTTCTTTAAATGAGTCCCTGATCCCATTCCTTCTGACTGGGTGAAATCTCCCTACAGGGGTTTTCAGAGGGCTTGGGGTGGGCCAGCAATAGGGCAGTACCCCCTGGGATGGAGCTTCCAGAGAAAGGAGCAGGCTGCTATCTTTTCTGTTTTGTAGCCTTCACCTCCAGGTATGGGAAAAACTGAGGCAACCAGGGTCTGGAGTGGATCCCCAGCCAACTGTAGCAGCCCTAAGGAAGAGTGGCCAGACTGTTCAAAGAAAAACAGATGAACAGAAAGCAACAAGAGCAATAACATTAACAAAAAAGACCTCACAAAAACCTCATTCAAAGGTCAGTAAACTCTGAGGTAGATAAGCCCATAAAGATGAGAAAGGATCAATGCAAAAATGCTGAAAACTCAAAAAGCCAGAGTGCATCTTCTCCTTCATAACATCTCTCCAGCAAGGGCACAGAGCTAGGCTGAGGCTTAGATAGCTGAATTGACAGAAATAGGCTTCAAAAGTTGGGTAATAATTAACTGAACTAAAAGAGCATGTTGTAACCCAATGCATAGAATTGGGTTACATGAATCATGATAAAACAATAGAGGAGCTTGTAACCAGAATAGCCAGTTTAGAGAGGAACATAACCAACCTGATGGAGCTGAAAAACACAACACAAGAACATTACAATGCAATCACAAGGATCAATAGCAAGATAGACCAAGAGGAGAAAAGAGTGTCAGATCATGAAGACTGTTTTTCTGAAATAAGACAGGCAGACAAGATTAGAGAAAAAGGAATGAACAAAACCTCTGAGAAATGTGGGGTTATGTAGAAAAACTGAACCTATGACTGATCGGGGTATCTGAAAGGGATGGGGAGAATAAAACCAAGTTGGAAAATACACTGCAGAATATCATCCAGGAGAACTACCCTAACCTAGCAAGACTGGCCAAAATTAAAATTCAGGAAATGCAGAGAACCCCAGTAAGTTACTCCATGAGAGGATCAACCCCCAGACATATAATTAGATTCTCCAAGGTCAAAATGAAAGGAAAAGTGGTAAGGGCAGCCAGAGAGAAAGGCCAGGTCACTTATAAAGGGAAGTCCATCAGACTAACAGTGCAACTTTCAGAGGAAACCCTACAAACCAGAAAAGGTTGGGAGCTAATATTCAACATTCTTAAAGAAAAGAATTTCCAAACCAGAATTTCATATTCAACCAAACAAAGCTTCATAAGCAAAGGAGAAATAAGATCCTTTTCAGATAAGCGAATGCTGAGGGAATTTGTCTAGTCTTGCCTTGCAAAAGCCCCTGAAGAAATCACTAAATATGGAAAGGAAGAACTATTACCAGCCACTACAAAAACACACTGAAGTACAAAGACCAGTGACACTATGAAACAACCATTTAAACAAGTCTTCAAAATAACCAGTTAGCATCATAACGATAGGATCAAATTCACACATAAGAATACTAACCTTACATGTAAATTGGGCTACATGCCCAAATTAAAAGTAGCAGAATAGCAAGCTGGATAAACAGCCAAGACCCATCAGTATGCTGTCCTCAACAGGCCCAACTCACATGGAAGGACATTCATGGGTTCAAAATAAAGAGATGTAAGTAAATTAACCAAGCAAATGAAAAGCAGAAAAAAGCAGAGATTGCAATCCTAGTTTCTGGCAAAACAGACTATAAACCAACAAAGATAAAAAAAAGACAAAGAAGGCCGTTACATAATGGTAAAGGGTTCAATTCAACAAGAGGAGATAAATATCCTAAATATACATGCGCCCAATATAGGAACACTCAGATTCATAAAGCAAGTTCTTAGAGACCTACAAAGAGACTTACACTCCCACACAATAATAGTGGGAGGGTTTTATACCCCACTGACAATATTAGACAGATCATGGAGACAAAAAATTAATAAAGATATTCAGGACCTGAGCTCAGCTCTGGATCAAGCAGCCCTGATCTACAGAACTATGTACCCCCCAAAAACAGAATATACATTTTTCTCATCACCCCACATCAGTTACTCTAAAATTCATCACATAATGGGAAGTAAAACACCCCTCAGCAAATGCAAAAGAACTGAAATCATAACAGTCTATCAGACCACAGCACAATAAAATTAGAATTCAAGATTAAGAAATTCACTCAAAAATGCATAACTACATGGAAATTGAACAACCTGCTCTTGAATGACTTGGATAAATAATGAAATTATGGCAGAAACTAATGAGAATAAAAGAGACAACATACCAGAATCTCTGGGACAAAGCTAAAGCAGTGTTAGGAGGAAATTTATAGCACTAAATGCCCACAGCCAAAAATTAGAAAGATCTCAAGTTAACAGCCTAACAGCACAACTAAAAGAACTAGAGAACCAAAAAACAAACAAACCCCAAAGCTAGCAGAAGATAAGAAATAACCAAGATCAGAGCTGAACTGAAAGAGACAGAGACATAAAAAACCCTTCAAAAAAATCAACAAATCCAGAAAATGTTTTTTTGAAAAAAGTAATAAAATAGATAGGCCATCAACTAAACAAATAAGAAAAGAGAGAAGAATCAAATAAACACAATCAGAAATGATAAGGGGGATATCATCATTGACCCCCCAGAAATAAAAAACAACCATCAGAGAACCCAAAAAACACCTCTATGCATGTAAACTAGAAAGTCTAGAAGAAATGAATAAATTCCTTGACACATACACCCTGCCAAGATGGAGTCAGGAAAAAATTGAATCCCTGAATAAACCAATGACAAGTTCTGAAACTGAGGCAGTAATAAATAGCCTACCAAACAATAAAAGCCCAGAACCAGACAGAATCACAGCTGAATTCTACCAGAGGCACAAAGAAGACCTCCTACCATTTCTACTGAAACTATTCAAAAAAACTGAAAAGAAGGGACTCCTCTCTAACACATCTTATGAGGCCTGCATCACCTTAATGCCAAAATCTGGCAGAGACATAATAAAAAATAAGAAAACTTCAGTCCAATATCTCTGATGAACATTGATGCAAAAATCCTCAATAAAATACTGGCAAACTGAATCCAGCAGCACATCAAAATGCTTATCCACCACAATCAATTTGGCTTCATCCCTGGGATGCAAGGTTGGTTCAACATACACAAATCAATAAATGTGATTCACCACATAAACAGAAATAAAGACATAAACCGTAAACCACATGATTATCTCAATAGATGCAGAAAAGTCCTTCAATAAAATTCAACATCCCTTCATGTTAAAAACCCTCAGTAAACTAGGTATTGAGGAACATACCACAAAATAATAGGAGCCACATATGACAAAACCACAGCATGTATCATACTAATTGGACAAAAGCTGGAAGCACTCCCCTTGAAAACCAGGATACGACAAGGATGCCCTCCCTCACCACTCCTATTTAATGTAGTATTGGAAGTTCTGTCCAGGGCAATCAAGCAAGAGAAAGAAAGAAACTGTATTCAAATAGGAAGAGAAAAAGTCAAATTGTCTTTGTTTGCAGATGACATGGTCTCATATCTAGAAAACCCCATTGTCTCAGCCCAAAAGCTTCTTAAGCTGAGAAACAAATACAGCAAAGTCTCAGTAGACAAAATCAATGTTCAAATAATGCTAGCATTCCTACACACCAACAACAGGCAAGCAGAAAGCCAAATAATGAATGAACTCCCATTCACAATTGCTACAAAGACAATAAAATACCAGCCTGGCATGGTGGCTCATACCTGTAATCCTGGCACTTTGGGAGGCCAAGGTGGGTGGATCACCTGAGGTCAGGAGTTTGAGACCAACCTAATCAACATGGTGAAACCCCGTCTCCCCATCTCTACTAAAAATACAAAATTAGCCAGCTTGCTGGTGCCTACCTGTAATCCCAGCTGCTTGGGAGGCTGAGGCAGGAGAATCATTTGAACCCAGGAGGCAGAGGTTGCAGTGAGCTGAGATTGAGCCACTGCACTCCAGCCTGGGCAACAAGAATAAACTCTCTCTCAAAAAAAAAAAAAGAAAAAAGAAAAAAAGAATAAAATACCTAAGAATTAAGAATACAACTAACAAGTGAAGTGAAGGGCTTCTTCAAGGAGAACAAACCACTTCTCAAATAAATCAGAGAACACAAACAAATGGAAAAGCATTCCATGTTCATGGATAGAATCAATATCGTGAAAATGGCCCTACTGCACAAAGTAATTTATAGACTCAATGCTATTCCCATTAAACTACCATGACATTCTTCACAGAATTAGAAAAAAAGAAAACTATTTTCAAATTTATGTGGAACCATAAAAGAGCCCATATAGCCAAGAAAGTTCTAAGCAAAAAGAACAAAGTTGGAGGCATCATGCTACCCATCTTCAAATAATACTACAAGGCTCCAGTAACCAATTAGCATGACACTGCTACAAAAACAGACACGTAGACAAATGGAACAGAAGAGAGAACTCAGAATAAGATTGCACACTTACAACCATCTGATCTTTGACATACCACACAAAAACAAGCAATGAAGAACGGACTTTCCATTTAATAAATGGCGTCAGGAGAACTGTTTAGCTATATGCAGAAAGTTGAAACTGGACTCCTACCTTACACCTTACACAAAAATTAACTCAAGATGGATTAAAGACTTAAATGTAAAACTCAAATCTATAAATACCATTCAGGACATAGGCAAGGGCAAAAATTTCATAATGAAAACACCAAAAGCAATAGCAACAAAAGCCAAAATTGACAAGTGGGATCTAATTAAACTACAGAGCTTCTACACAGCAAAGGAAACTATCATTGAAGTGAACAGATAACCTACAGAATGGGAGAAAAATTTTGCAATCTATCCATCTGACAAAGATCTAATATCCAGGGTCTACAAGGAACTTAAACAACCTTACAAGAAAAATCAACCCCATTAAAAAGTGGGCAAAGGACATGAACAGACACTTCTCAAAATAAGACATTCATGCAATTAAGAAACATGAAAAAATGCTAAACATCACTGATCATTAGAGAAATGAAAATCAAAACCACAATGAGATACCATCTCATGCCAGTCAGAATGGTGATTATTAAAATCAAGAAACAACAGATGTTAGTGAGGCTGCAGATAAAAAAAGGATGCTTTTATATTGTTGGTGCAAGTGTAAATTAGTTCAACGATTGTGGAAGACAGCATGGTGATTCCTCAAAGACCTAAAGGCAGAAATAACATTTGACCAAGCAATCCCATTGCTGGGTATATACCTAAAGGAATATAAATCATTCTATTATAAAGATACATGCACGTGTATGTTCATGGCAGCACTATTCATAAGAGAAAAGACATGGAATCAACCTAAATGCCTATTAATGATAGACTAGATTTTAAAAATGTGGTACACAAACACCATGGAACACTATGCAGCCATAAAAAAGAATGACATCATGTCCTTTTCAGGGAGATAGATAAAGCTGAAAGCTGTTATCCTCAGTAAACTAACACAGGAGCAGAAAACCAATTATCGTAAGTCCTTTCTTATAAGTGGGAGCTGAAAGATACACATAAACATTGGGGAAACAACACAAACTGGGACCTGTCAGGGGTATGAAGGGAAGGAGAGCATTGGGGAAAATAGCTAATGGATGTTAGGCTTAATACCTAGGTGATGGGATGATCTATGCAACAAATCACCATGGCGCACATTTACCTATGTAATAAACCTACACATCCTGCACATGTACCACTGAACTTAAAAGTTGAAGAAAAAAACATTTTTTAAATTGTGTATATTTAAAGTGTACAATGTGATATTTTGATATGTGCATATATTGTTAAATTATTATCACAATTAAGCTACCACATGGGTACCATTTTTTATGTGTGTAATGAGAACAGTTAAGGTCTACTCTCAGCAAATTTCAAGTATACAACATAATATTACTATAATTAGTATGTTGTACATGAAATCTTCAAAACTTAGTTATTATACATATTTGAAACTTTGTACAATTTGCCAAGAAAGGTTACAAATAAAATATGTATTTTTGTGTGTTTTATAATTACATAATTACCTTTATTGTTGCTTTTTTTCCATTTCAATAGGTTTTTGGGGAACAGGTGGCATTTGGTAACATGAATATGTTCTTTAGTAGTGATTTCTGAGATTTCCGTGCACCCATCACCCAGTGTACACTGTACCCAGTGTGTTGTCGTTTATCCCTCACCCTCTCCCACACTTTCCCCAAGTCCCCAAAGTTCATTGTATCATTCTTATGCCTTTGCATCCTCATAGCTTAGTTCCCACTTATGAGTGAGAACATACCATGTTTTGTTTTCCATTCCTGAGTTACTTCACTAAGAATAATTGTCAAAAGTTCCATCCAGGTTGCTACAACTGCCATCATTTTGTTCCTTTTTATGGCTGAGTAGTTTGCTGAATCAAATGTTAATTCTGCTCTCTGTTTCTTTGTGTAGGTCACTTTCCTGCATTCAGAAGAAATATTTTTAGTATTTATTGTATAACACATTTGCTAGTAACAATTTCTGTTAGTGTTTATTTTTCTAGAAAAGTCTTTATTTCCCCTTCATTTTTCATAGATAGCTTTGTTGGATGTAGGAGTCTTAGTTGACAGGACTTTTAAGTTTGTTTGGTTTTTGTTTCTCTTAGTTTTTAAAATGTTATCCTGCTACCTTCTGACATCTTTTTAAAATTTATTTTTCTGCCAAGAATTCAGCTTTAAACCTTATTGGGTTTTTCTTGTAAGTGATTCATTGTTTTTCTCTTGTTACTTCCAAGATTTTTTTTTTTTTTTTTTTGCTGTTAACTTTCAATATTTTTACTATAATGTGTCTGTTTGTAGATCTCTTTGCATTTATTCTACTCAGAGTTTTTTCAGCCCTCCCTTTTTTTGAGACAGTGTTTCACTGTCACCCAGGCTGGTGTACAATGGTACATTCACAGCATACTGCATCCTTGACTTCCTGGGCTCAAACAGTCCTCCCACATCAGCCTCCTCAGTAGCTGGAACTAAAGGTGCATGCTGCCATGCCCAGCTAATTTCTTATTTTTTGTAGAGATGAGGCCTCACTCTCTTGCCAAGGCTGCTTTCACACTCCTGTGCTTGAGCAGTCTTCCCACTTCAGCTTCCCAAAGTGCTGGGATTACAGATATGAACCACCACATCCTCATTTGTTTGAATATTTTTTCTTCTCCTTTCTCTGTCTTCTCTCCTGGTAACTCTCATTACATGTATGTTGATGTTTTCAATGGTGTTCCACATTTCTTTGAGGCTTTGTCTATATTCTTTAATTTTTTTAATTTCTTTAATTTGCATAATGTCTATTGGAATATCTTCAATGTTGGTAATTTTTTCTTCAGCCAGTCAATTCTACTACCAAGTCCCTCTTATGAATTTTTAGTTGTTTTACTTTTCAGCTACATTCAGCTATATGGTTTTTATTTAATTTTTTTTTGTGGGGGCAAGACAGGGTCTTACTCTGTCACCCAGCCTGGAGTGCAGTGGCATGATTTCAGCTCACCACAACCTCCACCTCCCAGGTTCAAGCAATTCTCCTGCCTCAGCCTCCATAGTAGCTGAGATTACAGGCACATGCCACTACTGTCTGGCTAATTTTTGTATTTTTAGTAGAGACGGGGTGTCACCATGTTGAGCAGGCTGGTCTCAAACTCCTGACCTCAAATGATCTGCCTACCTCAGCCTCCCCAAGTGCTGGGATTGCAGGCATGAGCTACCATGCCAGGCCTTAAATTTTTAAAATATAATTTCTATCTCTTTATTGATATTCTCTACTTAATACAACATTGTCATCATACCTTCTTCTAATTTTAATTATAGTTTTCTTTAATTCCATGGACATATTCATAATAGCTATTTTGAAGTCTTTTCTGTTAAACCTGACATCTGGTTTCTCTCTTACAGGCAGTTGCTGTTGCCTTCTTGTTTTCATTGTATGGGTCATGATTTCCTGCTTTTTGTTTGTTTTTGGAGCCTAGTAGTCTTTTTTTACTGGAAACCAGACAATTTAGATAATATATTGCAGCAACTGTATGTTTAGTCTCCCAGTGCTGGGGATTGTTGTTTTTATTTTCTTGTTCATTCACTTAATACCTGGCTAGATTATTTTAGTTTATTTCTCCTCCTCCAACAGTGTTAAGCCTCTGATGTTGATTTACAGATTGGTACAGTTTTAGGTATGTCCACGATCACTCTGGGATGACTCTCGTACTAGTAGGATCCTCTTTCACTCCTTCTCTGACAACATCCAACTGTTAAGCTCCACTGATTACTACCAGATTGCTATATTGTTTTTAACAATGTCTGGGACATAAATTCCTCTAGAAATTAATCCAATCACATTATGTCTCCTATTACAGGGTAGTTTCTGGGGTCAGTGTCCAATGTTTGTTCTGATTCCAGGAAGTTTTTTTCCCAGCTGTCTTATTCCTCAGATATTTCCTGCAAACTAACCGACTTACAGTCTAAGTTGTATCATCCACAAATTTCCTCCCAACTGTCCTTTGCCACAACCTCCACTGATCCACAACTTCCACTTAGTACCCATAGACTTAAACTTTTCTAAGCTCTGTTGCAAATGGAGTCAGTTCATTTGTGAAAAGACTGGGAGCTGTTTTATGGCCTGCTTCTTCTCTGTGGCAAAATTTCTGGAGCTGGATGTGGGAAGAATGGCAAGCTTATGTTGAGTGCTACCACCTCTCCTGGAGCGAATCCCTTAGTGGGGAAGGGGGAGTGCATTAGCCTGAGGTCCTCCCCTGTGGCCATTCCTGACAGCCATCTCATGAGCCAGACAAAGGCTATTAGACCCCCGGTGTTCTCAGTGGGTCATGTCCAAGGTAGAGCCAGTGTTCCAAGAGTGGGAATTAGGCAGAAGGAAGCTCTCATCTCTCAATTATGCTTGTCAAGTACACAGCCTCAGCAAAGACCACTGGGTACATCATAAGAATGTGAAAGTCTTGCTTATCTCAGGAAGAGATATTTTTGGCTGGGAGATGGGGGTACAGTTTTGATAATTCTTTCTTGCAGGAATATGGAATAGAACCTCCACCTCCTTGAGTTGGGTTTGGAGAAAGAGTAGTCTCAGTGCAAATACCAGTCCCTTGCCTTTCTCACTGAATTTTCATAGATTTTTAAAAATAGATATTTGTCTATTTGTTGTTTGCCCTTGGGACAATTTGCAGAGACCGAATTTTTTTTTAAGTAACTTTTACCAGTTATATTCGGAAGCTGGTTGGCAGAATTCTTCATATAGTTATGCCTGAAGTCAATCTCAGATAATGATCAATTTCTAAAAATATTGAACATAATAATTTATATTTTCTTTTAGTATCACTCTAATAGAAATGAAATAAAAATACCAGTCTAAAGACTAATTTTATAACATTTTCAAATTGTTCTTCAACAGTAAAATTACCAGATATAGCCTATCATTCATTTGCAAGCTTTTTCTATTCTTAAGTTATCACACTAGAGATGTAAAGTAAAAAAACCATTCTCTTTTTTTTATTATTATTATACTTTAAGTTCTAGGGTACATGTGCACGATGTGCAGGTTTGTTACATATGTATACATGTGCTATGTTGGTGTGCTGCACCCATTAACTCATCATTTACATTAGATATATCTCCTAATGCTATCCCTCCCCCAGCCCCCTACCCCATAACAGGCCCCAGGGTGTGATGTTCCCCACCCTGTGTCCAAGTGTTCTCATTGTTCAATTCCCACCTATGAGTGAGAACATGCGGTGTTTGGTTTTCTGTCCTTGTGATAGTTTGCTCAGAATGATGGTTTCCAGCTTCATCCATGTCCCTACAAAGGACAAGAACTCATCCTTTTTTATGGCTGCATAGTATTCCATGATGTATATGTGCCACATTTTCTTAATCCAGTCTATCACTGATGGACATTTGGGTTGGTTCCAAGTCTTTGCTATTGTGAATAGTGCCACAAGAAACATACATGTGCATGTGTCTTTATAGCAGCATGATTTATAATCCTTTGGGTATATATCCAGTAATGGGATGGCTGGGTCAAATGGTATTTCTAGTTCTAGATCTTTGAGGAATTGCCACACTGTCTTCCACAATGAAAAAAAACATTCTTTAAAAAATTAATTATTTTATCTGTGAGGTTATGCCTTTAACTTGACATGCAGTTAAATTTGTTTCACTTTGTGACTTTTTAAAGTCTTTAGAGTTGGCAATTTTCTCATTCTTTATAGTTAAGTTTGTTTTTTAACTATTTAAAAGACTTACCAATATTAGTTGAAATAATGTGAATATGCACACTCACATTCTTTTTATTTGTTTCCTTTTTCCTAATACCTCTTTATGATATAATAAACTTTTTTTGTTTGTTTGAGATGGAGTCTCACTGTATTGCCCAGGCTGAAGTGTAGTGGTGCAATCTCAGCTCACTGCAACCTCCGCCTCCTGGGTTCAAATGATTCTCCTTCCTCAGCCTCCCGAGTAGCTGGGATTACAGAAACTTGCCACCACGCCTGGCTAATTTTTGTGTTTTTAGTAGAGACAGGGTTTCACCATGCTGGCCAGGCTGGTCTCAAACACCTGACCTCAAGTGATTGCCCACCTCAGCCTCCCAAAATGCTGGGATTACAGACATAAGCCACTGCACCCAGCCAACATTTCTTTTAGTTTTAAATTTAAATATGTGCATACACGTTTCTTTCCTCCCTTGTATGACATAAGGGAGCATAAGATAAACTCTTAATACAATTTTTTAAATTTAACAATATATGGAGGTCACTTATTATCATAATATGGCAATAAAAACTTTCTTATAACTCTGTATCACTTTGTTACATGTGCTATGACATCTTCAACCAGTACTCTGGATATTTCTGTTGCAATAGTCTAATACTATAAACAATATTGCAGTGAAGTTTCACATATCTCATTTCCTTCCTTCCTCTATCCCTGCCTGCCTTTATCTCTTTCTTCCTTTCTCCCTTTTTTCTTGCTTCTTTTTCCTTCTGTCTTTATTTTTTCCCCTTTCTTTTTTTTTCTTTTTTCTGGTAGCTCTAGTAATATCAAAAGCTAGAAGTCATTCCTAGTTAGGTTATTTCTTAATAATCTAAAACAGTGTTAGCCTTCTGAAAATGCCTACTGTAAAAAATAGAAAAGTTCCTCTTCAAAGCTTCTTTTAGTTTAAAAATAAGATAATAGACACTAGGAATAATAGCTTCTTACTCTAAAGCCTCCTATCTACTGTTAGTTCTTACACTTTAGCCCAGTGAGTTGCTTTGGCTTACTCAGGCATGTCTAGACAGCCCCAGGCAACTCTTAGCTCATAGCTCATGCCCCTTCCTTATTTGGAAATGTTCTTGCTTCCTTAAACCTTTCATAAGCAACTTCCTCTTCTTCTTTGTTTTCCCTTGCACTTACCTATTTAGGAAAGTTTTAGGTTGTTAGCAAATCCAGTATCAGTTTAGACTGTGAGGTCTGGCTCCAGCCAATGGATGCACAACACGTCAGTAAGGATGACCCAAATGCATAAGGGATAAATATGTATGCTTTACCTTTGCTAAGGTGTGCTCTTGCCATTGTTCCATCTGTGAAGAACACCCTTTCTGCAAAAAGTAAAGATTGCCTTGCTGAGAGAATTAAATTCATGTTTGAGTGCTATTTCTTTGTGGCACCGGAGAATAAGCATTTCTAAAACCTACTTTAATGTAACCTTGGGTTTTTTGTTTGTTTGTTTGTTTTTTGAGTTTGCTCTGTTGCCCAGGCTGTGGTGTGATAATTTTTGTAAATTTTTTTTGGTAGAGACAGGGTTTTGCTGTGTTGCCAGTCTGGTCTTGAACTCCTATTCCTGGGCTCAAGAGATCCACCCACCTTGGCCATCCAAAGTGCTAGGATTTCAGGCATGAGCCACTGTGCCCATCTTTGGTCTTGAGTTTTAATAGATTGTTAAAGTTTAATAATTAATCATTCTAACTTAAAATTCATACTACCAGTACTAGCAACAGGCAGCCCGTATAAGTGGTAATTCCTAGGGGACAAGGGAGAGAAAGTATTGCTAGGATATGAAATGAAAAGACAGAATTAGAAGAAAAACCTTTGAGCAACCAAGAAGCTATATAGGGAAAGGATATTTAGAAAGAAAAAGGAGGACCACAATAATAAAGGCCGTAATTATTTAACCAATAGTGTGCAAAATATTCTGAACAGTGGACTGAACAATCTTAAGATCCAGCTACCTCATTCTCAATTTCTTTTTTATTTTATGATGTTTAAAAACTTATGTGTATGTTTTTACTTTCTTGAATTAATTTACACTGGGCCTGCTACTCTAGACCTCTATGCCACTCAAATTTTTTATTTGAGATTTCAGAGATTATTGTAATAGTCATAATATTGTGTCCAGAATTGGGTTCTTGGTCTCACTGACTTCAAGAATGAAGCTGCGGACCCTCGCGGTGAGTGTTACAGTTCTTAAAGGCGGCATGTCTGGAGTTTGTGCCTTCTGATGTTCAGATGTGTTCGGAGTTTCTTCCTTCTGGTGGGTTCGTGGTCTCGCCGGCTCAGGAGTGAAGCTGCAGACCTTAAAGGTGAGTATTACAGCGCTTAAGGCGGCCATCTGGAGTTGTTCATTCCTCCTAGTGGGTTTGTGGTCTCGCTGGCTTCAGGAGTGAAGCTGCAGACCTTTGCGGTGAGTGTTACAGCTCATAAAGGCAGTGTGTACCCAAAGAGTGAGCAGTAGCAAGATTTAGTGCAAAGAGTGAAAGAACAAGGCTTCCACAACGTGGAAGGGGACCCAAGCGGGTTGCCACTGCTGGCTCAGGCAGCCTGCTTTTATTCTCTTATCTGGCCCACTCACGTCCTGCTGATTGGTCCATTTTACAGAGAGTCGATTGGTCTGTTTTAGAGAGAGCTGATTGGTCTGTTTTGACTGGGTGCTGATTGGTGTGTTTATAATCCCTGAGCTAGACACAAAAGTTCTCCATGTACCCACTAGATTAGCTAGATACAGGTGTCCATTGGTGTATTTACAAACCCTGAGCTAGACACAGAGTGCTGATTGGTGCATTTACAAACCTTGAGCTAGATACAGAGTGCCGATTGGTGCATTCACAATCCCTTAGCTAGATATAAAGATTCTCCAAGTCCCCACCAGATTAGCTAGATACAGAGTGCTGATTGGTGCATCCACAAACCCGGAGCTAGACACAGGGTACTCATTGGTGTGTTTATAAACCTTGAGCTAGATAAAGAGTGCTGACTGGTGTATTCATAATCCCTTAGCTAGACATAAACATTCTCCAAGTCCCCACCAGTAATTAGCTAGATACAGAGTATCAATTGATGCATCCACAAACCCTGAGCTAGACACAGGGTACTAATTGGTGTGTTCACAAATCTTGAGCTAGACAGAGTGCTGATTGGTGCACTCACAATCCCTTAGCTAGACACAAAGTTTCTCCAAGTCCTCACTAGACTCAGGAGCCCAGCTGGCCTCACCCAGTGGATCTCCCACCAAGGCCACAGGTGGAGCTGCCCGCCAGTCCCCTGATACGCACTGGCAGTCCTCAGCCCTTGGGCGGTCAATGGGACTGGGCGCCCTGGAGCAAGGGGTGGGGCTTATCAGGGAGGCACTCGTTGGGGAGGCTCAGGCCTCACAGGAGCCCACTGTGGAGGCAGGGGGAGACTCAGGCATGGCAGGCTGCAGGTCTGGAGCCCTCCCCTGCGGGGAGGCAGCTAAGGCTGGACAACAAATCGAGTGCAGCGCTGGTGGGACAGCACTATTGGGGGACCCGGCGCACCCTCCGCAGCTGCTGGCCTGGGTGCTAAGCCCCTCACTGCCCAGGGCCGGCAGGGTGGGCTGGTGCTCCAAGTGCGGGCCGCCAAGCCCACACCCACCCAGAACTCTAGCTGGCCGGCAAGTGCCATGGGCAGCCCCGGTTCCACCCATGCCTCTCTGTCCACACCTCCCCGCAAGCCGAGGGAGCTATCTCCGGCCTTGGCCAGCCCAGAGAAGGGCTCCCACGGTGCAGCAGCGGGCTGAAGGGCTCCTCAAGCACGGCCAGAATGGGCACCGAGGCCGAGGAGGCACCAAGAGCAAGAAAGGGCTGCGAGGGCTGCCAGCACGCTGTCACCTCTCAGTATGACGTAGATAGGTTTTATAAATATGACATTTGGTTCTTGCTTTGAGATGTTGAAAGAGATATTGTAAATGGGACGACTGATTGCCAGCATCAGTTTAAAGGAGAGGGGCTACTTAAGAGATCATCAGAGTTTACTGACTTTTTTCTTCATTATTCATTATTTCATTTTGTTCACAAATTAATGGCTCTTACTATGTGGCGGGGCAGCCCAATTAAAAAAAAAAACCTGTTTGCATTGATTCTACCTTTCTGTTTCTTGTAATTTCCTAGATGTACTTTGTATTCATTTTCTTTACAGACTTCTCTTTTAAAAAATCTCTACATCAAAACAACATAGCATACATAGGTAGAAAATTTAGTTGGAAGGTGCGTTACTGGATGTTGATTTTTATCCCTTGGTGTATAAATTCTGTGGAATATTCCTAGAGGTGCATCATGGTTTTCTTCAAAATGTTTTCCTGCCTGTTACCTTTTCTCAGCAGCCTCCTTCCTACTATGTGACTATTTGAACATATGAGCTTCAGTGCTCTTTTCTTATGCCAAATAGAGTAAAAAGTGACTGAAAAATCATTCTAAAGAGACAAACACACAATGTCCTAGGTTAAATGAGTTTAGTGATTTGTAATGCCATTTCTATTATATTGAAATAGGTTTGGCACTGGGGACATTCTTTGCTTAGAAAAGACAGAGAATGGGGATTTCCGTGCATTTTTATCTCAGCAGAGGGATCCCACTGAATGCACAGCAAAATCAGAGAAAACTGCTAACTGGAGATTAAGCTCTGACAATTAAGCTGCTTGCCAATAAATTTCAAACCCATCTATGCAAGTCATTCAATAACAGCAGACTTGCAAAGCAATTAAAGTCAGCCCTTCCTGTTTAATTTCTGCAAAATCGGGCTGGACTGTCTGAGCTTTCATTTGCTGTGTATAATGGTAAATGAAATGAGCCAGGGACATACAAAGTCCTGGTGAACACCTGTGCCTTTTCACAGATTCTTTTGACAAAGACCTTCCCAGCAGAAAAATTAAAACAAGAAAACCCACCTTAAGTATGGTTTCTGTTTTAAACAAAATCAAATATTTGTTTTATCATCTACAGCCACTTTCTTTTGGGCAATTGTACTTCTGTTTTGGGGTTTTTTTGTTTGTTTGTTTGCTTGTTTTTTTTTAACTAATTTCAAAGTAACGTTGCAGACATCTTAATATATGCAAGATAAATTAATAAACTATTTTGACAGACATAATCTAAGTTTACCTGCGTAAACCTCTATCTGCTCCTCTCTCTACCCCAATGTATCTATGCCTATTTCTAGTACTTCTTGCAATTATTAACTTTCTGGAGAAACTGGGGTTGAAGTGAGTGTAGAATAGGGAAAATTGGTTTTAAGGCTTTAATTCAGAACCTAATGATATACTGACCAATTTAGTGGATAAATTATTCCACAAACAAACATTCTGCTGTATATTTTTGGTGATTTACTTTTTTGTTATTTCTGTGCTAATAATGTTTACATCCTTGTACCCAGGTTGTTTTAAAGCACAAACTTTCTCATTAAATATACTTTAGTTTCAGTGTCCGCTCTGCCACTAACTGGGTGATCTTGTGAATTTGTGCACAAAACTTAAGTCTTTGGGTGTCATTGTCTGTAGCTTCAAATTGGTGATAACATTACTATCATACATAAATGAGATAATGTTTGGAAAGCCCTTAATTTAATATCTCGTTTTGAGCTGGTACTAAATTTATATCAAATATGCATCTACATATTTGAATTAAAAAAAGTCATGCTGCACATACTGTTTTATGACTTACTCTTCTTATTTAAGGGTATATTGCAGACTTTTATAATGATCTGAAAATACGGTGCATAACATAGTAAATTGTAATATTCATCACAACTTTAACTGTTGGCTTGGTATTTCAATGTATGAATGATTTTTCAATTATCTGAACATCCTCTTGAGATGGCTGCTTTCATATTTCCATTTCTTAGTATAATACAAATGTTTCAATGAGAGAACTTAAACCTAAATTTTTGCACTTTTTAAATTTTGCATGTATACGATGACAAAAGAATCATGTCACATGACCTGTAAACATATAAACTTTCTATTAATATGGAAGATGTAAGGAACAGATATGATAGTATAACATTTTTCCCAAATTACACCCTTTGGCTACTCAAATAGTGATGTGTGCCATTCTATGAGCACATACAGCATGCTCAGTAATTTAGGAGAAAAGAAACACCAAAAGAGGTTCATCCAGTTTCTGCCTCTTGCTCAAAGTTCAGAGTTCTGGTATCACATTTTTCTCTACTAGGTGTGAAAGTAGCTTCTCATGATGCAGAGATTCCTAAACTAAAGGACAAGAAATCTGCCTTCCACCACACTCATCATAACCAGTATGTGATGGGTAAAAGTAGAACATGATAGAACATGATAACTACAATGAAGACTTTTTCCTGGAAGAAAATCAACACCTGTCAATCACTGGTCTCCAAAAATTTTCACATCCTGTTGGACAGAAATAGAAATATCTATTTTGTAGTAGTGCAGTTTATTTTGTTAGTTCATCCAGAAGCTTCTGTGGGAAAAACAATTCATCCTAACTCTATGGGAGAAACAATCTTGTTCATTGTCCGCCATTGATCCTGATCCCCTTTTCTTAGGGGTTAGGTAGGGGGTATTCCATGTCTTTTTATCATCCATGGCTAAAACTGAAGTTATCATTGAAAACACACACTTCTGGAATATTAGAAGCTTTTACGGTTTCCTTACTACTGGTGTAAATTTGAGACTCCAAGAGTTGTATCAAGGATTTGAATGCAGGCTTTTTTCAACCAGGCCTATAGTTTCTTTGGCAATGTAATCCTCCCCAAATCTTAAAAGGCAGAGCTGCAAGTAACCACAATGAAAGATCTTGCTTAGATCCTAATTTTAAACTTTACATTTGTTTTATTTTTCCTCTTGGCATCAGTGATAAGGTAACAGCCGTAGCCTGATATTTGCTGCTGGACTCATCTTCCTCTAATTGACAGAGAGATATTAGTGATAATTTATTGAAAAAAATGGGGGAAATAGCCTCAACTTCTTCATCGTTATTGCTTTTATATGTGCTTCATTTTGGAATCCAAATGCAATGAGCTTTTTCAGTCCTCTAAGATTCCAATTTGTTTAGACTCTCTCAGCTTAGATTGCAGGCAGCAGAGAAGAAAAACTCTTTCTTGGCAAAGCTATAATCCCTTCCACCTGTGTTTTCAGATGAACTGGTAATAACCTGAGTTTTTCTCTCTTTTTGGGACTTTGCGAAAAGCTAAGAAAAAAAATACCATTTCCAGGTGCTCAATTCTGCTTCAGTTAGAATAATATTTAATCCAAAGGGGAAAACGTGTTTGAAATAAGATTCAATACATTTTCTCTCTCTTTCATGAACAGATTCTAGAGCTAAGTGATCAGGGCAAGGATGGAGACTCAAATCCAGGGACCCAATCTTCATGCAGCTTTTTAGGAATAATTTAATCCTGCTCTTCATCATCCGTTAAGGATCTCTTATCATCATAGTCATGATCCAAACAGCAAAATGCATGAAACAGGGTTAAAAAGTGAGCAAAGAACATGCATCCCATCTCTCTTAAGTACATTTCCCAAAATCTGATATTTCATGTCTCTGAGGATATTCTATCAGCTGGAACATAGACATGCGGCCTCACATAAATGTAGTGGAGATGGGTAAATTAATATTTGCTGTCACTGACTGCATCTAAGCTAAGCCTCATCATTGTGCCAAGAAAACTCCATGAATATTACAGAAAAAAAATCCTATTCTCTGCCACATTACATAAACCACCATTGCTATCCATCAGTTTTCTTCCGATTATCAACCATCCTCCTTTTTTAGCCAGTATATTCTGAATTGTAAGATTTAATTATTCATTTAATTACAAACAAAATTGCACATCATTAGGCATATATAAAGAAGTAAAAGAAATACTTGCATTTCTAAGCTGATGGCCTACCCTGATAAGTGTCAATCTCTCTACCCTCTGAAAACAAAAACAAACACAAAACAAAAGCCTTTTGTTTTCCTTCTCAGTAAAATAACACAATTTCTTTATTTGGTCTGTATTTGGGCAAGAAGACTACTGGAAGCAACTTAAGCCATTTCAGCATCTAAGTGATTGATCAATTCCCATTTTATATTTTTCCTGACTCTGCCTTTAAACCCTGATGCATTTTATTATCTCATACATCACATAGTACTCCCCAGGATCTCCTGTTCTGACTGATGTTGCTCCACAGGATAGGTTTCCTGCTGTTATCTTTTTATAGGAACACCTATTACTGTGCAAGAAAGGGCAGAATGAACAAATCTTACTTTTACCTTCACTTCTGAACAAGTTAGAAAATCTCGTTGAACAATCTCTAATATAAAGAATGCTTGACATTTTCTTCAATTTTAAATTGGCCATCATTTATAATATTTCTATCATAAGTTTAGGTCTGTCATGAGAAGTTTATCAGAAATAAAGGATTGTTTAGTGCTTCCAAAAGTTATGTAGTATAATAGTGTAAAATTAAGCTAAGTGACTTTTCACCATAAAAGTCAAGTAAAATCACTAACACCAAGCATAAACAGAAAAACTCACATACCTGTATTATAAGGCATTCCATCTGAGAAACATTTTAAAAACCGTGAAAATTGTGTCCAGATTCAGATAAGTGTTTGGGACATATTTAACCAAACCTTAATTCAAATAACTGGAATTCATTTTCAGCTCAAGTGTTTCTTAAACTATTAGGTATCAAGAAAAGTACTACAGGTAAATTTTTGGTTTGCTGCTATTCTGTGTCTCCTTTCATTCTGACAAGTTCTATTCACTATGTGCTTTTACATAGAGTAAAAACAGAACACTAGTGACACTAATAATTACTGGAAGAATTTATATTTCTTCTTCAAAATTACCCTTATGTCTTTCCTGATGAGAAAAGAGACATATCTTTCTTGGAATATGGTTTTTAAGTATATGTTTTTCCTCAATATTTCCCTCATTTCAGACTTTCATCTTTTATAATCTTAATCTTAATGTTAAGTCGCCATTGACCATTGTTTTCTGAAGAGCTGGACTATTCACTTTGTGTATAAATAATGGACACTAGCATAATAAAAATATACATTTAGTATTTTAATCTGTTATTCTCTGTAATAAATTATCTACATCATTTATATAATTAAAATAACTTTATGTTTAGGTGTCATAGTCATGGGATCCTTCAAGGGTCACTTTTCCAGCCAGAAACCTCTGTGGCTGCTCATGCCTTTGCCTAAGTGTTTGCTCAGCCTGCTAGGCTCATTCTGCCAACTCAGCCTGGCGGGCTGCACTTGGCTCCTGCTACTGGTCTGAATCCAATGCTTGCCAAGAATAAGCCAGGTGCAGAGTGGTGAGTATTGCTTCAGTGAGTGAGCATGGGATCTGGCCCCTGTGCACAGCCAGGCATGCCAGCTGCTGCAGCGGAACAGGCAGCTCCAGGCGCCAGCACAGGTGCGGGTTCCATGCCAGCCTGTGGCTGGATCAGATGTGCCACAAGTGGCTTCTGCTGTGAGCACTCACATCTGAATGAGGGGAACATGGTGGCACCCAGAGGCTTGCAGGTTTGTGCCACAAATCACAGACCCCCAAAGAGGGTGCCACAGTCCTGGCTCAGGGATCCCCTAGGTTGAGGGGCTGCACCTCTTCTTTCCTTCTCATTGCCCACAGTGTGGCAAGTAGGTAGGGAAGGTGGGGGGTGTGTTTCAGCCCTGTTTGTGTTACAACTCTTTCAGTCTTGCCAATTGGCAGGTCCCAAGTTTTTGTCCCACATCCAGGAAGAATGACATGCGTGGATAACTGGAGGGTGTGAAAGGCAGAGAGGAGCTTCATTGAGTGACAGCACGGCTTTCAGGAGACCTGAAGTGGGTAACTCCTTTCTGCAGGCAGGTCATCCTGGCAAGTATCCAACTATCAGTGGAGAGGAGGCCCACAGTGGGTAGCTTCTTTCCACAGATAGGTCATCTTGACATCTGTGTAGCTTTCAGCCAAGAGGAGACATGCAGTAGGTAACTCCATTCCACAAGCAGGTCATCGTAATATCTGTCTGAGTCTGGCTGAGTCCAGGGTTTTTACGGGCTCAGAAGGTAGGAAGTACATACTAATTGGTCATGGGTATGTTTTAAAAAAGCACCATAAGTTCTCACTCTTATGCTGCCGTGGACTCCACCAAGAACTGGCAGTCCAACCCCCAGACTTCAGGCCGTCCTTGGCTTGAAGGCAGAGTATCACTGAGAACCTGCCCCTTTCTGCCTAGAAGCCTGTCTGCCTCTTGCTGCCATCAACATGCCATCCATGGCACCCAGGCTGTTCATGCCAAGGATGTGCCTACAGGCCTGCACTAAGCTGTCTCAGCCTCCACCTCAGCCTCCCTCCCATGCTCGTCAGTGCCCAAAGTCCAAAGGAATCTGAGGTAGCGAGGGCTGGTGTGTCAGTGCTGCCCTGAACGCTTGCTCACCTGGCCAGGTTGAGACAGCATCTGGCCTTGGCCACAATTTTGCTCTGAAATCGAAGCAGGTGCCAGGAGCAGGGAGAGGCCAGGGATAGGAGCAGGCACTTCAAAGCCTATGTGGGGAAGGGGGATTCCTGGGCCCCTGAGAACACAGGGATGCCTGGGTTCAGAGCCACATCTAGGCAGCTACAGCTGTTGCCCTGCCAACTCAGTAGGGGACAGGGCTCCTGCCTATTCCCAGTCCCGCGCTGGCTTTGTGGAGCACACAGCCATGGCCACACCTTTCCTGCTGCAGCCAGCATCTTCACAGCAGCTGCTCCAGATGGGCCACCACTGCCATCACTATCTCCAATATACCCTGTAGTATTTCTTAATAATCAAGCCTGATCTTTGAATATCTTATGATAATTAAGTACCCTCTTATTTATATATTTTCAAAATACATATATAATAATCTCATGGACATTGCATTGGGTAGAGTCATAGCTCTTTGCAAATCTTTCTTTGTATATTTCTAACAGAGAATAACACATAGACAGAAAGATTCTTAAGGCTTCACTTTAAATGATTTAGTAAAGTAGGTTATGCAGGAACTTTTTCTTAGGCCATATTCACATTCATGAAATAGGCTGACCAATGGATATGAGACTATTCTAGCAACAAGTTGATAAGGTAATGCTTTGAAATAAGTTGTTTTCAAGATAAAACTTAGAGAATTACTATACAGACTCTAAGGTACAAAAGGTAGTAGTATCACCAGGAGTCCTCGGGAATGGGGTTCATATGTCGTTTATCTTTAAATCTTGGCTTTACATCTTAATGCCATGTCTAACACTTGGTATCGCCCCAATAACTGATGACTTAATGCAAATGAATGACTATGTTTCTGTGTATGCATGTGTGTGTGTGTGTGTGTGTGTGTGTGTGTGTGTGTGTGTGTGGTGTTTGAGCATGTCAAACAAGGCATGTATGTAATTCATTATATGACGCATTAAACATATGTTGTCCTTATTCAACTAATAATCTTCTTACAATAGGAATAAGTAAATGTTTCTCATCCTGACAGTAGACACAGCTCTGGTCTTGGTCATACTTCTAACACTTGAATGAATATAATTAATTTTCAGCCTCATATTCATTCTTACACAGATAGCTATCTTTTCTATATTTTTTTCAGGAGAATTTCATTAAAAAGCTCTTTAGAAAATCCAAATGTTAATATCCACAGTCGTAACTGTTGTTCTTATTGCTACTCTCATTTTTGCTGTTATACTTTTTTCATCTCTTTATAACCTGCCCATTTGTTTCTGCTAATTCAGAAAATATATATGCCTTTTGTCTCAGACACATTGTGCTTGGTACACTCTATTAATCTATATGGGGATTAGTTTCTTCGGTGTTACAATAAGCAATAAGCTTTTCTATTGTGCACTTTCTTATACTCTCTTTGCAATCATTTTTCAAAGTTTTTTTTTTTTTTTCTCTTTGGCCTTGGCCATGACTGTCTAATGACAACTCTAAAACCACCTGCATTTTTTGTTTGTTTTTGATATGGGGTCTCACTCTGTCACCCAGGCTGCAGTGCAATGGCATGATCTTGGCTTGTTGCCACCTCTGCCTCCTGGATTCAAGCAATACTCCCACCTCAGCCTCCCAAATAGCTGGGACTACAGGTATGCACTACCATGCCAGGCTAATTTTTTTTGTATTTTGGTAGAGGTGGGGGTTTCACCATGTTGCTGAGGCTGTTCTCAAACTCCTGGACTCAAGCATTCTGTGTACCGCCGCCTCCCAGAGTGCTGGGATTACAGGCGTAATTATGCCTGTATTTTGTATTTATGCCTGTATTTGTAATTATGGATTACTGCACCCAGCCATAAAAACACCTGATTTTTAAATAATTGTTAAGTTTAGCCAAGTGCCAACAGGACCAAAGATATCACTAGTGACTCTTATGATTTTACTTGCCACGTTGTCTGTACTGAGCAACAGTGACATGGGTAAGTGACATATGCCTTCAAGACCAACGCTAACTTCACTCTACCATTATTACATCTTTTTACTTCACTTAAAAACTTGGGTCTAGGTCATTTCTCTTTCTTCTCCCTTGTATTAGTCATGGTTCTTTAGAGGGTCAGAACTAATAGGATATATGTGTATATGAAAGGGATTTTATTAGGGAGAATTGGCTCACAGATCACAGGGCAAAGTCCCATGATAGGCCATTGGTAAGCTGGGGAAGAAGCTAATAGTGGCTCAGTACGAGTCCAAAAGCCTCAAAAGTAAGGAAGCCAACAGTGCAGCCTTCAGTCTGTGGCCAAAGCCTTGACAGACCCCTGGCAAATGACTGGTTAAGTCCAAGAGTCCAGTGGCAAAGAACCTGGAGTCTGATGTCCAAGGACAGGAGGAACAGAAGGAAGCATCAGACATGGAATAAAGATGAAAGCCAGAAGACTCAGCAAGCCAGCTTATCCCACATTCTTCCCCCTGCGTTGTTCTAGTTGCACTGGCAGCCAATTGGATGGTGCTCACCCACAGAGAGGGTGCGTCTTCCTCTCTCAGTCCACTGACTCAGATGTCAATCTCCTCTGGAAACACCCTCACAGATACACCCAGAAACAATACTTTACCAGCTATCTAGACATCCTTCAATCTAATCAAGTTGACACCTAATATTAACCATCACATCCCTGAAGCATAGAAGATTTATTTAGCAAGTCTTCTGAGAAAATAATATATTTTCAGTGAGGTTATTTCTGTTAGAAAAACTGTCCTGTTTGGAAACAATAGACAAGATTTCAGTCTTTCACTGTTTCTTTCTTAAATCTTCTTTGCATACCTTATTAGGAGAAAGATATAAAGGTTCTCATTCATATTCAAAAATTAATATTTCAGCAGCAAAATCCCTTTCTTAATCATTTCCCAAATGTCAGCCAACTGAATGGTAAAATAAAATATAGTTGTATGGATTAAGTTACAGGAAATAATAAATGTATATATATAAAATACATTTACAGAGGTAGCATGATGTCATGTTCCCTAAAATGGCAACTACTATTTACATGTAGATTATAGGAAACAAAAATCAAATACAAATACTTTCATGGGTAGGTTCACATGATTTTCTATAAATGCATTTTTGCACATTTCTGATGATTGTGGATAATATGGAAACATTTCAATTAATACTAACATGCATTTATATTTAGATACACCACTCCCAAGATATATATTTAGATATACCACTCCCAAGTTTAAGGAAAGAACATTGATGAGTTGTTATGGTAGCTTACAAGAATTTGTACTCATGTTCAAAAACTATGTCCTTACATTTATCAGGATGTCCACTGAAGTAAAAGCTAATTTATGATCCTAACATTTCCATTTCTCTTTAAATACCCCTGTGACTAGTTAGTTACATACAAGGCTTTAACTGTATTTTTCTCCTAGTTTTCTGCTGTTTAAATGATTTTATAGTTTGACACTTTTAAATGCATGGCAACAGCACACCAGAAAGATATAAATTACTGATACAGAAATCCTTAAATGTTTCAAAGAAACTGTTTTCTACTATGGAGTAGCAAACTCATTTTACCTATGACACTTCTTCTTTTCTTCCCTTATTATTCTATTCACATCGTTCTGAGGTATGATGTATAATACCATTACTTTTATCACTAATAAAACTTGGTTTAATCTTCTAATATTTTAAATTTGTCCAGGAAGTCCTATGTATACATGGCCCCTGTTTTCCATGAGGATTTTGACTAAGTTGACTTTGGAGTTATTTTGAATACTCCCTTCTGTTTACCACACATCTTATATTTGTTACCAAGCTCTATTTCACCTCCCTTAGAAATTCTCTTTGACTCTCTTTTTTCATGACTTTTGAGTCATCAAATGCACTGATTAATGACCTAGTCACTTTGTACCAACATATACAAAAAATCAAACTTAGGCTTACTTCCTTTTTTCCTCTATCATTAATCACATATTTTTATAATATGAATCTCTCCAAGCCTATTTTTAATAATAACCATTGCTTTTATAAACAAACCTAAAGTGGTTCCATATAGTTTACTCTACCACAAAGGTTTCTGTGTGAATTTCAAAGCCCTGAGTCATTTTGTTTCCATATTCCCTCTTTCCTCCTACTTTATAGGACCCACATCTATTCCAACAAAGCCCATCATTTACATGAGCCTGTGGCAGGCATTGGCTAAGTACTCCCAATTCTGTTTCCTTTTCCTGGGTACACATGAAGTTATGTTCCAGGTTCCTTTGCAGTTATGCCCAGGTCATGTGACAGGCATTAGCTAATTGGGGCAACTAAATATGATGTTATGTTAATTCGAGTTTTGACCCCTATTATTTTCAGAGATATCATTGATGAATTATCTTTCTTACTCATGTTTCTGGAAGTTAAAACTTCTGAGATGGTGGTCCCTGACAGAGGAATCTAACTTTATCAGTAAACTAGTCAGAAGAAAGACATCCAAAAAATTTACCTGACATATAAGGGATTATGACCAGAATTACAAAGTGATGAGAAGTACATGTACCAACACGTGTTTGGTAAACACCATCTGAAAGAATGCATAGAACAAGTATTGTGGCACAAACAGGACAAATTATTTTTCCCAATAATCAAAGTGGAAATGTCTTGCAATACACAGGTCATCAGAGTATTCAGATGGCTGTCTTCTCAGTAGTGAATCACAATTAGGATTAGACCAAATTTGCCCTGGTCCCACCTAAAAACCTTTACCTGTCATTTATCTTTGGGAGGTAAATAAGTACTTCCAAAAGATATAAATGTTTCAAAGTACCTTAACATACAAGGAAAAAAGCTCCAAAATATTTAAAATAATATAAATATATCCAGCATCAAAAAGATACAATTTCTGGTGTTTGGCCTGCAAAATAAAAAATTACCACTTCTTCAAATAAGTAGGTAATACAACTTAAAAAGAAAGAGAGAGAGAAATCAAGTGAATCCAACCCAAAATAATACAGATGATACAATCAGTATACAAAGACATTAACATTTATTATAATTATGTTACAGAGCCTCAAGAAGATAGAGGGACACTGGAACATATTAAGTAGACATATGAAAGATATTTTTTATATCTCGAATTCGGACTTCGAGAAACTTTAAATAATATCTGATATAAAAATCAGGGGCTTGCATTTTTAAAAGTTAGATTAAATACAGAAAAACAAAGGATTAATAAACTTGAAAATACAGAAGTAGAAACTATTTTAAATGTAACATAGGGGAATAAAGAGACACAACAAAAACACAACAGTAATTAGCTCTGGGCCTAATACAAGTGTAACTGGAGTAACTGAAAGATGGTAAAGAGGAAGAAAAAGAAAATGAAAAAATATTTAGGAAGTATTTCCTGAAAATATTTCAAATGTAATAAACTATAAACCTGCAAGTTCAAAAAGCTCAACAAGCGCCAAGCAAAAGTAACGTGAGAAAACCACAGTAGAGTACATCATAATTAAATTGCTTAAAACCAATAATAAAGAGAAAATTAAGAGCAGTCAGAGAAAAAAACAGTATGTTACCTACAAAGGAACTATAACAAGAATAGCAGCAGATGTCTTTTCAGAATCCATGCAGTTCAGGAGAGAGTGAAACCACATATTTAAAGTATTGGAAGAAGAAAAAATAATATGTAAGCCTAGAATTCTCTTTCCTGCAAAAATATATGTTTAAAAATGGAGGCAAAATAATTTTTCAGGTATACAAAAGCAGAACTAATTTATCACTGGTATCTGGTATATCTGCATTATAGTAAATGGTAAGCAATATCTTTTAAGCATAAGGAAAGTGATGGCAGATAGACAATTGGATATACACAAAGAGTAAAAAGCAGTCAAAATGGCAAATATGAGGGAAAATAACATAACTTTTTCATCTACTATTTTTCCACCTTTAAATTGTGAATAAATAATAATCAAAGTAGAAAAGACCTGTAATACACAGGTTATCAGAGTATACAGATGGCTTTAACCTCAGTAGTGAATAAAAATTAGAGTTAGACCAAATGTTGCTCTGGTCCTTCCTAAAATATTTTAAATAAATTTCTCAAAAAGATAAAAAAGTTTCAAAGTAACTCTGAAATGTGAATAACTGTGAACTTTGAATTGTGAGTAAATAATTCACAATTTAAAGCAAAAATCATAACACTATATTGAGGGTCTATAACACTGCAAAAGTGAAATGTTTGACAATAGTACGAAACCTGAAGGAGGGGAAATGCAAGTATATGCTTGTAAATTTCTTATACTATGTGTAAATTGGTTGAGTATTAAGTGAAGGTGGACTGTGACCAGTTAAAAATGTACAATATAAAGCTTACAACCACAACTAAACTATTCTAAACCACTGGGATATATCCTCTGTTCAATAGTCCATTGCATATATAATAATCCTGTTATAACCTTGGAGGATGAAGCAAGAAAAAGTAGATTATTATTTTATTTCTTACAATTTTCCTACACTATGTGTTACGACACTCTCCTCATAAATTATTTCTCTATGAGAGAAATAAATTACATTCTGACAATATTTAGTTCAGATACAGTGTACATTTTATTTTAAAATTTTATTTTATTTTAAAATTTAACCATGACTTGAAGGTAGAGTCTTACTGCTTTAAATGCCCTTGCTGGCCAATTTTCTTCCTGTAATTAAATATGCGTCTCTTTCAGAAAAACATTAGGGTTACTAGTGCTTATAATAGTAATATTCTAGCATGTAGGAGAAAATAAGCCAATCAGTGCAAAGACCCCACTTGTGTTGTAATCACAACACAAGTGGAGTAGACTGAGCAGCCAGGAGGTTCCATTTCAGATGAGCAAAAGGAAGGGGTAAGTGGTGGGATGAGAGCCCTGGAAATGGGCAGCCATTTGTGCTGGTTCAGATAATCTTGCTCTTTTCAGATAATCTTCTAGGACCCATTCAGGACTCTGATTATTTCCTCAAAAGGAATAACCCAAACGATAAAATCGGGCAACAATAAAATGGGGTCTATAACGAAATATTAATCTCCTTATATGGATCATTAATATCACATATAATGTCAGTAGTACCTATTCAGAGAAAAAAATTCTTAAAGACAATAAGATTTTAAAACAGGTGATAAAGAACACAACGGTAAGGCTGTAGAAGAAGAGAGAGATAATTTTAATCTTTTCTCTGGTATATGTTATACTTACATAAAAGGGTTTGTTTTATTTTAGGTGTCTTGTGTTCTTAAAACATTGCTTACATTTTGGAGTCATGAATAGTTAAAAAGAATTTAAATAGATGCTCTATAAATTCTTCTAGATTAGCTAAAACTATTGTACCACACAACTCTTTTGAATTCACTGTTATTCTCTAACTTTTCTGAATTTGTTATTTTTCTTCTCTGCCTGTATCATATACTTGTTCTTCAGCAGAAGAAATCATGTGTTATATGTACTTACATTCAAATGCCTCTCTAGGTGTTTATATTTATATAAATGATAATGAAGAAAATACAACTCTTTAAAGTTAAAAAACATAGGAATGAAGCTGTATATGCCACTTTGAAATACAGAATAAATACAAATTAAGCTTTAGAAAAGGAGTACAAAATTTACAACATTCCTAGAGAACAGATCAACTGAATCTGATGAGGCATGAAGAAAATAAACAGCCAGTCTAGCTTCATTGTGACTACTTTAGAAAGGCTGCAATTTGGTGCTTAGAATTCAAAATCTGAGTGAATAATGATGACAAATGATTTTATGGTCTTGGGTTGGACAATCTAAAAGTGAAATATAACGTTGAGATGTGCTCAACGTTGAAATAAGAAAAACTGTATTATAATAATCTGAACAAATGTGTTTGAAAAGTCCAGTGAAGACAGGGACTTCAGGAGGCTTGTGGAAATGGGATTGTTAAAGGTCTCTAGAAAAATTGTGCAAAGAAACAGTAATCTTGACTTGAAAGTGAAATAAGAGAGTCCAGCTTTCTGGTGTGGACTCCAGAAAGTTTGACTACATTTATGAGACACATTACCCGGGGAAATGTACTTAAACTGTTTCTTGATTTCATTATCTGTAATAATAGATTTTAAAATAGAATTTATTTAATATTATTAGGTGGATTAAATGACTTATATGTAAATTAAAGTACTGTTTTGCACATGGCAAAGATTTAATAAATGCTAGTCACTGTTAGTAACTAATAGTAGATGATCAAAGTTGGAAGTAAAGAGATTGATAGACTGTGATAACCGTTTGGTAAACTACAATTAACTGAAATGTCTTCCCAGAGTGATGTGTTAGGATGTATGATGAATTTGTTTTAAGCCTGAGCAGGAAAGATTACAATTATGTAAAGTAATGCACAGAAAGATACGGTGGGGTTTGGGGAATAATAATGTGTGTACCACATTTACCAGTCTAGTTCTAGGCCAATGCTGACAATAACCTAGAATAAGAATTAAGAAGTATAATTGGGCATATATAAAATAAATGATAGAGAAAGAAGATCTAGATTTGGGCAAAATCATTGAAAAATATATAATGAAAAAGGTATTTTAGCTTTTTTTTTATTTTTAACTTGTAAAAATAACAATAGTGACTATCACATACACAAGTAGTTATAAATGGTGTCTCTGAGTCAACTTGTACTTTCTTATGAGAACTGATTATATTCTTCTGAAAACTACTGTACCTGATGATGTCACATTAATCTGTCATTGAAATATTTACACCACAGAAACCGTCAAACATTATAAATCAGGCTTTTTCCATCCCCCACTTTGGAGAGCTGGTTACTAAACTTTTGCCAGCACACCATTGTTTATGGGGCTGACTGATCTAAACGGGTGCAATGACACTGGTTATTAAACTTAAAGAAACATGCAGAAATTATGCTCCTGCATTTATAATATGATGTTTTTTATTTATTTTAAAAACTTGAATATGATGCTTTGTGTGTATAATGCTTATATGATGCTCTATGTGCCATGCAATGTTATATGTACTTCACAAATACGAGACTATAAAATAGATAATATAGGTAGAAGTGCCAAAGGTTAGTAATTGTTGTAGTTACTTACGGAACTTGAAATACCATTGCAGAGAAATGCAATAAAATACATTGTTGTTGTTTTATTCCTGCTCTTAAAAACCTTGGAAGTATCAGAATGAGCTGTCTAGGATGAAAGTTAAATTTCCTAGCCCTAGAGAGAATCATGCTTGCTCTTTCAATGCATTTCATGAGTCCTAGAAAAATTGCTACTATTATTTACAATTTTCTATTTTTTTTCCACTGGTAAGATATTGATTTAGCTGACAGACTTTCCTCCTTCTCTTAATCAGAAAGAACAGAATCCTTATGTGAACTATATGGTTTATAGACAGAGATAACCTTAAAGGTGGAAAAACTGCCTTAGATTTGAGAGCTAAGGTGTTTATTCTGTAGATTAACCTGGTTAGTGCTCAAAATTCAGTCTCCCTGCTGAATTTCACATGCTGATATCAGTATAAGATATGCAGTCTCAAAAGTTTACTTTTGTATGGCCTTAGCCTTTTATATGCCTGATCCCACAAAAAAAGCTTTATAATTGTTTCAGATATGATTTTCTTTCCCAATATATGAGTCTTTTTCATTGATCATGTGCTTATGAGCAGGTTTTATCAACTCAATAGTGTACTGGGAAAGTTTTTGAATATAAAATATATTTTAACTATTTTCCAGGCCTTACAGCCAGTTCAGGGTTTACAGAGAAAGAGTATGGATTAAAGAAACAGTGAATGATTGTTTGAGAAAATAATGAAACGTTGATTAATAGGATATTTTATACCTAGAAAAGAGTCTGTGTTTTGAACTGCAACTTATTAATCAGCATTTATTAGGCACTTGTCATTAAGGGTATTAGGCATTTACACCAAAGATAAATAATAAGACTGGTCTCTGGCTTTGATAAATTATAAATACTGACACATATATTAAATTGAAATTAATGTTTCTAAAGCATATTATTCTTAATACCACATATGCTATTGTATCCTGGTGAGGTTGGTCAACAATGACATAATTTCTGAAACAAATCAAAAATGTTCATAATCACTGCAAAGACTTTTTTCCTTCCCCTAGCACAAGGGAATTGTGCCTAGACACTTCACCAAAAAAAAATGGGTTTTCAACCCCAAGTCCAAATTTGTGATTACTTTCAGTCCTGCTGACTGTGCTGCTTCTGTCTTCCCATTCATCCAGATACTTAGGTCAAAACCCAGAAGTTACCCTGGATCACTCTCAGTATTCTATCAAGAAAGCTTGTTAGCTTTGTCTTCAAAATGAATCCTGAATTCAGCTAAGTCACCATTCCCTGCTCCTATACCTTAGTACACAGCAACAGTGTTTCTTTACTGGGCTACCAGAAGAGCCACCTGCCTGATTGCCCCATTGTTTCTTTTGTGAAGCACTTTCTACAATGAAATCAATCAGCCTGCATTGGTCTTTCCATATGGTGAAATTATTAATTACTTTCATTAATCACATAATTTAGCTCTTATTTAAGTTATCTTTTATCGGTCACCTTATTTTATAATATATGTTTATTAAAGCTAGGAACCATATACATAAACTTTTTTTTTTTTTTTTTTTGAGAAGGAGTCTCGCTCTGTCGCCCAGGCTGGAGTGCAGTGGCGCGATCTCAGCTCACTGCAAGCTCCACCTCTTGGGTTCATGCCATTCTCCTGCCTCAGCCTCCCGAGTGGCTGGGACTACAGGCGCCTGCCACCACGCCCGGCTAATTTTTTGTATTTTTAGTAGACACAGGGTTTCACCGTGTTAGCCAGGATGGTCTTGATCTCCTAACCTCGTGATCCACCCACCTCGGCCTCCCAAGGTGCTGGGATTACAGGCGTGAGCCACCGCGCCCGGCCTACATAATATTTTTTTAAAATTATATCCATAGGCCAGGCGCGGTGGCTTATGCCTGTAATCCCAGTGCTTTGGGAGGCCGAGGTGGGTGGATCACGAGGTCAGGAGATGGAGACCATCCTGGCTGCCACAGTGAAACACCGTCTCTACTAAAAATACAAAAAAAAAAAAAACAATTAGCCAGGTGTGGTGGCAGGTGCCTGTAGTCCCAGCTACTCGGGAGGCTGAGGCACGAGAGTGGCGTGAACCCGGGAGGCGGAGCTTGCAGTGAGCTGAGATCACGCCACTGCACTCCAGCCTCGGTGACAGAGCAACAATCTGTCTCAAAAAAAAAAAAAATTATATCTATAATATAATACCTGGAAGAATCATGTAAATATAGTATAATGTAGTTGATAAATACTGCTTAAATTAATTGTTTCTGAAAAATAAGTTCTTCGTCAGCTATGATCCATATAGTCAATATTTTCCAAATTATTTGCAAGATAATTTTTTGCAAAATAGACTTGGTGAAATATCTTAGAAACAAATTTAAAGAAGCAGCGTTTAAGAAGGAAAATCCAACATGAAAACACACTTTCAAAATAAAAATAGGAAATAGTTTTGCAAAGTTTCAAAATACAAGGAAATATTTGTTGAATTGTATTGGTATTGTAAATCAAATTGTATTGCAACACATGTTTAACATTGTATTTTTAAATGGCACCTGCTAATCCTATTACCAGCAGAAAAAAATAATGTCACATACTCTCATGTCATCAAAATGTAACAATACTCAGGATTTTTTATTGTTGATAAAAACACATTAAGTATTTTTACATTTTTCAACTATTTTTTTGCTGATGTGAGAGACAATGTGTTTCTTACATACAAAGCATTAGCATGCTACTGGGCAAAAGTAATTTGTCTCCAGTTTCTGTGAATTTTTGATGTAATAATCTGACTGTATGTGGTTATGGGGGGAAAATAATAATTTTCTTAACAAATACTTCATGATTGAAAGGAAAATTTTGGCCTCTTAAACTAGACTTTCTTTAAAAATTCTTAAGACTTTAAAGAAGGGCCTTCATCTCAGCCAAGAGCAGCATTGTAGCCAACATTCAACAGTTTTTGCTTTTCTTATAGTTCACTATTCTCAGCACTTCCATAAGGTAATGAGAAGAAAATGTCTGAAATAATGCGTTAACCCCCACTTTCCTGAAACCAGGCATTCATAGTTTCTGACTGCTCTGTAGGCTATATATGGCATTGTCTACAGAGTGTTCTGCATGTCAAAGCCAGCACAATACTTTCTCATGTCAGTTGCTATGGTGACTGCCTTTTTAAAGAGTGAATTGCAGATTAAATAGCTTCATAAAACATAGATACATGGTTAGCACATAAACTACAGGTGTCCTGCAGCTATAGAAATTTAAACACCACTTTTTGAAACTTTTAAAAACTTCACTTCTCAAGGGAACATCTAATAATAAACCTATAGTTGCTTGCCCCCCTTGTCAGTTGAGGGCAACACATTTCCCTCAGGGGAGAATCCTCCTTGCCGAGTTCCAAAGGTAATTACAGTCAGAAAGCAAAAAAGGTTGCACAAGAGGAGTTGTCACGTCCTTCTCAAACTTCGAGGTTCCCTACCTTCCACTTATCTCCCCAGGGCAACACCAGCACATTGACCCTCTGCATTTCCAGGTGCCAGTTAGAAATGTAGAAGCAATTCTCTATTCCCCAAAATTGAACACCTGAACTGACGATATGCAAAAACTGTGTGATTTGGGGGAGTGCTTGTGTGTTATTACAGTACTGCTTGAATCTTCATAAACATAATTTTAACTGTTAATTGATTTCAAATATTCCAGGATTGAGAATGATAGAATTCTTAGGAAATTGTAGCAATAATTTCTCATACTATCAATATAGCCAAACTTCCTAGAGATTCAAGAACATCTTACTTATATCAGTGTTTTGCATTAGCGATGCAAACTTTTGTGACAACTTTCTTCCTGTTAATCTGTTCCTAAAATAGGACAAAACCATATAGAGTTGCCCTCAATATCTGTGGGGGATTGGTTCCAGGACCCCACTCACTAAACACTAAAGACATTAAAATTTGCAGATGCTCAAATACCTTACACAAAATGGAGTAGTATTTGTATATAACCTGCACACATCCTCCTGTATATTTTAAATCCTCTCTAGATTATTCAAAATACTTAATACAATGTAAATGCTATGTAAATAGTTGTTATAGTTTTTTTTGGTTTTTGTTTTGTTTTGTTTTTGATTTTTGAGACAGGGTCTCTCTCTGTCACCCAGGCTTGAGTGCAGTGGAGCAATCTTGGCTTACTGCAACCTCCGCCTCTCAGGTTCAAATGACTCTTGTGCCTCAGCCTCCTGAGTAACTGGGATTACAGGTGTGAACCACCAAGCCTGGCTAAATTTTCTGTGCTTTTAGTAAAGATGGGGGTTTCACCATGTTGGCCAGGCTGGCCTCAAACTCCTAGCCACAAGTCATCCAAATGCCTTGGCTTCTCCGAGTGTTTGGATTATAGGCATGAGCCTCCGTGCCCAGCCTGTTATAGTGTATCCTTAATATTTGCCTTATTTTTATTGTTGTATTGTTTTATTGTTATTTTTATTTTTTATGAATACTTTTTATCCATGATTGGTTGAATCCAGGAATGTAGAACCCACGAATATGGAGGGTTGAGAGTATTAAGAATGGTTGTATTTAGGCCAGGCATGGTGGCTCATGCTTGCAATCCCAGCACTTTGGGAAGTCAAGGCCGGCATATCATTTGAGGTCAGGAGTTCAAGGCCAGCCTGGGCAACACAGTGAAACTGCCTCTACAAAAAAATACAAAAATTAGCCAGGTGTGGTGGTTCACACCTGTGGTCCCAGCTACTTGGGAGGCTAAGCTGGGAGGTCAAGGCTGCAGTGAGCTGAGATCACACCATAGGACTCCAGCCTGGGGAACAGAGGGAGACACTGTCTCAAAAAAAAAAAAAAAAAAAAAGGTTGTATTTTTTAACCCTCTTTTATGGGTATATATTATTTTCTCAGTCCTTTTACCTCTTCTTTTGTGTCTTTCTCTATACACACAAACTCTCACATAGAATATATACCTTATTCATTTTTTTGACCTCGTGGAACTCAACACAATGTTGCATTATGTATAAACCTAACTCTGTTGCAATTTTCATATGCACGTTTTCTTCTACAGAAAAATTACTCAGCTTTTTTTTTCTAGTGGGTTGTCCTGGCTTTGTCAAGTTTCACTCTGCTCATAATTTCTAAGGTGAAAACACCTAGTGTGAAAATGCAGAGCCTTTGGGCTTCTGAATGACAGCACTTTTACCTATATCATTGCTCTTAAATGTTGCATCTAAAATCTTAAAACTTCAAATTAACAAAAATAATTTAAATTAAATACCTGCTAGTCACCTCATTTAAAAAATATAGCCAAAAACACCCTTGCATTTACTAATGACAGCATCTACCATGCATATTTCATACCTTCTTGATTGCTTTAACAGTTTGCCTAAAACCTATGTTACAAGATTCTCATGAAGATTAAATGTGATGATATATGTGAGGAATATTCTGAAGCTTGTAAAGCATTTAAAATTGCTAGCCACATGCTGTTAAGTTGTACGGATACAACACTAGAGAGATCTGCTAGATGTGGAGATGCCTTGACCAGGTCATCTTGTAAAGAACTTGCTGGGTATCTAGAACAATTGCAGTCAGTAGACAATATTCAGTTGTCAGTTCCTTCAGGTTTGCCCTAGCTACAGAGAGGCTCCTTTTCCCAAGGTCATGCCTTCAGGGAAAGCCCTCACCTGGTAAAGGAGAGAAGGGTGTAAAGGCCTGTCCATTTCAGCCCAGTGCAGAATACTTAGATGGGCAATACTCATGCCAGAGTTCCCGCCATGTTGGCTGAGGATTTACCAGTTCTGCATAAGAGTTTAAGTTTGTTTTCTGCCTAGTCCTCTTCCTTCTCATCCTAGACAGGTATCGATTTTTAGTAAGCCTATTGCATCCATCTCAGCACCTGCTTTCAGGGGCCTCAACCTGTAACAGGGGAACTGTCAGAGTCCCTAACACTCAGGGACCTAAAAAATAAGTCACCTGTCCTTAGTTAACCATCATTGCCACATTACCAGCGCAACCAGTTTTAGTTGATTAAGTGAATCTTAAATTCTGATTCCCCAGATATAGATAAACAAATTTGAAAACGATGATTGCGATAGCTAAAACTTGTTAAAGGTACATAATGAAGAAGAAAATACAATAATTATTTTATATAACTTAGTTTTTTTTAAGTTATTGATTATTGTAGGTTATTTGTATTTTCTTATACATATTAGAATCAATTTGTCAATTTGTCACTGTTTTTAAAAAAGCCTGCTAGGATTTTTGTTTGGTACCACATTGAATCTATAGTTTGATTTGAGAAAACCAAAAACCTGATAATATTGATTCTTTGCCTCCATGAATTTGTTATATCTTTACATTTAGTTACAGTTTCTAATTGTATGGGAGGTACATTTTTTCTCCAACCTCAGGATCAGTTGCTGGGCTTGCAAAATAAACTGATGAAAGACAGATTTACAGGAAAAAGGTACACAGGTTTATTTGATATTAAAAGTTTTACATGGCATGAGAGAGAGGAGGGGAAGGAGGAGTCTTAAAAAATCTTCCCAAGAAGCAACGGGGATTGGAGATTTTTAGGCTAGGCAGAGAAAGATTATGAACTTATAGAGAAGTGACTAGACAAAATAAAGGGATTTCTGAACACTTTAGGGGGACTAAATTGTGGAAAGTTAAAGACATGGGGGACACTAATGGTAGGAAAGGTAGATAAGCATAGAGGTTCATATAGGCTCTCTCCTTCTCTGGTGGTAAGGTTGTTCTCCCCTTGCTACTCAAGAAAAAGTGGGCAGGGAGATTTTCACTAGCGGAATTTATGCCTTCTTCTCAGCTGGTTGCGGGAGAGCAGAGAGTCTGTGCTATCTACCTTTTCCCGATTGCCTTAGCTCAAAATAATCCTCATGACAGTGTGACATATTTTAGGGTACCACATTCTAACCTCCTTCGTTGTTCTCTTAGCAATGTTTGCAATTGACAGGGAACAGGTCTTGCACATATTTTGGTAGAAATATAATTGTCTTTTTAAATTTCATTTTATATTGTTCATTGCTAATTTTACAAATACTTTTTTTATTCACTTGTGTTCTTCATCTTTCTAAATAAATTTATGTGTTCTAATAGCCTTTTTTCTCTTTTTAGATTCTTTGTATTTTTCTATGTAGATGGTAATGCCTCTCCAAATGAAAAGTTTTACTTTTTTCCTTGCTAATTTGCATGCCTTTTATTTCCTTTTCTTCCCTTATTGAATGTGCTAGAATCTCCACATTGCTGAATAAGTGAGGGTTCATTCCTGACCTTGTTCTTGCTAATAAAGAAAAAGAATTCAGATTTTTACCATTAAGAATAATAGTATCTGTTAATATTTATAAAATCTCTGCATCAATACAAAGTTTTTCCCCATTCTGGTTTCCTATGAATTTTTATAGTTATGCATTGTTAAAATTTTGTCAGATGTATTTTTGTCACCTATTAATATCATATTGTTCTTGTTTTCTTTATTTACATTTACCTTTTTATATATTTTTGATCATTTGATAATATTTAAGGACTTTGTTTCCATGTTTATAGAGGCTGATGGTTTATAATATTATTTTTGTTGTGATATCTTAATCTTTTTTTTGAAAGATATTGTTTGTGGTGGATTTATGTTGTTTATTTTCTATAAATGTCTGATAAAATGAACACCAATGGAACCATCTAGGCTTGAAGATTTCATTGTAGAAAGTTTTTTAAATTATGGATTCAATTTTTATAGTAACTAGAGGGTTAGTCAGGTTTTCTAGTTCTTATGTCAGATTTCTTATTATCATAATAACTTAGGATTTTTTAAGATATTAGTCCAATTCATCTAAGTTGTTGATTTTTGAGAAACAAAATGTGGCTTATAATGTATTCTTGGTATTTTCTTTTCTATAGGATTTGTAGCACTGTACCCTCTTTTACTATTGATATTGACAATATGAGTCCTCCTTTTTTTTTCTTGATCACTCTAGCTAGAGGTTTATAAACTATAAGAATATTTGGTTGCCTTGAGTTTTGTCTATTTTATCTTAGTTTTCTATTAATTCAACATCTGTAAAATTGACATCAGTTATTATCTTTATTACTGTAATTCTCTTTCTTGTACTTACTCTAGGTTTAGTTTGCTGTCTCTCTCCCTCTTTTTTTTTTTCCTAAGAGAGTCTTGCTCTGTCACCCAGGCTGGAGTGCAGTGATGTGATAATAACTCATTGCAGCCTCAAACTCCTGGACTCAAGCAATCCTCCCACCTCTGTCTCCCTAAGTGCTGGGATTACAGGAGTGAGCCACTGTGCTCAGCCCTTGCTCTTCTTTTTCTAGTTAACTAAGGTGTGGTATTTGATTATTGATTTATACTTGCTTCTTTTCTAGTATAATCATTCATAACCACAACTTACCCTCTAAACTCTGCTCTGGATGCATCCCACTAATGTTGATATTACATGATTTTATATCGTGACCAAGTTTTTATTGTTGCAGTTACAAAAATAGAAAACAGGTGTTACTTTTCTGTGAAGTATCTATATTTCTATTTTAATGGGGTCATCTTTCTCTTTTCTTAAGTATTCCTAAGAATTCATTCAAAATTAGTTTTTTGTATATGGATTGCAAATAATTGTACACTGCCTTTAATTTATGATAAATTTTTGATAAAGAAGTTTCAATTTTTATGTAGTCTGATTTATTTAACATTTCATTTAAGCTACTGGCTTTCAGAGCATGTGCATTTTAAAAATATTCCCCAAGTGATTCAGAAATGCACCCTGAAAAAGAGACATGGCACTTTTATGAATTTATCACATCCTCTAATGATTCCCACATCCTTCCTTTTTTGGGAGCTGCTCCATTGCTTGATTGGCACTTGTTTTAGTCCATTTGTGCTCCTATAAGGGAATACCTAAGGCTGGGTACTTTATAAAGAAAAGAGGTTCATTTGGCTCATGGTTCTTTAGGCTTTACAAGAAGCACGGTGCCAGCACCTGCTTCTGGTGAGAATCTCAGACTGCTTCTACTATGGCAGAAGGCTAAGGGGAGCTGGCTTGGACATACCACATAGTGAAAGAGAAAAGCCAGAGGGAAGTAGAGAGGTGCCAGACTCCTTTTAACAATCAGCTCTCTCTGATACTAACAGAATGAGAACTAACTCATTCCTGACAGGACAGTACCAAGTTATTCGTGAGGGATCTGCCCCCATGACATAAACTCCTATTAGGTCCTACCTCTAACATCTGGAATCAAATTTCAACTGGAGACTTGAGGTGGTCAAACCAATTATATTCAAACCACAGCAGCACTAAATCTGTAAATAAATAGTTTACTGAAGATAGTATTCCGACATTTGGAAAATTTGTGACATTATTTTTTGACTCTATGTTTATATATAAATTAAACATGCAGTTCATATATCATGGTGAATTTTATATATATATATACTTATATATAATATTTTAAAAATTTTTATCTATTACCATTATTCATTCCATTAGTAGATAAATTTTCTGGAGGAAATTATCTGTCTACATTGTGTATTACCTCTAATCATCTATATCAGTAGCATGATATTTCAATAATGGTGAAAGAATCTTGAAACTAATTTGCAAGTCAAAGGAAAAATGTGCCCCTGCTCTTTTGCTTATTCATTATATTTAAGAGTTATTTAACAGCAGCCTTTATTCACACATATTGAACTCAGTCCATCTGACTTGCGCTCCACTAAATTGGCATTTTCAGAATCATAGGCTTCAGTTGTAACAGAAAATTTCTGAATTACAATGTGGTATTTTGCAAAATATTTATGGAGTTTTATGCCTCATTCTTCAGTAAAAAATCCTAGGTGATCTGAGTCTTAATAAGATAACAATCATTAAGTACGTAGTTTTAGTCTCAGATTTTGGCACTTCCGTATGACTGTTACTCTGGGAAGACATGGTTCTCCAAGCTAAAAGAAATGCTATTTTGTTTGAGCTATCATAGCTCCCACACCTCTTCTTGATCATTTGAATCAGTAGTTTAAAACACCAGGTGGAAGATTTCCTGGTGGGTTTTACCGAAGCCAGGAAGCAAACAACAACAAAGAAATTATTGCTGCAAAAGTTACTATATTTTAATAAAACTGAAAAAGAAATATGTTAGAAACTTTTAACTAAAAACAAATAGAAACCTACGTTTTTGCACAGACTTTCAACTATTGACATAATAATGTAGGTATGGATTGGGGTCAATACATTGAATCTAGCCCTACTATAGAAAATTGGCAACACTAATTTCTTTTGTGTACCAACTTTGCTTATAAACTTTCTAAGTATTATTATGATGTAGAATATGTCCCCAAACCACAATTCACTCATTTTTCAGCAACAAGGTACACTAAAGCCCTTTCAACAACCAATGAACTGTGATGTTATATGCTTTCTAAAAAAAGAAGTTACTATGTACATTTTCATATGCTAAAGTAAAATTACCTTTTTCTTAAGGCAAGAACACCCATATCCCATGAAAAGAGTGTAAGTGTTCAAGTATAAGTTATGAAATCTGAAATGTAGTGGTGATTATTTCCAATTCATCACTTTGCATATTCTTCTATAGTAACACACTGATTAAGGTGTCTAATTTCTGTAATTAATTTTTCCTAAAACACTTTTTTATGAATTCAGATGTAGGCATCCTATAAAAAATGCTAACAAGCTGCAAGCATTTTGAGATCCCCAGATAAAAGTAGCTAGCCATACATCTGTACACCAAATCTACTTTAATTTTTAAAAATAGCTTTATAAAACCTGAGAAAATGATTTACTTATTGGTCAGTTTTAATACAGATTTTATATATACTCATGTTTCTGATGTTAAATCAGCTGTGAAAATGAGGCACTGATCCTATGGTGTGTCAAATAGAATACCTATGTCTGCATCTTTCTTTGACAAAGAAATCACTTGTGAGATGTTAACGTTGTATATATAACTGTATATATTAAAAAGAGGCATATTTACCATTCCCTTTCTTTCACTCATTCCTATTCCCAGGATGAGCCATCAAAGCAAAAAGTTGGCAGTTCAATGTTATTTTGTCTTCTATTTTTGTATGCCCTGTTTAAAACAAATGTCCTTAATTGACTTGTGACAGTAGCAAATCAATTGTAGAATGTCAGGAATGTCTGCGAACAGATGGCTGTGTGGATCTCATTCCTCCTAGGACTCACTCAGAGTTACAGCTGTCCAGGGTTACGTGTAATGTTTGCAGCCCTGTTTTCTGTTAGCTGGCTATTTCGATGATGAATACGTGTGCAGATAACCCTTCTCCTTTGAGAATTCTGTCCCTCTGCATGGCTTCTATTTTGAATGCATAGCACTCTATGCATTCATGGAATACCAATAGGTTTTATTTAAAAGGTGACCGCATTAAAAAAATCAAAATGTCTCAATTAATGATTGCATTTTTTTGGTCTATCTAACTTGAATCTGGTATAGAGTTGGAGGCAGTAAAATAGTATACAGTAATTAAGAAATACCCTAATATACTCCAAGTTGATTTTACTCTTTTGCTTTTCAAAATAATGTGTACAACTTTTAGTGGCCCTTGCTTGAAGGGTAAAAAAATAATTTTACACAAATATAAAAGTATAGTGAATAAATATCTTGGTGGCAATACTTTTGAAAAGCTATTTATGTTTTTGTTGAGATTGTAATTATATAAACATATTGAGATATTTTTCCTCCTCCATAAATATAGATTTATAGAATAAAAATCTTGAGTAAATTTAAACATGTTATTAATATAAAACACTGATAGAACACTTAAAATTAAACAAATTATGTATAATTATAAAAATTTTATTATTTTCTGTATATAATATGCCTGAATAGTCCTGTTGTATTTGAACACATGTATGTATACAAAACTTATGTTGTAAGTATATAACATGAATTTATATGAAGTCACAGCATAGATAAAGAAAATTCCCTGGGCCTTTTCTCCCAGCTTTGAATACTGTTCACTAGAACTTCATACATCTCTGATGAATTATTTTCTTTTAAGAAATCCTAATTTGAATGTCTGATCTATATTGAATGCTTTATTCAATTATCTAATTAACATTTTTATTGTATTGAAATTTCATAAAATCAGCCACATTCTATTTCTTAACTTGGTTTCTTCTTTTAGAATTCGAAGAAAGGTATCAATGAAAGAAAATACCTATCTCTTTTTTTGCCATTTTTGGTAAACAGATCTCTCCTTAAAGCAATATATTCTCTTTCCTTTTTCTTTTTGAAGCTACCTTTTTTTTGAAGTGGAAATTTACATAATTAACTTAGCATGCACAAAGATCTCAGGCTTTCAACTTGACAAAGTGGGAATTTTCTTTATTCCTAATTATTGATTTAGACACTTAGGAGATGAAAGCAATTCAAGCCATGACTTTCAAGGGCATAGAAGTATGAACTTGATTGGTTGGTAAATTGCCTATGCTTAATAATTAAACTTAGAGTCCCTGCCATAACAGATACCTAAGTGGCAACAAGCAACCTGCCACATTGACAGTTTTCTTAAAAATATGAATATTTTGACAAATATTTGAATATCATTATTTGTGGGAAAAATTGTGGAAGGGGCACATCACCTAGGGTCTCCCTAGAAAAATACTTTGTATATTTCTAGAGGCAAACAGAATATTCAATATGTAATGTCTCCTACCTAGAAACAATTCACATATATAGTTTGAGAAGAAATGTGAATTGGATTAAATTCATGAACTGGTATTGGGCATGGACACTCCACTCAGTGGACAAAACTCAAACTCTCAGAGTGTTGCAGATTAAGGACACGTCTTTAGGAATACAAACTGTAAAATAAAATTTTGGTTGCTGCTCAAGCTGCCTGGATGAGTGGCTCACATAGATGCCCATAGTAATGGTCAGTTCACTGATGAAGCAGATGGGCATCCGGCTCCTGACAGTGCCTGCACTGTCCCTTAGTGCTGCTACAATTACCACATAAACTCATCACCACACTGGACATGGCAGCATACTCACCCTCCTACACTGGGCACACACACACAAACGCTAATGCAGAGGCTATAATTGCATGCCAAATTTGTGATTCCTGCCAAAAGCTGCAAGATGGAGGGGCTGACATGGCCCTCTGCCCACTCTTGGCAGATTTATTGCACCTGATTATTGACAAGTATTGGTGTTCTCTGTGGTATTTCCAGTGTTAATTTTTTTGTTCTTGTTAATGATCAGTTAATTTCAGTCATGCTAATAGGGCTATTGAAATTAACGTGTCTTGTGTTCAGCTTCTCAGACTAATTGCAGTTTGTCAATCTGTGATTTTTATGGCAGAAGCTACTCAATGAGCTAATAGCGTAACTTTACTTCTCTCACCCCCTTCTGATCTACATACCATAGTAAGACTGTTTGATCATTAAATACAACTGTTTCCATAAAGAAACCATCTCCTCTTGATTACTTCTTACATACTGATATGAACAAAAGAGGTTGGATGTATAGACTTATTTTGTATATTCACAATTTTACCTTGACCATTTCTGAACTTCAGGCTTCTTTACTTTCTCTAATGGGAAAACCAGGCAGCCTGTTCTGGTATTTTTGCTTGGTAGCATCCAGCTTTAAGAGGGTTAGGGGATTCAAAAGTAATTCTGGTCCAGCCCTGGACTCTTGTTAGGGTGACATGATTTTAGGTTGTAGGATTAAAGACTATGAGTTGAGTGTACTGCCCACTAAGTGGTTCATCCAGGGGTTAATCAACACCACCACCAAAAGTAGATTAGGTAGTTGTGATATCTTCACCCTTAGTGAGACCAGAATAGGTCCAAAAGAGGGTAGTTAGGTAAATTCTGAAATCAATGAAGAACTTATCCTTTTTCTGTTTATAGATCTGAACATTAACCAAGCAATTTTAACAGAAAATACCTAAGGATAAAGATAGCTGCTAAAAGGTCTTGTCCTATTTTTATATTATTTTGTATGTATCCATTATCAAATATTGACCCACATATCCACAGTCCTTTTAGTAATCAATCTATCTTCCTTTATTTTAACAAAGTCTTAGCAATTTGGGGGCTCACAATATCACTAATTCATAGAAATAAGGGAATCCTGAATTATAATTTCTAAAATCAATCCTATTTTATTTTTTGTCTTTCCATATGAGGGTTTGAAAAGATCGTGGCCAGGCGCAGTGGCTCACATATGTAATCCCAACACTTTGGGAGGCCAAGGTGGACAGATCACCAGAGGCCAGGAGTTCTAGACCAGCCTGGCCAACATGGTGAAACCCCTTCTCTACTAAAAACACAAAAATTAGCTGGGCGTGACAGCGAGCGCCTGTAATCCCAGCTACTTGGGACGCTGAGGCAGGATAAACAGTTGAAGCCAGTAGACGGAGGTTGCAGTGAGCCAAGATCACATCACTGCACTCTAGCCTGGATGACAAGAGTGAAACTCCATTTCAAAAAAAAAAAAAGATCTTAGCTGGGTTTTGCAAATCTGATCTTTGCCAAGTTCTAGACTATAAGACTGATGAGGCTGGTCATTTTCTCTACCCAAGTTACACATTAGGAGGGTATATTTCTTAGTGACAGGGGAGGTCAAAGAAAGAGCAGAAATGTTTGGGAAAAGCACAGAAGAAAAAGGAGTAGAGTAAGAGGAAGGAGGAAATCAAATTACAAGAGTCCAGGAAGGAGACGAATTTGCAGGTGGGCAGAAAGAATGAGAGGAAGTACATACTGTTTTTACATTTCTCTAAGGAATTCATAATGAAAAGAATTTTAGAATTTTCATATATTGTTGAGACATCTTTATACCAGTAAAAAATGCTGACCATTGATATCTATAATCTTTGAATCCTTTCATTCTAAGGCACCTCACAAATGGCTTCCTTTGTTCATATATCAAATTCCACAAGTGGCTATAAAAGTTCTAAATTGTGTTTGGTAACATTCTACAGAGCTTCAGCTATTTTGTGCTAAATATTTAGTGTCATTGGCATCAGAATGATTATACAAGAGGATGGGTAACAAACTGGAGACACGTTGAATGATAGACAATTGCTCATGTTACAGTGACAACAATAAATGAGAGACAAATAATCACATTCAGAAAGCCTTGTTACTTGCTCCTGCATCATGCATGATCTCCCTGAAATGGTGAAGCAAATTACAGTAAAGATTTTCCTAAAATGCTTAAGCCAGAGGAGTAAACATTTATGTGGTACTTTAATGCAAAGGGAGTGGAGCACTAGTTCATCAGGAGCAAAACTTACTCAGGTGTGCAGACACTGGGCCGCTAAGGAAGGAAAGCATCAAAGAATCATTGGCATGATATGTCCTGTTCAAGTGGCCTGGACTGAGCATAAGGGGGCCTGGTCCTGATTCAAGCCACAACGCTAATATCTGTAGAACAAAATGGGCTAGAGCCTTGGCTAATCATAAATGTTTATTTGAAAATCCTGAGCACAAAAAGATTCTGAAGGAATGTTTTGTCTTGGGAGAAGAAGAAAAAGTTGGGAAGGCAGGGGGCTTTATCCAGAAGGGTGAATTGAATATTCCACTTGTTTTAGGAATAGATGATTCTTCAAAATGGTGAGTTGAAAGGAAGAAACTGTTCTTGAGGTGTTCATAGCCACTGGTTGAGTAATTTGGGTTTAAGATGGGGAGAGAGGATGGGGAGGGGAAGTCTGAGAAACTGACTTTGAAGGTCTCTTATATAATCTTTTTTAAGGCATACAAATTAGTACCAGTTTTAATAAAATGGATTAAGTTTAAAGGAAAATACTTCCAATGTCCAGGGATGATTCAAAAATCATTTTTAAGACTTTAATTTATTCTAATAGTTAAATCTCTTTGGAAACTATTAAGCCTGTATTTTATCTTTTTTGATATCTGTTTTATTTTTTTCTAAAATATATTCTTTAATAGCAATGTTCTCCTAGGTTCCATAATATTTATTATATGAATTTCTTCCTCCTTCCAAGTGATCTCAGCTACTTCCAACACTTCAACTATTACAATTTTAAAATTCAACTCTAAGTCATTTTGAATTCTTCATGCCTAGGATATGTTTTCTTCTCTTTTCCTACAGTAATATCAGGCTCATGTGTCATGTCTCACCATTTTTATCATAATTCTTTATAGTGCTAATCATGCTAAATTTCCCTTATATCTGTTTATATGTTAACATCCACTTTTGTGTCAGCTTTTTGAGATTGTCATTCATATTTTAGGGTTTCAGTGTATAGCATATATCTGACACATAGGACATATTTAACAAGTGTTAATGATTGTTTTCCTTTAAAACATCGGTCAAATGCTTCTTCTTTTAAGAAATCTTCAACTTAGTTCATTTAGGAAAGATTCCTTTGGTAACAATGAACAGAAAGATAACTTGAAGTAGCTCAAAGAGAAACCAAACAGGAAGTACAGGACATACGAGCTTCAAGCAAGCATGGAATCAAGCTTTTGAATATCCCCATCGCTCTTGCCATATTACAACTCTAGTTCTTTCTTCCTGTCAACTTCACTATTTCACAGAGCTTCCTCCACATAGCTTAATACACAGTCTCACAACACTCATAACTTGTATGTCCCAACTTTATATAAGAGATGTACATTAATTGCTATTAGTTCCAAGTAGAAAAAACATCTGAAAAAGTTTTAAAGATGCAGGTTAGTTAGCCTGTCTCAATCAGTGTCTACTTTTGAGCAACTGTGCTCAAACGGTTGGGCTTTACATGGAAGCTCCCATTCAGAGCATAAAGAAAAGGGGACATTTCATCAAAGAAGGTAGCATTCTACTGGGCAGATTTTTTAAAAATGTTTATATCTATGCTACTTTTAAAATATAATCATTCTTTCTTTTTGAGTTAATGTAACAACTTCATTTTCCTTTATTAAATCACAGATATTTTTTATTTTTTTCCTTTACATGAATATCTTCTCTATAATTTTATACTCCTTAGGGTCAACTATCCATGCCCTATCATTTAATTTTTCTTTGTTATATTCCTGGGAGCTTCAAGTACAAATAAAGATTTATTTTTATGCAATAAGGAGTTAGTTCAGTAGGCTTGGGTGGCTAAAACCCCGCATAGTCTAAAGGCAGGCCTGTCTTCAGAAAGACTGACACTTGACTAGCCCCTGAGAAATAACCTCTAAGCCCTTGGAATATGCTGCCTGATAGAGTGTTTTGGTGTGTCTGAGAATTTGGGCCACATGGTATCAGTTTAACCTCTAGGCAGATGGAAACTGAGGAGTTAAGTTCAGTCAAGCTGCTGCTGCATGCTTTTGGGACTGATCCCCAATAAAAACTGGATGCCAAGGCTCAGGTGAGCTAGGCTGGTTGGCAAGACATCACATGTGTTGTCACAGGTTGTTGTCAGGTGAATTGAGTGCAATTCTCCTGGAAGGGGACACCTGGAAGTTTTTGTCTGATGTCTCCTTGATTTCACCCGTGCACCTTTTCTATGTCTTTTTTTTTTTTTTTATACTTTAAGTTTTGGAGTACATGTGCAGAACGTGCAGGTTTGTTGCATAAGAATACACTTGCCATGGTGGTTTGCTGCAGGCACCAACCCATCATCTACTTTAGGTATTTCTCCTAATGCTACCTTTCCCCTAGCCTCCCACCCCCGACAGGCCCTGGTGTATGATGTTCCCCTCCCTGTGTCCATGTGTTCTCATTGTTCAACTTCCACTTATGAGTGAGAACATGCGGTGTTTGGTTTTCTGTTCTTGTGTTAGTTTGCTGAGAATGATGGTTTCCAGTGTCAACCATGTCCCTGCAAAGGACATGAACTCATCCTTTTTATGGCTGCATAGTAATCCATGGTGTATATGTGCCACATTTTCTTTATCCAGTCTATCATTGATGGGGATTTGGGTTGGTTCCAAGTCTTTGCTTTTGTGAACAGTGCCACAATAAACATACATGTGCATGTGTCTTTATAGTAGAATGGTTTATAATCCTTTGGGTATATACCAGGTAATGAGATTGCTGGGTCAAATGGTATTTCTAGGTCTAGATCCTTGAGGAATAGCCACACTGTCTTCCACAATGGTTGAACTGATTTACACTCCCACCAACAGTGTAAAAGCGTTCCTACTTCTCCACATCCTCTCCAGCATCTGTTGTTTCCTGACTTTTTAATGATTGCCATGCTAAATGGTGTGAGATGGTATCTCATTGTGGTTTTGATTTGCATTTTTCTAATGACCAGTGATGATGAGCTTTTTTTCATATGTTTGTTGGCTGCATAAATGTCTTCTTTTGAGAAGTGTCTGTTCATATCCTTCACCCACTTTTTGATGGGGTTGTTTTCTTCTTGTAAATTTGTTTAAGTTCTTTGTAGCTTCTGGATAGCCCTTTGTCAGATGGATAGATTGCAAGAATTTTCTCTCATTCTGTAGGTTGCCTGTTCACTCTGATGATAGTTTCTTTTGCTGTGCAGAAGCTCTTTAGTTTAGTCAGATCCCATTTTTCTATTTTTGCTTTTGTTGCCATTGCTTTTGGTGTTTTAGTCATGAAGTCTTTGTCCATGCCTATGTCTTGAATGGTATTGCCTAAATTTCCTTCTAGGGTTTTTATGGTTTCAGGTCTTATATTTAAGTCTTTAATCCATCTTAATTTTTGTATAAGGTGTAAGGAAGGGATCCAGGTACAGCTTTCTCCATATGACTAGGCAGTTTTCCCAACACCATTTATTAAATAGAGAATCCTTTCCCCATTGCTAGTTTTTGTCAGGTTTGTCAAAGATCAGATGGTTGTAGATGTATGGCGTTATTTATGAGGCCTCTGTTCTGATCCATTGATCTATAGATCTGTTTTGGTACCAGTACCTTGCTGTTTTGGTTACTGTAGCCTTGTAGTATAGTTTGAAATCAGGTAGTGTGATGCCTCCAGCTTTGTTCTTTTTGCTTAGGATTGTCTTGGCTATGTGGGCTCTTTTTTGGTTCCATATGAAATTTAAAATACTTTTTTCCAATTCTGTGAAGAAAGTCATTGGTAACTTGATGGGGATAGCATTGAATCTATAAATCACTTTGGGCAATATGGCCGTTTTCACGATACTGATTCTTCCTATCCATGAGCATGGAATGTTTTTCCATTTGTTTATGTCCTCTCTTATTTCCTTGAGCAGTGGTTTGTAGTTCCCCTTGAAGAGGTCTTTCACATCCCTTGTAAGTTGGATTCCTAGGTATTTTATTCTCTTTGCAGCAATTGTGAATGAGAGTTCACTCATGATTTGGATCTCTGTTTGTCTGTTATCCGTGTATAGGAATGCTTGTGATTTTTGCACATTGATTTTGTATCCTGAGACTTTGCTAAAGTTGCTTATCAGCTGAAGGAGATTTGGGGCTGAGAAAATGGGGTATTAAATATGCAATCATGTCATCTACAAACAGAGACAATTTGAATCCCTCTTTTCCTAATTAAATACCCTTTATTTGTTTCTCTTGCCTGAGTGTCCTGGCCAGAACTTCCAATACTATGTTGAATAGGAGTGGTGAGAGAGGGCATTCTTGTCTTTTGCCAGTTTTCAAAGGGAATGCTTCCAGTTTTTGCCCATTCAGTATGATATTGCCTGTGGGTTTGTCATAAATAGCTCTTATTATTTTGAGATACATTCCATCAATGCCTAGTTTATTGAGAGTTTTTAGCAAGAAGTGCTGTTGAATTTTGTTGAAGGACTTTTCTGCATCTACTGAGATAATGATGTGTTTTTTGTCATAAGTTCTGTTTATGTGATGGATTACATTTATTGATTTGTATATGTTGAAACAGCCTTGCACCCCAGGGATGAAGCTGACTTGATCATGGTGGATAAGCTTTTTGATGTGCTGCTGGATATGGTTTGCCAGTATTTTACTGAGGATTTTTGCATGAATGTTCATCAGGGATATTGGTCTGAAATTTTCTTTTGTTCTGTCTCTGCCAGGCTTTGGTATCAGGATGATGCTGGCCTCATAAAATGAGTTAGGGAGGAGTCCCTCTTTTTCTATTGTTTGGAATAGTTTCAGAAGGAATGGTACCAGCTCCTCTTTGTACCTCTGGTAGAATTCAGCTGTGAATCTGTATGGTCCAGGACTATTTTTGGTTTGTAGGCTGTTAATTGCTGCCTCAATTTCAGAACTTGTTATTGGTCTATTCAGGGATTCAACTTTTCCTGGTTTTGTCTTGGAAGGATGTATGTATCCAGGAATTTATTCATTTCTTCTAGATTTTCTAGTTTATTTGCATAGAGGTGTTTATAGTATTCTCTGATGGTAGTTTGTATTTCTGTGGGATCACTGGTGATATCACCTTTATCATTTTTTTATTGCATCTATTTGATTCTTCTCACTTTTCTTCTTTATTAGTCTGGCTAGTGGTCTATCTATTTTGTTGATCTTTTCAAAAAACAGCTCCTGGATTCATTGATTTTTTGAAGGGTTTTTTAAGTCTCTATCTCCTTCAGCTCTGCTCTGATCTTAGTTATTTCTTGTGTTCTGCTAGCTTTTGAATGTGTTTGCTCTTGCTTCTCTAGTTATTTTAATTGTGAAGTTAGGATGTCAATTTTAGATCTTTCCTGCTTTCTCTTGTGGGCATTTAGTGCTATAAATTTCTGGGACACTGCTTTAAATGTGTCCCAGAGATTCTGTATGTTGTGTCTTTGTTCTCATTGGTTTCAAAGAACATCTTTATTTCTGCCTTCATTTCGTTATTTACCAAGTAGTCATTCAGGAGCAGGTTGTTCAGTTTCCATGTAGTTGTGCAGCTTTGAATGAGTTTCTTAATCCTGAGTTCTAATTTGATTGCACTGTGGTCTGAGAGACTGTTGTTATGATTTCCATTCTTTTGCATTTGCTGAGGAGTGTTTTACTTCCAATTATATAGTCAATTTTAGAATAAGTGCAATGTGGTGCTGAGAAGAACGAATATTCTGTTGATTTGTGGTGGAGAGTTCTATAGTTGTCTATTAGGTCCACTTGGTCCAGAGCTGAGTTCAAGTCCTGGATATGCTTGTTAATTTTCTGTCTTGTTGATTGGTTTAATGTTGACAGTGATGTGTTAAAGTCTCCCACTATTATTATGTGGGAGTCTAAGTCTCTTTGTTGGTCTCTAAGAACTTGCTTTATGAATCTGGGTGCTCCTGTATTGTGTGCATATATATTTGGGATAGTTAGCTCTTCTTGTTGCATTGATCCCTTTACCATTATGTAATGCCCTTCTTTGTCTCTTTTGATCTTTGTTGATTTAAAGTCTGTTTTATCAGAGACTAGGATTGCAACCTTTTTTTTTTCTTTCCATTTGCTTGGTAAATATTCCTCCATCCCTTTATTTTGAGCCTATGTGTGTCTTTGCAGGTGAGATGGGTCTCCTGAATACAGCACACTGGTGGGTCTTGACTCTTTATCCAATTTGTCAGTCTGTGTCTTTTAATTGAGGCATGTAGCTCATTTACATTTAAGGTTAATATTGTTATGTGTGAATTTGATCCTGCCATTAAGGTGCTAGCTGGTTATTTTACCCGTTAGTTGATGCAGTTTACTCATAGTGTCGATGGTCTTTACAATTTGGTATGTTTTTGCAGTAGCTAGTACTGGTTGTTCCCTCCCATGTTTAGTGCTTCCTTCAGGAGCTCTTGTAGGGCAGGCCTGGTGATAACAAGATCTCTCAGCATTTCCTTGTCTATAAAGGATTTTATTTCTCCTTCACTTATGAAGCTTAGTTTGGTTGGATTGAAATTCTGGGTTGAAAATTCTTTTATTTAAAAATGTTGAATATTGGCCCCCACTCTCTTCTGACTTGTAGGGTTTCTGCTCAGAGATCCGCTGTTAGTCTGATGGGCTTCCCTTTGTGGGTAACCCAACCTTTCTCTTTGGCTGCCTTTAAAATTTTTTCCTTCATTTCAGCCTTGGTGAATCTGACAATTACATGTCTTGGGGTTGCTCTTCTCGAGGAGTATCTTTTTGGTGTTCTCTGTATTTTCTGAATTTGAATGTTGACTTGCTGTTGTGGGAAGTCAGGGACCCCGAATGAAGGGACCGGCTGAAGCCATGGCAGAAGAACATAAATTGTGAAGATTTCATGGACATTTATTAGTTCCCCAAATTAATACTTTTATAATTTCTTACACCTGTCTTTACTGCAATCTCTGAACATAAATTGTGAAGATTTCATGGACATTTATCACTTCCCTAATCAATACTCATGATTTCCTATGCCTGTCTTTAATCTCTTAATCAAGTCATCTTCGTAAGCTGAGGATGTATATTGCCTCAGGACCCTGTGATGATTGTGTTAACTGCACAAATTGTTCATAAAGCATGTGTGTTTAAACAATATGAAATCTGGGCGCCTTGAACAGGATAACAGCAATGTTCAGGGAACAAGGGAGATAACCATTAGGTCTGACTGCCTGAGAGCCAGGTGGAACAGAGCCATATTTCTCTTCTTACAAAAGCGAATAAGAGAAATATCGCTGAATTCTTTTTCTCAGCAAGGAACAGCCCTGAGAAAGAGAATGCATTCCCAGGGGTATGTCTCTAAAATGGCTGCTCTGGGAGTGTCTGTCATATACAGTTGTAGATAAGGGATGAAATAAGCCCTGGTCTCCTGTAGCACTCCCAGGCCTATTAGGGTGAGGAAATTCCTGCCTAGTAAATTTTAGTCAGACCAGTTGTCTGCTCCGAAACCCTGTCTCCTGATAAGATGTTATCAATGACAATGTGTGCCCAGTGGGACATGAAACTTCATTAGTAATTTTAATTTCGCCCAGGTCCTGTGATCTCGCTCTGCCCCCATTTGCCTTGTGATATTTTACTGCCTTGTGAAGCATGTGATTTCTGTGACCCACACCCTATTCATACACTCCCTCCCCTTTGAAAATTGCTAATAAAAACTTGCTGGTTTTACAGCTCATGGGGCATCACGGAACCTGACGACATGTGACGTCTCCCCCAGAAACCCAGCTTTAAAATTTATCTCTTTTGTACTCTTTCCCTTTATTTCTCAGACCAGCCGACACTTATGGAAAATAGAAAAGAATCTATGTTGAATTATCGGGGGTGATTCCCCCAATAGCCTGCCTTGCTGAATTGGGGAAGTTCTCCTGGATAATATCCTGAAGAGTGTTTTCCAACATGGTTCCATTCTCCCCATCACTTTCGGGTACACCAATCAAATGTAGATTTGGTCTTTTCACATAGTCCCGTATTTTGTGGAGGCTTTGTTTGTTTCTCCTCACTGTTTTTTCTCTAATCTTGTCTTCTCACTTTATTTCATTGAGTTGATCTTCAACCTCTGATATCCTTTCTTCTGCTTGATCGATTTGCCTATTGATACTTGTTTTGATTGATGCTATTGATTGGCTATTGATGCTTCATGAAGTTCTCATGCTGTGTTTTTCAGCTCCATAAGGTCATTTATGTTCTTCTTTAAACTGGTTATTCTAGTTAGCTATTCATCTAACCTTTTTTCATGGTTCTTAGCTTCCTTGTATTGGGTTAGAACATGCTCCTTTAGCTCGAAGGAGTTTGATATTACCCACCTTCTGAAGCCTACTTCTGTGAATTCATCAAACTCATTCTCTGTCCAGTTTTTTTCCCTTGCTGGTAAGGAGTTGTAATCCATTGGAGGAGAAGAGGCATTCTGTTTTTTCTAATTTTCAGCCCTTTTGCATTGGTTTCTCCCCATCTTAATGGATTTATGTACCTTTGCTCTTTGAAGTTGGTGACCTTCGGATGGGGTCTCTGAGTGGATGTCCTTTTTGTTGATATTGATACTATTCCTTTCTGTTTGTTGGTTTTCCTTCTAACAATCAGGTCCCTCTGCTGCAGATCTGCTGGAGTTTGCTAGAGGTCTGCTCCATACCGTTTGCCTGGGTATCACTGGTGGAGGCTGCAGAACAGCAAAGATTTCTGCCTGTTCCTTCCTCTGGAAGCTGCAGCCCAGAGGGGCACCTGCCAGATGCCAGAGCTCTCCTGTATGAAGTGTCTGTTGGCCCCTACTGGGAGGTATCCCCCAGTCAGGATACATGGGGGTCAGAGACCCACTTGGGGAGGCAGGTTGTCCCTTATCAGAGCTCGAACGCTGTGCTGGGAGATCTGCTGCCCTCTTCAGAGCTGCCAGGTAGGGACATTTCAGTCGCTGAAGCTGTGCCCACAACCGCCCCTTCCCCAAGTTGCTCTGTCCCAGGGAGGTGAGGGTTTTATTTCTATGTCCCTGACTGGGGCTGCTGCCTTTTTTTCAGAGATGTCCTGCCCGGAGAAGAGGGAATCTAGAGAGGCAGTCTGGTTGCAGTGGCCTTGCTGAGCTGCGGTGGGATCCCGTATTTTCCATTTCTAATGTTAATCTGTTTTCTTTCTCTGTAATAAACCATAACAATAAATATAACTGATTTACTGAGCTCTGTTAATCCTTCCAGCATATTGTTGAGTCTGAGGGTGGTCTTCAGGACACCCAACATAATTACAATCCTTTTTTAGTAAAGCTCTCTCATTAATTGGCTCATGGATGGCCTAATTTTCCTTTGTATTTGTTTTCGTTTCCCTTTAGTAATTGTTTTCTTTTCTTTTTTTAAATACAACTTCCATTTCACAATATGTTTAGATTTACAGAAATGTAAACTTAGAATTTCTGTATACTTCTCATTCACTATTTCCTGTTTTTAATACCCTACATCATTACTGGATGTTTGTCACAATAAAAACCAATTTTCGTGTATGAGTATTAACTAAATTGTACAACTAATTCATAATTTATACGTTCTTCCCAATGTTCTTTTTTTTTTTTTTTCCAAGATCTCACTCATGGTACCACTTTACATCATGTCTGTCTGTCTAGCCTCCTCTGATCTGTGACAGTTTCTCAGCCTTCTCTTGTCCTAATAACTTTGTTTTTAGGAATAGTATTTAGGATTTTGAATAATGCTTCTTCTCAATGCTGTGTACTGAAGTGTGTCCCTCTCCAAAATGTGTATGTTAAGCTTGAAACCGCCAGGTGATTGTATCTAGACATAAGGCCTGTAAGGAAGCAATTAAGGTTAATTGAAGTCACAAGAGTGGCGATCTGATCCCATAGGACTGGTGTCCTTATAAGACAAAGAAAAAGCACCAGAGCTCACACTCTGTCTCCACACATGCTCACAGAGGAAAGGTTATGTGAGGCCACAGTGAGAAGTGTTCAACTGCAAGCCAGGAAAAGAGGTCTCACCAGAAATACATACTGCAGGGACCTCGATGTTGGACTTTCAGCCTCCAGAACTGTGAGAAAATAAATGCCTGTTAAGTTACACAACTGTGATATTTTTTATGGCACCCCAAACAGACTAAAACACTAAATTTGGTTTGTCACATTCTTTATCTCATGGCTAGACTGAGCCCATTTTTATTTTTTTACTACATTTTCATTGCCGCATAATAGAGTACATCATTTTGGGGTACATGTGATATTTAATACATTCATATAATTTGTAATGATCAAATCAGTGTACTTAGGATATCCCTCACATTAAATATGTATTTTTTCTTTATGCTAGGATCACTCAAATTCTTCTAGCAAATTTGAAATATGCAATACATTATTGTAAACTGATGTCACCCAACTAATCTATCAAACACCAGGTCCAATTTCCTCTATCAAACTCTATACTTGTACCTATTAAGCACTTGTTTTTTCTCCCCTCCCTCCCCTCCACCCTTCCAGCCTCTGGTAACCACCAATCTACTCTCTTAGCTCCCACATATGGGTGAGAATATGCAATATTTCTCTTCCTGTGCTCAATTTATTTCACTTAACATAATTACTGCCAGTTTCATCCATGTTGCTACAAATGACAAGATTTAATTATTTTTATGGCAGAATAATATTTCATTGAAATATATAGCACATTTTCTTCATCAGTTGTTGCACTTAGGTTAATTCCATATTTTAGCTAGTGTGAATAGTGTTACAATAAAAATGAAAGTGCAGATGACTTTTCAATACATTGATTTTCTTTATTTGGCTATATACCTAGGAGTGGAATTGTTGGACCATACGATAGATCTATTTTCAGTTTTTTCAAGAACCTCTATATTGTTCTGTAAATTGCCTGTACTAATTTACATTTCCACCAACAATGTACAAGGGTCCCACTCTCTGAGCATCTTCCCCAGCATCTATTATTGCCTGTTTTTAGATAAAAGCCATTTTAACTGGGGTGAGATGAAATCTCATTGTAGTTTTGATTTGCATTCTCTAATGATTAGCAATATTAAGCATTTTTTATATACTTATTGGCCATTTCTATGTCTTCTTTCAGAAATGTTTGTTTATTTTGCCTATTTTTAATTGGATTATTTGGGATTATTTTTGTTATTGAGTTGCTTTTGCTACTTACGTATTCTGGTTATTAATCCCTCGTCAGATGGATAGTTTGCAAATGTTTTCTCCAATTCTGTGGGTTGTCTTCTCACTTTGTTGGTTGTTTCTTGTGCTATGCAGAAACTTTTCCACTTAATGTAATCTCAATTGTCTATTTTTGCTTTGGTTGCCTGTGTATTGTTGACTTTGGTTTGCAAGTATTTTGTTGAGAGTTTTTCTATGTATATTTGTATTAGTCAGGGTTCTCTAGAGGGACAGAACTAATAGAATATATATATAAAGAGGAGTTTATTAAGTATTAACTCACACTATCACAAGGTCCCACAATAGGTTGTCTACAAGCTGAGGAGCAAGGAAAACCAGTATGAGAATTTGAGAACTGAAGAACTTGGAGTCCGATGTTTGAGGGCAGGAGGCATCCAGCATGAGAGAATGATGTAGGCTGGGAGGCTAGGCCAGTCTAGTCTGTTCACATTTTTCTGCCTCCTTTATATTCTAGCCTTGCTGGCAACTGATTAGATGATGCCTGCCCACCCAGATTAAGACTGAGTCTGCCTTTCCCTTTCCCGGCCCATTGACTCAAATGTTAATCTCTTTTGGCAACACCCTCACAGACACACCCAGGATCAGTACTTTGCATCCTTCAATCCAGTCAAGTTGACACTCAGTATTAACCATCAGAAGTCTACCCTTTGTCAACGTAAACCCATACTCATCTCCTGAGATTATATGAAATCTTCAAATAAAGACAATAAGAAGGTCAAATTATGCCTAACATAATAGAACTATCCTTCATATATTGTTTTTGATTTACTATTTTTCTAAGTAGAGCCAGCTCTAATGGCTTCTATTTGGCCTTTCCCACCATAATGGTACTCATCATACCACTCAGGGAACCAATGTGGGGGTTCTTCTCATCGCTAAGTATATCTATGCCAATTGTGCATTCTGGCACTGGGGAAGTGACCACAGGATGAGTCTGGGGACACACTGGACCTACTGTAAGTCAGATCTGAACTAAAACTCCATTACTTACCTAAGTGCCATAGCCCCTACTTTAACAGGAGGACCACGATGATGTTTTGGGTTCCCTGGAATCAACATCAGCTCAGAGCCAGTGTCCAGTAGTCCCCAAAATGTCTGATCATTTCCCTTTCCCCAATGCACAGCTACCCAGTAAAAGGCCAGAGGTCTCCTTGGGGAAGGATGAAGGAAAGATTCACTGCATAAATTTTCAGTAATGTAGTGGAGTCCTTCCTCAAGGGGACCAAGCCTCCCCTTCATTCAAGGGGTTCTGGGTGTATAAACTAGTTCAAGTCTGCAAATTGATTGAGGGGACATGATTCTCTGTTTTTATAATTCATATTAGTTTTTTGTCCATTTAACCTAGAAGTTTTCTGCTTGTATAAATCAAGTAGGAATGCAGTAGGCCTCCCACCAATTTCACTTCTAGGAACACCATGATTAATTAGCCAATGCCAGAGCTCTATTTGAGTCAGACTACTTCAATTGCTCCTTTATCTCTGCTGTCCATTACAGTAGCTACAGCCACCTTGCCTTTGACAGTTGAGTGCTGCCACTTAGCCCCTGCCACCTCAGGATCCAATTATTCCCATTGTATTTAAATTTTGTAGTGGAGTGACTCCAGTTCCCACTGTTAGATCTGAAATACAGAGAAGAGCAATTACAGGGCTCTTCAAAGATGCAGGTGCTCCCCTCACAAATCTATTTTGCAAGGCCTTGGTCAAAGGGGTATCTTCTGGACCCTTGCAGCTGGAATGAGTAGGTCTAAAGTGACTAATCCACTCTACCGTCCCAATCTCCCTAAGCCTTTGGGTCTCTTCTACATTAAACTAAGGGCGATCAGGCATTTCCAGCTTGCTCACAATGGGCCATCTTTTTTTTGTTTTTTTAGACACTCTTGCTCTGTTGCCCAGGCTGGAGTGCGATGGTGTGATCTTGGATCACTGCAACCTCCACCTCCCGAGTTCAAGCAATTCACATGCCTCAGCATCTTGAGTAGCTGGGACTACAGGCACGCACCACCACACTCGGCTAATTTTTGTTTTCTTTTTAGTAGAGACGGGGTTTCACTATATTGGCCAGGCTGGTCTCGAACTCCTGACATCGTGATCCACCTGCCTTGGCCCCCCAAAGAGCTGGGATTACAGGCATGAGCCATCATGCCCAGCCTATTAGAACCTTTTTTTAACTCCCCAAGCTGCAACATTAAATGCAGAGTCACTACTAAGTGGGCCCAAATCAATAAATTCAGCCTGATCCAACTCTACGTTTCTACATTTCTTCCACCATTATCCTACACCCTTAATATCTATTCACATGCCTGTTCTCCAGATTTCTGTTTATATAAATTAGAAAACTCACTCAGTTTTGTTTTGTTTTGTTTTGTTTTTCCGGACAGCATCTCACTCTGTCACCTAGGCTGGAGAGCACTGACACAATCATAGCTCACTGCAGCCTCATACTCCTGGGCTCAAGCAATCCTCCTGCATCAGCCTCCCAAGTAGCTAGGACTGCAGGCACATTCCACCACATGCAGCTATTTTTTTTTTTAAGTCTTTGTAGAGAGAGTCTCATTATGTTTCCCAGGCTAGTCTCAAACTCCTGACCTAAGCTGATTCTCCCTCGGTCTTCCAAAGCCCTGGGATTATAAGCATGAGCCACCATGTTTGGCCTTAACTTACATATTTTATAGTACCTATTTCTTAACAGGTTGCTATAGGTATTATTACCATTTTATAGGTTTGTTTTTTGTGTTTCTTAGTAAAATTATATATAAATTACACGTCACAATTAAAATATTTGAGTTTTCCAGGTTTGTCCATGTACTTGCTTTACCACTGCGTTTTATACCTTCAATTTTTTGTTTGTTGTTTTTGCACATCAGTGATTTTTTTCCTTCAGATTGAAGAACTTTTAGCATTTTTTGTAAGGTGGTTGAGGTGATGGTGAATTCTCTCAGCTTTTGTTTGTCTGGTAAAGACATTCTCCTTTACATTTGAAATAAAACTGTAATGGATACAATATTCTAGAATGGTAGTTTGCTGTTGTTGTCGTTATTTTTTTCTTTTTCCTTTCTTCTTTTTTTTTTTTTTTTTTTGGTTCTTTTTTCTTTCAATACTTTGAAAATGTCATTTTACTCTCTCCTACCCTGCCTGGTTTCCATTGAGAAGTCAGCTTTCAGATGAATTAAAGCTTGTCATTTATTTCTTTTCTCTTGCTGCTTCTAGGGTTCTCTATTTGACCCTGACCTGTGACATTTGATTATTATATGCTTTGGGGCAGTCTTATTTGGGTTAAATCTCCTTTTGGATTCCCTGACATTCTTGTACTTGGATATTCATATCTTGCTCAAATTTGGAAAATTTTCTGTTTTGATTTCTTAAGAGTGTTTTCTAACCCCTTACTCTTGCTCAATTCCCTATTGGACATCAACAGTTCTTAGATTTGATTTTTTTGAGTTAATTTTCTATATCTTATAGGCAATCTGTATCGCTTTTCATTCTTTTTCTTTCTCCACTATGTTGTTTTGTTTTTTCTTTTGAGACAGAGACTCGGTCTGTCGCCCAGGCTGGAGTGCAGTGGCGCAATCTCGGCTTACTGCAAGCTCCGCCTCCCGGGTTCATGCCAGTCCCTTGCCTCAGCCTCCCCAGTAGCTGGGACTACAGGCACCCACCACCATGCCCGGCTAATTTTTTGTATTTTTTAGTAGACAGGGGGTTTCACCGTGTTAGCCAGGATGGTCTCAATCTCCTGACTTTGTGATCCGCCTGCCTCGGCCTCCCAAAGTGCTGGGATTACGGGGTGAGCCACCGCGCCCAGCCTCCACTATGTATTTTTAAACAGCCTGTCTGTAAGCTCACTGATTCTTTTCTCTGCTTGACTCAATCTGCTGTTAAGAACTTCTAAAATATTTTTCTGTTCAGCAATTGATTCCTCAATTCCAAGATTTCTGTTTGATTTTTTTTTCAAATTATTTCAATCTCTTTGTTAAATTTCGCTGATAAATTGCTGAATTGCTTTTCTATGATATCTTGGAAATTACTGAACTTCCTTTGAATTCTTGGTCATAGGGCTCACAAATCACTGTCTCAGTGTCAGTTACTGGTTCCTTGCTTCGTCCATTTGGGGAGATCATGATTCTCTGTTTCCCATTGTTCCTAATGGATGTATGTCTATGTCTATGTATTAAAGGACTAGTTATTTATTTCAGTCTTCTTTGGTTTGTTTTGGTGTTTTATTGGTTGTATTAGCTTAGAGATTTTTTACCACTAGGTCGTTGCCTTCTTTTTGGCTCTAGTTGGTGCCTTAAGCCCATTTTCACATTGGCTCTAGTAACCATTCAGGGCACTTATCTTCCAAAATAGAGGAAGTCACAAAGAGAGTATCTTGGAAGTATGGGAAAGCTAGTTAGGGGTTCATGCCTAGAGAACCTGTGGGATGAACCTCCTACAGTGTAGCGATGCTGGACAGCCACTCTGATTTTGCCATTTTACTAGCAGAGTTTCTAGGGCTAGGAATAGAACTTTGACCTCTCCCTTTGTCCCTGCCTCTCCTCAGAAATATTTCTTCCTTCAGGCACCTGTAATGCTTTCCATTGTTTAAGGCAGGGACAAGTCTTCTGCCAGGGAACCCAAGATGCTGGAAAAGCTGGTTGTCCACTTTCATCTCATTCTTTCCAGTGTAGACACCGTGAGTTGGGGGAAAATTTTCCACATGCTTGGTGCTGGAGAGAATGGAGGAAGGGTTTTCATGGATGTGTAAGTCCTATTCTCTTACCATCATCTCAGAGATTTTTTACTTTTCTGTGACCCCAGGAACTGTCTCATCTTCATATCTGAGTTCTGGGATATCTCTGGTGATAATCTTGGAATTATATATTTGATTTTTGGTTTTCCTGGTGGGGGAAAGCAAGGGCCACAGGGAAGCCAGCTTTCTTCTATGCTGCCATTTTGAAAACAGAAGTTCTCACCCATTGTTTTTTGAGAGGACCACAGAAGTGTGATTTTCATCCCATTATATCAAGGATCCATATTATTAAAATGACTTTGTACTGAAGATATTAACCTTGATTGCCTGACTGAAGTAGTACTTAACAGATTTCCGCATTGTAGAGTTATTTCTTCCCCTCCTCCCTCTTACATTCTCTACAATTTGGAGGCAAACCACTATGCACATTCCACATGCAAGGGAAGGGGCAAAAGTTAAGCTTCACCAACATAGGGGGTAGTATCTACATAAATTATTTAAATTTTGTGTGTACAAGGGATATATCTCTATGCTCTCATTTATTAATTATTCAACTGTTTATTTAGATTTGTATAGATTTATTTTCTGCTTCAGGTTATAATCTATTACTATATTGTGTACTTTGGTATTAAATCATTTTAGCTTTGGCGATTGGGGGCACCTAAACTGCAGAACACATCTTAAAAGATAGGATCAATAATAGCCTATGTCTAACACTGCAGTGCTTCTTACCAACCCATTCCTCTGACTTTCTTCAATGTAGCCATCATCCTAAATTCTGCTTTCATCATTCTCTTGTTTTATTGTAAATATAAATTTTATATATATAATTTTACTTTATCTGTAAGCTTTATTAAAATGTTTTTTGTTTAAAAGATAAAACAATATATGCAAATATTTGGTAGTATTTTACCCTGATTATCATGTTGCTAAGATTAATTCATATTATTGCAGCTCATAAATTTTTATTATTAACTAACATTTCTTTATATGAACATGGAAATATATAATTTATTGTATGACATATATTAAAGTCTGATGAATTATTTTAGTTAAATGAGAATTTCCTCAGTATATAAGAATATTAAATGGAACACCCAATGAAGACTATAGCTATACTCCTATGTGAGATAAGTCAACACATACACTTTTAAAGAGAAAAGTCATCTGTGCTATTACTGTATTACCCCTTCAAAAGTAATATCAAGGCTGGGAGCGGTAGCTCACGCAGTTAATCCCAGCACTTTGGGAGGCCAAGGCAGGTGGATCACCTGAGGTCAGGAGTCCAAGACCAGCCTGGCCAACATGGAGAAACCCCATCTCTACTAAAAATAAAAAAAAATTAGCTGGGCATAGTGGCATGTGCCTGTAATCCCAGCTACTCGGGAGGCTGAGGCAGGACAATCCTTGAACCTGGGAGGCAGAGGTTGCAGTGAGCCAAGATCATGCCACTGCTCTACAGCCTGGGCAACAGGCGAGACTCCATCTCAAAAAAAAAAAACGTAATATCAAAAAAAGACACTTTTTTCACCCCTGAACTATTTCTTGACATTAAAATTCAAACAAGCATCTGTTTGGTTAATTTATCATGTCTCTCTCTCAGTAGTACTTATAATTGAATAACTTAAATTCCCCTTCATAAATTTTTAAAACTCTGTATCCATATTTATTTTTTAAATTAGGAAACAATAGTGGTCTGCAAAATGGTCATGAAGAATGTCATAACTAAAGAGTGCTATTGATAGAATTTAAAATGTTTACCTTGCAATATATTTTGTGTAAGGAAAGAAGAAAGAGTCATCATAAATACAGAAATCACTTTCTTCTCTTTGTACTGTGGCTGCCTAACCAGCATACAGGCTCCTCATTCTCTTATCTATCTGTTATCTACAACAGGCCTGTTCAGGAATGTTCATGTAGTAGAGGAGGAAACCAGCTCTTCTGTGTATCCTGGAGTTCTCAGAGTAGACTTCTACACGAATGGACAGAAGACTGCATTACCCTCTTAGTCAGATATTATTATAGCTTTGGTATCTGCTGCAGGCTGAAGAGGCTTATATAAAATTCTATAATTAGTACTCTTGAGATAATGAGCCATTATTAATAGAAATGCCATCATGAAACTATTGAATTTCATAAGAAGTTTGAGAAGTTTAGAATTAACTAAATTATGACATAAAAATTGATGGGTATGGCAAAGTAAATAGAATTCAAATAAGTATGGAATTATATGGAAAGAGATACTAATGCCTGAATATAAGAAGAAGGTATAACAGGTAAGCAGAACACAGTGACTAGAAAATATGTCATTAGATAATCTGTACTGTTTTCTTTGTTTCAACTGATGTAAAAACACAATTTTATGTTATATACTATAACTGTTTTCCAGAGTATTGAATTGGTTGAGACTACTCTGTAAAAATCTCATATAACTTCAAAAAAATTAAAGTTTTGTTTTTTTAAATCTATATATGCATTAGACGCTATTAAATATATTGTTTAAATACTAGCAATTTGACTAGTCTTTACAGACAAAGAAGAAGAGACAGTTCTGCTGTGGGCATTGAACAATTCATTATCAATCTCTGTATGTGTGTGTGTGTGTTGTGTGTGTGTATTTGAGAGACAGGGAGGCTATTAACATCTATTGAGTAAGTTCACGCACAGAAGTAGTCTTTTAAATATAATCCCTTTTTTGGCTAACATTTCTATAAAATGGGCACTGTTATATCCATTTAAAGATAAGGAAACTGAGGCTTAGCGGGGGAGATGACCATTAGTAGAGAAGAACAAAAATGTGAGTTCATGTTAATCATGTTCCAAGCTCATACCATTTTCAACCTCACCTCGTTTATTCTTAATTCTCTCATCTTTAAAATAAATAAAATAAAATAATTATTTCTGGATGTAAAAGTCATGGTTCTCTAAACTTTTATGACTAAAATGAGTGGCTGATTCCATTGTAACAGGTCATAATTAAGATGATTTCTTGAATTTTGAAAGTAATTATTTGCCCACTATCTCATTTTGTCACATTACTTCCTTAGCAGAAATTATTATTTTTACAGCAACAGAGTTTAAGCTGCCTTACAGTTGTATGACTAACGTGGCTTAAACTTGCAATGCTTTATATGCCTAGGTTCATTTCCAAATACTGATTTGAAGAGAAGTCTAATGTCATGACAATTATTATTAATTTTAAAAACATAATTATCAGGTATTGCTATGTATCAGGCACTCTACTAGATGCTTTACATGCATTATTTATTTAGTGCTCACAGAAAACATATGAGGCTGATAAAAAGACTGATATTTGGCAGAAAACTTATAAAGTAATACAGAACATTTAAGTTTTTAAAAGCAGGATTTGAATCTAGATCTTCCTGGTGTTTATTGAAAAGCCACACTGAAGATGGAATAAGATGGTGGTATTAAGAAGAAGCAGAGTAGGATCTGATAACAAAGAAGGAAATCTCAGAAATTGAATAGTTAAAAAAAAAGGCAGGGGTATGGGGAGCAGTATAGTATATTGCAGCTACTCCTAAACTGTGTATGTTAGAAAGTATGACAGCAGAAACTCTGGGCTATATTGGATGAAAGAACTCTTAACATTTAACTCCCTTAATATTATAAGACAGAGTAAAATAAACCTTCATAGTGTAAAAGTGGCAGTATATTTGGATAGAAAGAGTATCTAAGGTATCATCTCAATTTTATTCAATTCAAAGTATGCGTTTTCTATCATGCAGGGAATTGTTCCAGATGCTTAGGGAGGACATAAAGATGTATAAACTTCAAAACTTGTATTGGCAGAATATTCATGCTCGAAAAGGTGACAGATGCTGTGTGTAAATTGCAATACAAGATATAAAATGGTAAGATACAAAAAGACTAGTGAGAATAGCACAGTATCTAAAGCTCCATTTTTATTCCATAGGTCAAGTTTGTATTCTTGGATTTGGGCCAATTTGGACAAATAGAGATGGGATAGTAAACATTCTGAGAAAAGAACAGGATAAACAGAACTGCAGTAAGGTAAAACATGTTTGGAGAAGAAAAAATATGACTCCTCTGCTATTGTACTAGTGTGTGTGTGTGTGTGTGTGTGTGTGTGTGACTGCAAATGGACAAACTTGGAACAGATAGTAGAACAGGACTGTGGAGGCACTGAGATTTTGTGGTAAGAAATTTATACATTATTCTGTATGTCCTGGAGAAGCAAACTGATGGCTAATTTGTTCTATCCCTGCTGGTGAACAAATACCCTTTATTTGACACTATATGATTTTTTTTAGAGATTACAATGGATTGATCAAATCTCAGATGCCATTCCACTGTTATTCATAGTTATACAAATAACTGTATATATAACTACATGTAGTTATATATATAGCATACAGTTATTTATAAATATGTATATATATTATATAATTATATATCATAATTATTATAGATTGTAGTTATAGAACAATATATTATAGTTAACTATATATTGTAGTTATATCATATATTAAACATATATAAGTATATGATACATATATTATGGTTATATATACATTTATTGTTAACTACAATATATTGTAGTTATATATATATATAGTTATTTATATAACTATAAATAACAGCAGTTAATTCAGATTTTCCTCCTAGGCTTTATTTTAAAATACTTTAATTGTATTTGTACTTTTTTCCTGAATCAGCTATTCATGTGCAGACATCAAAACATTTTTTAACATCCCAAACAAGCTTTGTTCATTGTTGAGGACAGATAAATAATTGTGTAAGTCAGGTTTCTCCAGAGAGACAACCAATAGGATACTTACATTTATGTACATATATAGAGAGAGGGGTGAGCAGAAAGATAGAGAGAGATGAGAGTGAATTTATTAGGGGAATTTGCTGTCTTGATTACAGAGGCTGAGAAGTCTCATGACAGGTCATCTGCAAGCTGGTGACCCTGGTATGCTGGTAGTATGGCTCAGTCTAAATACAAAAGCCTCAGAACAAGGAAAGCTGATGTTCTAACTCTAAGTCTGAGGCTGAAGGCCTGAGAACCCAAGGGGTCAGGTCCTGAAGTCCAAATGCTAGGGAGCCTAGAGTGGGTGTCCAAGGACAGGAGAGGAAGACTGTGGCCAGATCCAGCAGATAGACTGACATAATCACCTTTTCTCATTTTTCTTCTCTCCAGGCCCCAAGAAGATTGGTTGGTGCCCACCCATATGGAGGGCAGATCTTCCACCCTCGGTTCACTAAGATTCACATGCAAATCACCTCTGGAATCATCCTCACAGACATACTCAAAAATAATGTTTTACCAGATTTCCAGGTATTTCTTAATCCATTCAACTTGATACCTAAAATTAATCACCACGATGATACACAGTATTACTGGTTTTTACTTGGTCTACAATGATAATAGAGTTGACTTTTGAACAACATGGGTCTGAACTGTGCAGGTCCAATTATACGTGGATTTCTTTTCTGCCTCTGCCACCCATGAAACAACAAAACCAACTCCTCCTCTTTTTCCTCCTCCTCAGCCTATTCACCATGAAGATGATGAAGATGAAAATATTTATGATGACTCTACTTCCACTTAGTGAACGGTAAATATATTTTCTCTTCCTTATGATTTCCTTAATAACATTTTCTTTTCTGTAGCTTAAATTTTTGTAAGAATACACCATATAATACATATATATAAAATATCTGTTAGTTGGCTGTTTGTGTTATTGGTAAGGCTTCTGGGCAACTGCTGCTATTAGCAGTTAAGCTTTGGAAGAGTCAAAAATTATCTATGGATTTTCAACTGCTCAGGGAGTTGGTGCCACATCTCCTGTTGTTCAAGGGCCAACGGTATAGCAATATTTATGCCATGGTTTTATAAACAGCAAAAATTACCACAACTTTGCTTTTCTTTCTCTCAAAAGTGAGTCATGTTTTTAAGAAAGTATTAACTTCATTAAATTAGTTTTAAAGTTTTACCTTTTTATTGTCAATAATTGATCCATCTCCATTAAAAATTATGTTATTAGAAAAGAAGAATTGGTGTAAAGTACAAACCTGCCACACTTGCCATTGCTAAAGAGTATAATGCTTTTGGCATGAGGTGGCCCCATTTCTCATAGAAGGCAAACTGCTTTTACTGATACCACCTAACAAACACTGAGCCAAAGCTAGTCAATTGGCATGATAATTGAATAAATATAAAACAAGCCAAATAAGCACAGTTTCGAAGGGAATATTTTTTAAAAATCTGAATTAGAACTTTATACCAAAATTCTGTTACTCTGCTGATAAACTTGACTTCAGAAATCTGCAGCTGATTCTGTATTTCCAAATATCAATTGTCTCTACCTTCAAAGTTGAACTTGAAGAAATAATATATTTCTTTCCACATTGTGTTGGCATCTGCATTAAGTTTATATTTCATTACATTAGGGGCACACATACCGTCAGGTCTAGCAGACATAGAGCAACATAGGCCATCTCTGCATTGTGGATAATATTTTGGTAGGCTGACAGGGATTGGGGATTTGATTGATCCACAAATTTTATAAATAATTATGTTCCTTCAATCAGGTGAAACAGAAATGGTCATGGGGAAATGTAGATGTTTTCTTTGTCTGACTGTGGGTCCAGACGGCCTCATAACATATTCAGTGCTGAACAGAACCTTCTCAGCAGACTATGAAAGATTGAAGGTTTGAAATACAATGATCTTTTCCATTGTAATTCCAAATTCCAATATCAACATACAAATTCCATGCTCCTAATAACATATCTTAGTTTTCTAATTGGTTGTTTTGAGCTATTTCATATTATTTTCATGAGGATCACTTCCTTCCATTAAGCAGAATACAACATTTCCCCTCAGGTTTATTTTTAATTTATCTATAGTGAAAAATAGCATATTTAAAAATCAAATAGTCTAATGGTTTTCCAAATGCATTCCTAAAAGTGATTTTTAATATTATTCCATTTCTTTTGCCTGAACACTTGTATATTTATAATAAACCTAGAAGCTCAAATGTCAACTTTTTGTTGTCCCATCAAAAGGAGACCAAATCACTTTATTGCCTTCACCCTTCCCATTTGGCAGTGTTCCGCTAGAATGAATTAATAAGTGGTACACTGGATCTTTTACCCTAAGAGAAATGATGGGACAAAGTATATTTTAGAAATACTTCTCTAAGATAGTTCTGCTAATGAGGAAGTTACTGCCATTTTTCTTAAAAGATGTTGCAAACTTGAGTCTTTTTCTTTACTGCCTGGATTACAATTTCCTATTGGTCGCCACTTTTCAAAACTTTTTGTCAGCTATTATTAAAACACTGGCTAGAAATCATGACTACCGATAATGATAAAGCAGAACTAGTTAAGTTGCTCAGCTTGGTCATCAGAAGATAATGATGATGGTTATTTCAAAACTTATTAAAAGCAATAAGAGCCATATGTGATTACATTTCTTTAATGCTTCTCTTGTTTTGGCTTAGCATCTATTCAGAAGTGTATCATTAGCATTCAGAAGAAATTATAAAAAAGATAATGACTGGAAAATAACCTTTTAAATGACTGCTGTTATATTTTTAAAGAATGATTCATTGGCAACAAAGCTTTAAAAGTCTACTGCATCATATATCATAGTGAACATGTACTTCCATGTTAGCCAGTTTCAAGAAAATGCTCCCAAGGAATGTGGACGTCACCTGACAAGGAACCCAAGCTCATTACTACTAGAGTAATCAATAACCTCTGCTAATGTGTTCAGCTGGCGACACAGGCCAGATCAATAAAACCCGCCACATGCTTTTGTTTTAGGAAATGAAGCCTTTTAGTTCTTAATTAAGGGAGAGCCCTCACATCCGTAATGATTTCTACAATGAATATTACCACAGAGGACATGGGAATGAATCTGCATTTTTCAATAAAGAACTGCATAAGGAAGGAGAAAAAAAAGGTTAAAAATAAGAGGACTTTGTTTATTGCTTCCTTTGTTTACATTTTAAAATGCAAACCCATAGGAAGTTGTGTTCCCCTTGAAGTGAGAGAATGGCAAAAATTCAATTTTAGAAGCACAGTGGCAGGAAGCAAAAATTATTTGTTCAACAAATCTCCATATAGTGACCAAGCAAGGCACCATATTTCAAGAACAGCCCAGTGAATCAACTGCTTGAAGAATTTACAAAGAGAGGACACAGAAAACTGAAGGAAATTATAGCAAAATATTAGAGCATAGCACTAGAATTTAACATAATCTAATCTAATTCAACATTTTATACTGTTTAGTTTTAAAGAATTAGGACATTTTTATAATATAAAATTATATTACAGGATCATTTAGGATCTTAAGAGTATAGAGCCCCCACGTAGTTTACAATAAGGAAACAGTTTACAAAATATTCTTTTACATTCAATGAAAATGATGAAATAATATTGGACTCCATACCTGACTCTAAGACACACTGAACTTTTTGAAAGCTAAAAGACCAATTAGTAGATGGCAGAATTGTTTCTATTGCTCTTTAATCACTATTTTCTTTAAATTGAGTATAAAATCACAGTGTTCTTAAAATGTACATATAAAAATAAGAGATACCCAGCTCCTTTGTACAAATAAGGCAAAGAGTTAGAGGATTCAGTTCTTTTCTGGGTCAGTATCTAATCATTCTTCCTTGATTTTTCCATATACTTATTTATTAGACTTGGCTGAGTGTGACAGACTTCCTTGGATCGGGATAATTTCATCTACTCATTTATTCATAAGATGGAACATTCTGACTCAAGTCTTTATAAACTATTAATCTTAGCTTGAATGTCCTAAAATGTCGTTTGTTTGTAAGTGCATTCTCATTAATTTTGGACATATTTGCAATTTAAACATGTTTTCTGCTTATAAGTGAATTTAGCTCCCTAACAGATTGAAATAACCTCTTATATTTCCCAACTGTTTTTTTTCTTTGTTGCGGATTTAGATCAAATTCTGCCTTTGAAAACTTCACCTTTTTATCTACATGAAAGATGGGGACAGATGTTTCCAGTGCTTACTATAGCTTCAAAAATGTTTCAAAATCCTAATAAGTTCTATGCACATGAACTCTTTTGCTTACACTGATGTATTTTTAAACTTATTGATCACATACTAGATATGTTGCCCAACAAGCTATATAATCCCTAGGACTCTATAAGAAGAAAACTTGGACAAAAGAAAGTGAAAGCATTGTAGCTTATGAAAACTTCAAACCAGCTGAGAGCACTTACAGAGCTGTATTTTTAAATAAATATACCCATAGGATTTGAAAAATATTGACAATAAAAAATCCTAGTAAGATGAATTACAACTCCTTTATATGTTCTTCATTAGATTTTAAAAAATCCTTTGTAGTATACTTTATTGTGTGTGTGTTTGCCTAAGCTCAGGAGGGAGGAAGAATGGGAGAAAGAAGAGGGAAGGTGAGGAAGGGAGGAAGGAGAAAAAAGCGGCCAAGGAGGATTCATGAGAATTTTAGTTAACACATGACAATCTGGCTGTCTCTAGCCACACTACAGCAAAGCTGGCTCTTCTCAATTATTCATCTTTTTCCCCTCTTTGGTTGCTTATTTATTTTATTGTATTCCATTTAATGAACACATGTATGAATAAGGTTTAGCCAAAGTCATTTCATATATGTCTACTCATTTAATTTTTAAGATAAGTCTATGGTGAGTGTACTGTTATTACTATCCTGACTTCAACAATGAGGGGACTTGAAATTAGAATTAAATCATGATTGTACAAGGCAACTAAAAACTGGCAAAGCTGGGTTTTGAACTCAGTTAGCACTCTACAATATACTGTCTTTCCATTTGTTGTTTACCAAAACTTTGTAATTCCTTAAGAATTGCAGGAAACCTGAAAAACGGTCTGCTTTTCTTTTTGATTTATCTCTAACTTAAGTCTTAGACATAATTTTGCAATTATTGGGAAAATATGCTAACAATTATTCAATAAAAGACAAAAAATAGATTTAAAGAGAAACATTAGATACTCTTCCTAGATTTCTATCAATGCTTTTTTTTAAAAAGTTCATTTGAGGTATCAGTTTTTGTTCATTTTCCTCCAAGTGTATACATGGAATACTTGTAAACATCATATATTTCTTCATCATAAGCTCACTTATACTTGCCTACATAGAATAAAAAGTGGTGATTAGCTTATGGGCAGTGAATACTTATTCACTTGAAAAGGTAAAGTGTTTCGTAATCAATGAAAGTTGTTGAGGGCATTATAGACTGTGTTTAAATGCTCATTTTGAAAACTAGCACATACGATGAAAGAAAGTAGGATGAGATTAATCTTGCCTCTTGGTCTCCATTTGACTATTTTCTTAAACTTTGGCCCTTGCAAAAAGGCAAGTGTTTTCCCATCCCCTAAGTAGTAGCTTTGAGCCATACACCTAATACAGTCACAGAAAATGAAGGTTTATGAGGGTTCAAATTGTATTTTTTTACTGTTAGAATGGACAAATGAAATATGATCCAAGCTGAACATAAACTAACCTTAAATGAGAAACGTTTTTTAGTAGGTTGTTAGCCTTCAGCCCTGTAATTGCTAACCTTAACACACCTTAGAATAAAGAATCATTTCATAGCACTCTGAGGAAACACAAATCTTAGTATTTATTTAATGAGAAAATCTTTTTTTTTTTGTAAGAGAAAATTATACTACTTGTGAAGTGTTTTTTCCCAAATAGCTTATTTTTGAACCCTCAACCACAGAATTTTTTAATGTGAGAGTTGTTTTTATGGCATCATTTGCTAATTATTTGTCTGAAATACCTTAAATAAGCAAATAGGATGATTATACCCATGCAACTATTGCTGGAGTGATCAAAGTGACATGAGATTTATTTTGCATGCTTTGCATTTGTTAAAATCGTAAGATAGTATCATAGAATGAGCTACAAGAAAGTTTAAAGCACAAGAGGTATGATACAAGGAAAATGATGTAATTCATTGAATACCTGGAATGTACAAAGCATTTTTCTTATTAATGAAATAAACAAATGAAGTAATTATTTCTTTTTATTACAGATGAAGTAAACTGAGGCTTAGAAAATATAACTTTCCTAAGGTTAAATAGAAGTAATAGAAGTTAGTAAGTGAAAGAACAAGAATCTCCTATATTTAAATCCAATAGTCATTTTCTTTTCACCAGTGACTAGAACATGCTACCCTCCCAGAAGTCTCTAAAGGCACACCTTTCATTTTTGGAGGAAAAAGTGGAGGCATGAGAGATTAATTACCTGAATAAGGTTTTACATAAGACATGGACAAGTATAGGAATGGGTCTGGGTTCTCTGTATTCATTCTAAAATTCATGTGTCGCATTTTGGTATAATATTGTTGGTTTTGCACGTTCTGTCTGTTTTTATGGCACCATTTTCTCCTACTTTATAAAATTTATGAAGCAAAATGAAACTCATGAATATCTGAGAGCAGTGGGGAGAAGTATACATTTAACAGCTTTTTTCCTCACCTGGAATCTATAAGTAGCAGTAGAGAACAATAGATCATTAAAAAAATCAAACAATGATATTTGAATTAATATTTTTATTCTTCCTGGTAAGCAACAAAATTCTAAGTAGTTGGTACTTGAAACTTATATGTTTCACACAAATTGCCATCATGTTAAATGTGAAATATATTTTATAATTGAAGACTCAAGTAAGAAAAGCCTCAGAAACAGCCCTGCTGTACTGTAAATCACAGATGAAATATGTTTAATGGTTGTAATTTTCAAATGGCCTGCAGGCAACTGGTATGCTTTTAGGATTTTCATACTTGTATCATAGCAATAGATAATTGAATTTTTTATGGCCCCATTATTTGTTAGTATTTCAGTAATCAAAACCATTAGCCAATGTGCTGAGCTGGTGGCAAACTGGAGTCAATAATCTTGCCACGTGCTTTGGTTTTAGGAAATGCACCTTATAATCTCTTAATTAAAGGCCATTCTTTCATTCCCATTTGAGTTCATTAGACATCTAAGAATATTCAAGAGGAACAGAAAAGTAACTTTAACATTGGTAGGTAGTAAGTAAATCATGTATCAATTAAAACATATAGGTTACTAGTATATATATCCTAGTTCAAGAAAACCTCATGCCAAATATGTTTACCCTCAAATTAGAAAATCATTACTTAAATAATTATTATTAGTAGTATTTTTCTGCAGCATTTTTAAATTTTGATTATCATACTATAAGGCATTTTAAACCTATTCAACTAATGAAAAATCCACTTTCCTCAAAAGTTATAGAAAGCACATCAATCTCAATATACTTGTTTTCTCAAATTCTACTTTCTTCAACTTAAAAAAAAGTAGTCATTTTCAGATGCCATTAAATGCAATTATTGAATTTTGTTCTTTGTAAATTAACCTAACATTGTAGGAATCAAAAGATCATTTGTTGGTTTCTGTGAATCTAATCATGACATTTGTTGGGTCATTATTTAAGAGTTGTGTTTCTGATGGAATCCAGTATATTCCTTCCTGTGATTTTTTAAGTACAGGAGACACAATTAAGGTAGCTACAGCTAATGCCAACAGTTAAAGCTAACCCAATTAGGGTGGCTCTCAATTAGAGGAACCAATTATGGTTTCTACAAGACAATCATTTTCACAGCTAAAAGAGTTCTCCTAAATCCCTATCCATTGTCATTTTTTAAAAGAAATTTATTTGTTATTACCTGAGTTTGGTCTGATTTACGTTACTCTAAAGTGAAAGTCATAATAGGCTAATATTAAAGGCTTAATAATAACGAACTCAAAAGTCAGAAAATATGAAGGTTAATATTCTACAAGTAAGAGTCACCATGCACATTTATTCAACAGTCTCTCCAACAAAAGTCTCCCATATATGGCTGGAATAATTTACCATTGTTTGAATTATTTCATAAATTCTTATAGGAAGCCTACATTTCTCAGGTATTTATATTATTTCATTGTTGTTCGGTAGGTAGAAACAAGGTCTCTATCTGGCTAACATGATTAATTTCCATTATCAGGAAGAAACTGTCTTTTTCTTACTATAATGTAGCCAGCTGATCTGTGTCTGGAACCCAGAGGATTCATGTGGCATCTCTTGATTACTGTGAAAACATTAGGTAAAAACTACATCAACTCAATAAAGTCAGGACAAATAAATATGTAAACCTTTCAAGAATAAGTTTAATTTTCAAGAGATTTTAAAAAATAGCAATAAACTGAGTTGCTGGCTTGGGGAAAAGGATGCAGTGGGTAGTAAAAAAGGAAATAATAAACAATATAGCCCTAAAGCTATGTATAGAAATGAAGAATTTAGTGGCATTAAATGTGTGTGTGTGTGTGTATTAGAAAGATTATATATGTATCTGTATATATTAACTACTGTGTCTCTCTACTCCCTTTTGCCCTGCTCTTCTATATGAGATGTATGAATGTTTAAATTTACAAATTAGTCTATATGTCATAAAACCACAATAAGCCCATCTGGATTTGCTGGGGAAGCTTTCATATTGCCTGAACATCCTGAACTATTAGATTTAATGAAATCAGTAATGAGAATTTGGGGAGAGAGGAAGAGTATTAGTGTTTTATGAAATACACTTGTGCCATATTAAACAGAGATACACTACTTTGTATGGGTGCTAAATACAGTATAATGGTGAAATGGATGCAGGAATTTTAAATATGGAAATTGGTATCGTTTGAATATTTGTCCCACCCAAATCTCATGATGAATGTTAATCCCCAATGTTGGAAGTGAGGCCTGGTGAGAAGTGTTTGGGTCATGGGGAGCAGATCCCCTTTGGCTTGTGCAGTCTTCATGATAGTGAGTTCTTGTGAGATCTGATCATTTAAAAGTGTACAGCACCTCCTCCTCTCCTCACTCTTTCTTGATCCTGCTCAGGCCATGTCATATGCTTGTTCCCCCTTTGCCTTCTGCCATGATTGTAACCTTTCTGGGGCTTCCCCAGAATCTGAGTAGATGCCAACACCTTGCTTCTGGTAAAGCCTGCAGAAGTGTGAGTCAATTAAACCTCTTTTCTTTATACATTACCCAGGGTACTTCTTTATAGCAATGTGAGAACTGCCTAATCCAGAAAATCGGTACCAAGAGTGAGTGTTGCTATACAGATACCTGAAAATGTAGAAGTGGCTTTGGAACTGGGTAATGGGGAGAGATTGGAAGCATTTGGAGGATTTATAAGAAGACAGGAAGATAAGAAGAGTTTAGAACTTCTTAGAGACTGTTTAAATGATTGTGACCAAAATACTGATAGTGATATGTACAGTGAAGTCCAGGCTGATGAGGTCTCAGATGGAAATGAGAAACTTACTGGGAACTGGAACAATGATCATGCATGTCATGCGCCTTACCAAAAAGTTTGGCTGCATTCTGTTCATGCCCTAGGAATCTGTGAAAGTTGGAGCTTCATAATGATAATTTAGAGTGTCTGGTGAAAAAATTTGTAAGCATCAAAGCATTCAACATGTGATCTGGCTGCTTCTAATACTTATTTTCAGATGCAGGAGCAAAAGAATAACTTAAAATTGTAACTAATATTTAAAAGGAAAGCCCAGCATTTATGTTTCAAAAATTTGCAGCCTAGCAAAGTGGCAAGAAAGAAAAAGCTTTCTGGGGAGAGGAATTCAAGTGGGCTGTGGAACAACCACTTACTAGAGATGTTTGCATAACTGAAAAGGATTCAAGGCTAATATCCGAGACAATGGGAAAAAAGGCCTCAAAGACATTTCAGAGACATTTGCAGCAGCCCCTCCCAACACAGGCCCAGAGATCTAGGAGGGAAGAATGGTTTCATGGGCCTGGCCGAGGGTCCTGCTGCCCTGTGTAGCCTGAGGGCACTGTTTCCCTCATCCAGGCCACTCCAGCCTGAGTTCAGAGGACTTCAAGTACAACTCAGACTACTGCTTTAGATGGTACAAGGCATAAGCATTGGCAGCTTCCACATGGTGTTAAGCCTGTGGTGCACAGAGTACAAGAATGAATGAGTCTTGGCAGCCTCCAGCTAGACTTCAGAGGATATATAGAAAAGCTTGGGTGTCTAGGCAGAAACCTGCTGCAGAGGTGGAGCCCGTGCAGAGAAGCCCTAGTAGGGCAGTGTCAAGAGGAAAGATGGAGTTGGAGCCTGCCCCCACATGGCACTATGGCACTGCCTTGTGGAGCTATGAGAAGGGGATTACCACCCTCCAGACCTGAGAATGGTAGATCCACCAGGAGCTTGTACCTCGCACCTAGAAAAGACAGTCATTCAACAACCTGTGAGAGCAGCCATGAGGGCTGTACCCTGCAAAATCACAGAGGGGGAGTTTCCCAAGGCCTTAGAAGCCTACCACATGCATCAGTGTGCCCTGGATGTGGGACATGGAGTCAAATGAGATTATTTTGGAGCTTTACGATTTAATGACTTCCCTACTGAGTTTCAAACTTGCTTGGGGCCTATAGCCCCTTTCTTTTTGCCAATTTCTCCCTTTGGAACAGAATGTTTACCTAATGTCTATAACCCCATTGGATCCTGAAAGTAACTAACCTGTTTTCAATTTTATAGGCTCATAAGTGGAATGGATTTGCGTTGTTTCAGATGAGACTTTGGACATTTAATACTGGACTGAGTTAAGACATTGGAAGACTTTTAATAAAGCATGATTGTACTTTGAAATGTGAGGAGGGAGATTTGGGCAAGGCCAAGGGGGAAATTATATAGTTTGAATATTTGTCCCTGCCCAAATCTCATATTGAATTGTAATCTCCATGCTGGATTTGGGGCCAAGTGGGAGATGTTTTGATCATGGGGGTAGATCCCTCATGGCTTGGTGCTGTCTTCAGAGATGGCGAATTCTTGTGAGATCTGCTCATTTAAAAATGTGTGGTACCTCCCCCACCCACATACTGTCTCTATTGCTCTTGCTCTAGTCATGTGAAATGCCTGCTCCCCTTCCCCTTCCACCATGATGGTGAGATTCCTGAGGCCTCCCCAGATGCTGGTACCATGCTTCCTGTAAAGCCTGCAAAACTGTGAGCTAATTAAACCTCTTTGCTCTATAAATTACCCAGTCTCAAGTATTTCTTTATAGCAATGCAAGAATGACCTAATACAGGAACTGAAGAGATAATTTGTCTCTCGTCTCTCAGATATATTCCTCACTTTTTCTTTATTCTCTATGTCAAAGAAGCAGGACTCGGAAGTCTATATTTCTACAATCATTTGCCTATTGCTTTCCAGACTGATTTGGCCAATGGAATTCCTATAAGGTCCCTGTTATGGATTGAATGTGTCCCTTATAAAATTCACATATTCAAGTCCTAACCCCAAACATATTGGTACTTGGAGGTGTGGCCTTCAGGAGGTAATTAGGTTTAGATGAGGTCATAAGTGTGTGGCCACCATAATGTTGTTAGTGCCTTGTAAAGAGACAAAGAGACAGAGTGCTCTCTTCATCTGCTATAAAAGAACACAATAAAAACACAGCTGTCTTCAAGCCAGGAAAACAGCCTTTGTCAAGGAATGGAATTAGCCAGTAACCTTGATCTTGGACTTCCCAGCTTTCAGAACTGTGAGAAATCAATAACTGTTGTTTAAACCACTAGTCAGTGGTATTTTGTGAAGGAAGCCCAAGCTGACTGATAGAGGGCCATTATTTCAGGAAAGATCTCTAGATATTGTTGTGGCTTCTCTGAGAATCCAGATGCAACTGACACCCCCTCCATCCAGAGTTCTTTTACTAAAAAGCATAGCTTCTTCATTCTTGTGTCATAAGCTTCTCCTTTCGTCCCTTCAGAACTGAAATAGTAGCAGCTTTATTGCTAAACTTCGAATTACTTCACTAATTAGCTTACCGATAGTTTTGTTATATGAGTAACAAATATGTTTAATTAAATTCCTAATCTTATAGAGTAGGTATGCTAGTAATTAATTTTTACAGCTCCCTTCATTTAGGAAAGATATTTTTGCTGTATGAAGAATTCTGGATAGATAGTCGTTGTTGCTGTTATTGTTTTTGCAGCTACTGGTTTTTCTCAGCACTCTAAAGATGTCACTTCATTGTCTTTAGCTTGCAAGGTTTCTGATGAAAAGTTGGTTGTATTTCTTATATTTCATCCTGTAAGTAGAGACTGAGGTAAGTGGTTTTAATATTTGGACATAGATATATCTTTTCCTTTTAATGGGCCTTAAATGAGAAGCTTTGTTATTCTAGCTGGAATTTAACCTAAGTCTGAGAAATTTTATTGCTGATAACCCTCAGTGCACTAAATTTTTCACACGCCTGTTGTGAATATCTTGCTTCATTCACAATGCCTTGCCAGTCTGCACTTGGCCTTCATCAACTAATAAACTATTCTAGCTAAACTCTATTTTTCTTATCTAGTTTTATCTATAGCAGGCAAGTGAGTGCTCATGTCTTATGTTCCCTTGCAGTTACTTGTCTCTCCTTAGGCTTTGGGCCAGATCAAGGGTATTTGTCCACAATTCTTTAGTAGGTTCAAATAAGTTATAAAGTTCATGTGAGTCTTGGTTTCTTTGGATTAATTTTGAAAAACAAAACCACAAACGACCTATTTTTTGCTCTCTACTTCCCAAAGCAGAAGTCAGAAGTTCAGTAATACGTTTCTAACTTATTACCCAGACATCTATTTGGGCTTTTGTTGACTAAATATCATGAACTGTGCTCTGTGTTAGTTTTTAAGTACACAAAAGTTTTTTGAAGATGGAGTAGGCCTTGTGCTCAAAAAGATTTGATCGTTTGGAGATATTATACTCACATATACACAAACATACAATTGCTGTGACAAAAATAAGGAATCAACAGGGCCAACGAAGACATGGACATTGCTAACAAGGAGCCATTCCTGTTAAAACTAGGGGAATAGATAAGAAAGAGTCTATCTGGGCCATATAATCAGTTAAGATTATGCAGGATCTGGGAAGGAAATAAGATGGCAATTATCTCTTTGGAACATATTTGGGGAAACAGAATTATGATGACTATGATGTTTTCTATGCTTTTCCAAATTTTATGCAAATGTTGTGCAATTGGCCAAGTCTCACCAACTCTATTGCACTCCAACCCTTGTTTATGTCCCTCATTAAAATATTTATATCATTTCATGTCTATACCACCCAATTCACTATTTAAATATATTCTAATTTGTAGTGTATATTTTTACACATTTTTTTATACCACCAAAATTCCAATGTCCAAAAAAGACAAGGTCATATTGTATTTCTTTTTATGCAGTGAGACTGAGGTCATGAGGAAAGCCTGTACATTATGATCAAACAGAAGAATATTTGCATCTTGTTTGTATTCTTTCTATCTTCATCACCTTGAGCAAGTTACTTATGCTTAATAAACCTTGAATTACTTAACCATAAAATGACTGGCTCTAAGGGTGCTGAATAAATATAATCATTGCTAAGTTCAATGTAAGGTGTATTAGCAAGAGACTTCTGAAACTTTTCTTTCGAAAAATAAATCATACAAAAACACCTGAAAGAAATATTTGGTAAGGGTAATTATAGTGCCATATAGAAAACTATAGCCAACATCTGTTTATACATCCACAAATCCCTTCTTCAAAACATAGCATCATATAAATATTATCTCAGCAAAGGTGAAGCACACCAAAAGTTTTGGGGTGAAAATATTCTATGTAAGTATATTTTATTGGTAATCTAAAAACAGAAAAAAAAAGAAAAAATCTCTAATTCATTCAGTTGATAATTTCTCCCTTTGATGCTGCAAATTTACATACACAGATTTCATTTTAACTTTAGATGTAAACATATTGCAGTAAAACTATCTACGTTCATGAATTTTGAGCTAATGCCTTCTTAACTCAAAGGGCCCTAGTTGAGGTGCCCATTAAAGGCAAATAAGAAATATTCCTTATATATATTCAAATGCATAATTTAAATCTTTCACATCTCAAAAACAGTTAACCAATTTTCCTCAAATATGTTATAATTTTCCTTCCGCAATAAAAACTGCAATCCTGCCAACTTCGGAGATGTATAGCTTTAGCTGTTTTTTAATTATACCAAAGAAAAACAGAGTTGAAGTGTTTTTCTTCTAAGTGAAGAAGTTTTCTATTCATACTTGTATTACTCAATACCATATGAATGGATCTTGCACAAATGTGTTTTTATGGAAATCAAGGGGCTTTGAGCAGAGACCAAGTTCTGCCCACAAGGAGTGGCAAATATATTATTTTTGAAGTTCCATTAAGGAATTAAATTTGCAATGTAATTCTTAGTCTAACTACTACTGTATTTGTTATTTTAAATGTGTTATTTTAAACTTTATATTCAACATTAACGTTAAAAAAAAAAACACTGTTCTCCCTGTACCACCTTTGCTTGTAAAAAATAATGTTTTATTACTATTTAGGTATCTTTTAACATAACTCCTCTTGGTCTATCCAAATTTATCTGTCATTGAGCCTAGGCACTTTTTTTTATTTTATCTAGGGTGAACATCTCACTTTCTTCCATTTTTGCTATTCTGTTTTTATTTCCATATCTCTGTGTATACTATGCTCTCTGCATAAAACACATTGATTGGCCGGGTGCGGTGGCTCACGACTGTAATCCTAGCACTTTGGGAGGCCGAGGCGGGTGGATCACAAGGTCAAGAGATTGAGACCATCCTGGCCAACATGGTGAAACTCTGTCTCTACTAAAAATACAAAAATTAGCCAGGCGTGCGGGCAGGTGCCTGTAGTACTAGCTACTTGGGAGGCTGAGGCAGGAGAATCAGTTGAACCTGGGAGGTGGAGGCTGCAGTGAGCCGAGATCACGCCACTGCACTGCAGCCTGGTGGCAGAGTGAGACTCCATCTCAAAAAAGAAAAAACAAAAAAACATTGATTTCTACCTGTCCAAATACAACTCAGTTATACAAGCACAAGTCACACCTTCAATGAACGCTCGTCAAACCATTTTGGGTTACGCAAATCTCTTTTTTCTCATATAACTTTCTTTCTTGCCCCTGTTTTATTTTTCTATTTTCTTTTCTTTTTTTTTTTTTTTTTTTTTTTTGTACCTGAGTAAAAGCTATGCATTGTAATAGAAACAATAAGAAGGTGTAACTTCAAATCCTGGCACTTTTGCTATTTGTTAGAATTTGCATCTTGGATATAAGTCCCTTCAGCTTATTGGAACGATTTTGTTATTATAATGGAAATAATAATAATATATTTTATGTGTTTATAAATTTAGTAGTAAATGATGGGATATTCTTCTGTGGACTGGAAAATGCTACGCAAATTTACAGATATATTAGATTTAATATATGTAATCATTTTATATATTGTAATGTAACAGTTCATCAGTGAACCCCACTTTCAGGTCTTCAATATGCACATGTTAATATGAGGGGTTAGACTAATTATCATCACTCCATGAATATTCAACTATTCTGTGGAATGCTATTCTCTTGAGGTACTCTGGAAATTAAGAATACCATAGCCAAATAATTTTGACAAACACTGCCATAGTATATATTGTACTTCTCAGAGAACACTAAACATTAAGATTATGAGATGAAGAAACTTATTTAACTTTGTTTAAATTGATAGTTTTTAAAAAATGTTTTTTAATAAATATTTAAAAATATGCAACTATATTAACCCCTTTTTGGTCCAACAACTATTATATTAATATTTTTGGACAATAATCTTGTAGATATTAAATAAGTCATCTTTGGTCATTTCCAGTGGTACGACTTGAAATTTCTATTTTTTCAGTCATACACCTTTACTTTCTGATACAGTCCTAAATATATTAATAGTATACAATAAATAAATTATTGAGGACTCAATAAATGACATCATTTACTAACATGATCCAGCATATTAGTATAAAAATTATGCAAGTTACATACAAAAAGGAGTCTACCCCTACGTTTTCTATAGACCTCCGCTAGCTGCTCAGGAAAGTTTGAGGACAGGGCAAAAAACTGGAGAGAGACTGCCTACACAGTGCAGATATGGAGGAGGAACAGCCTGCTGGTGTTTGGAAAGGAATAAAAGACTGACCCTATCTTGGTTGTTCTTTTAAAAGCCATGTGTCGCCCTCTCCCTCCCCCTCCCCTCCTCCTCCCCTCCCCCTCCCCCTCCTCCTCCCCTCCCCCTCCCCCTCCCTCTCCCCCTCCCTCTCCCCTTCCCCTTTCTTCCATCTCCCTCTCCTTCTTTTCCCCCTCTCTCCTTTCTTCGTCTCCCTCTCCTTCTTTTTTCAGTCTCCCTCTGTTGCCAAAGCTGGACTGTACTGCGGTGATCGCAGCTCGCTGCAATCTCCCTGCCTCGGGCTCCTGTGATTCTCCTGCCTCGGCCTGCCGAGTGCCTGGTATTGCAGGCGTGCGCCACCACGCCTGACTGGCTTTTGTATTTTTGGTGGAGACGCGGTTTCACCGTGTTGACTGGGCTGGTCTCCAGCTCCTGGCCTCGAGTGATCTGCCCGCCTCAGCCTCCCGAGGTGCTGGGATTGCAGACGGAGTCTTGCTCACTCAATGCTCAATGTTGCTCAGGCTGGAGTGCAGTGGCGTGATCTCGGCTTGCTACAACCTCCACCTCCCAGCTGCCTGCCTTGGCCTCCTAAAGTGCTAAGATTACAGCCTCTGCCCCGCGGCCACCCCGTCAAGGAAGTGAGGAGCCTCTCTGCCTGGCCGCCCATCGTCTGGGATGTGAGGAGCCCCTCTGCCCGGCCGCCCCGTCTGGTAAGTGAGGAGCGCCTCTACCCGGCCGCCCCGTCTGGGAGGTGAGGAGCGCCTCTGCCCGGCTGCCCCGTCTGGGAAGTGAGGAGCGCCTCTGCCCAGCCGCCCAACGTCTGGGAAGTGAGGAGTGCCTCTGCCTGGCCGCCACCCCGTCTGGGAGGAAGTGAGGAGCGCCTCTGCCCGGCCGCCCTGTCTGGGAGGTGAGGAGTGCCTCTGCCCGGCCGCCCTGTCTGGAAGGAGAAATTCTTCTGCCTTGGGATGCTGTTGATCTATGGCCTTTCCCCCAGCCCCCTGCTCTCTGAAACGTGCTGTGTCAACTCAGGGTCAAATGGATTAAGGGCAGTGCAAGATGTGCTTTGTTAAACAGATGCTCTAAGGCAGCATGCTCTTTAAGAGTCATCACCACTCCCTAATCTCAAGTACCCAGGGACACAAACACTGCAGAAGGCCGCAGGGACCTCTGCCTAGGAAAACCAGAGACCTTTGTTCATGTGTTTATCTCCTGACCTTCTCTCCACTATTATCCTATGACCCTGCCATATCCCCCTCTCCGAGAAACACCCAAGAACGATCAATAAACACTTCATTAAAAAAAAAAAATTTCAGCCTCAAAATAAGAGTTTCAGTAAATTATTTACATATTTCAGATGTAAAAATTACAGTCAGATAAAACAAAATTATGAGATGTCATTATTATTCACATTATGGAATAAATATGGGGTTGATGCTTTCTGGGTTTCTAAACTTGGGCTATTAGAGAATTTTAGGAACATAGAGTCAATGATTTGTTAAAAGGATACAGAATTCTGCTGTCCTTATTCTATGCAATGTGAAATGATACAAGAACATTCTAAACAAGATTTCCCCAGCTTCATTGGTAGCACTTTCATGCTGCACTGTATTTATATCCTGTTCAAGCACTGAGGTCCAGGAAAGCAATTCAATGATTATATTTCTTAAAGTTTCAATACTAAAAACAAAATTGAACTGAGCATATGCATTTGTGATTTATTCACTAGACTTTTGCTAATAAAATATTAAACCTATTTCTTTGGTCATGAAATTTTACACCCCCAAAATAAATTTACAAAGCTGAGAAATATACTAACTTCAACAGTATAATTTTCATGGATTCTTTATCCAATGACTGTTTTTTAACAGTAATTCCTAAAGCTTTTGTCAAAAGATATTTTCAAGAATAAGATAAGCACTCTTAACTTTTTTGTGTGTGTCTGAGGTGTGGGGGAGAGGAGCTAGCATTTTCTGCTTATTCAAATACTGGATTTTTATCACGTCTTGAGTACCCATTTGTACTTAAGGGAAAATAAAATACATTGACAATCTTGAATACTGTTTACTCTCTGGTAAGTTGATAAGGAACCCACTTCTGTCAGTTGCTTCAGGGTTCCCCAAGGTTCTCAATTTTTATCACTCTGTACAGGCCAGGTAAAAATGATTGTGTGTGACAGAATGCTACATAAACATTTTTTCTCAACAGAAAATAAGGACATTGGTTTCATTTAACTTTCTTTAACTTCAGCCTACTCATCTATAAAGTGTAAATTTCAGGATGTATTACTACATTGTATAATTTGTAATAATTAATCAAGCTATGTATATAAAGAAGATTTAAAAGCTGTTATACAAGATCAAGTGTAAGGCATTTTAAAAAGAATTATGTTAAATGGCTTTGTGATATTTTTTGTTGCTATGACTCTTAATCATTGAGAAATAAAAAAGCTGAGGCAAATTTGAAAAAAAAAAAAAAAAAAAAAAAAGCCATGTGTCTCTAGAGAAGGGTGAGCAAATGCTGTTGCCGCCAGGGCAAAGGTAATGAATGACTTGTTATTTCTGGAGGAACGAACAGAGGAAAAAGTCCTCAATCATTTCTGGTGTCAGGTGTAGAAAATAATCCTGAGCCCACTACACCAATAAAATTAGAATTTGCCTACTACTGGAAGAGGGACAAGAAATTCCCACAGAAACTCCACCAGAGATACAAGACAGAATTTGGCTACCTATTTAGGAGCAGCACAAATGCCAAGAAAGTCCCAAACCCTGAGGCTAGTCATTCATGGACTCCCTAAAGCTAAGGCTAACAAAAAAAGACTTGGAAAAAATAGGAACCCTTAATAATGAGTAACAGCTGTGTATATCTGGAGGTGAGAAAAGGCCACGAATGGAAAACCCTCTGTGCTGCAAAGCTATACGGATGGCTCAAAGATGAGGGTAGAACTTTAATATTAAGAAAAATCCTTCAATATCTCAGCACCATCATAACTACAAGGAATCTTTACAGAAATTTGAAGCCTGTGATACACTGAAGACACTCAGAAGCAACAAATTCAAACCCAGCTCAACTCCTGATAAGATTCAGTCAATCTTTATCCTAAATGCCTGAAAAGAGGTTATTTTTATATCCAGGGTTAAATAGTATTTACCTCGTCTCTCATAGCCTACACGAGATATTCAATATTCAATAAAATTAAGTGTGCACACACACACACACACACACACAAACCAGGAAGGAGGAAAAAAAAACTTTTTCAAAACACAGTGCAACCAGCAGAATCAGAGATGACCAAGAAGTTGGAACTATCAGAGAGACAGAGAGACTTTAAAAGGTATGGAATTAATATGACCTAAAATCTAGTTGAAAAGGTGGGCAGTATGCATAAACAAATCGGAAATTTCTCCTGTAACTAAAGTAGCACATGAAATATTTCCAGATGAATCAGAGCCAGTTTGGGAAATACTTATACCTACTCATACGGTCATGAAATTTCAGAAAATTAAAACCAAAGGTAAATCTTAAAAGGTTTCTGTGAGTTGGAAAAGCAAATAAACAAAACCAAATACATACAGGTAACACATAAAAATAAAGAAGTAGAATAAATAAAAAAGTATAATATTGGTCCCAGATTGAATCCTGGCTTAGATAAACTGTAAAGAAAATTTTTTAGGAAACTTGATGAAATTTTAAAATTTCATTTAATATAACAGAAAGGTGGAGAGTGTTCGGTGAATAACACAGGTTAAAACAATATGTATTTATTTTAGTATTTTTGTGCGTAAGGCTTTGAGAGGCTTTAATGTTTTGTTTACTTTCTAATTTTTACTTGTTTCCAGGAAAGATGACTCATAAAATGAACTGCATGGAATTTGACAAAATATGCTGGAAGGAGCTTAGAGTTTTTAAGGAATAAAGAGAAAAATTTGCCTTAAAAATGTATAAAAATGATGCATTTTTTAATGTCAGGCCTCAAGGTACAAGGTTATATAATGAGAGGTGGGTGGAGATACACTTGGATTGTGAGGGAGGCAGAACATTTTTGTTCTAAGGGGCAGACATATTTCATTTACAGCAAGAAGATGAAAGAATCTTTACAGAAATATGTACAGATATAGAGGAATTTCAAGATTAAAAATATGGTTGACTGAGTACCCGGAAAAAAATGTTTGATATGGAAGAAATGGAGTTGATGTGGTCATATTTGGGAACTGTACAAAGCAATGTGCAGGTAAGTATGCAAAAATTGGGGGTCAGGAAGAGTAAGATTTCTAATGTGAATGGGTTTAAGTGGGTTATTAAATCAAAGTTGGATTTGAAGAAATCAAATCAAGTCTTAGAAGCAGATGTGAGTAATCAGTGAAAGTCAAAGCTTAGAAGATTTAGCTAAAAGATATGGAACCCTGGTCATATATTCCGTCTTCCGATTCGAGATTGTCTCTTTGCCTGTTTATTAGACAATGATCTCTCTGAGAGACAAGTCTCTAAGGTAGGTAACTGAGCTCTGACAACTTGAGGAGGTATCACAACAAGATTATGAGTAGATGTAAAAATCTCAGTGGTGCCTGGTCTCTTCTACAGTACCATTATGTCATTGTGTCATCATTAAAGAAGGAATATTTATTTCCTTTTATTAAGAAAACAACACGTTAAATGGATTAGAGTGTGTTGGGCTACAAGTAGCAGGAAGTCTGACATGCTTACTACTAATAGAGAAAGTTACTACCTCGCAGAATTTTAATTCCATAAGAAGATACACTCAAGTGTTGGTGGTTGATTCTGTGGATTAATAGCAGCATCAAAAAGCCATATTCTGTCTGGTGCTCCTTTCTGACACTTTCAGTGGGTTGGTTTTGTAATAATATTAGTTCTCTGTAGAGTCACACATTGGCTGCCAGTAGCAGCTTGAGGAACATGCTCCTTTGTTCTTGTCCAGCAAGATAATAGCTTCTTGTTTCTATTTACCAAAAGTCTTAAATGAGAATTTCATCTCTCGTTCTTAGGTCTATCATTTGAGTGGAATGAATAATAGATTAATCCCAACAGGTGATAAATAGATTATATATTATTCAGCATATAGTATCATTTCTGTTGATTGTTAGGTAACAAGAAACGTTAGCTGAAAGAATAATGGATAATCAGTAAACGTTTATTAATTTTAATGAACTTATACTAGAGGACACATTTTACTTTTTGAAAATTTTGTACATTATTTTTAAGAGAAATATTGTATATATTTTCATCAGTACCCCTTTTTCAATGAGATCATAATGTCCTTGGCTCGTTTGTCTATATTTTTAGTAATTCTCTGTCAAAATTACATTTGAGTAAGGAAAGTGATGTTACATTTATGCCTCATGTTTGGCAGGTATGTCCTAGGTCATGTCTCTAAGCAAATACCTTCACTAATAGAATGCAACACTGAATGACTGAGCTAGGTAAAGATATTTGCTTACTCTCTTGTTTATTACCAAACAAATAATGGAAATGAACTCACTGATGTTTTGTAGAATCTTATAGATGCCATGTCATACCATTAGTCCAAACTCAATAATTTTTTAAATTTTTTTTTATTTTGAGACAGGGTCTCACTCTGTCTCCCAGGCTGGAGTGCAATGGCAGGAACACAGCTCACTTCAGCCTCAACCTCTTGGGCTCAAGCGATCCTCCTGCATCAGCATTTCCAGAAGCTGGGACTACAGGCATGCACTGTCACATCTGGGTAATTTTTCTATTTTTTTGTAGAGACGGGGTTCCGCTATGTTGCCCAAGATGGTCTCAAACTCCTGACCTCAGGTGATCCATCTGCCTTAGCCTCCTAAAGTTCTGAGATTACAGGCGTGAGCCACCATGTTTGACTGAAAAGTCAATCATTTGAAAAACTATACTCATTTCTTCCAACTAACTAGATTTTCCTCTACAATATCCCCCCAAAAATGCATTTGAGTGTGACTTCAATATCCATCAATTTTTTTCCAGACTAAAAATATATGCCATAGTCAACGCCTCACTATTTCTAAAAATCAAGTTTTTTCTATGCTCCACCCTCCACCCATTCATTCAAGAAACATTTTCTGCACTGTGTACAACATATCATCCTAAGCCTGGCCTTCATTAAAATACAATCTAGCTTAGAAGACAAAATGTAAACAAGTATTCATAAGTGTGATGTATAACCTACATTTAATTAGGTACATATAACCTATATTTAATTAAGTACGTAGATCTTAACTATAAAATTTAATGTCTTGACAAAGGTATACATTCATGTAAACCACACTCTGATTAAGTTATAACACTTTTTGCTACCCAAGAAAGCCCACTTGTATCTTTTCTTTTCAAATTAATACCCCCACTCTCTGCAGAGGCAAACAGTCTTCGAATTTCTAGCATAAACTTAATTTTTCCTGTTTTAAAGCTTCATATGTATGTAATTATACAGTAGGTACACTTTTATTGCATCTTTTGTTTTCCTCAGTTTAATGTCTGTGATACTCACCCATGTTTGTATATATCAGATCATCTCCTTTGATGATGTATAGCATAATATATTTGACATAATGACAATCTGTTCTTCTATTGATAGATAGTTTACATTTATCATGGATAATAGAAATATGAGTTCTTTCTCTGGACATTTGTATTTGTTTTTGTTTTTTGCTATGTGGTCTCACTCTGTCACCCAGGCTGCAGTGAAGTGTACTTATTTATATTCATTTTTCTTGGCTAAATATCTCTAGGAACTGCTAGATCATGTGGTAAGTGTATGTTATTAGAATCTACAAAGCAATGCCACAACGTAAGTATACCATTTACATTCCCATCAGTGGTGTGTGCATTACACGTTTAATGATATTTGGTGCTGTCAACCTTTCTGATTTTATTCATTATAGTTGGTTTCAAGTAGCATAAAATTGTGATTTCAATGTCTGTTTCTCTGATGACCGATGATACTCATCACTTTTTAATGTACTGGTTCCTATATCTTTTTTGTTAGGTAGTTTTTCAGACTTTTCACATTATTAGGGAGCTATTTGTCTTTTTAATTTTGAATGATAGGGCTTGTTGTATGGACACAAGTTATTTGCTAAATATATGCTAGATTTGGGGGCAAAATTTGTTATTCTAAAGGTATATTCATATTCTCTGTGAAGATATTTAAATATGTTTGGCTTCTTGCATACATACTAAGCTTACACTATATGATTTTGTTTGAATATAAATTTATGATCCTATAAATTTATATTTATAGGATCCTACAAATTTATATTTATATATTTAAGTATATAAATATATATATTTATTTAAATATAGAAATGAGCAGCTCACTTGGAAAATAAATATAAGATTATGTTAAAATTCAATTTATCAACATATGTAAGCCTCCGAAATATATTTATATATAACAGCTTACTACAGATATATAAGCATATTCAAGAAACCTTTTTTGATAACGAAAAATGGAAAATAAAATATTTTAGGGAGATAATCTCTATTCTATGCATCCATGTAAAACATCCATGTTTTCTTATTACCATCAACTATACATGTCAGAATTAATCATTTTATGTTTAACTTATGATCACCCTGAAAAATCTTATATAAAGAGTTTTTGACACAACATTAATTATAATTTCCCTTATAACACAGCTGTACTTTATGTACATGTTAGATTTCATTTACTTTTGTTGTTATTGTTATCATATTTACTTTAATAACAAATCTTATATTTTAACAAGTTTCTCAATTGCAATTTCAAATTGTAAACTTTACAGTTGGCTGGCGTCTTCTTACAAATTAATTACACTGTTTGAGAAAATCGCTCAGGCCTAGAAAACTGACTAAATATATTATGGATTCTAGAAACAAATCACACAATAATATTCCTAAAGGGATGTGAGACTCAATGAAGCACTGTTTCTCAAAGAAAAAAGAGAAGAGAAAAAAAGAAAATGAAAACAAAACAAAATTTAAAAAGGTTTTAACATATATTACATTTTTCTTATAAATTTACCCTTAACAAAGATGAGGTCTTAAAATATAAATTCATTGTTTTATACTTTGAGACAGTGGAAATAACAGTAAAAGGAAAGTCAAAATGTGTGATATAGTTCTGTCTGGAGCTAATAGTTGTGTGATAATGGACAAGGTACCTAACTTCTAAGGGTGTTGATTTCTATGCTGTGAATTAGCTGTATCATTTAATGTTTCATGCTGTATCGTCCAATAGTTCATTCCCTTATAGGTAAGTAAAATCATATTCTTACAAATATTATTGAGTTGGTGCTCAAACATACAAGATTTCAAAGAATGCTTTTTACTGGAAACAATCGGGTTAGTGCTATAAGCATCAAAATGCTCTCCACATTTGTTTGATTCATTGACTATTTAGATTTATTTGAAATTATTTGCATTAGCCATAGAATTATTAGCACCATTCCATTATTTGAATTCTTTATAGGTATGAGATAATTCTTATAGTTATTACATCGCGGGGAAAATAACGTGATTCCCCTTTTTTTCTCCCCTAGATATTAAGAAATGAAAGAAATTAGATATTTCTTCTTGAGTTTGTTCTGACTCATGGGGTTAGATTGTCAAATCAGTCTCACATGAATCAGAGAGCATACCCCTCGACAAGTTTTATGAAATAATTTCAAGCATACAGGAAATCAGAAGCTCAGAAGACACAGAAATATGTCTGTGACATTGACATTGAGGGTTGTTCCCCAGGTTCTTGTTTCACATGTTGAGCATGTATCTCTGGCCCAGACAGATGAGGACTCTGGATGAGGTTTTCAGATATTCTTATATCGTAGAGAGCATTTAACTTCTTAAAACAATTCCATTCTTTATTCCAGAGAGCCGTACATCGTCTGTGACATTTTCCAGAGTGCCATGCCTCATACACCCTATGCTCTCTTCACTGCATAGGATCCTCCGCCAGGGCATGTGTTGAGGACATTTCAGAGGTGGAGTCTCTCCCTTCTGTTTATGCAGAGGTCCATCAGAAAATATTAGACAGGTTCCCTGCCTTTGCCTTGTATTTCTGCCCCAGGACTCTTCCCTAAGTAAGGAGCATAAATGGATGTAGACCTGCTGCTTTAACTCATTCCTCCCTGAGTTAAACTGTAAAATCAGCACACAATTGATCAGAAAAGAGACAGAGAAAGACACTGCAAAAGGAATGTTTCATAAGAAGAACAAGATTAAATTGAAGTTATTATATATCTTTAAAAAACAGTTAATCAGAGTAATGTTAGTAAGAAATGGAGGCTAGAAAATTGACAGCCACCACGTTAAAAGTTCGTGACACATCAAAGGGCAGGTGTTTGAGATGAATGGCCATCACAACATTCATGCCTGAAGAAGCCTTGAAACAGTCAAATGACAAACCTCTATTTCCTTTTGTAGTGAGTAATTTTTCCATTCCAAAAAATATTTTTTAAATTCATTCTCCTTGTAGCTAGCCAACAGAGAAAACTGTTCAGACTTACTTGACAGTTATGTTTCTCACTGTTAATTAATATAGTATCAAGTTTTTTGTGAACTGTCTGTGCATAACTAAGCATCTTTAAATTCTTGAGGATTTGACTGAGTAATGGAATTAGGAATATTCCAAGGTAATAACATATTATAGATATATTAGGAAGAAAACTGGCTATGAAAGTAACATGCTAACACCTCCTTTTCTTTAATGAGTCATCTACCTCTGTATTATTTGTTCATCTCCTTTCCTCACTAATACATTAATTTGATTCATAAAAGTTAAGATGCTAAGGTTGCCAGAGTTCTCAGAGGTCCAGATCATCATGCATAGGATTCCCCTCCACAAGATCCTAAATGTCAATTAAATATTTTACATATTTTTTAGATGCTTTCAGTGTTAAGATAGTCATAATCTCATAGGGGAAACCATTATACTAACTATAAAATATGTATTAGTCACCCCATTATCTTAGACTTTGCAGGTTGCTTCAAAATTGTTTCATTCATTTATTCTATACATATTTATTAATATGCTGTTCTTTGATAAACTATAGAAAAATAAAACCCACCTGAGAGTATTATATCAGGGGGTTGGGGGGCGCTCCCACCACATATACATTTAGCATATGAAAATACTAGGGCATTGGAATGTACTTTACTGGTTACTAAGAAAATGCATAGAAGGGGCATCTAACATAATTTGGAGGTACAGAGAAAGTTTAATAGAGTAGGTGATGAATTAGGTGAGAAGTAAAAAATAAAAGCAGTGTATTCTCATATAGGCTCATAGCTTTAAGTAGCATAATTCTGATGTGCCCAAAATTTATATCTCCAGATCTGACCTCTGCCCTAAATTTCATTTATCAATTGCAAATACAGATCCACTGGATAGCTAATAGAGTAACTTAGTAACTTATCTTGCTCAAAACTGAGCTCATGATATTCTACACACAGACAATCCCATTGCAATCTTCCGTGTTTCAGACTTAATGACTTCATTCTTTCCCAGAAACTTAGGCTGAAAACCTAAATGCATCTTTTTTTCTTTTTGAGATAGAGTCTCTCTGTCACCCAGGCTGAAGTGCAGTGGTGAGATCTCACCTCACTTCAAACTTCACCTCCCTGGTTCAAGCGATTCTCATGCCTCAGCCTCCCGAGTAGCTGGGACTGTAGGTGTGTGCCACCACGCCAGGCTAATTCTTTTTGTATTTTTAGTAGAGATGGGGTTTCACCATGTTGACCAGGCTGGTTTCAAACTCTTGACCTCAAGTGATCCACCCCCTTGGCCTCCCAAAGTGCTGGGATTACAGGTATGAGCCACTGTGCCTGGACCTAAATGCATCTTTTTATGCCTCTCTTTCACTCACAAACCGCTCTGCCCATAATCTGCCAATAAATTTTGTTGGTTCTACCTTGAAAACTTACCTAGAATTTGGTACCCTCTATACCTAACTCATGTTAACTGAGGCATTTATGTGGCACAATTTCAGGAGTACCATTTATATTATATCCTATATGACAAGTTCACTACCAATCTGAGCTAGTATTACTATCTCATGCCTCTATTACTAAAAACAAAAACAAAAGCGCGTAACTGATGTTGTCCTTTCTCTGTTATCCTGCTACAGAATACCCTTAAAGCAAAAACAAGATCAATTATATTAAAATATAATTTACATGGCATCTCTTTTATAATGAATATCTTCTAAGGTTTTATTTCAATCAGAAAAAAAGTCTTAACGCCTTATCGTAATCCAAAAAGATCTGTGTGATTTTGACAACATTTTTAAAATTCATCAACCATTTCATATCCCTTGCCCTCTGTGCTACAGCCTCAATGCTGTCTTAATATTCCTTACAAGACTTTACAAACTTTGCCCTTGCTCTTCCCTCTATTTTTCTCTTCCCCCCAGATAAATGCAGGACTCATTCCCTCATTTCCTTCCAGTCTTCAATAAAACACCATCTTCTCAATGGGAATTTCAGTAGCTACGCTATCTAAAATTTCCCCACCTAATTTGCTACTTTTTCCTTAGTTTATTTCTTTATCTAGCATGATATTTACATAGCATCTTGTGTATGGTCTATTAGTCTCCCTAAAATGTAATTGTAGGGCAGCAATTTTTGCCTCAATTGTTCAGTTCTGTAGGTTAAAGAAGCTACTTCAATGCTTGATACACAGAGGACATTCAAAAATAGTTACTGAATTAACCAAAAACTGTGTTTAGACAATAGAAAACAATAAAATTTGCAAGGTAAAAGAATGAAGTATGTTGAGAAGGACATAAGTAATTGTTTTTTAGTCTAACAACTTTATTGAAATACAATTCACATAACATACAATTTACCTAAAGTATAACATTCAATGGTTTTGGTATATTCACAGGGTTGTACAACCATAACTATAATCATAGAAACTTTTCATCATCCCAAAAAGAAACTATGTATGTATTAGAGGCCACTTCTTATTTCCACCCTATTACTCCCCACTATCATCACCAACCCTGGCCATAATAAATCACTAGTCTACTTCTTGTCTATAGACATGCCTAATCTGGACATTTTAAATAGATAGTATTTTATATAGTTAGATTCATTTAATATGTGGTAATTTGTGACTCATTTCTTTCACCCCGCATAATATTGTCAAGGTTAATCTATGTCGCAGAATGTAAGAGTACTTCATTTGTTTTTACTGCCAAAATATAGTTCATTGTATGGATCTACTATATTTCATTTAGCCATTCATCAGTTGATAAACACTTGGGTTTTCACTTTTGGCTATTATGAATACTGTGCAACAAGCATTTGTGTACAAGTTTTTGTATGGAAATATGCCCTTATTTCTCTTAGATACATGCCTAGAAGTGGAATTGCTGGAATATAAAGTAAGTGTCTATTTAACATTTTGAGGAAGTGCCAGATTTTGTACAAAATGAATGAGCCATTTTAATTTCCTACCAGCAATGTATGAGAGGTTCAATTTCTCCACATCTTTGCCAACACTTATTACCTGGCTTTTAAAATTTTAGACATCCTAGAGACTGTGAAGTGGTATTCCACTGTATTTTTTTTTTTTTTTTTTTTTTTCATGAAACAGAGTCTCACTCTGTTGTCCAGGCTGGAGAACAGTGGCATAATCTCAGCTAACCGCAACCTCCGCCTCCCAGGTTCAAGCAATTCTCATGCCTCAACCAGTCGAATTGCTGGGACTACAGGTGTGCACCAACATACCTGGCTAATTTTTGTATTTTTAGTAGAGATGGGGTTTTGTCATGTTGGCCAGGCTGGTCTCAAACTCCTGACCTCAGTGATTCTCCCGACTTGGACTCCCAAAGCGCTGGGATTACAGGTGTGAGCCACTGCGCCTGACCCCATTGTATTTTTTATTTGCATTTTCATTATGGTTGATGATGATGAACATCTTGTAATGTTTACTGACCTTTTATATAATAATATTCTTTGAAGAAATAGCTATCCAGATCCTTTGTCCATTTTTAAGTTGGCTGTGTACCTTTACATTATCAAGTGTAAGCGTTTTTTATATACTATAAACAAACCATTAAAAATAATTTATCCTATTCTGAGTTGTACTTTTCGTTTTCTTAATGTTCTCCATTAAAGCACAAAGTCTTTATTTAATTCATCAAGTCAATATACCTATTTTTTTTGTCACTCATGCTTTTGTTGTCATGTAAAAAGGTTTCACACAACCCAAGTGCCATAAAGATTTCTCATTTTTTTTCTAATTTTTTACAATTTTTGCTGTTATATTTAGATTCATTTTAAGGTAAGTTTTGTGTACAGTGTGAGGTAAGGGTCCAACTTCATCTTTTGTATGTAGGTATCTAGTTGCCCTGAAATCATTTCTTGAAAAGACTATTCTTTTGCTCATTGAATTGCTTTGACACTCTCATCAAAAATCAAATCACTGTGGCTGGGCAAGGTGGCTCACACCTGTAATCTCAGCACTTTGGGAGGCTGAGGCGGGCGGATCACAATGTCAGGAGATCGAGACGATCCTGGCTAACACGGTGAAACCCCGTCTCCACTAAAAATATAAAAAATTAGCCGGATGTGGTGACAGGCGCCTGTAGTCCCAGGTACTCGGGAGGCTGAGGCAGGAGAATGGCGTGAACCCGGGAAGCGGAGCTTTCAGGGAGCCAAGATCGCGCCACTGCACTCCAGCCTGGGCGACAGAGCGAGACTCTGTCTCACACACACACAAAAAATAATAATAATCAAATAAAATCACTGTTGATATGAGGGTTTATTTATGGACTTTCAGTTGTATTCCATTGACCTTCATGTTTATTTTTTCCAATACCACTCTGTCTTGATTACTGTAGCTAAGTGGTAAGTTTTAAAACTGGGATATGTGTGTCTTACAATAGTTTAAAGGTTATTTATGTTATTTCAGGTCCCTTAAATTTTCATATTAATCTTCTCATCAATTTGTAATTTGTCCAAAGCAGTCAGCTTGGGTGAATTTCCAGAGTGGTATTCTTAGGTGTCCTTCTAGGGATTTTATAATTTTAGGTTTTACATTTAAGTCTTTACTTCACCTTGAGTTGATTTTTGAATGTGGTGAAAGGATGGGGTTCAATTTCAATCTTCTTCATGAGGAAAACTCCAAAAGCACTTGCAACAAAAACAAAAATTGACAAGTGAGACCTAATAAAACTAAAGGGCTTCTGCACCGCAAAGGAAACTATCAACACAGTAAACAGACAACCTATAGATCGGGAGAAAATATTTGCAAACTATGCATCTGACAAAGGTTTAATATCCAGATTCTATAAGGAACTTAAATCAGCAAGCAAAAATCAAACAACCACATTAAAAAAAAGTGGGCAAAGGACATGAACAGACACTCCTCAAAAGAATACATACACGTGACAAACAAACATGAAAAAATACTCAACATCATGATCATTATAGAAATGCAAGTCAAAACTGCCGTGAGATACTATCTCATACCAGTCAGAATGGCTATTACTGAAAAGTCAAAATAACAGAAGATGGTGAGGTTGCAGAGAAAAGGGAATGATTATATACTCTTGGTGGGAATGTAAATCAGTTCAGCCACTGTGGAAAGCAGTTTGGAAATTTCTCAAAAGAACCTAAAATAGAACTGGCATTCCCATCACCATGTATATACCCAAATGAATGTAAATTGTTCATAAAGACACATGCATACTCATATATTCACCACAGCAATATTTATAATAGCAAAGACATGAAATCAACCTAGCTGCATATCTATAGTGGAGTGGATAAAGAAAATGGGGTATATATACACCATGGAATACTATGTAGCCATGAAAAACAACAAAATCACGTCCTTTGCAACAACATGGATGGAGCTGGAAATTTACACAGGAATGGAAATTTACACAGGAATGGAAAACCAAATACCATTTATTCTCACTTATAAGTGAGAATTTATAAAAAATAAATTTACACAGGAATGGAAAACCAAATACCATTTAATCTCACTTATAAGTGGGAGCCACTGGCCAGGTGCAGTGGCTCACACCTGAAATCCCAGCACTTTGGGAGGCTGAGGTAGGCAGACCACTTGGATCAGGAGTTTGAGACCAGCCTGGCCCACATGGAAAACTCCATCTCTACTAAAAGTACAAAAGTTAGCCAGGTGTGGTGGTGTGCACCTGTAATCCCAGCTACTCAGGAGGCTGAGGCAGGAGAATTGTTTGAACCCAGGAGGTGGAAGTTGCAGTGAGCCGAGATCGTGCCATTGCACTCCAGCCTGGGTGACAAAGAGAGACTTCATCTCAAAGAAAAAAACAAAACAAAACAAAACAAAAACAAAAACAAAAAACGTGGGAGCTAAACACTGAAATATACAAAGAAGGGAACAATAGACACTGGGGCCATCTTGAGGGTGGAGGATAGAAGGAGGATGAAGATTGAAAAACTACCTGTCAGGTACTATGTTCATTGCCTCAGTGACAAAATAATCTGTACAGCAGACCCTCACAACAGACAATTTACCTATGTAACAAACCTCCACATGTACCCCCTGAACTTAAAAAGTGGGAAAGAAAAAAAAAAGAAATCAGCTTGTATTTTGATGGGCAACACACTGAATCTATAGAAAAATGTAAGTATTGACCCATCTTAACAATATTGCTTTTCTATTTATGAATATGAGATATTTTTCTATTTGTTTTAAGTTTTCTTTAATTGTTTCAACCATGTCTTACAGTTTCTGAGAATAAATTTTGTACTTACCTTGTTAAATTTAGACCTGGCTTTTTTATCATTTTGATGCTACTGTAAATTGAATTGTTTTTCAAATTAGATTTTTGAAATGTTCTTTGCTAGAGTATAGAAATCTAATATATTTTTATACAGTTGTTCTTACAATTTTGTATTTTGGATCCTGCATCCTGATTTCCTATATTTATTTTAATACTTTTTAGTGGTTTTCTTAGGATTTTCTTTATAAAAGATAGTGTCATCTGCAAAGAGAGATGGTTTTAATTCTTTCACTCCTATATGAATGCATTTTATTTCATGTTTTTGCATAATTTGCCTGGCTAGAACTTCCAATTTTATGTTGAATAGAAATTATAAAAATGGGCATCCCGGACTTCTTGGTTTTAAATAAAAAGCATTAAGTCTTTCTCCATTATGTGTAATGTCAGCTGTGGTTTTATTGTGCATACACATTATCAGGTTGAGGGAGTTTCCTTCTATTTTTAGTTTGTTGAGTGTTTTCATCATGAAGTAGTGTTGCGTTTCATTAATGTTCTTGTTTCCTTTTCTGTGTCTATTGAAATGACCATGTGTTTTTGCCCTTCAATCTATGACATTATGTAATATATTAATGGATTTCACATAATACACTTTATATTCACAGGATAAATCCACCTTGGTTATCAAATACCACTTTTTTTATGTTACTGGATTAGGTTTGCTAGCATTTGGTTGAAGACACTAGGCTGCATTTTTCTTTTCTTGTGATGTGTTTTTCTTGCTTTGGTATCAGGCTAATAGTGGCTTTATACATTCAGAAGTGTTCCCTATTTTTTGGAAGAATTTCTGAGTAATTGTTTTTAAATTTATGTGGGTGTGAATATATACAATTTGTAATGGACATATTATATATATATATTTGGTAGTATTCACAAGTAAAGCTGTCTGTACCCAGGTAATTCTTTATGGGAAAGTTTTTACAACTAATTCAATTCTTTACTTATCCTAGGTCTGTTAAGGGTTTTCTATCTTCTCTTGAGCCCATTTTGGTAGCTATGTCTTTCTAGAAGTTGTCCATTTCATATGCATTTTGTAATTTGTTGGCATACAATTTTGCATCCTATTCTTTTATATGTATTTCAATTTCTGTAAGATCAATAGAGATATACCATCATTCAATCTGGTTTTAGTAATTTGAGTCATCTCTCTTTCTTGGTCAGTCTAGATAAAGGCTTGTTAATTTTGTTGATCTTTTCAAATAACCAACTTTTGGAGTCATTGTTTTTCTCCATTTTCCATTTCCTATTTAATTAATTTCTATTAATATTACAAATTATTGTTAATATAGGCTTTATTATACATTTTGCTTGCTTTAAGTTTAGTTTGCTCTCTTTTATCAGTGCTTTCAGTGGTGATTTTCTTTTCTTTTCTTTTCGTTTTTTTTTGTTGTTGTTGTTGAGACAGAGTCTCACTCTGTTTCCCAGGCTGGGAAGGGCAGTGGTACAATCTTGGCTCACTGCAACTTCCACCTCCAGCCTTCAAGTGATTCTCATGCCTTAGCCTCCTCAGTAGCTGGGACTACAGGCGTGCACCACCATGTCCAGCTAATTTTTGTATTTTTAGTAGAGACAGGGTTTTGCCATGTTGGCCAGGCTGGTCTCAAACTCCTGACCTCAGGTGATCCACCTGCCTCAGCCTCCCAAAGTGCTGGGATTACAGGCATGAGCCACCATGCCCGGCCTGTGATTTTCTTGATTTGAAATCTTTTCTTAAATTTTTAAAAACATAGTTATTTCCAGATGAAAATTTTCCCTTAAGAGCTGTCTTAGCTGCATCATGCAAATTACGGTATATTGTACTTTCATTTTTCTTTATCTCAAAATATATCCTAACTTCTAATTTGACTTCTTCTTTGGCCCATTGGCTATTTAGGAGTGTTTGATTTAATTTCCAAATATTTGTGAGTTTCTCAACTGTCTTTCAGTTATTGATTTCTAATTATACTCCATTATGGTCATAGAACATACGTGCATTATTACAACTCTTTTTAAATTTATTGAAGTTTTGTTAAGACCTGTTAAATCGTCTAATCTGGTGAATGTCTATGGTGTCTAGTTGGTTTATAATACAGTAATTTGGTTTTTATTGGAATATAAGTGGCAATTTCTGAGACTAAGAAATAGAGGTAGAAAATGATAGAGTCCCACATTCTTCAAGTTCTAAAGTAATCATGCCATTTTGTGAGATCATTTATTGTTATTAAGCTTTACCTTAGCATAAAAATAAACTGGATACATATTTTCAATTTCTACCTATTGGCCATATATCTGCCCTATGGGGCTCAAAGTTTTCTCTCTCCACTCATCTGTTCTTCAAATATTAGTATAAAATTTTGTGGATGTCTTAAATCTTTTTCTCTATTTCAGAGTTCTCTCTTTAACACCACTATTCTTCAAATCGTAATTTCCCTATGCCAGATGTTAGGTAGAAATAGTCAAGAATAAAAAAAAAATAGTTATGCACTGCTCAGGATAAGGTAGTTTTGTGAAAAAATAGATAAATATGGACAGATAACTTATAACATTTACATTTTTACATTAAGATTTCCCTTGTATAATATATAACATATTTTGTGCCATGGGTTTGTTCAGGGTTAAGCTCAGCAATGGGAAAAAGATTTCTATTCAATAAATGGTGCTGGGAGAACTGGCTTTGAAACTAAACCTTTTTTATGTACCATGTAAAAAAATTAACTCAAGATAAAGACTTAAATGTAAAACCCAAAACTATAAAAATCCTGGAAGGCAAGGTAAGCAATACCATTCAGAACATAGGCATGGGCAACGATTTCATGACGAAAATGCCAAAAGCAATTGCAAAGAAAGCAAAAATTGACAAATGGGATATAATTAAACTAACGTGCATCTGCACAGCAAAAGAAACCATCAACAGAATAAACCAACAACCTACAGAACGGGAGAAAGTTTTTGCAAACTATGTATCCAACAAAAGTCTAACATCCAGCATCTATAAGTTACTTAAACAAATTTACAAAAAAAAAACACATAAAAAGGTAGGCAAAGGATATGAACAGACACATTACAAAAGGAATGCAGCTAACAATCACATGAAAACAAGTTCAACATTACTGATCATTAGAAAAATGCAAATGAAAACCACAAAAAGACACCATCTCACAACAGTCAGAATGGCTATTATTAATAAGTCAGAAAACAACCAATGCTGGCAAGGTTGTAGAGACAAAGAAACGCTTAGACACTGTTGGTGGGAGTGTAAATTAGTTCAACCATTGTGGAAGACAACTTGGTGACCTAAAGACAGAAATACCATTCAACCCAGCAATCCCATTAATGGGTATATACCCAAAGGAATACAAATTTTTCTATTATGAAGACACATGCATGTGTATGTTCATTGCAGCACTATTCACAATAGCAAAGACATGAAATCAATCCAAATGCCCATCAGTGGTAGACTGGATAAAGAAAGCGTGGTATATATGCACCATAGAATATTATGCAGCCATATAAAAGAACAAGATCATGTCCTTTGCAGGGCCATTATCCTCAGCAAACTAATGCAGGAAGAGAAAACCAAATACTGTATCTTCTCACTTGTAAGTGGGAGCTAAATGATGAGAACACATGGAAACATAGAGAGGAACAACAAACACTGGGACCTATTGGAGGGTCGAGGGTAGCAGGAGTGAGAGGATCAGGAAAAATAATGAATGGGTACTATTAATAGGCTTAACATCTGGGTGATGAAATGATCTGTATAACAAACTACTATGACACAAGTTTACCTACGTAACAAACCTGCTTTTGTACCCCTGAACTTAAAATAAAAGAGTTATGCTCAGTAATAAAGGCTACCATCCTCTCTTCTCCTAGAAAGGAAGGGAATTTTCTCTGGGGTATCTGCAAAGACAGTATTGAAGGGATAACAATCAGAAACTCTGATATGGATGAAACATAGGTCCACCATAGACGGATGCGCCTCCATTTCCTCGATAGGTCTAGATCATTCACAGAGGTGCCTGTATGCCTTCTTTTAATAATCACCAGAAATAACTTGTCTTTCTTTTGCTAACTTACATCATATTCCCTATTTAGAGTTTTGTTAATAAAGCTTGGTGTATTTTCAGGATATCTGGATTTGCCTTCTAAAAACAGAAATCTCAAAAATACAATATCTATTGTTGTGCAGTTTATTTTCTTTCCCCTTTTCTGCCAAGATGCACATTTCTATTTACTAACCTATTGATAATGGATTTACCTTACTTGTGCCTTCCTAGAACTTTTTTTTTTTTTCCCTAAGAATTGTTCTTCTAACACATCTAGGAATTATCATTCTTTCTGATAAGAAAGATCATTCTTCAAACTCTTTCATACACTTTGCTACAGAGAAAAACAGCTTATATTTATTGTTTGTATGTTTTGTTATCTCATCAGAAAGGACATTGAAGCAGAAAATACTGGCCATAATTTATGGGTGTCAAGATAAACTATACTCTTTTTTTCAATCTACCAGGACACTATGAGGGAAAGAATCATACCTTAATGTCCAGGTTATACCTGTTTGTATATCATCCACATTTTCTACTTTAATATTCTTCCTGTCCCACCCCTATCCTGAATAATTATCAATGGTTCAAGGTCTATTAGGGTTTGTCATATTCATCTTATCCTTGGGACTTACTCAGATTTTAAATAGCCTCCAATAAATTTACTCATACATTTGCCTAAATATTTCAGGATGTGCATTTTATTAAATATCTATCAAAACAGTTCTATATTCTCAATATTATAAAATCTTACATATTATGTCCTTCTCTTAAAGATACATAATTTACGTTATGCTAAAATTTTTAGAATTACTGCCATATATACTTCTGTTTAGCTTGTTTATTAATTTGTTAAACAAATATTTATGTAGAACCATTTTGCCAGGCATATAAATAAAATTTTATCAAATACTTGCTTATTCAGGTTTTATATTCTCCTATGTTATTATAGTAATATTTGTATTATATGCTGAAGAGTTTTCAACATTAATGTTTACCTATCAATAAATATTTATGGAATCTTTGCAATGTACCCATGGCATATTAGATAAAAGAATTATAAAATTTGCATTCTGCTTTTAAGAATTTCATACCATGTATTGGATAGCATAATATATGAATATTAAAGATAAATACAATAATAAAATGTAACAGGTTCTGGCTTTACTAGGAGTCAGAGGGTGAGGATATGAAGAGGGTAGGAGCTGATCAGGTTCTTGAAGGCTGAGGGCAAAAGAATGGTATGAATATAAAAGTGTAATTAATAAACTTGAATTTAAAAATTTACAGGAAAAAATTCTAGAAGACTTTATTTACTAAATACCCTTCTACTTCATTGTCCAATTTTAGCCAGTCTTTTTATCTCAGATGTCAGTATATTCTGAACAACTGTTTCCCCATTTGTAAACAGAGTCTATAAGTAAACACCTAACTATCTAGATAATAAAATGGATTAATTAGCTATTATTCTAAAATAGAAAGTAGAATCACATTTTTTAAAGCTAGGGAAAACAAACCTTTTGTTTATTTTAGACTACTAATTGCTAGGGAATGTGGATTATTTTGCCAACTGCACATCATATTAATTTAAAAGGGGATATGGTAATTTTAGAGCATAGAAATGTTCAGATATGACCTTGACCATGTGATCAAAATGAACGTTACCAGTAGCAGGACATGCTGATATCATATACTCTTTGATATAATGTATGGAGATGGGCACATCATTTCTGAATTTAATAATAAGGAAACGTCAGACAAATCCGAATTAAGAGATAGTCTATAAATTAATTGGCCAACATTCTTCAAAACACCAAGGTCATAAAAGATAAAGAAATACTGGGGATCTTAGAAGATGCTTATAAAACAAGACTATTATTTAACAATGTGGGATACTCCACATGGTGCTGGACTAGAAAGAGGATATTAGTAGAGAAAAAGGATATGAATAAGTCTTATCATAAATGCTTTTGTATGAGCATTAATTTTCTAGTTTTGATAATGTTATATGTTCATGTAAAATGTAATTATTTAAGGAAGTCAAGTAAATAATATATGAGAAATCTTTTATATTTGCAGTGCTGTTGTCAATGTGAAATTATTTCAAGTGAAAAGTTAGAATATGAAAAAAATTAAAAATTAAATGTTTGTTCATTTTTTATTTTACATTTTTCCATTTTTCCTTAAACCAATTTGTAAGAAAAAATTCTTAAAGGCTTTATCATCTTATTAAAAAATGGTGTGGCAGACAGAATGATAGTGCCCCAAAGATGTCTACATCCTGATCCCTGGAACCTAGAAATATGTTACTCTACATGGCAAAAGAGAATTATGGATATGATCAAGTTTAAAGGTCTTAAGATATGAAGATTATCCTGGATTATCTGGGCAGACCAAATGTAATCACAAGACTCCTTAAAAGAGGGAAATAAAAGATCAGAAGCAGAGAAATTGTGATGATGAAAGCAGAGGTCAGAAAGCAAAGGAGATTTAAAGAAGCTACACTACTAGCTTTGAAGCTAGCAGTCCACCAGGAATATAGATAACTTCTAGAAGCTAGAAAAGGCAAAGAAATGCATTCTTTTGTAGAGCCTGCAGAAGGAATAGTCCTGATAACACCTTGATTTTAGACTCACCTCCCCTCCCCTCCCCTCCCCTCACCTACCCTCTCCCATCCTCCCTCCTCCTGTCCCCTCCCCTCCCCTCCCCTCCTCTCCTCTCCTGTCCATTTTCTGACAGGGTTCAATTCTGTCACCCAGGCTGGAGTGCAGTGGCATGATCATAGCTCACTGCATCCTCGATCTCCTGGGCTTAAGTGATCCTTCTGCCTCAGCCTCCCGAGTAGCTGGGATTACAGGTGTGCACCAAGATGTCTGGCTAATTTTTATTTTTTGGAGATACACGATCTCCCTATATTGTCCAAGCTGGTCTCTAACTCCTGAACTCAAGCGATATTCTCGCCTTGGCCTCCCAGAGTGTTGGGATTACAGGTGTGAGCCATCACACCTGGCCAGATTTTAGAACTTCTTACCTCCAGAAAGGTAAGATAGTAAATTTGTGTTGCTTTATGCCGCTAAGTTTGTACTATTTTGTTACAACAGCAATAGAAATCTAATATAGAAGGAAATAAACTCAATTGGCTAGGACTCTTCATGCCACTGAATGTCAAACAATTTCTGTCCTCACTGCCTTTGTGTGTGTCTAATTTATGTCAGAATCTCACTGAAGAGGAACTTGGGTAAAATTTTGTGCCCATCTTCTCATGAGAGATTTTACTCAGCTTATATCAGTAACATAATCACTATTGAAGTCTCAGGGGAGCCTCTAATATACTGTACTCCATCAACTGGGAGGTAAAAATGAAGCAAAAAGAATATCTTTTTTTTTAAGCAAATTGAGGCCAGTATTGAAGACAAGACATTAATTCTATTGATATATGGGCCAGAACCTGTAAGTCCCAGAATTAGCCATTAAATCTTTGCATCAATTTATGGCACGTAAGAATCAAGAGATCTGCAATCTTGCTGGGCAGATATATTCCCAAGAAAAGAGTATGACTGAGCCAATATTTATCAATCGCAGAAAAAAAAAGTCCGGAAGCATACCAGTTTTACTTCTTTCACTAAATGGAAGAAGCATTCCCAAGAAACTCCCATCATCATTGTCATTGTCGTCATCACCAGTATAATCATCATTATAAAAATAACAGTAGAAACAACAGCAATAATGTGATACCCAGGCAAAACAATATAAATTTAAATAGTATATGCATTATAAAATATTTGAAGTATAACTAGATCATGAGAATGATTCTTTTTCTGGACTTTATTCTTATACTACAGTCTTAGTCACTCATATGTGTATATATATATATATATATATATATATATATATATATATAGTAGTGACTATAACCTTGCATATAGGAATATCTAAATGTTTTTATTGGTATGTCCCTCTCTGTAAAAAAATCAAATCTTAAATATACATACACATGTTAATTTATAAATCATATACATGTGCTACCAACATGTCTATGATTTATAAATGTGTGTATAACAAATATCACAGATATCAGTACTTAATTTTTTTCTGATTTCCCTATGAAAATGAATATAAACACATAGAATCCTCAACATGAAGACCTTCTTATACACCCATCAGGGTTCCTAGCAATTCATGTAGAAGTCTACATATCTACACTAAGTTTTCAGCTTAATAACCCTTCCACTTTTGACAAGGGACCTTTTTTGTGCTCTCAGTATGTACCAATTATATGTCCCAAACAAGATCCCTAGAAAGTAATTTTAGTATTTCTGAAGAGCAAGCCTCCAGAGAAGACAGAAAAGATTGAGAAGGCAAATGAGCTTCTTTTCTTGTGTTGAGTGCCCAAACAGAAAAAAAGTAAATGAATGAATAATAAATAAATACACAAACAAATAAACAGATAGTTTAGCCTGCCACAAGAAGGGGGTCAAAATAGAAATTACAGTCTGATGAAATGAGATTTCTAAAATGGAGATTACTTTTTAAGAATAATTATAGTTCATGGGTTCTTCTTCATTCCCTAGGTTTCAGAATACAGTTCAATACATGTTTACTGGCTGGTGAACTGACCTCTCTGATAATCACAACTGCTGAAGAAGATCAGAATTTTTCTTTGCATCTACTTTCATATATTTCATTACTCTTAAGTGTGAATTGCATTTTCTTTTGCAGTAAATCTAGACAGTGGCTGCTGGTACATAGTCACACATATGATCATCTTTGCTGTGTAAAAATAAATGCTTAATTTAATAAATAATTCATTCTTTCTCTGATATAAATTTCTGTTTTCATTTACCTTTATTTCTACTTTTCATCATATTTTATTGAACATTTAATTATGAGGCATATGCTTTCTAATACTGCAGGTATCAAAATCTAGGAAGATAAGCAAGTAAGCAAATAATTTCAACTGAATATAATCTGTACTTAAATAGAAAAATATATATATAGGATTCAGGGCTGTAACACGGGAAGGAATAACTAGCTTCATATGGTAGGTTGAGGAAAAATTTCACAGTTTAGGAAATGCTTAAGGTCGATCTTGAAGGATGAGTAAGAGTTCAGCACATGAGTGTACAGATGTGGTGTTTCAGATAAACGTTACAAATAAGATGGTATAGAAGACATGGCATATCATGATATGGCTACATATGAGATGAGGGAGTAAAAGCCACAGGAAGAATGAAGAAAGTGAGAAGAGAGCTAAACTTTTATAAAGTTTATAATTCTGTGTAGATATGGAGAGATTCTAGTGCAAAAATGAAATTCCTTATGAACATACTTTTATGTTAGGAGCACTGAATGCCAAGATCACAATATTCAGATAATAGGACAGGGAGTCCTTTCTCTATACACAAAATAATTCAGGCTAAAAGAAAAAAACAGTTGTTCTGATGTTTGAGCAAATTAACCTTGTGTATATTTGTTGGTCAGTTGAGATAGGGAAAGGAGTTGGGACAACGAATGCTTATTGACATTTACAATTTACAAGAGAAGATATAAGAATACGTAGCCTAGGGACCCTGATAGTGTTACAGGTTTTGGTAGAGATTTTACATTATATATTATTAACTGAGGTATATAATTACCTGTCTTATTCAGTCTATAGTCAAATTTTCAAGTTTACCTTTTCCAATTATTCTTCCTTTCTGCAACATACATGAAAAAAAAAAAAACCTGCTAAGATGAATCTTCTGATATCTTCCCTTTTCCTATGGTTGCTTTTGCGAGCAACATTTTGAGTATCACATGAAATTCACAACTTATAAATTGCCGCTGCTCTACACAACAGGCTGATTTCTTATCAAGTTATTCACTGTTCTAAGGAATTGGAATAAAAAATCATTCATTTCCTAATGATGGAGCATCTTCAGCCTAAGCAAAGCTGCCTCAGAAAGATTTGGATCTCTCAAAATGCTTCGACAGGACTCTTGAACTAAATTTCTCAAAGATGTCATTATAAATCACAGTATAACAGCAGTCTATGCCCAATGACCAATTGTCAGATGTCTAGCAGTTTTTTTTATCAGTAGTGTTCAAAACACCAACTGATTCAACATTTTTAAAACGTTAGATAAAATTCAAAGTTTTCTCTAAAATAATTCCGTATAGTTGCCTTTTAATATACTTTATTGAGGCCAAGCACTGTGGCTCATGCCTGTAATCCCAACACTTTGGGAGGCTGAGGCAGGTGAATCACTTGAGGCCAGGAGTTCGAGACCAGCCTGGTCAACATGGTGAAACCCCATCTCTACTAAAAATACAAAAATTAGCCCGGAGAAGTTGTCCCAGCTTCTTGGCAGGCTGAGGCAGGAGAATCACTTGAACTCAGAAGGTGGAGGTTGCAGTGAGGCAAGATCTAGCCACTCCAACCTGGGTGACAGAGCAAGACTCCATCTCAAAAATAAAAAATTAAAAAAAATTAAATTTAAAATAAATATAGTTTACTGAGAAAGAAATAGAGTGGGAATTGTGAGCCTAAGTGAGTCTGTGTGCCTGAAAGTGGATAATATTTAATGCATGACAGCAAGGGGGAAACTATTATAACTTCTAATAAAAAGTATGGAAAAGGTGATCATAAAGTAAATTATGCACAACTTTTAAAGAGTATTTGTTTTGGAGCAGGCATGTATTTTGAAAGGCCTATGGAGACCAAATCAAGCTGTAAATAGTATTCTTACAACACTCCATGAGCTGAAGTTTCCTTTTTTTATTTTTTATTTTATTATTATTATTATTGAGACAGTCTCACTCTGTAACCCAGGCTGGAGTGCAGTGGCACAATCTCTGCTCACTGCAACCTCGGTCTCTCGGGTTCAAGTGATTCTCTTGCCTCAGCCTCCCGAGTAGCTGAGATTACAGGCACCTACCACCACACCCGGCTAATTTTTGTATTTTTTATAGAGATGGGGTTTTGCTGTGTTGGCCAGGCTGGTCTTGAACTCCTGGCTTCAAGTGATCCACCTACCTTGGCCTCCCAAACTGCTGTGATTACAGGCGTGAGTCACTGTGCCTGGCCTGAAGTTTTAAATGAAGTATTTTGCTATATTCTTCCACATGTTAAAGCTTATCTGCATACCTAGTAATCATCAGTATTTTGTCTGATGACAATTAGTCAATTAGTTATGTTTTCATGGCCAGTGTGGCATTTGATTGTAAGATTGTAATTTTACCAGAGAAAGGATGCACATATTTACATTCACTAAAGTAAGACACCATATAGGAAGGTATTTCTTTTTTAAAAAAACTTTTCAAAGGAGGATTACTAAAACAAATAGTATTTATTTTATAAGATATTATAGCAAGAAAATTATATAACTGGAAATGGGAAAAGAAATAGACACCTCAATCTAATAAACATAAAGGGAATTTTCTTTTCCCAGAAGAATTCAAATTATATTCTTGTCTCAACCTACTGTGGAGCACTTGTTTTCACATTTCTTGTATCTGTTCACAAGGGTCTGACCAAAATTCATTATGAGGTAGTCCTCAGATTTATCCTGTTTCCTGCCTTTTCTTTAATAAAAGTTCCCTCAAAAAATTAGCATTCATTATGTGCCATGCCTTTTACTAAGTGTCTTCTACTCATTACTTTACTTAATTTTCATAAAATTCTGTGAGGTAGATGCTATTAAAATTTATTCCAGAGATGAAGACGGTAAAGCTAAGAAGAGTGAAATGTTTGATTAATACATAATGAATTTTTTAAAAAGTCCTACATTCAGTTCAAAGTCATGGAATTTTCTTTCAAACTTTTTTTCCATGCTGTTCCACCTAAAACTTTTTTCATGTGTGTACCTATAAACACTGTATCTAATCCTCAAAGCCCAATTTTAAGTAGGCGTTATCTTATCTTCTATAACCAATTCAAACCACATTACACATTCTTTTGAACTACAGCACTTTGGTTTTTTGCTAAGTATCTAGTGCATATTTTTGTTTCCTATATATATTTTATATATTCTAACTTAATATTAAGCTACTTGAGAGCAGAGGAGCCTCAGTGATCTTTTTGTCTCCACTTTTATTGATTTTGGCACAGAGAGTGTCCAATAAGACACTGAGTTTCTCTACCACTAATGGAACATTTAGCATTTCCTAATGTCTCATGGGGAGTGATTGAAGACTAAGAACATTTACAGTTGGGCCCATCTTATGGGCCTGCCTCTGATATTATTTGCCCAGTCTAAATCCCCAGGGGTCATTGGGAAGCAATAGATAAACATTTTAACTATAAAATGTAATTGAAAAAAAATTCCATTAAGCTGGTTTTCTTCAGTTTTCAAGGGGTTGATTTTGCCATGAATTTTTAGGTTGGTTTGTCTGTTTCTTCCTGAGCAATTATGTACAAAATACAAGATGGAAGAAAAGGAAAAGAAGGGTGGAATGAAAAAAAAAGAAGAAAGGAAAAATAGAAAAATAAAAAAAGCAATAAAGAATAATCTCTTAGTTTTAAATTCATTAGTAATAGATTTTATGGCTTCTTAGACATTCAACCTTGCTCAATTAATTGTCTTCATGACTGCAATTCTCCAAACATACAGTTTAAAATGATTTAGAATTATGGACATCTGGAGGCCTCAACAAGAGCTCTAATTTGCATAAAGCTATGGCATATCAAGTCAGTGGACACATATTAGGAAGATGAGCTAATTCTTGTTTCAGAAAAGGATGTGATTTTTCTTAAAGTATCAATATAATTTTGGATAAGGAAAATGTACATATACACCATGGAATACTATGCAGCCATAAGAAAAAAAGAGATCCATGTTTTTTGCGGGAACATGGATGGAACTGGAGGCCATTATCCTCAGCAAACTAATGCAAGCACAGAAAATCATACTACACGTTCTCACTTAAAAGTGAGAGTTAAATGATGAGAACTAATCAAAACAAAGAAGGGAACAACAGACACTGGGGCCTTTTGAGAGTGGAGGATGGGAGGAGGGAGAAGAGCAGGAAAAATAGCTATTGGGTATTAGGCTTAGTACCTGGGTAATGAAATAATCTGTACAACAAACCCCCATTACATGAGTTTACCTGTGTAACAAACTTGCACAGCTACCCCTGAACCTAAAATAAAAGTTAAACAAAATGAAAACTTGAAAGAAAATCATAAGGAAGAGACAGTATATTTACCATTCATTAAGTGGAAGTGGATCCTGATAAAGGTCTTCATCCTCACCATCTTTACATAGAGTAGTCTGAAGAGGAGGAGAAAGAAGTGGTGTGTGTGTTGCTGTCTCATGGTGGCAGAGGCAGAAGAGGTAAAAAAGGTGGTAGGGGAGGCAAGAGAGTCAGGCACATTCCATGTAATCTTACAAAATTACAAAGTTACCTAATTTCTGATGTTTTTGCTTTTACATTTCTCTAAAAATGTTGCTATATGGTACAAATCCTTCTTCTAACATTTGCTTTAATTTCTGTGTTTGTATCATAAAAGGATCCATGTTATAAAAGCAATCAAAAGCCACCTAGAATAATCAAAATCCTTTTGCCAGGTTGTCTAATGTCAATTTGTTTTCAAGCACTCCTTCTATATCATTTTCCTCATTGTCTAGCACTGGTTCAGAAGCATTCATCTCCATCAAGTCATATTTTGTTAATACTGCTGATGTGATGTTTATTAGCTTTTAAACTTCTCCAAAATCCATATCTTAAAATGCTTCACATGTCACCTTTCTGCCATATCCATAATCTTATTCATGGTTTCCTTGAGTGGCTCTGAAGTAAATCCTGTGAAGTTATTTACAACATCTGGATACAGTTTTCTCCAGCAAAAATTTATTGGCTTGATGACTTTCATAGCTTCTTAATAATAACAATGGGGTCTTCAAAGGTGTAACCCTTTCAAACATTCAAGATGTTATCTCTATGGGGGATCTCTTCCATAGTGTTGACAATTCTTTCCATTGAATACTTTATATAATGAGACTTAAAGTTCCATATGACCCCCTGATCTACAGGCTGAATTGGAAACTTTGTTTTAGGGGACAATTAGACCACTTTGACGCTTTCAGTGATGAATTAATGGGGTTCAGGGACATTGTCCAATACGAAAAGAACTTTAAAAGGTCATTCCTTATTGGTAACATACTCTCTGACTTTAGGGACAAAGCATGAAGGGAACCAACTAAGAAAAAAAAGTGTTTTCCTTGTCCGTGACTTCTTGTAATACAACCAAAAGTCTGGTAGCTGGTGTTTATCTTTACCCTTCAAGGCTCAGGGGTTAGATAAGGGCAGTCCTAATGACAAACCCAACTACATTTTCACAAATCTGTAGAGTTAGCCTACCCCTTATTGCCTTAAATCCTGGTCCTTCATTTCTCTTCCTTACTAATAAATGTCATTCATGGCATTTTTTTTTCCAGAGGAGGGCACTTTTGTCTGCATTAATCCTTTCTCCTCAATAATTTTCTTAATGACATCTGGGAACTCGTTGGCTGCCTTTAGGTAGGCAGAAGCTGCTTCTCCTGTTACTTTTTTTTTTTTTTTTTTTTAACCTTTTTCTTTAGGTTCAGGAGCACATATACAGGTTTGTTACACAGGTAAATCGCATGTCAATGGGGGTTGGGTGTACAGACTTTTTCTTTGTTCAGGTAATAAGCATGGGCAAACGTCTTTCTAAAGTTATCAAACCATCCTTTACTGGCATTAAATTCTCCACCTTTACATCCTTCACCATCCTTTTGCTTTAAGTTGTCACGTAACTTAACTCTCTTTCAAATCATATTAGGGTTTGGAGGTATGTCATTTGTATAGCAATCCTGCACCCACATAAATGCTGCATTTTCAATACAAGATAAAAATGTATTTTACAAAAAGTGCAAGGCTTTTTGTGTATACTCATGTTTTTCTTCCATATAATGTTTAACAAAAGCAAAACGCAAACAAATAATGTAAAAATACAGTTGACCCTTGAACATCACGGTGGCAAGGGTGCTGACCCCTTGTGCTGTCGAAAATTCACTTATAACTTTTGGTTTCCCAAAAACTTAACTATTATTACTAATAGCCTACTGTTGACCAGGAGCCCTCGCAATAACAAAAACAGTCAATTAATATATATTTGTATGTTGTATGTACTATATACCATATTCTTACAATAAAGTAAGAGCTAGAGAAAAAAAAAACAAAAAACAAAAACAAAACAAAACAAAAAAGCCTGTGGCCACAGCTGCAAGCAAGGGCTTCACGAATTTCCTTTGAAAAAAAAAATGATTCTAACGCTGGATTTATTTTTTATAAAATTTCAGGCAATCACAGCTACAGACCTCAACTGGTAGTATATATTAAGCAGTTGAACATTTTCCTGTATTCCCATGACTGTTTTATACTTCTTGGGAAAACCTCCAGCACTTTGACACTTTGTAGGAGTCCTATGGGGTTATTTAAGGTTTGAGGTGTTGTACTAAACATTACAAAAAAATAATGAGAAATGTGAGAGATCACTTTTTACTGCTATTTACAATTTACTGGAGAGGAATTCCTCACAGGGAAATGATTAACATCTCACTGTGTTTTAAGCTGACACTCACAACACTTGAGCTCAACAAGCAACAGGGGCTGACTTTAAATTACTATAGTAGTACAGTGATACTATAGTTAATATTATGCAGTTATGATTTAATATTGCATCTTACATTTTTCTTGACTACAAACAGCACCACATATAGTCTGTTTGTGTACATAGTTTTGATAAATTCCAACTTTTCATAAGAGATTTATGCATATTTTTTGTAGTAAATGATAAAATATACTAGCATTGACATATATTTTATGCATACCTTTTTCTTAATTTTTTGATATTTTAGGCTATGCAGTTTGCCCTCAAGTTTTTCCAAATTGTCATAAATCTCCAAAAAAGTTTCCAATATATTTATTTTTAAAAATCCACATATAAGTGGACCCATATAGTTCAAACCTGTGTTTTCAGGGGTCAACTATATTGTGAAAATGTATTTTAGAAAATAGGAAAATCTTAAATGAATTTGGAGTAACGTGTTCAAATGGAACTGCATTGCTTGATACTTATTTTTGTAGATACAAATTCACATATTGTTTAAGTAGAAATTACTATAAAATTATTATACTTCCCTCTGTTCAACACAAATTTCTGGACTTCAAAATATCTTTTTAAATAAGAATTTCTTTATTTACAGCACACAGGTAGGATTAGACATTTAGCAAATAAAATACAGAACACCAAGTCAAATTTAAATTTCAAATAATCAACAGATAATATTTTAGGGTAAATATGTCTCAAAGGAACATCTAACTAGGCGTTCTTTACCTGATAACCATACACATAAGTCTTCTGCTAGGTACTAGGGATAAAAGGCAGAACAAGATAGACATGATCTCTGTCTTTATAAACTATATATTTGGAAGTAGCTTGAAAAAAATACAAAGACAATAATAAATATTTATAGATATTTTTAAATGAAAGAGGTTCTGTATACCCCATCTTAAGGATTCCATCATGGTTGATTGAAATAGACATGGTTATGTGATCCTCTGCAACCAACAAAGCCTCTAGGTTTTGTCTCCTATTTTGATGTTTGCCAATTAAGTTAAAATATCAGTGTTTCTACACAGCTTCTTTACACCTCTCACAATCTAGTTCCAAAAAGGGGATTGATCCCTACAGCTGATTTTGGAATAGGTGAGCTGTTACTATTATACATATTCTCCCACTTTAACATAATTCTTATATAGAAGTTACTATATATGTTTTATGGTGGAGCTGTCAGTGAAGTTTGAAATAGGGATTAAATATTAAGGTGAGTTTTAAAAGTTTAATTAGGTCACTTATTTGAAGAAGGTGTTTAAGTATTCCACACCAGCAGCTATAAGTGTATGCTAAATGAAAATAAATTCAAATGAGAAAGAAACTAAATGAATGTCTTGTTTAGATATACTATTCTCAAGCTCTTATGGAAATTATATTTTTATTGACTAAGAAAAAAATCAGTAGGCATTAATGCACAAATCTCATTCAGAATTGGAGTTATATCTGGAATATACTCTCAAAACCACAAATATAGGGAGAGCTCAATGCTCCCTCTACTAACAGTGTTTGTAATTATGTCTCAATTTCAACAGAAGTAATTCTCATATAATCTCAACAAAAAAATGCCTTCAATGACAATTTTTAGACTTCATTTTTGTCATCTTGCTTAGATTTCTAAATCATAGTCACAAAAAGCTTTTTTAATTTTTTTAAGTCATCACACATTTGATCTCTTGGCAGTTTGTCTGCAATTCAGTATGCTGGTGCCAGACTTCTCAAAAATTTCAAGGCTAGACAATATAAATTAGCATCTAGGAATTTTGCCACTGACTTGATGGCATGAGGAAGGAGATGAGAAATTAGAGATACATAGTAGATACAATTGAGTTGATGCTTTTTAATTACCCTGTGTCTTTGCCGGGTAATGCATTCTGTATTTCAATCATCTTGAGTGCAATGACTTTTATGTGGTATACTGTAGATGGATAAATATGAAACCCAAAGCACCCTGTTTATTTGATACCCTGATTGTTGAAAGTGTATTTGTAGATCAAGCAGTTTGTTTATTCACATTTTCTTCATGATAAAGGAGGTATAGAACTGGGCCAGAGCAATAGAGTTGATAAACTAGAAATTTATTAAGATTAAAAATAATATTAGAAATCAACTTCTCCCTTCCTTGTCTTGCCTATTTACCTTCTCCAAATACTAAAGAAAAAATTAAGGAGAAAAAAATAGAAAAAGAAATTAGAGAGTAGTTTAAAAGGCCCAGCTGCATATACAGGCATTTAGCTAGTAAGCATTAGAAAATGCATGGAGATGAGCCAAGTGGAAGGGAATACCAAAGCCAGGAAGAAAAATGTAAAGAAAATTGATAAGACAGAAAGAGGAGTTTGGTAGATGCAAACGTTAATTTTAATTTGAATATTATTGATTAATTAAAATTATAGCATGAAGGTACTTTCTAAGATAGTGTATTTTATTTTCACAAAAGAAAAGAGATTTCACTGAACTGTGTAGAAAGAAGAGATGTTTTGAATAAAAGGAATTTCTAAGAATAGAACGCTGTTTGAACTGCAGATGAGAACATACAATACATTTTGACATATCTTATATCAGCCTTCAGTTTAATAGTATTTCATGCATACATTTCCCTTTTTCTGGAAACATATTAGAATATACTTATATTTTCCATTATTCCTTCCATTTTCTTTCTTCTGCAAAACACTTTTTATGCTTGGATCAGGTTGTGTTCATAGATATGCATTTATAGCAAGCTGTGAGCATTATCCTGAATATATGTTCTCTGCAGGATGCTGAGCTATCAGGTTCTCCTAAAACTGGGTATGTTGGATTTATTGGAATAAAATAGAAAACAAAAATATAAAGAGACTATTTATATGCAATGGCCAAAATATCTGTGGTTCAAATATATATATATACGCATATATAGGCATATGCATATATGAATATTATATATATTTACAGATATTATATACACATATACATAAATAGGTAGATTTACTTACTATTACGAAAATATTTAAGAAAGGTTACAACAGGAGTGATAGCTAATAATGGCTACATGCCAGGCCATGTGTCTTTTGCTGTATGCACATCATTTCATTTAGTTCTTTCAAAAACCTTATGAGTTGGACTTTACTAATAATCCTCTGTAAAGATGAAGAAACCAATACTTACATAGGCTAAGCAGATTTTCTACAGTTCCACAGCTAGGCAGGGACAGATGAAATATTTGCTCTAAAAAGATTTGAAGCAAGGAGAGTATATATCCTTTCCACAATAAAGAAAAACAAATGAAAAGTAGGTGATAGAGGACGTATCAGATATTAAATTGATAGAGATACTAGAATTGATCTTAGCCAAATGGTCAAAACAATAAAATCCTGTCATTTGCAGCAACACAGATGAAATTGGAGGTCATTATGTTTAGTAAAATAAGCCAGTCACAGAAAGACAAATATCACATGTTCTCACTCACATGTGGGAGCTAAAAAAAGTAGAGCTCAGGGAGACAGAGAGTAGAATGGTGGTCACCAGAGTCTGGGAAAGGAAGGGAGGAGAGGTGATGAACAGAACATGGCTAAGGAGTACAAAAAACAGTTAGATAGAAAAACCAAGTTCTAGTATTTGACAGTACAGTAGAAAAATCATTGTTAACAATAATGTACTCTATTTGCAAAATATCTAGAAGAATTATAATGTTCCCAACACAGAGAAAAAATGTGCTTGAGATGATAAATATTCCAATTACCCTTATTGGATCATTACATATTGTATATAGGTATTAAAATATCATCTGTACACCAAAAATATGTACAACCATTTTCAATAAAATTGTTTAAAAAGAAAAGTTTACACTTAACTTTATTCAGACTATGTAGATACTGCTTAACTCTATTCTAAAACTGACTATTGTGAACAATCTGAGATAAACGTGATTACCTACATCCCTCAGTTATGTGTATGGCACTTTGGGAAGTCAACTTTGGGAGAGGAGAGTTGGCTAGAGCTCCAGTGTGTTTATTTCCTTAATGTCCAAAAACCTCACTAAAATATTGTTATGGGTAGATTTCTTTTCAAACCACTACGCTTTTAGGAAGATATGTTAGATTCCTCACTATCTCAGAATGTGGCCTTATTTGCAGATAAGTTCTTCATAGAGGTAGTCAAGTTACAATGAAGTGATGGTGATCAGGACATACTAACTGCAATATGGCACCTTAACATATTGGATATTTCAAGATGAAGAATTTGAGACATGGCCTATGCAGAAAATATTTTTTACCTTACCCTGAAGCAGACCATAAAATCTATTAATAGGAAGGACTTTCTGTCCTTACCCTAAAGCTGTCAGTACAAGAAGACCCTCACTACAGATGTGACCCCCTTAGACCTAGAGAAAAAGAGTATACTTGCTCCTGAAGATGAAGGGACAGAGGAGTCTGAAAAAAGGTCTTGCTAAATTTCCCCAATATATTAGCCTTAGCTCACATTCTTTGCCTTATTTTATTTATTTCCATTTGTATCAAGCCTACAATAAAAACACTCAGGTTGAACTGTTTCTTTGGGTCTGCATTGCTTATCAAGGCTACCATGTCACGTAAAGATTAAATCCAATAAATTTGCATGCTTTTCTCATGTTAGTCTGTCTTTTGTCACAGCGCCCTAGACAATGAACCTAAGACAGAAAGGAAAATGAACCTAAGATTGTAGAAGGAAAAAAATATATATTTATTTTCTTTTTTTTTTTTTCCAACATGGAGTCTCACTCTGTTGCCCAGGCTGGAGTGCAGTGGCACAATCTCGGCTCGCTGCAACCTCTGCCTGCTGGGTTCAAATGATTCTCCCACCTCAGCCTCCTGAGTAGCTGGGACTACAGGTGTACACCACCACACCAGTCTAATTTTTGTATTTTTTATAGAGACAGGGTTTCACCATGTTGGCCGGGCTAGTCTCAAACTCCTGGCCTCAAGTGATCTACCCACCTGGGCCTCCCAAAGTGCTGGGATTACAGGTGTGAGCCCCACGCCCTGCCAGAAAAAATATTTTTCTTCCCCTAGAGGTCACTGGGGGGTGGGCGGGGGGGGTTCTTAATACAATATGACTGGCATTCTGGTAAAAGAGGGAATGTGGAAACCGATGCACACATGCATGCAGGGAACCCAATGTGAAGACAGACAGAGAATACCACCATCTACAAGCCAAAGGGAAAGACCTAGTACAGATCCTTCCCTGAAAGCCCTTAGAAGGAACTAACCCTGCTGACAACTTATCTCAAACTGGTAGCTGCCAGGAGACAAAGCATTTCCATGGTTTAAACTACTCAGTTTTTGGTCTTTGTTACTGATAGTCTTAGCAAATGAATGCAAATGCAACTTAAAAGTGATGACTTTGTATAATTTTTATAGGCGATCATGTCTCCTATAGATATATAGCAGGTTTGTCTTTATTTCATAGTCAAATTTTCAATTTAATTTAGAAGTTCCTTTTGGGTTATTATCTTCCAATATGATTCCATATGCCTTGATCTTCCTCAAATTATTCAAAAGATTTGATGTACCAATTAATACTTGTGTTTCAAAAGTCTGATACGTTAATCTTTATTTGCCTAGTTAAATATGACCTTGGAAAGAACAAAGTTGAACCATGCACCCTTATTTGACACTTGAACTGAACGTTTCTAAGGTGATTCAGCCAGATATTGCTCTGATATAAACATTCAATGCCTTCACATTTTCTCTATTTACTTTTTTCTCTAAAATAATTTTACATTGCTCTTCCCTGTCTAGCTACTCAAAAGTTCATCTAACACATTTATTTTTCTTTCTTAAACATAAATTATGTTTAAAGGATTTGGGAATAAAAGGATAAGTGAAACGATCATTAAGTGCCAACGCCTCAAAAAATGGAGTGTGTTCTCATAAAATAATTTCCTGTAGATACCACCAATTTGCAAGCACATCAAAGATAAGAAAGTTATGCTTTCTGTGTGTGAGATGCATACAAGTACTAATAGTCTTTTTAGTTAATAATAATGCCTTATATTTTATAATTAGCTTTTAATCACTTGTTACATTTAAAACTTTTATCCTTTAATAATAATACTTAAATCATATTGGAATTCTAAAATATGAAATCAGTTCTGATTTTCTCTCTTAGTTGCTTTTCCTTTCTGTGACTTAGTTTCTTCAGCACAATGACCAAAATGTATACCAGATTGTTCTTTGTAATTGTATCAGGTTAAAGTCTAAAAGTCTTACAAATTTTTCATAGATACATACAATATTTACAAATATGTCATATGCCATTTAACCTACCCAAAGTTTAAAAGCTTATAAGTTTTAAAATCCTATAACTAGCACTGTGACAGAAGAATTTAATATATATATATAAATCTGTTTTAAAGTTTTCTTTAATCATGTTCACTCTGTCTCAATGCAAAAGAAATATACCATTTTGGAGATGTATTTTTCTTACAAATAATGATAATATTTGCCATGGTTTGTATGTCTGACTTTTAAAAATATGCTTATTTAACGTTACTTTGATAGTTGCTTGAAGGGAAAATAATAGCTCATAGTATTCTTTAGATGATAAGACTTTGATCAGTTTCTTTCTTGTTAGTCTAAGTGGTTGCATTTGGTCCCCAGAAAAATTTTCATGCATATCAGATAACCAGAGAGTTTTTCTACCCATTAAGATATTGTGTTTTTCCTTCCTTAACTTAATTTCTTGTAACAAGGCTATTTTTCAGTGTATTGAATTTTTTTGTATCATGGAGAAATACATGTTCTATTACTTCTTTACAAAGTCATTTGCATATAAATGAACTCCCCCTCCTATCCCTGTCTATTGTCTTCATTCTGCAAACATTTGCATATCTGAACAAGTCTTTCAGACCACAGATTCAGTTCAAGCACAAAAAGTATCTGCAATACTGCATTTTGGGAAGTGGCAATGCCATGCTACAACTTATTTACTGAGTTCCTATTCTTCACTGTCAGAGACTACACCTACTAAGAACAAAAAAAATCAAAATTGAAGAAATAAAATAGATTCAGAACATGAGAATAAGGAGGGTCTCAAGAGCTTGAACCACAGACATGTATCTTCTGTCTTTATTATTAACTAATATGCTGGGAGTTTGAATAATTCTATTTGATTCTCTACTTTGTAATCAAATTAATTGAATAATAGTTCAGCCTCTTACTTTACTTAACTAGTACAGATTCAACAAAGTTCAACTTTCCCGAAGTCACCAATTACATTTTCAGGTAGTTGTAGTGTGCTTTTATTTTGATTGCCATGTGATTCTAACCACCCTATGCTGAATATTCATTACCAAAAAAAAAACTCACGCAGGACGCCGTGGCTCACGCCTGTAATCCCAGCACTTTGAGAGGCCGAGGTGGGTGGATCACCTGAGGTCAGGAGTTTGAGACTAGTCTGGTCAACATGGTGAAACCCCATCTCTACTAAAAATACAAAAATTAGCCGGGCGTGGTGGCAGGTGCCTATACTTCCAGCTACTCAGGAGGCTGAGGCATGAGAATTGCTTGCTCCTGGGAGATGGAGGTTGCAGTGAGCTGAAATCATGCCACCGCACTCCAGCCTGGGTGACAGAGTGAGACTCTGTTTAATAATAAATAAATAAATGAAATAAATAAATAAACTCAGCTAACAGTTTATTATTAAAAATTATATTTATTCAATTATTTTACTTTTATTCATCTACATATATAATTATTTTAATTATGATATAGTTTCTGGTTTAAAATTTTTTGTTTTATATATATTTTTAAATTACAAGATTAAAAGAGACAAATTCTAAGATGTAAAAAAAAATACAAAGAATATGAAAGGAGTTAAGCTTTACCCTTTGCACTCAGGCCCCATCCCGTTTTCTGACTTGATAATTTGGAGATCATGATGCTTAATACTGAGTGTCAACTTGATTGGACTGAAGCATGCAAAGTATTGTTCCTGAGTGTGTCTGTGATGGTGTTGTCAAAGGAGATTAACATTTGAGTCAGTGGACTGGGAGAGGCAGACCCACCCTCAAGCTGGGTAGGCACCAACTAATCAGCTGCCAGCAGGGCCGGAATAAAAGCAGGCAGAAGAATGTGGAACAATTAGACTGGCTAAATCTTCTGGCCGACATTATTCTCCCATGCTGGATGCTTCCTGCCCTTGAACACTGTACTCCAAGTTCTTCAGCTTTTGGACTCTTGGACCTATATCAGTGGTTTGCCAGGGGCTCTCAGGTCTTCGGCCATACACTAAAGGCTGCACTGTCAGCTTCCCTACTTTTGAGGTTTTGGGACAGGGACTGGCTTCCTTTTTCCTCAGCTTGCAAATGGCCTATTGTGGGACTTTGCCTTATTATACTCCTTAATAAACTATCCTTTATATATACATCTATCCTATTAGTTCTGTCCCTCCAGAGAACCCTGACTAATACAGGGATATATTCACAAAGTCAATATTCCTGCCGAAGAAATAACAACCAAATTATGTTGTCATTTGTAAAGAGGTCACATTTTCTTCATTATAAGACCCAACCCAAAATTGGCACAAATGACAACATGGACACATATACACAGGCACAAATACACAAATACACACACACAAACACACAAAAAAACACACAGAAACAAGCCTCTCCTCCGGACAGTGCTATTTTGCCTCTAGCCCTCATCAGCCACGATCACAAATAATTTTAAAAAATATTATCTTGACTAGCTCTTAAATTTACCCAAAGATTTATTTATTTAGATAATCCATAATATTCTTTAGAGACATGCAAAAAAATCTTTTCCGCATCTTCTAAGTTGGGTTGAATACACACTTTTTGGTATACGCTGTTCTCTTTTGGTGTGTTCTATCCATTATTTCCTTCAGAAATGACGATAACTTTGCTTCTAGGAAATTAATGTTCTGATATTTTCTTCTAGCCATTGCCTTCTCAAGGCTTCTAAAGTATTCCTTGATCACACTAGTGATCAAAATGACGCCACTCCTCTAGGTTACTGCTTATCTATGAGTGTGTGCAGTCTGCACACGGAGTGAAATAGAGGAAAGAGATGATTGATAAAGATAGTTTGTCCTCAAATGTCAGGAGGTTTGACTTGTATTTCTTTCCCATTACATTGAAAATAAAACATGATTTGGAGAATATTGAGGTAACTTTCTACCTTTCAAAGAAATAAGGGGATTATAAACTGTGCTATATTTCCTGGAAAATCATTTGACATTGTATAAAAGGTAACAATCATAAATTTTGAAAAAGTACTATCTCTTCTGGCATTATAGCCCAATAAAATAATTATAAATTCAAAGACTCGTGAACAAAGATGTTCTTTGCTACATTGTTTGCCATCCATATGACCATCAGTTGATCCTGCTTAGATAAATTGTGTTATATCTTATGAAAGATTCAGTCAATATCATAGTGTTTATTGAGAAATGCAATAAGAGACATATTTACCTTCCAAACTGGGCTAAGCCAAGTTTGTCTTAAACAACTGTTAAGTTATTTTGCCACTTTTAGTAGCCTCCAGTAGCTTTTGGTAAGGGTCAGCTGCTCCTCCAGAATCATCCTATTAAAAATTTTAATGAAAGCAAATCTCTGGCCCTTTTCTGCCACACATGCTGACTTGTTTTTGTTTGTTCCTGTTGTTTTTTGAGTCAGAGTCTCCAGGTCTCAAACTGCTGACCTCAAGTGATCCACCCGCCTTGGCCTCCCAAAGTGCTAGGAATTACAGCCGTGAGCCACCACACCCAACCTGCTGACTTTTATTTTAAGCATGCATTTATTAAGAGTGACACAAAATGTTTTATAAGATCTCTACCATTTTTAGAGTTCTCAAAATATCATCTATTGAAGGTTTCCCTGAGGCAAATGGGACCATATTCCAGCTACACTATTAATCTCACCATTTAATAGGAACTTCTTACTAAGATTCGCAGTGAAGGATTAGAATATTGACCATTTAGGGATCAAGCCTATGAAGTTTTACCAGCATTACATGTTAAAGTGCTCCTTAAATTGTTATACCATGCTAATGTAAAGATGATGAAATAGCTCTACAATATCCTACATAGTTCATTTGTCATTAATACCATTTCTAACATGTTTTTTGCCAATTAACTAATTTTACCAATAAAATCTCAGTTCTTTAATAGATTATACAAAGCCTCTGGTGCAGATGGGGCATAGAGACAGTTAAATTACTCACTGTACCAGCCTCTGTAATGTGGAATTTCTGATACATGCTAGTTGACCACTCCTGGAGTCTGATTGTGAGACTAGAAGGTCCTGGAGCACAGTTTACACAATATAACACATGGTGAAGTATTCTAAAATTAATTGCAGACATCAAAATATATGTAACACTGCATTTAAAAACTTAATGAAAATCATATATATGCTATAATTTGACACTAAAAATACACCAAAATGTGAACAATGTTAGATGGGTTTTATTTGCTACCTTATAGATATATATTATTTTTTGAAATCCCTTAAAATACTATAGAATAAATAGAGAAACAAGAAATTATATTACTTAAACCCAAAATGCATAGATTAAGGGAAGAAGATCTTATGAACTGTGTTCTAGGCAACAGGAAGCCTCCATCATGATCCTTCAAATATGTATTTAGAGGTCCACTAAGTCAGGATCATTGCATTAACTATGCCTTCAGGACAGGTGCCATGGTTAATGTCTGTAATCCCAGCACTTTGGGAGGCCGACACAGGCAGATCACTTGAAGCCAGGAGTTCTAGACCAGCCTAGGCAACATGGTGAAACACCATCTCTACTAAAAGATACAAAAAGTAGCTGGGCGTGGTGGCACGCACCTGTAATCCCAGCTACTTGGGAGACTGAGGCAGGAGAATGGCTTGAACCTGGGAGGCAGAGGCTGCAGTGAGCCAAGATCATACCACTGCACTCCAGCCTAGGCATCAGAGTGAGACTCCATCTCAAAAAAAGAAAAATTAATCAAACTATGCCTTCAATTTGTAAATAGACGACTCTCAGCCTTTCTTTTAAAGTATTTTTATTTGATTCTTTGATTGTTTCTTTCTTTAAAGGAGAATAGTTGGACTACAAATCCAAACATAAATTAAAAATAAGAGGCTTAATCCTCCCCATTGAAAATAAAGGAAGGGGTTTCCCTGTTTTTCTTTTTCTTAGAAAACTTGTAATTTTCTTTAGAAAACATGTACTTTGAAGTTTTTTATCTGTCTCTCTGAAATGTATGCAAATCTTCCTAAAAGCTGTATATGCCTTTTGCCAGCCTTATGACGCAGGAATGTCTTTCTCAAGGACCTGGGAATCATTTCTTTGCAATGTAAACAGCCAAGAAGATAGTGCCACTATTTCCTTGTTTCTGTGTGAGGATAGGAGCCTACCTTTGGTTGGTTTCTGGCTCCAGTTGGCAAAACTACCTTCTTTCAAAAAGATTTGAGCAATTTACTTTTCCTTTGTATAAAGCCAATTAACAAACAAAAATGATCACCCCAATTGCCAAGTGAATTTAGGATAAACTATGTGTGACAAATGGTGTCAAGTCCTCTTACTTGAGGACTACTTACTGTTTATCTTGAGAACATGTGTATAATGAATTTTATCTGCTTGGCTGTATAAAAAGGTAAGATTCTTTCTGCCTTTGCAATCTTTTAGCAGACTTCTTGTGATGCACATTATGTTCTTGTTTAATACTGTGTCAACAATAAGATTGTATTCTGTCTCTTTTACCCTTATGGAGATGTTCTAGGTAAGGAGGAGATTTTGTTTTTAATTATCTTTCCGCAACTACACATACCTTCAAAATGCTTTTTTAAATATGTTTTTAAATCTATCACTTATTTTATAACAATCATTTCTTCTAAAGAAATCATCAGTCATAGACATATTTGTTCCCAAATCTGCATTTTATTTTTGAAAAGTTTTTTTTTTTTTTTTTTTTTTAACCTGTATGTGTGTGTCTGCGTATTTATAAGATTTAAAAATTTCGGGCTGGACCGGTGGCTCACACATGTAATCCCAGCACTTTGGGAGGCACAGGCGGCCAGATCACGAGGTCAGGCATTTAAGACCAGCCTGGCTAACGTAGAGAAACCACCTCTCTGACTAAAATACAAAAAAATTAGCCGGGTGTGATGGCGGGTGCCTGTAATCCGAGCTACTCTGGAGGCTGAGGCAGGAGAATGGCTTGAACTTGGGAGACAGAGGTTGCAGTGAGCCCAAATCACGCCACGGCACTCCAGCCCGGGCGACAGTGTGAGACTCCGTCACACACACACACACGCAAAAGTTTGAAATGCAAAATATAAAACAATAGAAAGAAGAACATAAAAGCAGTTAAGCTCTACCCTTCTATACTTTCAGCATCTCTACTTCTGAGATAACCAAGGCACCCAGTTGGCACTTCTTTTCACACCCTTTTCCATGTAGATTTACAATTCCTTATATAATTCCATATAAAAACATCTTCGCCAGCTATGTAGTACTAGATTAAGTACAGATGATTTTGGAGTGCCTTAAGTGTAAGATGTAATTTGATAGGGTAAATTTCCAAGGTTCCTCATCTTTACTCCTAGGTATGGGGTTTTTAATAATATCAAAGAAAAATTGCACCAAATGAAGTTAAACAGGAAGAAAGACTTTAATCAAGACTACTGTAATAGGGGTTACGTCTAGTACAATAGGTGAGAAGATTAAATTCAACTCTGTTGAAACAAAAGGCCAGGGAGTTTATAAACACTCAGATGAGTTGATGGAAAAGTCTGGGAGGACATTAAGGGAGAGGCTGGTAAATGTAATTAGCCCACATGTGTTTTCCACTTGGCATTTAACAAAGTTAGGCTTCTACCTTCTCACAGAGACTGGTATACAGGAACCCTCTCTTTCTTGATTATTACATTTCAAATAAATTGCTCCCAGGTTCTTGAGAAAGAAATTTCTGTGTTGTAAAACTGGCAAGAGGTTGGGAGAAGATTTACATCTCAAAGGGGTAGAGAAAGAACTTAAATTGCAAGTTTTCTAAAGTAAATGCTCTAAGAAAAGAGAGATTAGGTTCCAATAGTAGGGAAGGAATATATCTGTTGTTTATTCAGGTTGAGGGGAATATTAAGGCCATCCAGGTTAAAAGTTAATAACCTGGTTAGAGCTGTGAAATGACCTGGTAGAAAAATATAAAATTCCAAGAGGAATCAGGTGGCAAGTTTAAGTATGGGCTTAGCCCTTTTCAAAACAATCAACAGATAGTTGCTTAGGATGAGATATCAAGGGAATTCTGTATGTGGGTAGCTTTTGCTGAAATAAATGCCATAATATATATACAAAGCTAGGCCCTGACATTCTATTCCACATGACCATTTTAAATAGCTGAACACTTAATTTCTCTATGTGATCAGTTTCACCATCTTATTGACTGTAAATAGAAACCAATTACATTTTTTTCTAGCCATGATTTCAGGAACTATAACAAAACTGAAATGTCAATAAATATTGATACAACTTAGCTCAGCACAGTCCAATGATCTCATAACTTCCATTTCTTTTTGACAGTTTTTCACAGATCTAGTTTAACTATGCTGTATATTTTCCAGTTTCCTCCAACCTTCAATCATATCTCTTCCTAATTAATTTAAATATCAATAACTTACCCCATCTACTGACAATTTCATAAACTTATACAATGTTTAGAACATTTTGAACTGTAGATATGTATAATTGTTTTTAACATTGATTATTTGAAAATAAAAATTAGTAATCATACATGTATACCATTTATCCCATAAATATCACTCGTTCATGGTCGATTACATAAATAGCACAGGCTATAAGGGTATATTATGTCTTCAAATACTGTAGTAAATTGTAATGAGGATAATACTTTTCCTTTTAACTTCTTTGTTTTGCTCTGTTTGTACAATACACAGAAAATTGCTCAGCTTGTGGTCTACAGCCAGCAATTAACACCACTTAGCAGCTGTTAAAATGGGTAATCGCCTGTTGTTATCTTCATGTGGCTTGATTCAAATGCTAATTGCTCTCTGAGCACTGATCATAAACCTATCACATCCAGTATAATCGCAGACACATTGAAGTAAAATAACTACTACTTTTTTATGGTGGGGGGGAGGATGGTCATAGTGGGAAAAAGAAATGTTCAAGAGATTTTAAAATTTGAACCATGATAAAATGCAATGGGGCAAATTTCAAAGGGATTTAGTATTCATGCGGTGCTATAGTCCCGTCATGTAGAACTGTGTTGTCCATTATGGTAGCCATTTGTCATACGTGGCTATTGAACACATAAAATAAACCTAGGCCAAATAATTTAAATGTACTGTAAATGTAAAATATACACCATATTTCAAACACATATTACTAAGAAAATAATGTGAAATATCTCATTGATAACTTTTATATTGATTGCATGTTGAAATAATATTTTGGATATACTAGGTAAAATAAAAGATAGTATTAAAATTAAGGGCAACTATTTTATTTTTTTAATGTGGCTACTAAAAACTTAAAAATTATATGACTTACATTATACTTCTAGTACATAGCACTGAACTAGTGGATGGACAAATTCCCAAAGTGCGTGGGAGGAATAGAAACAGCCCTCTTACCTTTTCATTTATATAACTTCTGCTTTGTGTAGGCAAGCATAAAACATGAGAATTAATAAGTTCATGTATCCCAATTAATGACTTTAGAAAATTGACATATTGTCTTTTCAAAACTTAACTCTAACTTTTAAAAATTATGCTAAAATATAATTCCCAAAGCCAATCCAACTTTTAAAATGTAAAGACAAAATGAAATGGAAATGTCACTGGGAGAAGTAAAGCAGGCTCCAATTAATCAATTATTGAATAAATGGAAGGAAACAACATGCATTTTTAAAGTTAGTTTTAATAAAATACATTTGATTGTGTGCACTTTGGAGCCTTCACCAGGCAGTGGGAAGCAACAGTTCCATCTGTGTGCAATTTCAGATGAATGCAATTTCTACCCCACCCGCTTTGGCTCCATGGCTAATGAGAAAATGGAATGTGTTTGGTCTAAATAGCATTGTTTGAATATAACACTATTGATTTCCTTATGACTCAGTCTCATTTTAGTGTCTTGAGAGACAAGAGGACTTATTGGATGAGACAAAAAGTTGAGGTCCTGACCATTTGTGGTCATTAAGCATCCCAGGGCACATTTTGCTAGAGAGCAGGATGGTGAGCTTTTACTTTGACCCAGTTCCAGTGGAAGTCAAAATAATCTAGTCACCTAAATTCTCTATGTATGTTCAACAAGGTTTCTTCTCTACCTTCATGCCACAAGCTGCAAGTTTTGGCTATTTTTTCTATTAAATTGCTGCCAACTTTCACTCTGTAAGTCCCTACTTTTGAGTAAACTTAAAAGTATGTTTACAAAATACAAAATCTTACACCAGGCACGGTGGTTTACCCCCTGTAATCCCAGAACATTGGAAGAGTAATGTTAGGACCATCACCTGAGCCCAGGAGTTCAAGGCTGCAGTGATCTATGATCATGTCACTGCACTCTAAGCAGGGGCAACAGAGTGAGATCCTGTCTCTTAAAAAAAAAAAAAAAAAAAAAAAAAAAAAAACTCATCTCATAGAACCATGGTTATTCTGTAGTGAATTAAGAGAGTTTTATCATATTTAATACTATATTATATATTTGATGATTTTTTTTTTTTAAATTTAGATACAGGGTCTTGTTCTGTCACCCAGGCTGGGGTACAATGGCATGATCACAGCTCACTGCAGCCTTGAACTCCTGGCCTCAAGCAATTCTCCCACCTCAGCCTCCCAAGTAGCTGGAAACACAGGCATGCACCATCATGCCTGGCTAGCTTTTTTATTTTTTGTAGAGACAGGGTCTCACTAAATTACCTAGGCTTGTCTTGAATTCCTAGGCTTGTCAGGTAATCCTAGTCCTCCCAAAGTGCTGGGATCACAAGAATGAACAACCATGCCCAGCCCCAAAGATATTCTTTAGAAATATAGAAATACATGTCTATATATGATAGTCTATATTATTACTAAATTTGTAAACAGCAATTTCAGCAAACACACATTGCGTGCCTACTACTAAAATATGTTATATTAGGCAGTAGACATACAAACAACCAAAAATGGTAATTATTTTCAATAAGCTAAAGGTCTTGTGGATGAGATAGAAAATTTAACAGATATTTGCAATATCAAAGGGTAAAAGTTACAAAGTTATAATGAAGAAAACAAAGAAGATAGTTTCCTAACCCAAGGAGATGGCAGCAGGAAGAGTGGTCATATAAATTACCCATACATTTTATATTTGGCAATATGTATAAAAGGGAGAATATGAATAGAAATTAAACAGTGGAAGAGGAGTAGAGAAGATGAACACAGCGGAAATCATATCAGTAAAATCAAGGAGGCTTGACTTGGGGTGGGATGTGCAAGGAATTCTCAGTGGGTTTAATCTGAGAAGTAATGCGGAATGCAGAAGAGCAGCAAAAAGAGGTCAGGAAGAAGCAGGCCATGGAAGGCATTGATTTTACACAGTTTTTCTTTTGTTCATCTATTGATTACTTACATTAGTGTCACCGTAGGGTCTTATTAAAATATAGATTCTTGAGTCACTCCCCTAGACCTATAGGACAAGAAAATCTGGGTATCAGGGCTATAGACTGTATCAGGCTCTTCAGGTGAAGCCTAGCAGTTTCAGAGAGAAATTTATGAGTAATGAGAACTATCAAAGAGTAGTTAAGAGTGGAGAACCTCTCATGAATAGATGTTGGACTTGTAGTGTAGATAGATTACTCTGATGATTACAGAAAGATAGTTTTGAAAAAGGGAAAGACTACTGGAAGTTATTTATAAAACTGGCAAGAAGTGAAAAGCTAAAGCTGAAAGTAGAACATGCTTCTAGGGAGTTTACTCATTGCGGAATATAACCCCAACTTTTGCAAGGGAGAAACAACAACCCAAAACAGAGGCATGAAAACAATGTTAGTTTTTCTTACATTCTAATATATAATTTGCACCCAGTGCTACACCAGGATTTTTAGAAAAAGCTAGGCATTGGAGAAATTTCATCATCCCTTTTCTTCCACTTTAACTCAAAACAACAATATGTAAAGTTAAAACAAAAATTGCATGTGTACCAAAATTTAAAATACTTTATAAATTTTGCAATTGTGTATTTCTGTATACATTTATCAATTCTGATTTTTAAAAATGTAACGTCCCTTTCTGGATATGCCAAAAACACGTGCTTTATGTGCTTATTGGGCACAGAACTATTTATACAATATTGCTGACATTAAAAAAATGCTTTCAAAAGATTTGATTACTTTTTTTTTCCATCTTGGGTATTTAAACCTGAGATATGAAGGCTATTCACAAGTACAATAGTAAATATGGAAAGAAGAAACCAAGAGAAAACAAATCTATAAGAAGATATGCTTACTTGTTAAATGAGATCAAGCCAGGAAATTATGAGATCCTGGAGGCAAAAAGGCAGATATGAATAGATAGAAGCTTGAAAGCTGAGAACCTGTGGTTTATACGTGACGTGTTGTAAAACCAAGGCAGACACATAGGAAGAGGAATGACTGCTCTCAGGAGATTTTGAAAAACCTGACTTAAGTGAGCTAGAATTGGAGGGAGGATATAAAAAACAAAGTTAATGCAAAGGAGTGACCACAGCTCTATATAATTATATGATGAATCATAAGATATCACTAACTACAAAGCAAAGGCTTGGAATATGCCCATAATATTTACTAAATATTGAATACTATGTGCGAAGCATGAAGCTGAATAGATTACAATCATTATTTTTATCGAATTCCCACAGCAACTCTGATATTCAGTAATCTAATCTTGATCACAAACCAAGGAAGTAGCAAAGCCTTTATTTAAGCCCTGGCTCATCTTCTCCAAGGTTCATGCTTTTAGTCATTATTCTCTATTGCCTCTCCAGTGGTAACAGCTCCCAACAGAAGTGAATTTGAATCTTCCAGGAAAGTAGAATAAAGGGCAAAAATAAGGGGCATAAAAGAAAACTGTTTAGCATTTAAGTTAGATTATCTCATTTAATTCTCACAAGAATATTAAGAGTTAGACTATATGCACATTTTTAAAATGTGGAGACTGATGCAAAAGCAGTAAATATTATTTGCCAAAACAACCCTACACAGACACTAAGTGGCACAGCCAGGTTGCAAGTTCAGCCGGTCTGACTCCCCTGCTCACATACATTCTGTCTTCATAGCGCAACATAATTTAAATAGTAAAATCATCAATTCCCAGTGAAATGCTAGGTTTAATGAAAAGTGACAAGGTTGGGGGAAATGAGAGACCTCCCACACCTGTACAGACGGAGGTACATATGTGAGGGCTGAGAGGTAATCACATTACCATATTCCCTCTCCATCCATTCACTTAAAAAATTGATTCAGTATAAGTATTAGTTTGCTACGGCTGTATTATAGACTGAAAGGTTGTGTCCCCCCACCAAAAAATTACGTTTGAATTTAATCTCCCAATTTCTATTGTGCTTCTTAAAATTCTTTCAGACTTTACCCGTTACCCAATTCCAAACTGCTTCCATGTTTTTAGGCATTTGTTATAGTAGTACACTTCTTAGTACCAAAATATTTATTGCAAAAAATTAGCTTATGTGACTGTGGCAGCTGGCTAGGCAAGTTCAAAATCTGTAGGGCAGGCTACGAGAAAAGACAGGCTAGAACTCAAGCAAAAGCTGAAACTGCAGTCCACAGGCAGAATTTGTTTCCTTCTGGGATGTGTTCATTTTGCTTTTAAGGCTTGTCAGATGTTTTAATGAAGTTCACCTAGATTATCTAAAATAATCTTTTTTACTTTAAGTAAACTAATTATAGACTTTAATCACATCTATGTAAAGTATGTTCACAGTAACATCTAGATTGATGTTCAATTGAATAACTGAGAACTACAGGTTAGCCACAATGACATATAACACTAAACCATTACATTGTTTTTTAGTTTTTGGATGTTTTTTATTCATATTCCCCAGTCTTGGGGCTACAGAAGCTGGCAACCTGGAATAGCCAATGGGCACAACAGCAACCATAACAACAAACAACAAATCTCCCCAAAACTTCTGCTTTATCTAGGACCAGAAAGTGGAAATTCAGCAAGGCAGGAACTTTTGGACATAACTCTCTTACCTTATCCCAGTTAAGCAAGGCAGAAAAAAATCATAGGATCAACCTCAACCCTATCAGCAAAGGCAGATGAAGACACTGTGTTACTGAAAAACCAGGGGTTCAGTCTAGGTCCTGCTGCTCACTTCATAGAAAGCCAATCCCTAAGACAAGGAGTATTGCCAAGGAAGAAGGCTTTAATCAGGTGCTGCAGCTGAGTAGATGGGAAATCAGTCTCAAATCCATCTGCCTAACTGACTATAATGAAAGAGCTAACATTCATGTTCTTGGTATCTTAGAAGGGGACGGGTCTGGGCTAGGCATCCTAGAAAAGAATGGGGCTGAGAATGCATTCAAAGAAATAATAGCAATAATTTTCCAAATTTGAAAAAAGCCACTAGGTGCAAGGGTCTGAGTAAGCCCTAAACAGGATAAATCCCAAACTATCCTCACAAAGACATATCACAGTCAAACTTCTGAAAACTAAAGAAAGACAAAGAAAAATCTTGAAGGCAGTGAAAGAGAAATGATACCTTATCCTAATTAAAATTTCTCATCTGAAGCTCTGCAGCCCAAAAGGAGGTAGCATGACATTTTTCAAATTCTGGAAAAGCAGCAACTGTCAAGTCTGAATTCTATATCCAGCAAAATGAAAAAGAAATAAAGACATACCCAGATGAAGAAAAACTAAGAGAATTTTTATGACCAGACCTACCTTGAAAAACTGTCTAAAGGAAGTTCTTTAAATAGGAAGGAAAGGTAAAATAAGAAATCTTGGGACATCTGGTGGAAAGAAAGAAAAATTTAAACAGCAAAAGATTTTCTTTCTTTTTTTGAATTTTAAAACTTACGTTTGATGGTTGAAGCAAAAAGTATAATATTTTCTGATGTGGTTCTAAACATGGGTAGAGAAAATATTTAGGACAGTTATATTATAGACTATATAGAATTAAGAGACAAGGTGACATCAGATTTTTATACTAAACTCAAACATAAAATGTGGGCATGAGCAGAGTCTAGTAAGTTATGTATATTAACTTAATGTGTATAAAAACCACTAAAATTTAATACAAGATGTACAAAAACTCTATACAAAGTAAAATATTATTCTAAAAAATATTCAAGTAACACAGAGTAAAAACGCAAAAAGAAAATGGAGAAACACGAAACAGAAAAGGAAAAAAATAAGATGCCAGACTTAAGTCCTAATATAATTCTATCAAAGGTAAAGAGGCTACATTCACTAATTAAAAGAGATAGGCAAAATGGCTTTAAAAACAGGACCCAACTATATGCTAGGGCACTATGCTGACTAAAAATGCCAATCAAAAATGTTATATACTGTATGATTCCTTTTATATAACATTCTCAAAATGACAAAATTATACATAGAACAAATTAGTGGTTGCTCATGCTTAAGGGTGGGTGTGCCTGATTCCCTAGTTCTAGCAGAAGGGAAATCTTCCTGGTGATGGAACAGTTCTGATCTTGATTCTGCTGGTGGTTACATAATATGATAATATGGCACAAGACAATACATACACTGTATTGTTTCTGGTTTTGATGTTGTGCTATAGTTATATAAGTTATGGCCTCTGGGGGAAACTGGGTGAAGAGTTCATGAGATTTTTTTCACTGGAGTAAAAGTATTTCAGAGCTAGAAGAAATTTAACATATTTCTCAAAAAAATATGCAGACAGACATAACAGTCTCCATTCTTATGTGCCATTTTAAGTGTAATTCTGTTCTTGAATAAGATCTTGACCTCTAATTGGCAACTTCTCCCACTTCCCTGCCTGCTACCCTAACGTATCAACTCTATGGTATATTAATCATATTATCATATTTTGCTCTTGTGAAATTTCCTATAGAACAAAAATGACTTTGTAAAATCATACGGCCCAATTCCCTGTCTCCCTGCATATGAGTGAAATATGTAAACCAATTATCTCAGATGACCACCACCTCCTTAGATGATGTACATTGTTTCTTCTATAGTTTCCAAATATTTAAGAACCTTAGTCTCATGAATTTTTTCTATGGATTTATTTTCTGTGTGACAGTGTTAAAATGGAACTATTTATGTGTTACCAATACAATGGATACAAGATACTGTAATAAATGTAAAACAAAGCTTTCCTGTATGCAGATTTTTCCAAAAGAAATATTGGAGAATATTTTTTCATCTTCTTTCTAAAAGAAATATTGGAGAAAGAATTTATTTCATATTAATGAATCTTACACTATTCAGGTCTTTAGACAGACAAAAGATAAAGAAAATGAGGTACATGTACACCATGAAGTACTACACAGCCATAAAAAATAATGAGGTCATGTCCTTTGCAGGGACATGGATGGAGCCTGCTCCATCCTTAGCAAAATAACACAGGAGCACAAAACCAAATACAACATGTTCTCACTTATAAGTGGGAGTTAAATGATAAGAACACATGGACACATAGAGGGGAACAACATACACTAGGGCCCCTTGGAGGGTGGAGCGTGGGAGTAAGGAGAGGATCAGGAAAAATAATGAATGGGTACTAGGCTTAATACCTGGATGAGGAAATAATCTTTACAACAAATCCCATGACAAATATTTACCTATTTAGCAAACCTGCACATGGACCCCTGAACTTAGAACAAGAGTTTTAAAAAAGGCAAAATAAAGATTTATTAGACACACAGATGCATACACACACAAAAAGAGAGATTTTTTAAATGTATGAAGATATTTCCTTGGAGATAGTTGATGCTGTGGGTTCATGAATTCCCCATTTGGGATTGGGATTTTGGAGGTGATACCTCCTTCACCTTAATTCTAGAGAAAGTGAGCATTAGTAGGATCTGTTGGAAAATTATGCACTTCCCTATGGATAGAAGAGATTCAGGACTGTAGCCTCACTCTCAATGCAAAATCTACGGGGAGAAAGATAAGCTAACTAGCTCATTTGTCAGCTAAGCCAAGTGAGTGTTTTGTTTTGTCTTGTCCCAATTTTTTGATAGAATGTTTGTTCTCCTAAAAGGAGAAGGATACATGCGTACACTCTGTGAACACAAAAAAGAAAGAAAGCCAGAGTGGGTAATCTTTGCCCCCTACAATGTGCCTTTTGAGAGACATAGAAGACCCAGTAGAAAGAAGCTGATGGTGATGAGCTATGGACATATCTGAGGCCCTTGGACATGCCCAGAAGAGAAAATGTCAGTTTTAAGTATTTACCATGCCCAGAGAGTACAAAGCCACTATACCCAATAAGCTGAACATATTTTAAAGGAACGATGTGAGATCAAAATCAAGAAGTGTTTTTATTATATCACAGGTAGTATTACCAAAGATTAGTTAAATAGACAGATTTTTCAAATACATATTGTTTGTAGTCCAAATAATCTTACTCTTAACAATTAGTTTTTAAAACCTCTGACCTTTCTCCCAGCTTCTCCAAACACTTCTATAGTGACCATTAATTAACCAGTGCAGTGGCTTAGAAGAGAATAATTTTTCAGCTAATTAATACTATCACTTCCTTTATACAAGTCTTTGAGTATGAAGGAGAGAATCATTTCCTGTACAATGACTACAGTGTGGTCAAGAAGAATGAAAAAAGAGAAGAGATTTAGCCTTCGGATTGTGGTCTTTAAAAAAAGTAAAGTGCCATTTCTGTGTCAGCTGAGTGAGCACAATAAAAGCCAAACTGAATGTGTTGAGGAGTATCAGACAATAAAGTGGAAACGCAGGTATATGAAGCAAGCTTGAAGAACTAGGAATACACCTAAATATACTTATACATTATATTTCTCTACAAAATTTACAAGCATAATATCTCAATCAGGATGAATTTCTACAGCAAAATAATTTATATAAATGTCAAAATATTTTTGCTTCACAAAATATTTTTAGATTGCTAAAAATCATTTAAAGTTCTTTTTCACTTAGAAAAAAATAAGATTTGTTTCAGAAGATAAGATTAAAAAGATGAAGAGAGAGATTCTAAAAATTTCTTAAAGAGCATTTTCCCTGATAGTAACATATGCTTACTATTAAAATGAGAGAGCAGAAAAAAATGTGTATTTCAACTATTGAACAATGTCACATTTTAACTTATTTTTAATGTTTTATAGTTGTTTTCCTTTATGTTAAACACATGTAAATTTTTATTTTAAAATATTTTTAAACTTGACAAGAGAATACAGGTAATTTCCTAGTTCATCACTCCTTATGGGGCACATGGGATATTTTGACACAGGCATGCAATGCGTAATAAACACATCATGGAAAACGGAGTATCCATCCCCTCTAGAATTTATCCTTTGTGTTACAATTATACCCTTTTAGTTATTTCAAAACATACATTCTTATTCACTATAGTCAACCTGTTGTGCTAGCAAATACTAAGCCTTTTTCATTCTGCATTTTTTTACACCCATTAACCATCCCCACTTCTCCTCCCAGTCCCCCACTACCCTTACCAGCCTCCAGTAACAATCTTTCTACTCTCTATCTCTCTGGATTCAATTGTTTTGAGTTTTAGATCGCACAAATAAGTGAGACATACAAAGTTTGTATTTCTGTGGCTGGCTTATTTCACCTAACACGATGACCTCCAGTTCTGTCCATTTGCAACTACATGCAAATCTTGCTTTCAAATCTCGCCTATTGTGAACAGTGCTGAGACAAACATGGGAGTGCAGATGTATCTTCAATGCTGATTTCCTTTCTGGGGGGTACATACCCAGCAGTGGAATTGCTGGATTATTAGGTAGTTCTGTTTTTAGTTTTATGAGGAACCTCCAAACTCTTCTCCATAGTGGTTGTACTAATTTACATTCCTACCAATAGTGTTCAATGGTTCCCATTTCACCACATCCTTGCCAGCATTTGTTATTGCCTGTCTGTTGGATAAAAGCCATTTAACTGGGATGAGATGATATCTCACTGTAGTTTTTATCTGTATTTCTCTGATGATCAGTGATGTTGAGCACTTTTCATATGCCTGTTTACCATCTGTATGTCTCCTTTAGAGAAATGTCTATTCAAACCTTTCACCTATTTTTTAATCAGATTATTAGGAATTTTATCTACAGAGTAGTTTGAACTTCTTATATATTCTGATTATTAACGCCTTCTCAGATGGGTAGTTTGAAAATATTTTTCTCATTCTGTAGGTTGTGGGTTGTCTCTTCATTTTGTTGACTGTTTCCTTTGCTGTGCAAAAGCTTTTTAACTTGATGTGATCCCATTTGTTCATTTTTGCTTTGCTTGCCTGTGCTTGTGGGGTATTACTCAAAAAATTTTTGCTCAGAACAATGTCCTAGAGAGTTTCCCCAATGTTTTCTTGTAGTAGTTTCATAGTTTGTGATCCTAAATTCAAGATATTATTACATTTCTATTTGATTTTTGTATATGGTGAGAGACAGGAGTTTAGTGTCATTCTTCTGCACATGGATATCCAGTTTTCTCAGCACCATTTATTAGATACACTGTCTTTTCCCCCAAAGTATGTTCTCAGAGATTTTGTTGAAAATGAGTTATCTGTCAGTAGGTGGATTTGTTTCTGGGTTCTCATTCCATTCCATTGTTCTGTGTCTGTTTTTATGCCAGTACCATGTTGTTTTGGTTAATATAGTTCTGTAGTATAATTTGAAGTCAGGTAATGTGATTCCTCCAGTTTTGTTCTTTTGGCTTAGGATAGCTTTGGCTATTTGGGGTATTTTGTCGTTCCATATAAATTTTAGAATTTTTTTCTATATCTTTGCAGAATGTCATTGGTATTTTGATAGAGATTACATTGAATCTGTAGAATGCTTTCCATAGCATGGACATTTTAACAATATTGATTCTTCCAATCCATGAACATTGAATATATTTCCTTTTTTTATTTTCCCTTTAATTTCTTTCATTAGTGTTTTATGTGTTTCATCATAGAGACCTTTTACTTCTTTGGTTAATTCCTAGTTATTTAATTTTATGTTTGGCTAGTGTAAATATAATTACTTTCTTGATTTCTGTTTCAGATTGTTCACTGTTTGCATATAGAAATGTAACTAATTTTTGTATACTTTTTGTTCTGAAACTTTGCTAAATTTGTTTATTAATTCTCTTAGAATTTTGGTAGCATTTTTAGGTTTTCCCAAGTATAAGATCATATCATATGCAAACTAGGATAATTTAGTTTCTTTCTTTCTAATTTGGATGCCCTTTATTTCTTCTCTTGACTTACAGTACTATGTTGAATAACAGTGGCAAAAGTGGGCAGTCTTGTCTTGTTCCAGATCTTAGAGAAAAGGCTTTCAGTTTTCCTCCATTCGGTATGATACTAGCTGCGGATCTGTTGTATATGGCTTTTATTACGTTGGGGTACATTCCATCTATACCCAGGTTTTTTAGGGTTTTTTCATTAAGGGATGTTGAATTTTATCAAATGGTTTTCATGATCAATTTAAATGGTTATATGGTTTTTGTACTTCATTCTTTTGATACGATATATCACACTGATTAATTTGCATATGTTGAACCAACCTTCTGTCTCAGGGATAAATCCTACTCAGTCATGATGAATGATCATGTTAACATACTGTTGAATTTGGTTTGCTAGTATTTTGTTGAGAATTTCTGCATCCATATTTATCAGAGATATTGGCCTATAGTTGTTGTTTTTTAATGTGTGTCTGTCTGGTCTTGGTATCAGGGTAATACTGGCATCATAGGGTAAGTTTGCAAGTATTTTTTCCTCCTTTATTTTTTGGAATAGCTTCAGTAGGATTGTTACTAGTTCTTCTTCAAATGCTTGATAGGATTCAGCTGTGAAGCCATAGGGTCCTGGGGTTTCCTTTACTGGAAGACTTTTTATTATGGCTTCAATATCATTACTTGTTTTGGTCTGTCCAGGTTTTGGATTTCTTCATATTACAGTCTTGGTAGGTTGTATGTGCCTAGGAATGTATCCATTTCTTCTAGATTTTCTAATTTGTTGGTAAAATATTGCTTCTAGTAGCCACTAATTATTAGTATCAAAAATTTTGTATTATCTTCTCTGAGTTTATTTATTTGAGTCTTTTCCCTTTTTTTCTTCATTAGTCTGGCTAAAGGTTTGTTGATCTTTTCAAAAAAACAACTTTTTATTTCCTTGATCTTTTGTATTGTTTTCTTCATTTCAAATTCATTTATTTTGGCTCTAATCTTTATTATTTCTTCTACTAGTTTTCGGTTTGGTTTGCTCTTGCTTTTTAACTTCTTTAAGATGCATTGTTAGATTATTTACCTGAAGTTTTTCTTTTCTTTTTTTTTTTATGTAGACACTTATTGCTATAAATTTTCCTCTTAGTGCTGCTTTTGTTGTAACCCATAGGTTTTGGTATGTTGTGTTTCCATTATAGTTTGTATCAAGAAATTTTTCAATTTCCTTCTTAATTTCCTCCATGACTCATTGGTCATTCAGGAGCATACTGTTTAACTTCTATGTGTTTGTACAGTTTCCAAAATTCCTCTTGTTATTGATTTCCAGTTTTATTCCATTGCAATCAGAGAAGATGCTTAATATTATTTTAATTTTTTTGAATATTTAAGACTTGTTTTGTGACCTAACATACGGTCTATCATTGAGAATGATCCACGTGATGAGAAGAATGTGTATTCTACAGCTGTTGGATGAAATGTTCTGTAGACATTTTTTATGTTAATTTGTCCTATACTGCAGATTAAGTCTGATTTTTTTTCCTAATTGATTTTCAGTCTGGGAGATCTGTCCAAAGCTGAAAATGGGATGTTGAAGTATCCAGCTTTTATTGTATTGAGGTCTTTCTCTTTCTTTAGCTCTAATATTTGCTTTATATATATGCAGACTCAAGTGTTGTGTGCATATATATTTATAATTGTTATATCCTCTTGCTGACTTGACTTTTTTTATTATATAATGACCTTTCTTGTCTCTTACAATATTTGTCTTGAAATGTATATTGCCTTATATAAGTATAGCAACTCATTCTATTTTCTGGTTCCCCTTGGCATTGAATATCTTTTTCCATTCCTTTATTTTCAGTCCATATGTATCCTTAAAAGTGAAGTGTGTTTCATATAAGCAACAGATCACTGGGTCATGTTTTTTAATACATTTTTAATATTCTATGTCTTTATATTGGAGAGTTTAGTCCATTTACATTCAATGTTACTATTGATACATTGGGACTTATTCCCTCCTGTCATTTAGTTATTTGTTTTACGGTTGTTTTTTGGTCTTCTCTTCCTTCCTTCTTTCTTTCCTCCCTATTGTCCTTTAGTAAAAGTGATTTTCTCTGCTGGTATACTTTAATCTCTTGCCTTTTATTTTTTGGGCTACCTGTTGTATCTTATAATGCACTATTTTAAACTGATTATAATTTAACATGGATTGCATAACAGACACACAAAAGAAGACTCATGAATACTCTACACTTTAACCTCTTCCCCCTGCTTTCATCTTTTTCTCATTTCTCTTTGTGTCTTTTCATACTAAGTCTTATTTCTTTTCTCTTGCTGCTTTTGAGGTGCTTTCTTTATCCTTGACCTTAGGAGTTTTGTTTATTAAACGTCTTTAGGTAGTCATCTTTGGGTTAATGCTTGGTGTTTTATAACCTTCTTGTTTTTGGATATGCATTTTTTTTCTCTAGGTTTCAGAATTTCTCTGTTATTATTCCTTTGAATAATTTTTCTACCCCATATCTCTTTCTCTACCTCATTTTTTAAGGCCAATAATCTTAGATTTGCCTTCTTGAGACTATTTTCTAGGTTTTGTAGGCCTTCTTTATTCATTTTTATTCATTTTTCTTTTGTCTCCTCTGACAGTGTGTTTTCAAATAGCCTGTCTTGAAGCTCACCAATACTTTCTTCCCTTTGACCAATTCTGCTATTAAGAGACTCAGGTGCATTCTTCAGTATGCCAATTAAATTTTTCAACTCTAGAATTTCTGCTTGATTCTTTTTAATTATTTAAATGTTTTTGTTAAATTTATCTGATAGAATTCTGAATGCCTTCTCTGTGTTATCTTGAATGTCTTTGAGTTTCCTCAAAACAGCTATTTTGAATTCTCTCTTTGAAAGGGCTCTATTATAAACAGATGGTGAAGCCAGCCATGTTTGTGTCCTTCCCTTCAGAGTAATGAGTTGCCCCACATCCCTAGAAGATCCAAACAGGCTGTCTGGGAGCCAGGGATTGGATTCCAAAACGTTATAAATTTACCTGATATTCTATTGTATTGTGGCTAAACTGTCACTGAAACAACAATACAAAGTCCTTCTCTCTCTTTCCTCCCCTTTCCACAGGCAGAGGCTTCTCTCTCTGTGGCCACCACTACATTCAATCCATGGTGGGTTCTGCCAAGCCACTGCAAACATTCACTGAAAGCCCAAGCGCTCTTCACTCAGCTTATGGTGAATGCTGCCAGGCCTGGGACTCAGCCTTCAGGGCAGGGAAGGTCCAGAAATGCTGTCCAAGAGCCTAGGCCTGGATTTGGGGAAACTGAGAGACCATTTGTTGCTCTACCCAATGTGGCCAAACTGGGACCTAAGGTGCTAGACAAAAGCCCCCTTTACTTTTCCCTCTGCTTTTCTCAAACAGAAGAGGTCTCTCCCTGTAGCCGTAACAGCTAGGAATGTGCTGGGTCACACCAGAAGCCAGCACATCTTAGAGTCTAAGGCTTATGGCATACTCTCTGGGTACTGCTGCTGGCTATTTAGGGCCCAAGGTCTGTTTATTCAGCAGATGATTAACTCTGCCAGAACTTCATTCTTCCCTTCAGGGCAGTGGGTTCCCTTTTGGTCTAGTGTGTCTAGAAATGTTGTCCGTGAGCTAGGGCTTGGAATGGGGGCCTCATGACTCTGCCTAGTGCTAGATCCTACTGTGGCTGAGCTGGTATCTAAGATGAAAGAAAAAGGCCTCTTTACTCTTCACTTTACTCTCCTTAAGCAGAAGGGAGAAGTCACTTTCATTTCTGTGAGCTGCATGGCCTGGGGTTGGGGGAGGGGTGGCATAAGCACTCCCTTAGCCACCCCAGCTGGTGTCTTCCTAGGACACATTCCACCCTCGTCCACTACTGTCTCTGAGTCCAGGCCAGCACTAGGAGTTGCCTAGACTGTCCTTTCAAGTTTACCCAGGATCCCAGAGCACTTTGTCCTGTGGTGGCCAGGCTTGCCCAGAAACTCAAGTTCTGACAGCTGGGATGGGTATTTTCCCTCTAGCTGGGTCTGGTCCAAATGCTTCCTCCATGCACGGGTGCTGGCTGAGCCCAGCACAACTTTGCTGTCTGCTGTGACAGGACAGCACTGAGTTCAATGTAAAGTCCTCTGTGTTCTCCCTCCCTCCCATGCACAGACCCTCTCCATGCTGCATGGCTGTTGCCAGCGGACAGGGAAGGGGTGGGATCCATAATTCATGACTATCTCTGCTGCCCTCTTCAATGCCTCTTTCAGTGATATAAAGTTAAAACCAGCTACAGTGATTTCTCACTTTGTTTTTGGTACTTGTGACCGTGCTTTTCTGTATGCAGATTGTTATTAAAATTTGGTGTTCCTATGGAGGAGATGAACAGTGCCATCATTTATTCCATCATCTTGCTCTCTCCTGTGTAACTTTTCTAGCATACAGATAGAATAATGTCACTCTACTGCTGAAAAACTATGTAATTGCACACAGCTTTAAGTTTTAATTTCTTAGCATGTTTAAAGATAAAATGTAAAAAGACATTTTGATGTCATCATGAAAGTTTCATTCACAACAAAGTCTATGACTGTCAATCAATAGTTGCATTTATTATTGGATATTTTATTCATAGATTCTTATGTGTCTGGTTTTCCTTACATGATTTCAGAATCTATTATTTTATATCTGTTAATCCTCTAGTTGAATATGTGAATATTGGCATTGCTTTATATTTGCCTAGACATAGGTATTACAATAAAAATTCATAAAAGTCTTTTTAAACAAAACCTCAGTTCAATTATTCAAACATTGTATTAAACTGAAATATGCCTGCTTTGGTTAAAATCCAGAATCATAGAAATACTAGTCAGTTACCATGACTTTGGCTTACATTTAGCTCTAAAATCAACTTTTATTGAAATACAGTGACTTTAATAAAAACAAAAATTGAGTGCAGTTTTGTGGCTGTTCTCTTTCAAAGTGCAAGTAATTCGTGCTGAAACCAGATCATAGATTTGGGTATCCACAAATTTAGGCTTTTTAGGAGTCTAATAATGGTACTTATTACAAGACATGTATTCTTGAATTTCCCACTCTCTCTCCCAATGTCAGGCACATACCTAAAGCATCTGGTAAATATATACAGAATAAATTAACGCCTTACATTATATCCATATATATAAACAGAGCCTTTGAGAATTTTAGACCCTGGCTAGAAAGTTCATCCTGAAAAAAAGACTCTCAGCCTTGACATAAGACCAGAATGAGTTGAAATTAGTTTAACTGGATTGGCTTTATATGATAAAAATTCAAAATGAGCAGCCAAATTAATGTTAGCTTATCTTGAACTCTATTCCAGTTAGTTACAGAAGAATCAAAGATATCTTTGTTATGCGATGATTCTAACCTTAACTCATCACTACAGAAAAGACCATTCAAAATGGCACAGTGAAACTTCAGTGTGGACTTTAATCATTACATTACTATTACAATTTTGGTAATAGTATACAGGCATCTTGAGTGCCATATAGTAAACATATTGGAAGCACATACAGTGCCTTACACCTATATTTTTAAGAGCAAAATGAACACATATGATACAGAATGAATAAATTGGAATCTTTGCAAGCTTTAGAAGATCAAATAATGGTTTAAATGCACAGATGACATGATACAGGCTCTAATAAGCTTCATTTTTTCTGTAGCCAATTCAGTAAAATATTAGTACATTAATTCCTCTTACTCATAATCACAAAATTGAATAAAAATTGAGAATATACTATTGAAATAGTTCCCTCAAGACAGAATTCCTACACCATTAGATTTACCATTTTCCTCTTTCTCCATAATTTTTTTCATCTCTTTAAAGAATGAATTTCACAGCAACAAGCGTGTTCTTTTATGAATTATTTATAAACTAATTAAAATAGCATAAATCACAAATTTCTGATGGATACAGATGGGACTTTGTAATGACAGTCCACCAGGAAGGACAGTTTTGATATGACCTTAAAGTGTTCAGTAATTGCTATTTAGTAGAGCAGTTGAGAATTGTAATATTGTCTATTTTGTAGCTCAACTTGAACCAGCACCATGTTGATTAGCATATGTTAAAGCCACCCCTGTTTTATTCTCTTGCTAGCAGAGCAGCTGTGCCCAGAAACTGATTTCTCATTGGGCTTTTGAAAGCAAAAACTCACAACAATAAATTCAAAGCAGGCATACTGTGAAAACTGTTTTACCCATTATTATAGGAGATACACACACACACACACACACACACACACACACACATATATGTCTATGTAGTTTTTGCTGGTTGATTTTTTTGTTAACAAATTACTCAGCCTACCAAAGTCGGCCTGTAGGTTTGTTTTTTGTGCTTGGGCAGAGGCAGAAATTACAAGTGTTACTAAGTACCAGTGCCAGCTATTTGAGACAAAATAAAAAGTCCTGTCTATGTTGAGTATCGGAGAGGAAAAAAGAAATAAAATGTATGCATAACATTGTTGTTGAAAGAATAGTGGCAGAGTGAATAATATAAGAAGTAACAGAAGGTCAAAGTGGGAAATGAGAGTCAACCAAGAAAGTACAGAAAGCCATAAGTGACTAAGAAAGCCAAATGCAGAGGAGAAGGTCTTTCAGGCAACAGATAATGAACGGCCAGTGAAAGCATTGCCTATTATTACCAGGATTCAAAAACATTGTTGAAAATTTCTTTATATAACAAAGTATTTGAAAACCAAAATAAAATAGAGGCTAAACCCTGTAAATTTCTTACATATCTATTTTCAGACCCACCAGGATTGTACTAGTTTTCTAAGCCTAACTTAACTAATTACTATGAACTTGGGGAAATAAAACAACAGAAATTTATTCTCTTACAGTTCAGCAGACCAGAAGTCCAAAATCAAGGTGTCAACAAGGTTGGTTGCCTCTGGAGGCTCTAAAGGAGAAGGCTTCCTTTTCCTCTCTCCTAAATTTTGATGGTTGCTGGCAATCCTTGGCATTCCTTGGCCTGTAGACAAAATGTCTGCATTCATTTTTGCATCACCTTTCTCTCTGGGACTGTGTGTCTTTTTTATCTCTTATAAGGATACTCTCATTGGATTTAGAGCCCAATCAAATCCAGTATAATCTCATTTATTGCTTATCTTAATTACATATGCAAAGATCCTATTTCTGGATAAGGTCAAATTCTTATGTTCTAGGTGGGAGAGAATTTTGCGACACTATTCAGTGCACTCAGTATGATTTCTTTCAAAGTTTAGAAACAGATCATTCAGTTATTTGCTAAGCCTTCTTAAAGAAAAAAAAGGCTTTGCTTTCATATTTAACAATCAAGAGCTATATAATATAGACTTGAGTTATTATTTTTAATCAAGTGATAGAATGGCTATATAACTACCTGTATCAACACTATAAAAAATTCTATGTGGCTCAGTCTAGAAAAACTAAATATATTAATATCTACTGAATCTATTTTGTTTCCATTCTTGATGAAAATTGTTCACAGAATTCTGTCTGTATATGTGGAGAGGTTACCTTTTCTATTAGATAGAAGGATGTCAATAAAATTCATAGCCTTTGCCTTGGTATGATGCCCAAAAGCCCTGCCTTAACAAGTTCTCCAAGTGATTCTGGTGCTCACTAAAGTTTGAGAAGCACTGATCTAGAGTAACAAGTGATTTCACTTGTGTTACCCACTTATTTCTTGAAACAAGGCAGTAATTCAGGCATTAATATATTTTCTTCCTTACAGATCTAGAATAGAAGGCTCAGAGGTGAATCGACTCAAGTTAGGCAATTCACTGAGTCGATGGCAGAGCTAGATGGAAAATTTGTTCATGTCATTTAATATACTATTTACTCAGTTTCATGAACTAAAAATGTGATAAGAATATAGAAACAAATAACATGTAGTCCACAAACTTCACCTAACCTGGAATATTTCTCACCTGTTTTTTTTCTTTTCTTTTTTTTTTTTTTTCACTTTTCTTTGTTCTCACGCTGGATGCAACATGGAAAGCCAAAATCCAATTTCAGACACCAACACTGTCAGCTGCCAGGGCATTCTGACTGCCTCCATGCTGTGCCCTGCTGCTCTGTGCTCCAGTGAGTGAAGGCATTTGGCCTGACCTCCACAGGTGTATCACTTTCCCTTCTACAGGGAAATTCTCAGTTAAAGAGAAATGGCAGGTAAATTTAGATTTAGATGTTTAGATTTATGGTTCCTCCATGACTATTTCTCTCTCCTGTAAAAATGAGTGCTTTACATTCACCGGTAAGCCACACATGGAGGAAAGTTATTCTTATCTTAAGTGTAGCAAACAAACATCAAAATAACAGTCAACTTTTCAAATATTGCTCATTGCTAATCAGCAGGAACTGTGAATTACAACTCACAGAGTAAATAGAATCTTAATTACTCCTTTCATCTTGCCTGCCAAGTGATGTCTCTCATCTAGAAAATGTAAAAAAAAATCATGAGTTGAAAATAAGAGGACTAACGAATTGATCAGATTATATAGATCAGAAAAGAGAATATGTAATTGTGTAAAGAGAACACTCAGATCTCTTCCAGGCCCATTTTTAACTCAATGTATGACTTTTTAATCAATCGGGTATCTTCATATTTGCCAATTTAAGGTGGTGGGATAAATGTTGTCTTTATCCTGTATTAGGACTCATAAAATAGGAATGAAACTTGAGCATTCTGTCAAAAATATTCAGCCAAAATGTTTATATTTTGAGAAAGATTCCAGGTTAAAGTTGTTTCACAGAAATGATCTGAAAATCACCATGTTGTTAAACATATGTAGAGGGGCTATTTCACTATCTTGTTCAAGGGTGATAATCTGAACTGAACTGACAATGCTTAAAATAATATTGCTCCTAAGACCGACTTCTCAAGTCTAATAAGTTATGCAAAATCTGTACACTCTGAACAATGTAACCATTTATAAAGTCTTACTGTGGTGACTTTAACAATATTTAGTCATCATCAATAGTACACAAAGGTTTTGAGTGCAACCTTGACTTTCTTTCATAGTTGTTCAACTTCTTGGAATAAGTGAGGTTTTATAATTCCACATTACAAAAGCAATGCCAGCAAAGCAGATGTCCTGATAGAGGTGTTTCCTCAAGTTAACACCAAATGTTGCACATAGAACTTCTCAATACATGCTGTCCTTGGTTAAAATAACATCTTCAAATTACAAGGCATAATTCAGCTTCTTAAATAAGAATTATTTATTTTTAACCTAAGTTTTGTTGCTTTCAAAAGAGTACTATAAAACTTATAATACCCTGACATTACAAGGATTTAAAATGGTAACCTTAAAGACTTTGGAGTTTATCTCAGAATGACTATGCTACGCAAAATATGATCTATTAGCCATATGTGGCTATTTAAAATACACTTTAATAAATCTGTCTTAAAAAATTAAATATTCAGTTTCTCAGTTGCAATAGTCACATTTTAAGTCCTCAATAGCCACTTGTGCCTAGTGGCTACTGTAATGGATAGAATAGAAAACATTCCCATCACGAAAGAAAGTTCTACAGTGCTGGTAAAGGTTCTTGAAATTTGGAAGCAACTGCTTGATATTGGGCAAAGGGATGCCATGAAATTTGTATTCAAGATAATTTGTTTGGGGTACAATGTGGAGAATGAATTTGTGGGCAGAGAAGACTAGAAGAGAGAATCCTAGGTGGTTCCTTGTATTAGGGTTATCTAGAGGGATAGAACCAACAGGATAGATGTATATATAAATGCATGTTTATTAAGAAGTATTGACTCACAGGATCACATGGCCACAATAGGTAATCTGCAAGCCGAGGAGCAAGGAAGCTAGTCTGAGTCCCAAAACCTCAAAAGTAAGGAAGCCAACAGTGCGGCTTTCAGTCTGTGGTCGAAAGTCCAAGAGTATCAAAGCTGAAGAACTTAAAGTCCAAAGTTTGAGGGCAGGAAGCATCCAGCATGGCAGAAAGATGTAGGCTGGAAGACTAGGCCAATCTAGTCTTTCCAGATTCCTCCGTCTGCCTTTATCCTAGCCGTGCTGGCAGCTGATTAGATGGTACCCACCCAGATTGAGGGTGGGTCTGCCTCTCCCAGTTCACTGACTGAAATATTAATCTCTTCTGGCAGCACCCTCACAGAGACACCCAGAAACAAGACAATTAACTCCCTAGATACCTTTGCTTTGTTGAAGTATATCAAAGAGTAAGAAAAATTTAAAACCCATAAATATTTTGAGTAAGAAATGATTTAATATGATTAAATAGAAACTGATATAATCAATGGTAAGGTGGAAGGGGAAAAGGGAGAGGAAAAGAGCTTTTGGGAAATCTGATAACACAGAGAGTTCAGAGATACCACTGCAGGGGTTCTACCTGCATGAAGCTCAGAGCAGACTATTTCCAACTTTTTGGTGCTGCTGAAAACCAACAATAATTTGAGTTACCTGATCACAGCAGCTGCTAGTAAGTAACGTTTTCTTTAGTTCCTGCCTGTATTAGTTGGCTTGGGCTGCTATAACATACCATAGACAAGGTGGCATAAAGACACATTTATTTCTCACAGTTGCAAAGGCTGGGAAGCCCAAGATCAAGGTGAAGGTTGATTCAGTTCCTCATGAGGACTTTCTCTCTGGTTTGCAGATGGCTGTCTTCTCACTGTGGAGGGAGAGAGAGAGAGAGAGAGAGATTCCTCTTTTTATTAGGCCATTAATCCCATCAGGAGGGCACCACCTTCACTACTTCATCTGACCCTAATTACCTCTCAAAGTTAGGACTTCAAAATATGAATTTCAGGGGAACACAAAGTCACTCCATAACACTGTCTTTCCAATTTTGTATGAGTGTCCCTCACTGCTGGAATCTAACCAGAATCCTGTTGAGAAGGAAATCTGGAAAATTCCTTTATCAAGCATTCTACTCCTAAGGTATAGAGAAAAGCTTTCAAGGTCTATGATGATACCGAGATTCAACTAATGATATATTTATGATATAGTTTGCTGCACTGAATAATTCAAACGCTTTCATCTTCTCTTATCCACATAGAGTATCCAAAACACAGACCAGTAAGAATAACAATGGAAGGGTACCTGATTTTACCACTTGATTACATGTTGTACTAGAGATTTTTGCCATTTCAATAAGGCAAGATAAAAATATAGGGTATTCAAATTGCAAAGAATGAAGTAACTCCTTCTATTTGCAGACCCATGATAATCTCAGGAGAAAATCTTTAGGAATATACAAAACAACTTTTACAATTAATAAGCAAATATAACAAGGTCACAGAATATATATTAATCGAAAACACTAGTTGTATTATAATAATGTGATTCAAAATAGCATTTTAAAAACCATAAAATATTTAGAAATTAATTAAACAAAGCACATACCAGATCAGGTCTTTGCTTTTCGTTTTGTTTTCCTGATGTTTTGTAAATAAAGTTTTATTAGAACACAACCACATACTTTTTTTAAATTTAACTTTTATTTTAAATTCAGGCGTACATGTGCAAGTTTGCTATATAGGTAAACCTGTGTCATGGGAGTTTGTTGTCCAGATCCTTTCACCACCCAGGTATTAAGCCTAGTACCCATTAGTTCTTTTACCTGATCCTTTCCCTCCTCCTGCCCTCCATTCTCCGGTAGACCCTAGTATGTGTTGTTACCCTCTATATGTCCATGTGTTCTCATCATTTAGCTCCCACTTATAAGTGAGAGCATGTGGTATTTGGTTTTCTGTTCCTGCATTAGTTAGCTAAGGATAATGGCCTTTAGCTCCATCTATGTCCCTGCAAAGGATGTGATCTTGTTCTGTTTCACAGCCGCATAGTATTCCATGATGTATATATACCACATTTTCTTTATGCAGTCTATCATTGTGGGTATTTAGGCTGATTCCATGTCTTTGCTATTGTGAATATTGCTCAATGAATGTATGTGTGCATGTGTCTTTCTAGTAAAGCAATTTGTATTCCTCTGAGTATATACCCAATAATGGGATTGCTGGGTCAAGTGGTTTCTCTGTTTTTGGTTTTAGAGGAATTGCCACACTGTCCTCCACAATGGCTGAACTAATTTACACTCTCATCAACAGTGTATAAGTGTTCTTTTTTTTCTCTGCAGCCTTGTCAGCAACTACTATTTTTTGCTTTTTTAATAATAGCCATTCTGACTGGTGTGAGATGGTATTTCATTGTGGTTTTGATTTGCATTTCTCTAACCAGATCTTGTTCTTTTAAAACTGCAGAGTATTTCTGAAAGAACATTTTTAAACAATACTTAAGGAAGATATATATTATTTTATGAATTAGAAGAACTCAATATTATTAAGATGTTACATCTTTTCAAATTGATCTGGAAAGTCAAAGCAGCCACAATCAAAATTTCAGTTTGCATTAAAAAAATGAATCTAACAACTTGATTACAAATTTATACAGAAACGTAAATGACCAAGGAGCGCAAAAGCAATTTTTGAAAGGAAGAACAAAGTTACAGGACTTATATTTGAACTTTTGTTTGAATAATTATTTTAAAATTAATTAAGAGAGCATGGTAATGACAATGAGGTACACATACATCACTGAAACAGAATAAACAATCCAGGTATAGATCCACACACACCTAGACAAATGTTGACAAAGATTCCAAAGCAATTCAATGTGGAAAAGAGAGATTTTTTTTTCTAAAAACATTGCTAGAAAAACTAAATACACATATGGAAATAAACATGAAAATAAAATTATCCGTCACTCCATACACAGAATATAATTTAAAATGGATCAAATATCTGAAGTAAAAAGGTAAAACTATTATGCTTCTAAAAGAAAACATTGAAAAATATCTTGGAAAGCTTGGAACAGGCAAATATTTTGAGTCCTTAGGAAATAAGTACAAATCATAACAAAATTGGTGAACTGGACGTAATAAAAGTTTAAAATATTTGTTGCTCAGAAGACATATTAAGAAATGATGAAAGGCACAGAAGATGAGAAAATATTCAGAATACACATATCAACAAAGGTCATATACCTTAAGTATATAAAGAACACTAACAACTCAATAATAAGAGCATAAACACCCCAACACTAAAGTAGGCATAAAATTTTAACAAATAAGCAACTATAAAAATATATAGGAGTGGCTAATTGTATATGAAACAAAAAATTTTCTGCCATTAGGAGAATATGAATTAAAACCATGAAACCACAATGACATACCACTTAACAGCTATTACAATTTTTTAAAAATGATGAAAGGAAAGAAATTAAAAACACTTGACTATACCAAGTGTTGATGATGTTGTATAACAATCGTAACTCACAATGCTTGTGGGAATGTGAAATGGTACCATCATTTTGGAAACTTGGTTAACAGTTTCCTCAAAAGTTCAATCTAAACCCACCGTAGGATGGAGACATTTTTTTTCCTGGATACTAAACAAACACATATTCCTGCATAACAAATTACGCAAAAAGTTGATGGTAGCTTTATTCACGGTAGCAAAATAATGGGAAATGAGCCAAATGCCCATCAACAGAAAAATTGATAAACAAATTGTGGTATACTCAGACGATGGAATTTTACTCAGAAATAAAAACGACTAACTACTGACACACAGAGTAACATGGTTAACTCTCAAAATTATTGTGTTGAGTAAAAGAAGCTAGACACACAAAATACATATTAAATGGTTACATTTATAGAAGGTTCTAGAAAATGCAAATTAAAGCATACCAGCAAAAAGCAGATAAATGGTTGTCTGGCAGTGGGAAGAGGGAGGAATAGACTACAAATGGGCATGAGAAGTATTTTGGTTTTAATTTTTAAAAAAGTTTTGGCTATAGGGTATGTAATTACAGTTTCATGGGTATGTACAACTGTGAAAATAGATCAAATTCTACATTTTAAATGGATGCTGTTTGATTTATATATACTGTTCCTCACTTAAGTTAAAGAAAAAGCCATATTTTATCTCAGCCTAACATAATGCTACTGTTCCTTGAAAAAAGATGCATTTTCTCACATAAAAGGCAAGCACAGTCTTCTGTAAGTCATTCTAGAAGTCTCTGTGTTATATTCATTACTTCACTAGATTAATCACAATTCCACTTAAAATCCTTAGCTTAAAAACTGAATTAGGGGCTTAACCAACACTAGAATATCTTACATAAAATACAGGTGACCCTTGAACAACATAGGTTTAAACTGTGTATGTCCACTTATATTTTATTTTGCCTCTGCCGCCCCTGAGATATCAACACCAACCCCTCCTCTTCCTTCCCTTCTTCAGCCTACTCAGTGTGAAGGTGACAAGTGTGAAGCTCTTTATGATAATTCACTTCTACTTAATGAATAATAAATATATTTTCCTTATAATTGTCTTAATAACATTTTTCCCTAGCTTACTTTATTGTAAGAATACAGTATATAATATCTATAAAATGCAAAATATGTGTTAATTGACTTTATGTTAACAGTAACGCTTCTGGTCAACAGTAGGCTTTGAAAAGTTAAACGTTATACAGAAATTTCGACTGCACAGGAGGTCTGGCACACCTACCCCCTGTGTTTTTAATACTCCCCCTGTGGAGTATTTAAGAAAATAACACAAAAAAAGAAAAAGGAAAGAAAATAAATTTAAAAAAGGAAAGAAAATAACTTCATTTTCTTCAGTTGGTAAAGAAAATGAAGCTAGTTAGAAAGAAAGCAGGATGAGCAAATAAGAGAATGCCGGAAGATCAGAAGAAAATAAGGGAGTAGGAAAGAATAGGGGGAGAGAAAGACAAAGGAAGAGGAGAAAGGAGGGGTTGATGACACACCACCTCAAAACATGCTGCTTTGGCATATGGATTGTTTTGAGCCGAAGGCACTGAGATACAGCCAGATTCAGGAAGGGCTCCCTGACCTTCCCCTTTCTACCTAAAAGCAGGCCATAAAATTTCCCTGTACCAGGAAAAGGATAAAATTGTTATCTCTAGAGACTGTAATATGATGCCAAAATGGACTTCTGCAAACAAACCTATTAAAATAACAATCTTCCATTAGTTCCTGCTCATCCTCATTATATTTCCTAGTCACTAGCCCACAATTTACTGCTGCTGGCCCAAGCCCCTTTATCTTATCATATCCCCACAATTTATCATTCTTTACGTAAAAAACAAAATGTAAGCTTTCAGGCCTAATGGCTTCTTCTGGTCTTCACTTTCTTTCTGTTGCAGGGTGAACCCCAAAACCGGGACTCAACTCGGGAGGCTAAGTAGGTTCTTGGCTTTGTGGTGGAAATAATTCAATAAAGAGTTGACAGAGTAAAGTGAAGGCAAGTTTATTAAAATAAAGGAATAAAGGGTGGCCAATCCGTAGGTGGCTATTTTTATATATATATATTTTTTTGGTATGCCAAATAAGTAGTGGATTATGCATGAGTGTTTTGGGAAAGAGGTGGGGAGTTCCTAGAACCAGGTATTTCCCCCGGTCCAAACTACACAGGTTAACTTGTGGGCACTGCCATGTCATTTATAAACGGTCTTGGTGCTGGTGGGGGTGTTCTTTAGCATGTTAATGCATTATAATTAGCATATAATGAGCAGTGAAGGTAACCAGAGGTAGCTTTCTTCATTATCTTGGTTTCACTTGGTTTTGGTCAGTTTCTTTACTGTCTCTCCTGTCTCCTGTGGGGTCTTATAACCTGTTACTGGAAATTAGTCCTGCCACATTCCTATCTCACTTCTATAGACTCTTACGTACATGTAAAAATGCTAAATCAATTTGTATCCTTTTCTCCTGTTAATCTGTTTTATATATGTTTAATTCTTAGTCCAGTCACTGAACATGAGTGTTGAAGAACATCTTTTCCCCTACACTGTGCTCTAGGCTCCAGGTCCTAACATAGAGTATTTAATTAGTGTTATATGTAACTTTCTTAGGGGAACTGTGTCCACATACAATTATTCTTATAATTTTAGTTCTTGGCTAAAACCTTTTTTTCTTTCTTCTATTTTTTTTTTTTTTTTTTTTTGGTCATCAGCCTTGGCTCTTTACACGTTAGCCTATATTTGCAAATATGGCTTAGGAACTACTACACTGTTTTTGCTTTCTACGTGCAAACACACATACACACACACTTTACACAAATCCACACAAAAATATGTTAACTTTTATAAACAGCCTAAGCTACTGATGCTCTTTATTCTGCACAAAAGACAATGGCACTGCATTTTTACCTGTGGAGGCATCTCACTTCTGGGCTGGACTTTATACCACATTCATTCAGAAACAGAAAGCAATCATGGTTAAAAGCTCAAGCTCAATGTTGAGATAAAATTAGTCCTCATCTTTGTTCTGCCTCGTATTAGGTGTGTATCTAAGGCAAATTACTTTATATGTTTGTTCTTAGGTTCCTTCATCAGCAAAACAAAGGTATTAATTTTGGTGCAACAAGAATTAAATTAAACACTGCTGTATAACACTTAGCAGAATGGCCAGGTTTAGCACTATCCAATAAGGGTGAGTTGTCAGTAATAACAATAATGGTAATAAAATGATAATGATAAGCATTTCCTACTTAAGAGTTAAAGCAGATGTGATGACCAAATGCATCTGCTTCACTTAGAATTCCAAGATGGCAAAAAAATACAATACTTTTTCAAAATCTTTATTTAATATTGAGATACACAATAAACTGCATGAAGAAAAAAAATCTAATGTTTAAAATATTTACTTTCCCTGGCCTCATCTATATGAATAGGTTGTATAGTAATTAATCCAGCCAAGCTTTCCATTAGCTTCTATGAAGAACCCAAATAAAGCATTTTTCCTCAAGTTTGAGTGGCCTTGAATATGTTTACTAATTTAAGGATGAGCAGTAAATGCTCCAAACAATAGACTCTTTTTCATTATTTTGATAACAAAGCCCATCTACAAAAGCCTCCTACAAAAGCCTCCTTCTCCTTCTTCTTCAGCAAACATCAACCCTGGAAAGCATTTTTTAATATTAATTTGATGGTTTCTAGACACAGTGAGCACAGAAAATAAAAATCATTTAAATTATTTCTACCCTCAATGCCCAAACACAATAAAGATGTAGTGGCAGAGGGAATCAAGCACCAGAAAAATGATTACGTGAAGACAACAATGACTTTTATTTGCTTATTCCCAAATCATCTGTATTGAGCAAGAAACTCAATAGCACAAAGCATTCAGAGAAACTTTATAAAAGACTCGTGTATAGGGGATTGTTGGCCTCATTAATAAGTGACAACAGACAAACATTTATGTTGTAGCTACCTTTCTGAGACTTACCTTGTTCTCGAGATATGTGTGTTGAATGATTTGTACTATATGAATTTACTCATATGTCAAGGTACTCAACATGTGGTCCATTATGTTTATAGTAAACCAGCAGTGCTGATCGCTTAAACATTTGCCAGCATTCTTTAAAACTTAAGCTCTTCTAATATTTTGGTTTTCAATGATACGTGAATTCAGTGTCTCCTACTGCCCCACCCCTGTAAAGGGAGAAAAGAACATGTTCATTCAAGTATACTACATGAACGAGGAAGTATAGTGTGGAATTTTCAGTTACAAAAGTGATAAATTGGTTAAATTATTGTTTGATGTCAAGAAGAGTATATATTATTCAGCTTATTTGCATGGGTTTCTTCACCCTTGAAAAATAAAAGTTGTCACTTAATTTATAATTTGTGGAAAAAGATATCCATGTCAGTTTTTACAACTTCTTCATCTTACTCTTCACTGTTTTCTCCCACTATTCCACTGAAACTGCTTGTAATAATACTACCAATTGATACCAATAAATAAGAAAGTAATGCCTGATTTTAATTATAGTAGAAAAATTTCAGTTTTTTGTTTTGTTTTGTTTTTTGTTTTGTTTTGTTTTGTTTTAGATGGAGTCTCACTCTGCTGCCAGCCTGGAGTGCAGCGGCGCAATCTCGGCTCACTGTAACCTCTGCCTCCCAGGTACAAGTGATTCTCCTGCCTCAGCCTCCCAAGTAGCTGGGACTACAGGCATGCGCCACCATGCGCAGCTAATTTTTGTATCTTTAGTAGAGATGGGGTTTCACCATGTTGGCCAGGATGGTCTCGATCTCTTGACCTTGTGATCCATCTGCCTTGGCCTCCCAAAGTGCTGAGATTACAGGCGTGAGCCACCACACCCGGCCAGAAAATTTCAGTTTTTAAATTTGACCTCTATGCAGCATACAGTTATTAACTCATCAGCCATTTTTTTCTTGAGAATATCTTGTACCTGTGTTTGTGATCTGGTTTTCTTGACATTTTCTTACCTTTACACTATGTCATGTTCATTTCTGGTCTTGTCTTCTATTGTCCAGTTAAATCAATGGATCACAAGCTTTACTCTACCTTGACTCACCAGAGATGCCCCTTGAAAACAAAACAAAACAAAAAATCAGCAGATTCCTGAGCCCTGTCACTAAAATAGATCAAAGGGATGGCACGTTAACCTGAATCTTCATAAAATAGCTTAGATGATTCTGATGCATATGGTCCTTGGACTACATTGCTTCCATTGTTAAGATTATCTACCATCTAATAGTTCTATTATTTTATTTAACTGTATTGCCTGGTATTATCTGCTCCCAGATACTTACCATATTTTTATGCCTCTCAGTTCTACTATATCCAGACAAGACCTCTTTTCTAAATTTCAGACTCAGATTTCCAACTCTTAATAGACATCTTTATGTGCTACCCCACAGGTACCTCAACTAAACATATCCAAAAGTGAGCACATCTTTTATTTACTTCTCAAATTTACTTATCTTTCTGTTACACTCACTCTCTATTGGCTGAACCATCATTCATTAGTCATTTGAGCCAAACGCTTGACAATAATACCAGCCTCTTTGGTGTCTTCTCAACCTTCATGTTCCACCATCTTCAACACTCACTAGTTACCTAATCATTTATAAAAGTCCTTATTCAGAGAAAGAAGAAAAAATCAAAACAAAATTCCATAATGTCCCATCTTATCTCAATACTGCATTAAAGTTCTGAATTTATTTTTATTTGAAAGATGCAGTTTGTGGGAAAGTTTGTTCCATCATTCAACCATTAGACTGTTGTATTATTCATCCTTAAACCAAATCAATATTTTAATTAACAGAGTGGTTTCTGAAGTTCTTAAAATAATAGTACTTATTTTTTGATACTCTTTATTCAGGTGAAATAATGTCTAAGGAAGGCTTAACTATGTCTCTTTCTTTGGAAGAAAAAGAGAAGAAAGTATTTTTGGCATTGTTATTTTATTAGAGGAAAGTTTTTAAAATAATTGATTTATATTCATAGAAATAATTATTTGTCAAAGGAACTGATATTCCTTACACATGCAAGTGTAAAATTATTTCCTGTAATGAGCACAAATATAATTTTTCTGTGCTAATATTTTAATTTTTTCATGAAATGTATTAGAAATTTGAAGAAACATGAAATATTTTCTCTACTTTTTCAGAGAATCTATTATATGACCAGGTGCATTAAAAACCCAGTTAATTTTTACAATAAATATTTAACAACTGATATGTTAAATGATAAATCTTTTCTGCATCTCAATACCTGAATTGTAATGGTGCAGAAACATTCAGTATAGAAATAATCACATATACCATATCTAATATTCTTACTAATTTTTCTGTCAATCCTGCCAGAAAATTGCTTTCTACTCCTTTTTTCTGAAGTACTGATAATTTCCTGATGTTATGTTAAATAATGGCTCACAATGAAAATTATTTATTTAGGAGTAATTTTTAAAAAATTTCTTTATAAAGTATATATATTTTTTTCATTTGAAAATGTATAGTCATGGTCAAGTGCATGTATTTTTTATATGCAACTGTATATTTTATGCCTTTATCAAGTACATAATTTATGAAAGCATTTTCTAATGCTTATTAAAATTACCTTATATGTTATCCCAGTGCCGAGAAAAATAAAATGATAATGGGATCATTGCAGTGTAAATGGAGTAGCTGCCATGCCATCTGCTGCACATGTCCAGAATGAATATAAAACTGGCCTGGTGCCACTCTCTTGGGTCCCAAGGCTATGTCCATTTACTTGCCAGAAAAAAAGAATTGATTTATGTTAGATATTGTTTTAATTTTGCTGCTATTAGTAACTTGTATTAACCATTACTATATTTCATTATCTGAACTATTTCATTTTAGTTTGATTTGGGGATGAAATGAAAATAAATATTTATATCTCAGTTTTAAGGCCACCTTTAAGGCGCTAAACAGAATTGCATGTTTGCCTTGAATAAAAAAGCATTTTTGGTCACACTCTTATTATCTACAAATATTAAATTTGGTCATTTCAACTGGCATTTTTTCCGATGTCCTTTGTTGTTGTTGTTACCACTTCTTTTCTAATTACAAACATGGCCCTTGTTTTTAGTATTGATATGCTTATGACCTAACATTAGCCTTAACCAGTATCTTTGCCTAACGAATTAAGTCTGCACTTAATCCATACTCATTTCGTAGAACAACACTAATTTCTGACATTTTTTTGTTGTGAGTATCTCAAACTGAGATCTGCAGATACATTCTGCAGGTCTCATAAAATATTATATACATGTGTGAATAATTTTGAGATTTTATTCAAATATATTTTTTAAAGTTTGTTTTTAATTGGCATATTATAATTGTACATATTAATCGCATATAATGTGACGTTTCCATACATTTTCACATTATGTAAAAAATCAAATTAAAAAAATTACACACTATAGTTATTAGATTTCAGTGGCAGCATTTGCCTTTGTGTATATAATTATATAATTCCAACATCAACAAATGAAACCAAATGATGTTTGGCACAATGTATCAATAAATGATTCATATTAGTTTGAATCTAGAAAAAAAGTGGAAAACAAACATAATGTGGCACACAGTAATATAGTTATGTCGAATTCAAAAGAATGTTCTAAGTATCAGTGTTTCAGTTGTGATCCTTCATGCTAGATAAAAATCTCAATTCAAAAACTAAGAAAACCAAATTTAAAAAAACTATAAAAAATGCAAATTCTTCCTTTTAATACATCCAGTATTGGTGATATAATTTCAGTAAAACAAACAGTATCATTTGTCAAAGTTGAATATTTTCAATTTGTTTTTTTCTCACTTTTTAATGGTTTATTCATTGAGTAAAATGATATGTTACAATAAATTATGCAACATCAGCCATCATGTTTAACATTCAGCTGGTTTTATTAGCTTCTCTCAGGAGTTATTTTATCTGATTACATTTATAAGATAAAATCTTATCACATTTCTCATATATACACACTGTGCCAGTGGATTCACACTACTGATATATGTATAAAATCAGCCTGGTATGTGCACTGGAGACAAATCAGTGAACACCTGTCAAAGATTATTTTAATAAAGGATGGTAAAAGTATTTGTAAGATGCATAGAATTTTTTCCATAAATAGATTGATATCTAAACATCTGTTGCATAAATTATGCTTCCAAAGTTTACAGTAGAACCCATGTTGGCTTATTTACTTTATTATTGCAGACTGTCCTTTAACATAAAATACACACCATTCATTTCCCTTACAATTGGGGTTAGGTGGAAGTCTCACAGAGACGGTGTGTGCACTGTGGTTGGCCTGAAACAGTTAAATCAGCTTGTAAAGCCACTTCAATGATAACAAGGTTTTAAAACATACTTCATGGAATCGGCTTCATGTATCATAGCATCTCATACCTGTGATAGAACAAGCTTTTAGTTTTTCCTTTGTTTCCTTTACATTCTTTATTCTCAGTGAAACAGGTTCGTGGTATTATTTCTTTTTTTTCTTTTTCTTTGATTTTTGTTTCTCTCAGAGTTTTGAAGTTGCTGACTGATCCACAGAATAGTTTTGTACCATAGGTTGAAATTTGACCTTAAATATTACAATCTAGCAATATCTGCCTGGTCAGAGTGGGCCAGCCCTTGCCAGTGTGTGTGCACTTCTAATATTTCAGTCTATTCTTTGGCACCTGATAAGTGTGCTGAAAGAGACAAACCCAGAGACTTGTTGCTAAGGATTTCACAACTAATGTTTGTTCGCAAGCATGTGTGTTTACAACCCTGTATTTTGATTTTCTTTTATTCTAGAATAGTTTCTTTCTTCCTCCACTATTTGCAATCTGAGTTAAAAAGCTAACTTGAGCATATAAGGTAATTAGTTAATAAAATTATAGTGGAAAAATCTAATAATTTGGGTATTTATGTTGTTTATTTTTTTAAAAATCTTTTAAAATTCATTTTCTTGATTTCTTGATTTTATGCTGGATTACAGCTGTAACCATAAGACATTTATGACTAGTTTAGCAGCTGAGGAAAATGTTCATATTCTAAAACATACCTTTAGTAAATCTGATTTAGAAACCACTAAAATTCGATTAATGGAATAACTAAATTCCCAAAGTGTCCCTCGGTTATGATGAAGTATTTAAATGAAAATGAAAATATGCAAGTAGGAGGTGTAAGTGGCATTTGATAATATCTCCTATGTGCCAAGGCTAAGAAGCATGCTTTATAATTGTGCTACTGTGGTATAATTAAAAATATCTATGTGGTCTTCATCCCTGGTTCCTGACTCAGAGTTCCTAAAACCCTTGAGATCTCCTGAGAGACAGCGGTGCTAGGAGCATCTTTTGTTAACATTTGGTTTTTGCCTTCAGTTCCTGACACAGACCTCCAATCCTTTGGAATTCTGTAAGTGATAAGAACATATTTTGTTCTAAAAAGGAAACTCTTGTAAGGCCCCTATGTTAGCTTCAGGATAAAGGCTGGTCACCAGAAAGACCAAACCTTAATTAGAAGCTGGGAACTTTCAGCCCTTCCCTGCAACCTCTCGGCAAGGCTCACCCCCCGACTCAGGCATTAACTCTCCTCACCCCCACCCCCGGCTTAACCTCTAGGAAGGAGAGAGGTGCTGTAGACTGAGTTAATAATCTATCATTCCTATATGATGAAACCTCCACAAAAACTTAAATGACTGAGAGTGCTTCTGGTCTGGTGAAAGTGTCTACATGCCAGGAGGATAGCACACACCAACTCCATGGGACCCTTCTGAACCTTGCACTATGTATCTCTTCATATGACTGTTCATTTGTGTCCTTCATAATGTTATTTATAATAAATCAGTCATAGTAGGTAAGCTGTTTTTCTGAGTTCTGACAGCTGTTCTTGCAAATTATCATACCTGAAGGTAGGGTTGTAGAAACTCCCAACTTTGCAGCCAAGTAGGACAAAAATGTGGGTATTCTGATACTTGCAATTGACATCTAAAATAGGGGCAGTCTTGTTGGACTGAGCCCTTAATTTGTGGGGTCTACATGAACACCAGATAGTTAGTGCCAAAATTGAACTAAATTGTAGCATACCCATTTGAAGTATAGGAAGTCAAATAACTGGTTGAGGTGTGGAACAAACAACAACAAAACACAAATTTGGTATAATAACTGTTGAGAGTAGAATTAAATCATAATAATACAGGATTTCTCTCCAGTGTCAGCAAATGTAATAACACTCAAAATTTCAAAGTTAGAGTCTGGCAAAATCACTTCCCAAAGAGACCACATAGGAACTTCAGGTGGGAAACTGGCTACCTTCAAAAGGCCTAAAATGTGATTGGCCTCTCTCCCCAGAAAGAGAGAACGTATTAAATTGGTTGTTCACCATCTCAGATTAACAATGTTCATACGGGAAAATAGGAAAGTATAAGGGCTAGATTAATAAAAGCCCACAGTTTCGGACATTGCACAAGAAGAAGTAAACAAATCCTTAGGAGAGGGTCCATTCTGACTTAACAAGCGTATTTTCTCCTTTACATAACCTCCTTTACACGTTGTTCTTATGTACAGACTCAGAAAGAAGTTAGACTCAAATACACATCCTTTAAATTGATAGATATCAAGTCTATCCATTATTCTTAAGCCAAACTTAAAGTCAGGAAGGTCACATCTTCATCTAGAGGGAGAAAGCAGAGTTAATGCCTGAGAATCTCCATACATTACGGCTATCCCAGCTTCCCAACATAAGGCTCTTATCCTTCAGTCCACCCCGAACTGATTTAACATCCTCTATCACAAAGGTCTGAGGATTACAATAAAAAAAAAATCTGTTTCCAAATAACGACAAAATTAAACCCAGTGTAAAAGTTATTATCAGCAGTGAAAGAGATTCAATTAACATATTAAATGGTAAAAGAAAGCTTATTGGCTTAAGAACTGAAATCCATTATTTTGCCATATACCAGAAATATATCTAAAAGAGAATTAAAGTATAATAAGAAATGCTTAGATATGACTAATATAAATGACAATGACAGGCCGGGCATGGTGGCTCACACCTGTAATCCCAGCACTTTGGGAGGCTGAGGCAGGCAGATCATGAGGTCAGGAGATCGAGACCATCCTGGCTAACATGGTGAAACCCTGTCTCTACTAAAAATACAAAAAATTAGTCGGGCGTGGTGGCAGGCGCCTGTAGTCCCAGCTACTCAGGAGGCTGAGGCAGGAGAATGGTGTGAACCCGGGAGACAGAGCTTGCAGTAAGCTGAGATCACGCCACTGCACTCCAGCCTGCGCGACAGAGCAAGACTCCATCTCAAAAAAGAAAAAAAAATAGGCCAGGCACATAAACTTTGTCAGAGTAATATTAAACTAGAACCTTTAGGATTTCGTAGAAAACTCAGTACAAAGCCTATCCAAAATTAAAATATTTGGAAAGTCTGAAAAGAAGTGAGACAAAGACTCAGAAAGACTATTTGAAACATAAAAGCTCTTTTCCAGTCTGGCATGTAAGAAATTTGGAAGCCAATACTCCACCTTAAAACATATAAAATGCCAACCAAAACTGAAAAATGAAGAACTCTTTTTAGATCTGGGAAAGAAGAGGTAACAGGGCAAACTACTGCCCCCAAAACTGGAAGAGACAGAGAGATGGTAAGTCATAACTTACTGGAGAAGCCCAGGAGCAGAAACTTCCATGAGAACCAGTCCAGGGTAGGAAAACCTAAATTGTAATGGATGAAGGCTGGATGCCAGTGATGGGATTAAAGGAGATGAAAGAAAGTAAAAGGAGTAATACTTGAAACAATCAATCTCCCCCAAATTATTGTTAGATGCAGAATTTCAGATCCAGGGAAGTAAGAGAATGTCAAGCATGATGAATGCCAAAAAGTCAATGTCTTGGTGTATCACACACAAATTTCAGAAAACCAGAGAAAAAGAAAAAAAAAATTGAAAGAAGCTGGGGTGGGGGAGCAAAACAGCTAAGCCATAGAGGAGAAAAATGAGAGCTATATCTGATTTCTCCTCAGAAACCATGCAAGGAAGAAGACTGAATAACATATTTAAAGTGTTGAGACTAAAAAAGACCAACAACATAGAATATCTAATCCTGTAGAATTATCTCCCAAAATAAGAGGATGTGTACGTATTTTCATTAGAACTTTTTCAGAAATAACATTTATAAGAATAAGTAATGTTTTTATTGAGTAGTTGACTATATTTCATTTTATATTAAGCTAGAAATACACCTATGATTGTAAGGTGATGTACTCTGCTTATTAAAGTTCCTGGATATCCACTTTATTTTTTAATGTTTTAATACAATAATTTTTAATTTTATTTAAAAGACAGAAAAAGTAAAATATTCATTGAAACATTATCATTCCACAAACAAAATACCCAGATATTCCCAATAAACATAAAATTCAGTTATCACTGATGTTTTACCAACTTTAGCCATTTGTAAGACCATAGCTTTTTACATTTTTTAATTTTAAAGTTTTTTAAAATTTTATTTTATTTTAAGTTCCACGATAGGCTTTATCGAGATATAACTGACATAAGAAATGTAGGGAATAATATTGTGTCTTGGGGCATTTCATATGATGATTACATTATATTGGCATTATTGATCATCCAATCAACAAAAATAAATATTACACAAAATAAGACACAAATTTAATAAATATTTATAAAGCCAAAATAATGTAGAGGAGAAATAAAATCATTTTCAAACAAACTAAAATTGGGGCCATTTATAGCAAGTAGACTGCTATTGCAAGACAAATTAAAATAAATTCTTCAGAGAGAACCAAAACACATAGGCCATTGAACACATCTTAGAATGGCCAAAATCCAAAACATGTCTAAACCAAACTGGATGTGGAGCAATAGGAACTCCTACTAATTGCTGCTAGGCACGCATAATGGTATAGCCATATTGGAAGACAATTTGGCAGTTCCCTTCAAAACGTAACATTGTCTTACCATGCGATCTAGCAGTTGCCTTCACTGGTATTTACCCAAATGAACTGAAAACTTCTATCCATATAAAAGTGTGGCTATGAGTTGACCGGGCAGAGTGGCTCACGCCTGTAATCCCAGCACTTTGGGAGGCCCAGACGGGCGGATCATGATGTCAGGAGATGGAGACTATCCTGGCTAACACAGTGAAACCCCGTCTCTACTAAAAATACAAAAAAAATTAGCCGGGCTTGGTAGCGGCCTCCTGTAGTCCCAGCTACTAGGGAGGCTGAGGCAGGAGAATGGCGTGAACCCGGGAGGTGGAGCTTTCAGTGAGCCGAGATTGTGCCACTGCACTCCAGTCTGGGCGACAGAGCGAGACTCCATCTCAAAAAAAAAAGAAGAAAGAAAAAAAAAAAATTCTGGCTATGAGTTTATAGCAGCTTTATTATTAATTGTCAAAACTTGGAAGCAGCCAAGATGAATAGATACACAAAATGTGGTAGTCTTAATTAGTGCTAAAAAGAAATGACCTACCAAGCCATGAAAAGACATGGCAAAAGCATAAATGCATATCACTAAATGAAAAAAGCCAATCTAAACAGGCTAATAATGTATTACTGCATATGACATTCTGAAAAACGCAAAACTATGAAAGCAGTGAAAAGATCCATGGTTACTAGAAACTGGGTGTGTAGAAATCGATGATTAGGCAAAGCACAAAATATTTTTAGGGCAGTGAGGCTATTCTGTATATTGTAGATACAAGTCCTTATACATTTGTCCTAACTCATAGTATGTACACCATCAAGAGTAAACGCTAGTGTGAACTAAGGACTTCGGGTGATAATGATATGTTAATGTAGGTTCATCGATCATAACAAATATTCCACTGTAATGCAGAATGTTAATAGTGATGTGGGTATGTGTGGGGACAGGGAATGTATAGGAACCCTCTACACTTTCTGCCTAATTTTGCTATGAACCAAAGTCTGCAGTAAAATTAAAGTTTACTAATTGAACAAAATAATAGCGAATAATTTCCCAAACTTATAATAAATATCAACCAAAAGCACTATAAATCCAGCAAACTCCAAGACAAAGTAAAACCATACCTAGGCAAACCTTAGCAAACTGTTTGAATAAAAAAAGAGAGAGAGAAAATTCTTAAAAGCAGTGTAGGTTGGGCACAATACTCTTGGGGGAATAAAGATTTTTAAATGGCTGGATTTTACCAAAAATCATAGAGGGCAGAATATTTTTCATGAAACCAAAAAAATTTTTAAAAATTGAAAATTAACTTAAGGCATTTAGAAATGACCAAAAGATAAAAGAATTGATCATTGACAAACCTGCACTAGATATGCTAAAGGAAGTTCTTCAGGCTAAGGGGACAAAATTAGAAATTGGGAACAACAGAAATGAAGAAAGAACATTGGAAATCATAAATAAGAGGGCAAATATAAAAGACTATTTTGCTTTGTTTCTAAATTTACTTAAAAGACAGATTAATTACTAAAACAAAAAGATTGTTAGGTTTATAAATATATATAGAGAGAGAAGTAAAATACACAACAATACAGTGGAGAAAGTGGGAAGTGGAAATATACTGTTATAACTTTCTGACACTATACTTGAAAAAGTATGATATTATTTCATAGCAAACTGTATTAAGTTAACAATGCATATGTAAATTCTAGAGAAAACCTTAAAAAAAAAAAAAACAGGCATAGGTCAATAACAAAGATAGAATGAAAAGCCAAAAAAAGATATTCTAAATTCTATGAAGGCAGGAAAAAGTATTTTTAAAAAGTTAAGAAATATAGAATAAACAATAAATTCACACATTTAAACTCAATCACACCAACCCCTCCTTTCTCCTCCTCCTTTGTCTTTCTCTCCCCCTATTCTTTCCTACTCCCTTATTTTCTTCTGATCTTCCTGGCATTCTCTTATTTGCTCATCCTGCTTTCTTTCTAACTAGCTTCATTTTCTTTACCAACTAAAGAAAATGAAGTTATTTTCTTTCCTTTTTTAAATTTATTTTCTTTCCTTTTTCTTTTTTTGTGTTATTTTCTTAAATACTCCTGTCATAAGTATTTGTGATTACCCTTCATTTCACTATCTTTATCTGGAATTATAATAAATATATTTTTAATAATTCTTCTCTATATTCTATCATTATACTAGGTGCTAGAGATATAATAGTGGATGATAGTTTTTAAATGAACATGTAGGAAGGACACTTAGCCAAATCTTAGTGAATCATTAAAGCTTTCCAGGAAACTAACATATAAAGTAACCTAAAAATAAAAAGGTACACAGGTTGGAAGACATCCTTAAATGGAGCTAGAGTGGTAAACAGGGCCAGAATTTGAATCACTTACATTTTAAGTCATGTAAAGAAATTTGAAATGAAATCAGATATATTTAGAAAGGTATACTTGAGAGGGCATTGTGATTGATTTGGTTTGGGGTCTTGAATTCCGTAGGGTATCAAGTTTCAGGGTTTGAACAACCTGGTGAGGCCTAATATCACTCCTCCACCTAAGAGACAGGAAAGAAGAGAACAAGAAGTTAGGAAAGTTAATTTATGAGTTCCATTATTGAACATTGAGTGTCAGTGTCTATAGAATAATCCAGCAGAGAGGTATCTAGACCATTGTGTGTATCTAAGTCTGAAACTCAAAGAAGCTTTTAAGCTAGAAACTAATTTGGAAAATTTTAACAGATTTATGATTATGGAAATGAATGAGATCACCTAAGGAGGATTTGTAAACATTTTGAAAGTCACAGATTCTTCAGAGAAGCTAATGAAACTTGGCAACATTCCAGAATACACATAAAATTTGCCTATTATTTCTGGGAATTCAAGATTATTCTAGAAGTAGTCTATAGTCTCTAGTCTATGAATCTCTGATATATTCTGAGAAAAAGTAAGTGGTGTAGGTATTGTGCTTAAGAAAGAAAATTTTGAAACAAAACATTTCACAGTTATCTACATTTTGCCAATTTCAGAATTGATGAAAATCAGTGACTAGTATTTTTATTATAGTGAGGATTAATTGTTGAATTATAATCTATAGATGGTAGAAGTTGGGATTCTGACAGGTCACTTTTCTGGGATTCTTGCAGTCACTTAAAGTTGACTGCAAGCCAACTTTATAAGTTTCTTGGGAATATTGGCTGCTTTTTCTTTAAACAATTCTTGATATTTTTAGACTTAAAATGTCACATAATCAACTGTAATATAACTTAGAAAGATGAAGTGATTTGACTTATGTATCTCCTACTATGGAATATCTTGATTGCTCATGAATGAAGTAAACATTAATTTACATTGGCATTTTAGTTACAAAATAAATCACATTCACCATTTTTGTTCCAAACCTCAGTGAGAGACCTAAATACTATGTATTTCTCATATAATATTTAGTCAATGATTATATTTCTTCCTATATCTCTGACTTGCTTTAAAATATTGCTTGAAAATAAATCAAATAAAACAAACCTAATAGAACAAATTTACAAAATATGTAGCATTCAATTCAAGAAACATATTAAACTTTGTCAGAGTAATATTAAACTAGACCCTTTAGGATTTCATAGAAAACTCAGTACAAAGTCTATCAAAAATTAAAATGTCCTTCCATAAAACTTTCAGAAAATAGCATGTTCGTAGTCTGGTTTAGAATTAATATTCAATACATATGGATTTATTCAAATCATGCTCTTTGACTACCTGCTAAATATCATGTGATAGTCTGAACAGGAGCTAGATTATAAATATTTTAAGTTTTGCAGTCCATACAACCTGTGACGCCACTACCCTGCTATTGTAGTGCAAAAGTGACCATAGGTATATATAAGCAATAAATTGTTTTCCAAAGAAACTAACAAGTGGCTGGCTGGATTTGACCTATGGGGCCTTCTCTAGTAAATACAAGATAAACTGGACTGAGTGACTATCCCCAAGAAGATTACATCATTTAAAATATAATATGTACAAAAATTATATTAGAACAAAGGTGGAAATAAAAGCAATGATAGAAAAATACTACTGTGAAAACAGAAACATAACAGATGATTTTAAAAAATTAACACATTAGTAGAAGATTTTATCAGGGATCTTTAGCATATAAAACAGACCTTAAAAGATGAATGGTAATAATGGTAATAGTTATGTTATGTTTTATAGTTAAAAATATTTTCATTCATGTTGTCTAATTTGGGAAGAGAGATATATTGGTAGGCAGCATATTTAAAGCTGAGCAATCAATTTAAACAAAGCTAAGAGACCAGAAACTGCAAGGCATATTTGAGATAAATGAATTGTTTGATTTGACAAAACTACAGGGCTAAGGGTTTTGGCTGAAAAGAAAGAGATTAGAGTCAGAAATGCAGGAAATGTACAGAATCCATATATTAGGTTTTAGGCAATGGAGAGGCATTAACTGTGCTTGAGCAGCACAGTGATGAATCAGAGCTATGCATGAAAGGAAATTCATACCATAATTTTCTATAGGATTGTAAGAGAGATACAATAGAGGTGGAATAATAAATTAAAATAGAATTGTAGAAAATTATTTATGGGACAAATTAATGTCCTCAAATAGGGAAGTGGTAAAGAAAATGGAAAAATGAAAGTGTTTGTGGCAGCATAATAAACTGACAGAGCCATTGTTTTTGACTTCTCCCGTTTTTCATGAAAGACTGTCTTTTTCTTTAATATGAGCTTCCATCTCAATTCCTATAATTCTAAGGGAGGAAACAATCTGAATTCTTTCCAAATACCAACACTTTCCTGCTTCCCTTGGTGCTCAACTTTGATCCAACCTGAGGAAGAGAAGTCCTTCCCCTCAAAAAAGCCAAACTGGGGTTGATAGGGGTGGCCTCCTCTTACGCTTACAGAGATGTAATAATAATGGTAATAGTAACAATAAATAATGATACTATTTTAAACTGAACACTTATGTAGGAAATACTCTTCAAGTGATTTATAAATATTAAGTCATTTGGGTCTAAGCTGTTGGCAAAAATGAGAAGAAATGAAACACAGTTGGGGAGGCAGTTTCTTGGTGATATTAAAACCACAATCTTGTTTCATGTAGCTCTTTCTTTAGATTCTATGAATTCCCCAAATATCCTTCTCCGATATATGAGCCAACAAATTCCAGTTTTTTTTCCTTAAGCCAATCTGAAGTAGTTTCCTAATATTACAAATAAAATTGTACCAATAAAAACAATTCTAGACTGATTAAACATAAAAACAAGAAAAAAAGAGAAAAAATAGACAATGATTCTGTAGTTTGGAGTCATGTTTACTGCAAAAAGTGGATTCACAGAGAAAAGAGAAATAATGAGGGATCTGTGGTAGGAGGTGGTAATTTCAGAGTTGAAGGGCCTATAAAATATTTGTAGTATATTTGGGAATTATTTAATGAATAAAAAGAAAGCCTGAAAGGTCTATCAGGGCTGGTGTCATAGATGTGAGACCTGTGCAGGCATTTAGCATCCCAAAATTAGGCTACATACTTATTATAATGACTTGCTGTAATTCTATATTTGAACTTGTCTTTTTCCAGTGGGACCACAGAGCATATGTGTGAGCAGAAGGGATATGTGCAATATGCGTATCTGCCATTCTTTGCTCCCTCGTTTGCATATAACATTCACTGTATAGCATGCACATCAGGTTCCAGGTGTGTCATTACATATGGGAGTTCAGTGAATCTCAAAGCAAGTGCAAAGTAAGTATATTACATCCATGACTGAGAAAGCAAGAGCGCTGACAAATCCAAGAGGCCACACTTTCTGTCTGAACTAAAGCCTAGTTTGAACATAGGAAGAAGACAATGGCATTCTAAGTAAGACAAGGGATCTAGGAACTCTCATATAATTTCTTACTCATGTTACTTCCCTGTATTGGCCAATCACTCATATTGAAGATGATGACATAGAAGGACAAGGAAAGACAAAGTAATTCATTTTTAAAAATTCCTTCTGTACTCATTAGTAAGCCAAAGGTAGATAGTGTCGGTAGAATGTGCATGTATTGAAAAGTAAAAGAAAAATAGTTGAGTTAATTTTGTGCAATATTTCCACCATTTTGCCAAGAACAAAATACATATGCGTGAATAAACTATGGAATATGAATTGTGTCATTTTGGTGATTCTGCATGTTAGTTAATGCTCTTATATTTGCATTTAACCTGGCATCATATAATATAAAGATGAATGGCAAAATTCATATTAATAATTAACATTTTACATTTTTATTTAAGACAACATTAAATACAAATAAAAACACCATGACAATTGAGGGAGAGACCATGGAATGATTAAAAAAAAGGCTTTATATTTTACCTTTAATGGAATTTTTTCCTGTTTTTTGAAGAAAAGGTCCTGCACTTTTATTTTTCAGTGGGTCCTGCAAATTATGTAGTTGACCCTGAAATCCACACTAAAAATTATAAAACAGGTATATCTATCCTTCTTCCATCTGCTGGTGAAACTTAGCTGCCCAGGCCATGATGGATTTGAAGGGGTCAGGGCTGGGGAACGAAGTGACATTAACAATGTGATAATAAACAGTGAAATAAAGAGTGCATGCAAATGTGAGTGACCAGGATGCCAAGATCAGTGAACCAATTAAAGGAAACCATAGGAATATCGCCCAGAGTTTTAAGTAAACCATATTCTTCATACCTTAAAGGTGTTTCCATGCCTATAAGAAAACAACTTTGGAGGAACATTTCTTCTTTTCTTTTCATCCTTTATACTTTATCCTCCATGAGAGAAGTGATTTATCAGATATTGAGAATCTATCATCCACAATACCACTTCTCTATTGAGTGTAGAAAAGATGATAAATGTTGCTGTTATTGCTTTGCCTTTTTTTCCTCTGGCGATAGAAATCGTGCTTCTTTCTTCTGAATAGGAGATTACCAGAGTAGGCTCTGTTTCTGCCATTGAGGAGTCTACAAATATGAGCGCCTAAATTCACAACAGAAACCATGACTGTGGCAATAGATCCAAGTTCGTTCTGCAGTACAGCATTACTCTTGACAAAAAAGGCTGATATTTTAACCTCTTTTTGAAGGTTTTGTTTATTCTTCACTGGTTTAAACTCAGGGAAGATAACTGGGATTAATTATTTCATATGGGAAAATGATTTCTCTTAAACTCTTTAAACACAGATGTCAGAAGGTAAGGCATGGGTCAAAGGGTTATAAAAGTGGGACAGAGTTGTTAGGGAAAATATACACATGTTGCCTTCTGAGCTGGTTTTTAGGTGCTCACTTCAGCTCTGTTTTTTTCTTTCATAATTTTACGGTGATTTTGTTGGTTGTGTTGAGGGTCAGTACACAGACATTTGAATTTGTACATGATTTTGAACAAATCATGTACAAAAAGCCATATTGCGATTCTTTTCTAAGATGTTATTCCAGTGACTTTCCAGCTTAATATTTGGAGGCAAATTTTTAAGAGGAAATGTTGATAAGCTGTCACATAAGTCCCTCTAATTCATAATTTAACGTAAGATATACTACCTAATCAAACTTTCAATCTTTCACAGCACATTAACAATGTTATCAGAAAAAGTGGACTATGACCCTTAAAGCAGTTAGAGAGTCTACACAATTCTGATAAGGAGAACCAAGATCAAGGAGTGGATTTCTTCAGGAAATAATTAATGCTAAACAACATGGGAATAGAAGTGATTTAAAATGTTCAAGACACATTAAATGTGTGACTGTGGCTCCAAATTGCCATTTAGTATGCTTGTATTATAGGACATAGAAACTACTGCACCCCATCTTTGCAGTGTTAAGCTGACGCTTCAGGGAGTCAACATCTCCCATAATTTAATATCTCAATATTTTTTGGTTGTACCAAAAAAAAAAAAAAAACCAACTAGAAAATGAAATGTTTCTAGAGCTGCTAAAAATCTGCATTTACAAAATAGTTGATAAAAATACTCCTCTGGATTATACAACAAGGGAGATGGAAACAACTGATAATAGATGGTATAAGATATTAATCATATTTGGCTTCTTTCTCTCCTGTTTCACCACAGTCTGAATTCTCGTTTGTATCTTCTCTGTTCTCTGCAGGTAAATCTTTCAGTTTCCTGGTTATCCACTTCTTCCATCTTACCCCTTTGCGCTTTTTAGTCTGAAGATTTATCCTTTCCTGCTGCTGTTTTGGGGCTTTGTTTCCACTTTTTCAGAGGAGGTTTAGCTGACAACCTCACCGATCTCCTCTGGGGTTGTTCCTGAACAACATTTAACTGGGGCATTTTGGCAGCAAGGAGGATGCATGTCAGGTGCCTGTGGGCCACAGCGCTCCAACAGCCTTCTAGAAGCTAGGCTGCCTGGCAGCTGTCGCTCCTCCAACAGCCAGAGCTGCTGGGACCCACTCACAGTAGCTTTTCAAATTGCAAGAGAGACAATAGTTTTCAGAGAACTTTAAGATTCCTAACAAGTTACTACTATTGTAATTGGAGTATTTTAAACATTTAAATATATCTAAAATTCGTATTTCCATCTAAATTTGAATGTAGTTAGTCTAAAACCGGTTGTGGGGAATGAGAAGAGCAGAAAACTAGGAAGCTAGTGGAAGCACACCTTGCCTCTTCCCAAACTATCTGTGTGAATTATTACTAGATTAGTTACTAGCAGTTTGAAATGGAGGAATAAAGCTTGAGCAACTTGACCGATATTATCATCCATCAACCATGATGTTTCTTACTACAAAATGGCACTTTTGGAAAAATATTGGGAGGTACTCAGAAGAAACAGGTGAAGAACTGGGGCAGCATAAATCTTTGGATCTGTCATCCATTAGTATCATTCACAATTTAATTGCAGATCAGTTGCGTCAGGTTTCTTTTAACATACAGACACACACAATAAAATTACATGGTTTCTTTATTTGGGGTTTAAAGGTTAAGAAAAAATAATACAGCGTCAGAGAAATAAGTGATCATTAAATTGATCCTTAGAGCTAGAAATACATTTTTAAAGATACTCTGTAAAAGGCAAGCTGTTTTTCACATGAATTTTTTTTTCTAAAACTATTTTTCTAGATCTGAATTTTAGGGAACATGTCAAATGCAGTCACATAAAATAGAGACCTCACAGCATGAAATACTGTAGTTCTGAGGCCTAAAATTGCAATTTCTAGGCAGACACATTCTGCACCTATAAAAAAATAAGAATATGGCTACTTAAGGGAGATTAAATTGTGTGGTTATTACTTCCAAATATAAAAAGGGTCTTAGAGGTTCATTTTTTTCAGACACTAAAATTGAAAATGATGGGAATCTAATTTTGGTATGGATGGTTGTTATAAGAATAAATATATTTTTTAACCTGACCCATTCCAACCTCCTGACAGATAATTTCTGAAGCAAATCCGAATCTGTCAAAAACCAATATTTATCTACATTCATGTCAGCTTTGGCAAGGATAGGTTGTCTAAACATTGAGGCATAGCATTCATGAGCATAAATCTTTTCTTATCCACAAACCATTAATGTAATGAATAGAAAGTAAGGTGAATTGTTCATTCTTTGCACATTTATCATGCTTTTGTGAACATCTTAAAAGCATTTTAAAATGCATTCTTTCTTAGGTTTAGTTGAAAAGCCTGCCAAAGTCTTTTTTTTTAAGTTGGGGAGCTTTGTATAGGGATTAGTAAAATTTTAAAGTAACAAATCAAAAGACACAAACAAAAAAGCAACCATGATTTGTTCTACTGAAGGTTTATTGCCAGAGTGTTTTACGTGCAACTAGCTTTATATATTGTAATCGTTACGTGTGCCTGTGCTATTGAACTTTATTTTAGAGTATGCATGCTTATTCTTAGTATATATTCCTTCCTGTTGTTTATTTCTAAAATAGTTTTCATCTGAGTAGTTTAAGAATTTCTTGGCTGAAATAAAGGAAACCACACAAGATAAACCACATGAGTAAAACTGGGCTATTCATAAGCTTGAGACGACAACCTAGGGCACAAGCACTTATGTGCAACCTTCTCTGCATGTACAAGGCTGATCTTAAAAACCAACCACGAATCAACATGATCTTATAGGCCCAGTACTTACTGCCCAGGAAGTTTATATCTCGTTTCACATTTTTGGGAGCGAGAATATCTGAGTTCCTAATCACGTAATAAAAGGCAGACTGTGATCCTTTAACAGAGAGCTATGTCTTATTTGAGGAGTGATATGAGTATTATGTGGTACAAACTTGATTTGAGCTTTTAGGGAAGCTATATAATCAGGAAAGTCATCCCAAAATGCCTGTGTTGAAGGCTTTAAATGGATTTGATCATATTACAAAATGGGTGAGAGGGGTCGTGAAATTATATAGAAGTGACTAAGAACTGTAATCTGTGTCAAGAACTACAGGGACATTAACAGTATCTATTTTCCTATTCTTATCACTTATTAATAATAAAAACTACTGATATCCATGGCATATTTTATGTTTACCTGTGCCCAGTTTATGACTGTGTGGTGGCATGAGTATGAGGAATACCCTGTATCATTCTTAAGAGGATTCCGGTTTGAATTCATTATTATGATCATATACATTTCTATTGGTCATGCACATTTTTATGTGCCTTATATGTATTATCTCATTTAATCAATACAATAACATTTTAAGGTAGACACTATTCTTATCTCAATTTTAAAAGCTATTAAAGCACTAGCCTCAAACTAAGAAGTTAAAGACTGTCAAAACTAGATTTGAATCAAGTAAAGTAGCCCTATAATCCAAGCTCCCAATTATCTATGTGTTTCTGGATCTTTAGAACACTAAGAACAGTAATTATGGAGCATGATCTTTTCTTCAAGTTTAAGGAGATGACAATAGGAAAATTATTCATCAATTGGTAATAGAAAGAAGATGGCTATGGTATATGTACATTGACAGAAAACAAAACAAACAAACAAACAAACAAACCAAGAAGGTGCCAAGCAAAGTAATCAACTTTCTGGAGTTTAATGTGTGTGTGTGTGTGTGTGTGTGTGTGTGTGTGTATTTTTAGCTTTGTGTATTAGTTTGCTACAACTACCATAACAAAGTACCACATACTGAATAACTTAAACATAAATTTATTTTCTCATAATTCTAGAGACAGAAGTCTGATATCGTGGTGGTGGCATGATTGGTTTCTTCTAAGACTTCTCTCCTTGGCTTATAGATGGTGCTATTCTTTTGGTGTCTTCATATGGCACTTCTGCATGTTGTTCTTTGGGTCCTAATCTCCTCTTCTTGTAAAGACACCAGTCATATTGCCTTAAGAATCACCCCAATGACCCAATTTTAATTTATATTCTTTTTAAAGGTCTTATTTCCAAATATGGCCACATTCTGAGTTACTAAGGGGTAGGGTTTCAACATGATAATATTAAGGCAACACAATTCAGCCCGTAACAGTGCATAAAATAGTATCTTAAAGGATAATTTTTTCCATGTTTCCAAGTTCTCTAAATTCTTTTCTTTGTGTTCTCTTTAGATTATTGGACATATTATTTAAGTTTTTGTTATGCCACAAATGTGCAAAATAAAATTGGTAGGATGTTTTGGCTTGAATTTTGAGAAAAAGTATTAGTTCTATATGGAATAGATGCCTTGGATAGAATGGTAATAAGAAAACGAGAGTGGCTTGAGTTAAGTGAAACTTTTATACAAATAATTGAATTTGTGCAATTGATCTTGCAATTGTACAAGGTCATTTACTCTCAGTAGTGATTTTCTACTAATAGACATCTGTTTATTTCTGGAAATATATGACATTTTCCTCTACATATACATTAATATGTATCATTCTATTACAAGACATATCATTTGCATTTGATGTGAAAAAAAGTTACTATTTGGCCCAGGCATAGGAAAATACAGAAAAGTTTGTCTAAAACTGTGGTCTCCAAACCTTGAACATAAAATTCCTCTAGAATACCTGGGTCCCATTCCAGCCCTAACTTATCAGAGTATGCTAAAATGGATCTTAGGAATCTGCTTTTGAAAATAATACACAGATTGTTCTCCTAATAAAATTAGAGAATCATTGTATTGCATATATTTATATCAAAGATGTAAACAATGAAAATGTATGTTGTGTTGCTTAGGATATAGTTCAAGCTGATGTAACAAAGACGGTAGAAAAAACAGAGGCTCAAAAAAGGTAGAAGATTAATTATTCTTACGTAAAAATCCAAAGGCAAGATTTCCAAGGTGGGGATAGAAGGAGGGCTACTCCCTGGGACCAGTCAGGAACTTAGGTTCTTTGTATCTTGTTCTTTGGGAAAGAAAATAGTCAAAGCTAGCACCCCGAAATAATGCTTAATGCTTATGTTTTGGCCTGAAGGAAGAAGTAATAAGCAAAGAGCAAAACCTTTATAAATACATTATTTAAAAAGTACCCACATCTCTTCTAATTATGTCCCATCGTGCAGCACATAGTTATGTGGCAATATCTAACTTAAAAGGAAAATGCAAATGTAGTTTGTGACTAAGTGGTGGCATATCCAGCTAAAACCCAGAATAGACAGCTATTAGGTTGGTGCAAAAGTAATTGCAGTTTTTGCCATTACTTTCAGTTGCAGAAATTACAATTACTTTTGCACCAACCTAATACAACTAAAAATAATAATGGAAAAACTGTATACTTATAGTGGCTGTGAGAGAGTGTGTGTGTATACGTGTGTGTGTGTGTGTGTGTGTGTAATGGTTGGAAACAATACAAATATCCATCAACAAAAGAACGAATAACTATTTCTTGTATATTTATATAATGGAATAATGTTCAACCATAAAAATGAATTATTGATACACCAAAAAACACGAATAAATTCTTTAAAATATAATGTTGGAGAAAAATAGCTGAATATAAAAAAGTACATATTGCTTAATTCAATATATTATATGTGAAAACTGGCAAAATGATCTACAGTGATAAAAATTAAGTTTTTAAAAATATGTCTTTATGCATTTTTAGCTTCTACAAAACAGGCAATGATATCATTAATGTTTTCTGATTAGTAATTTTTGTCTTTTTTTCTTTGATCGACCTTTCTAAAAGCTTATAAATTTTCTTAATGTTTTTGGAAAAAATAGCTTTTTATTTTGTTTTTCTCTCTTGCTTGTGTCTCTATTTTACTAATTTCACCTATTATTAATATTTTCCTGATTATAGTTAATATGAGTTTAGCTTTTTTGTTCTGGGAAAAAATTTAGATAATTAATTTGATCATTAACCCTTCGTGTATTTACACAGGTAAATTTATAAATTTACAACTAAACCCTGTTTCAGATGCAGCTCATAAATTTTGATTTTTAAAATATTTTTCTTCAATTGAAAATATTTTCTGCTTTCTATTGATATTTCTTTTCTTTTTTTTTTTTTTTTTGAGACAGAGTCTCGCTCTGTCGCCCAGGCAGGAGTGCAGTGGCGCTGTCTCGGCTCACTGCAAGCTCCGCCTCCCGGGTTCACGCCATTCTCCTGCCTCAGCCTCCCGAGTAGCTGGGGCTATAGGCGCCCGCGATGGCGCCTGGCTAATTTTTTTTTTTTGTATTTTTAGTAGAGACGGGGTTTCACCGTGTTAGCTAGAATGATCTCGATCTCCTGACCTCTTGATCCACCCGCCTCGGCCTCCCAAAGTGCCGGGACTACAGGCGTGAGCCACCGCGCCCGGGCGATATTTGTTTCCTTGACCTCTTTTTAAGTTTGTTAATATCCATATATTTGTGGACTTAGTAATTTTTGTCATTGATTAATAGATTAGTTTCTTCATCATTAAAGAACATTCCTTTTTAAGATTTCAATAACTTTAAATTACTAAAATGTGTTTTGTGGCCAATAAGTTCTCTTGTATTTATGAATATTCCATGTGTATTTGGATAGACTATGAACCACTATTATAATATTATGTAGAATGTTCTATAAAAAATGGACTTTAAGTTGGTTAGTAATGTTAGTAATGTTATTCAAGTCCTCTTTATTAATGCAGAATTTTGTCTATATTTACCATGAATTGTGTTTTTATCCTTCTTACACTCTGTGACTTCAATTGAAGTCCTCAAAACATTTAAAATTAATATAATTACCAAGGTAATTCAGCAAAATTTGTCCATTTTGCCATTTAATTTTCAATTGTTTAATCTGTTTCTGTACTTCCCACTTTTTCTGTATCCTTTTATTTAAATAAATATTGTGATTGCGCTTTATAACCACCTTTTTCTTATTAGCTATACTTCTTTTATTATTTCTTTAGAACTTACATCCTATGTTGTTAACTTATCACAGTCAAGTTTGAATAATATACAACTTTATTTATAGTGTGAAAATCTTGCAAATATACACATCAATTTCTCATTGACTACTATTATACTGTTGGTGACATATAATTTCCATATATGTATAAGTATATATATGCATATATAGTATGTATAAGTATATATATGTATATATAGTATATATAAGTATATATGTAGTATATATGAGTATATGTGTATATATAGTGTGTATATATGTATATGTGTGTGTATATATGTGTGTATGTATACGTATAAACCCTAAATATATTGCTACATTTGCATTAATGATTAGAAAAATGTTTTATATTTTCTGATATTTTTGCCATGTTCATCGTTCTTTATTCCTTTGTTGAGACCCAAATTTTAATCTGGTGAAAAAATCTACCTGGATTTTTCTTTCCTCTTCTTTCTTTTTTTTAGTGCAAGTCTATCTACTGACAGTAAATTTTCTTAGCTTTACAGCTGTTGCTTTTCTTATAATGTATTTGTTTTATGTCAGCTAAATTTCTTAAAATAATTTGAGTGTAGAATTCTAAGTTGACTTTTTTTCTCTCAGTATTTTAAAAACATCACTCCTTCACATCTAATGTAGTTTGTAACAGTAAGCCACTGGAACCTTTTATTACAAAATGTTCTTTTTCTCTGGTTGTTCACAGAAAAGAATGTTTAGTGGACATTAATTCATTCTATGACAGCCGTTATCATTACTTAGTATATTCATTTATATTAGTCATTTGACAACTTAATATAATCATAACTGCCATTTTATGTATTTTGATTTAGTTCCATTTTGATTTAGTTCAATTAATTTAAACATTTAAGAATTTCTCTCCCTGAAATGTTTGAATTTTCAAAATGAGAAATCATTTGCAATTTGCCCATCTAGCAACCTGATATTTTCTGGCTGATAAATCAGTATTTGTAAAGCAAATGCAATTGTAGAGGAGTATCTTCTATGTGAAAAATAGTTGATATCATTTCCCCAAAGCACAATGTATTGTACTATCATGCCTTTTTGATCTCTCTCCTGTTTCTTATTAAGTCTGGAATGTCATTTCCATTTTTGGATGACTGAAAAATTCTCACCAATGCTTTAAGTTCATAGTCAAGATGATTCTCAATGATTCTTCACAGATATGCCGTTCGCATCCATGAAGCTTTCCCTAATTTTTCTCAACTTCCCTGTCCCATCTATAGGCAGTTAGTGCTCCTTTATATTCCCTTAGTACTATTTACACCACTATTTTATATCATAAAATAAGTAGTTGTTACTAGTAACTTGGCCTTACTATACTGCATATTTAGTATACTCTCCAATATTGAAACAGTGTTACATAGGATTTTATTTTTCTATTACCTATAGCAGTAGGCACAAATAGTAGATGCTGAAGAAAGTGTTGTTGCTTTTTTTATTGTGGGCTGTTTTTATGTGTAACCTATTCTTTCTTTCCTTATTTCACGCAGAAAAGTTGCCTTTATTCTACTTCAAAAAGTTTCTACTTTCAAAATTTTTTTTTTTTTTTTACAGGTTCAGATATATTTGTTACATTCTATGCAGACAGAGGAGAAAAACTAGATCTAAAGCCTGGCCAGCATGGTGAAACGCCATCTCTACTAAAAACACAAAAATTAGCCAAGTGTGGTGGTGCACACCTGTAGTCCCAGCTACTTGGGAGGCTGAGGCATGAGGATCATTTGAACCCAGGAGGTGGAGGTTGCAGTGAGCCGAGATTGCACCACTGTACTCTAGCCTGGGCAACAGAACAAGACCCTGTCTGGAAAAAAAAAAAAAAGAAAAAGAAAAACTAGATCTTATAAATAATAACTTACCATTTTCATCTAGTGAAAATATTATTTTCTTATAAACTACATATGTATAATAATAGTTATATTTCTTAACATACACAATCATACATATATTTTACATATAAATACCTAAAATCTATGGCACTGAGGCAGAAAGTATTTTCATTTTATTGATAAGAAAATTAAAGCTCTCAAACTTAATTGCCTGGAAATATTTACAAATCTTTGTGCGAATTATACTTGACAACACTGGGCACTGTATTATTATTATATTCTCCATCTATAACAGTTAAACAAAAATAAATAAGTCTGTATGCAAATGACAACCTTTGGAAGTAGCAAACTGTCAGTTTTACTGGAGTTCATGATTCTCTTTTAAAGTTAACAAATATGAACAATTTGAGTCTCTGATTTTGATGTATAGTAAAAAATATTTGGTATTAGAAAAAATGTTTTATTTAAATATGCATAGTTTATGCAAAAATTAAGGTTATTAAAAAATTTTGAAAATCAGGATGTCAGTACAAAATGGAATCCAACTTTGAATTTTGAAGTTAAAGAATCTATGATCAACTATTTCAAAGACATTTAATTAACAGATGTACTAATAACTAATGCTATAATACTACTCCCCCTCTTTTATCCTTTCTTTTATAAATGGGTCATTTTCTCAGTTATTATTACATATTTAACATTAGTAAAGATGTAGGGAATTTAAAAATGAGACAACAAGTGTACAGCCCTCAAATAGTTACAGTTTAATAAAGATATTTACAAAATTAACAGTATGTCAAGGAACAGTGCAAGGAGGACCTTAACTGAGAACTGTGCTCTGAAATAAAAGAATTCCCTCAACCTGGAAGATCAGGGGATGTTTCACCGAAAATGTGGCATTTAAATTGAGCCATAGTACCCACATATTTGAATTTGTAAACTCAAGACCAAAGAACAAATCAATGCAGCTTATGACTCAAAGCAACAGGATCCAAAACTAAAGTGATGGGAAAATAATGAGTTCAGGAAGCATGCTTGTACCCAAGTTCCATAATCAGGAACAAATTACTTAAGTTTCGATTATCAGGTCTTCTATATGAAGAACACATTGGTGATATTTAAATGTGATAATTAAATGTGATAATTTACTTAAATCACATGGTGGATAATAGGTTCTTGATAAAAGATAGCTCTCAGAGAGTGTGTTCATAAAAGCAGTAACACTCCTTATGAAGAAAGAATCAGCTATAATATTTATTTGCTTCTTTTTTTCTTACATACATTTATCCTTCCACTCCTTCTCCTCCTCTTTTTTTCTCAGTCTCTGTGTTCATCACTTTATGGTATTCAAAGCAGAAACTCAAACCCAGTCCTTCATGATTCTGTAAACTGAGTTACTTAGAAGTTATTTTTATCACCACATTAAATAGGAGGAAACTTCTGATCCATCATCAAATGTGTTTCTGAGCAGCAATGTACATGCTGGTAAGTATTGTTGATAAGACATAGCATTGCCTTGAAAGGAAAAGAAGCATCATATATTCATCATTTTTCCACCTAAATAACATGACGGAGCAGTATGTCACACTTATATATATTTCTTATTCAACCAACTAACCAGTGCTTTTTCCTTCTCCTAAATACTTACATTCTCCTTTCAGGAGATTTTGTTTGAAAACAATCTTCAGCCATGATATAAAGAAAGAAAGTTTTTAAACCGATTTTGCAGCATACCAAGGGATTGAATTAGGTAGAAAAGCTGCATGCAACATTTCACATGCATGTAAAAACAGATACCCTTTTAAATTAAAGAGACACATTTTTGTCCTTGAATATTCTTGAGGACTTCAAGCAGAACAAAAGTTTACAAGAAAACCAATTTTTGCCTTCTCAAAATAGATTTATGGCTCAGGCTCAAAGTTAACATTTTATAGCGGTCCAATTTTAACATTTGCACAGTTCACTTTAAATAAAATAAATTCAAGATAAAAATTCATTGCATTCCACCTTAGATGTTTATATACAGATTTACTGAAAGGGAGATCTGATAAATTAATATCTGATAGCCTGAGTACAATTTATTCAATTCAATAATCAAATCTTTTGTTCTGTAGTCATTGTGTTGTTTTTAATGCACAAATTATATCTAATAATCATGACCATTACATGTATTTTTAGAAGTTAAATAACGCTCATGTAACTGAACATTGAATTTATTTTAAGGAATGTTGGTTTATTTTTAAAGCATCATTCAAATTCATGAATAATCAAGTTCTTTGTGTTTTTACATAATATACACCATTTATGAAAAAAATGGAGCAATGTGATTTTGGTTAAACAGAGATTAGATCAATAATTCATGAACATCTGCATAGAGTGATGGCTAAACTATTTTCATGTCATGAAAACACTGAAGTGAAATCATAATAAGAACTTATGTTAATTAAACCACATTAAAATATTTTATCAAACCAAAAATGCTTTAATCTGCCTTTATTTGACATTTAAACTTAATAACTCATCTGAAAGTCATTTTCTCACCAATAACTGATTATTTGAAATAAATATAAATAATACAGCATAATAGATAACTGTGCTACTGTTACAGGGTGAAAATAAATTATTACAAATAATTTATGTTCAATTTGTACTATGTATCCATATAAGCAGAATACATATAAGACAGTGATTTTAAACAAAGATGTTAAATTTAGCCTAGTGCAACTTGGTATGATGGTTCTGCCCACTACCCTTTGACCATTGGACCATCATTCTCCAAGTTTCATTTTCTTCCACCGTAATAAGGGATAATGATATCTGTCATATGAAGTTGTTTTGTGGAATATGTGAGGGATTGTATCTAAATTTCCTTGAAAAGGTCTGCAAAAATCACTTATGTTAGTTTCTTCTAAACAAGAAAGATAAACTGAAAAAAAACCTTAGAAGTTGTTTATTTTACATGGATAAATAGTACTTAGCATTTTTTTACATTAGCAAATAATATGTGAATGGAAAATATAACAAATAACACTAGTTGCTAATCTTATTGCCATTTTTTTATTGTAGGTGGTTCTCATAAATGCATTGTTAAAAGTATGAGAGTGGTGCAATATGACTGCCAAAAATTCTCACCACACTATAGGATTAGTTTTCTACAAGTTGATAATGATCTTTCTTTAAGGGGTATAGTTGCTTTAGCATTCTTTCAGGATATTCCATAATCTCAGAACTTGAGAATTTCTTTTTCTAACACAACTATATTAGATATTTGGAATACTTAATTTGGGATTAACTCTGTAAAGGAAAGACATGTGGAGGATTATAATATAGGAAGGACAATACACGTGAGAGCCTGGATTAAGGAGAGTGTTACTGGACAAGGCATAGCGAATGTTATATAGCTGTACTTCTGAAACTGCACATACCTACTTTGAGCATTCTTTCTTCAATTAAGATCACCTTCCACCTTGGCATGGCCAGAAAAGAAAACCTGTTGCATTGCTCTTTCTGCTCACTTCTCACATCATTGGCGCCGAGGAAAATTTGTTTGGCATGATGATAATTCTGAAGTAAGTTATTTTAAGAGGTCAGCTCTACCCTTTCAGGGCAGCTCTCATAATCTAGTTGAATTTCTTTTGGAAAGTCTAGGTTCTAGTAAGAATGATATAACCTAAGAGAACAGACCTAAGTACTGTGCCTTTCTTCTTCACCTATCTTCTAATCACAGGTAAAGCCCAAAGTAAGAATACCCAGATATAGATGATTTGGGGCTTCTTTGTTCATCATCAGAATCTATGCTAGAGAAAAAAAATGTTCTGGAGATGTCTTAGTCTTCAGAGATTTAGTATGTAAATGTAGTACTATTTTAAGATGATAGAAATCATCTATTATCATCTTATTGTCTTAAAATCTGTCATCTTAAAATTGAAGATGATTCTCTATCATCTTCCCTTCCACTTATTAGTAGAATTCAACCAATGGGGAAGCCTTTTCACAATGTTTTCAGGAAACGATTGGTCCTATTTTTGTTTAGTCTGATATTTGTGTTTCTCAGTCACTCTCACAAATTGATATCTGTCCTGGTTTTTTTTTCAGCTTAGGAATTGTACACACTTCATGGGCACACATTACCCAAATGTACTATCTCAAGTGAAACTTCTTGAGAATCTTCTACATGGAAGAATCTTGCCGCCACCTTAGATGAACTTGCCCACAGACCCCACAGATTCTCATATTTCTAGGAACTGGTTGGTTTAATGTGGTCTAACTTTTATTGGCTGAAGGTGACTTACAAAATTTGAAATGAATAAATTATAGCCTTTTACTATAAAAAGAGAGTTAAGCTGAATATCAAGACCTGTATATGTGTGTGTATATTTATAGAAACTTTAAAATCTAGTAAACTTTCTAAAAATGTGTTCCCCAAAACATTAATATTTCCATTCATATATAGTTGGCTATTAACAATAAAAATTGCATAGTATTGGCCTCAGATGAACTCTGCAACTCATGTAATAGGAATTTCCTCTGGTCCTAATTCAGTTCCCCAGCAAGGTAGATATTATTTGTTAACCCAACATATGATTGTCAATGTGCAGGCTGTAAAGATAGATATTTATCCAGACCTAAATGCCAATATAACTATACCATAGCTCTTACTAGAAAATGCTGTCACTATTCTAGAGAGAAGTACGTAAAATTGTTGTTTAATTTTATATTCATCCTTTAATTTAGGTTAAGATGTACATCTGCAAATTTGTTTTATAGGTAAACTCGTGTCACAGGGGTTTGTTGTACAAATCATTTAATTGCCCAGGTACTAAGACTAGTACCAAATAGTTATTTCTTCTGTAGGGGTTTGCTTTGAGCAGATAATCTAGGCCTTTTGGATTTTCGCCAGACCTTTGAATTTTGGCAAGTTACTTAACTCTGTGTGCCTATTTTCATCATCTAAAAAAATGAGTATAATAATTATATAAGCCTCACAGGGATATCTTTATAATTAAAACAAGTAATCATATATAAAGCACTTAAAATAGTACCTGTCACATAATAGATCCTAATCACATAGATATGATTAGGAGATTTTTATTATTAGTCTTGGGTCCAAGTTCCTGGATTATATATACCAAATACAAAATATCAGACTAAATGTGTAAGACCCTGCCAGTTTCCACTTACTCTTAGGTATTATTTCTCATTTATCTCATCTCTTATAGATAAATATAGTTATTAATTTTTGGCATGGTTGTCCTGGAACCCATCACCTTTCATTATTGGACTGATGAATAATAGAGTCCTAAGAGTAACAGATAGTTACTCAGAGACTTTTATGACATTTTGTTCCAAACTCTTCTCATGACATTTAAAATATGCCTCAAGTACTTCACAAAGAGCTTTTGCTCTTACCTTATTTATGTGAATGTTGATAATTAAAAATCACTTTCATCTGCCATGATTATATTGTTAAGGTAGAAAAGATTATGCCTTTCGAATGTCAATTAGAGCAGACATTCAACTTCATTTACCAAATTCAGCTCAGAGGCAACCACATACAGAAATCTGTCCTTATTTTTAAATCTCATGAGCAAATTCCCAAAGAATATTTATGGCTGCATTAATTTATTTGTTTGTTTTTCCTTGTTTGTTCTTTATATTGTGATCTTGAGTGGCCTGTTCTGATTTTTGGTTTGCATTTTGCTTCACTAATGTGGGCAAGAATTTCTGCAGGTTGTTCATATTCTTTAAACCTTCTGCTATGCCTAACTAGTTTCTACCACAATGAGCAGCATATTTCCTGAAGTAAGGAAATGATTAAAATTTCTGAGATGGTCTCCCTTACTCTCACAAGCTATTGTGAGTTAATGGTAAAAGAGGGACTCTCTTAAGCTGTTCACATTGTGAGTTAGTGAAACCTACCCTGAAATAATTTTGTCTTATTCAATAAAAATTATCTATGCCTTAAATTTTAATCCAGGAATTTTACATCTTGAATTTATCTTAACAAAATATTTGGAGAGTTTAAATAGAATTTTTGTACAATTTGTATACTAACTTTATTCATCAAAATAATATTAATAGAAAAGAAAAATAATGTCCTGGCACTGTGAGTCACCCCTGTAATCCCAGCACTTTGGAAGGCTGAAGCAGAAGGACTGCTTGAGGCTAGGAGTTCGAGACCAGCTTGGACAACATGGCCAAACTTCTTCTCTACAAAAAAATACAAAAAATAGCCCGGCATGGTGGTGTGTGCCTGTAGTCTCAGCTACTCCAGAGGCTGAGGTGGGAGGATCACCTGAGCCTGACAGGTGGAGTTTGCAGTGAGACAAGGAGATCACACCACTGCATTCCAGCCTGGGTGACAGCATGAAACCCTGTCTCAAAAGTAAAAATAAAGAAAATAAAAATGATGTATCATTACTAGTGATATTATATTAAATGCAAAAAAATTTATATAAATGTATATTAATTGTATGTAAATTGTTATGATAATTTATTAGGTATGACAAATAAAGCTGAAATGTTGCTGGCTATCATTTTATCTACTAATCATAAAAATATGTGTATATGTACATATATGTATTTCTTTGGAACTTATTTTACATTTGGCTCTTCTCCATTTAAACTAATCTTGTCTTGGCACCTCAGTGAGGGGAGGTACAAAGTTGGAATAAAATAAGTTTAATCTTAGCCTCTAAGCTAAATAATGTATTAGGAAAATTTTATGCTAAGTCAAGAATCTGTCTTAATTTCCCTTCCTTTCTCTTCTTAGAGAATTAGAAATATCTGGGCTATAGGAGTAAGAAAGAGCAAAATAATTGAAAGCAAGTAGATATGGGGAATTGAGGTCAGAGAGATTCTGTGCTTACTTTTTTGAATAACTAGGAAGGTGGCAAACTTTACAGGAATTCTACCGATGTTCTTGTCCCATCTAAGCATGATGTGACAGCAGTAAATTTAAATCCTACATAGGATTTGGGGCTTACAGTCATAGCAAGTGGTAGATGATAGAGTATCATCATTCTGTGCGGTGTATAGTGACAGAAATATGGCATTAATAATTTCCAGGTTTTGAGAGTTCTTGAAATTATGATGAGATATCTGCAGGTATCAAAGACCAGAGAAAAACAAATCAATAATAGTAATAACCATGAATTTACTAGGAATCATGAAGATGAGACTTTCCACTATTGGTTAAATGGGTATTCAAGAGAAAATTTAAATTCGGATTAGAAATAAAATTAAAATTTTGTATTTTGTCATCTGACTTTATGATCAGCAAAATTGGTGATTAAAAATAATATAAACCAAATAGAGCATCTAGATAAAGCTGGTATATTAAACAGATACATCAAGTTTTGCTCTTTTTTAAACCTCTCTATGCAACAGTATGGAAATTATTTTCAAAACATATATCTAGGAGAAAATGAAGAATGAGAGAAAAGTCAACAGTGCAGTTATGAAACCCAAGACCAGATGAGCAAAAGATCAAGGACAGAATGGATCCAAGGAAAACAATTCCCAAGCAGGCAATGGGGATGCCAATCACTAACCTATTTTACACTTTATAGTCCTCCTAAGCCATAAAATTTGGTGGTACCAGGAATCTCTGAGAGTGTGTGTCTGCAGGCATGTTAGTTCAAATAAAGTTGTGGCTAAAAGTCAGTTTAATAAGAAGCAAAAACCTTCTCTCGTTTGTGCAGCCAGATGGCAGACTTAATAACATTATAGCAAATGCTTAGCTGAGATTGGAGTATACACCAAAATTAATGGATTAGAACATACGCATACTGACACCACCCTCTCCACTTTGATCAGCATTCCCAACTTGGTTTCTAGAACTTGAGCAGCAATACCTTTTCCCAATAAATAAAAAATCGGGCTTTTCTGATATCTGAGTAGATCAAAAAGACATTCCTAATGTATTGATATTGGTATTTTCCAAAGTTAAGGGCCAGGAAAATCACCTTGCCAGGATACTTATTGTTCATAGTTAAGTCTCAAGCAGCTTTTGAGGTTTCAATGCTTGAATATAGGGAATCAATCAAATATTATCAGACACCTGAGGAAAATTTTTCACATAAAAAGGGACCACCAAAGAAAGAGGAAAAAAAAACACAATTTATGGGAAAAAATTACACAAGGTTAAAAAAAAGCTTCAAATTTTGCATTAATATGTTAGAGAAATAGATGTTATTACAATTATAGAACAAGAACATAATATGATTCAGAAATGAATATTCAGGGAATACATAAGTGCTCTAAGCTCTTCCACATTAAAAATATAAAAGAAGGAGAGAAAAAAGTTTATTAGAAAACTTTGAAAATAAAGTTGTAAAAAGCCCCTAGAAAATAGCTTAAAACAAAAAACAGGTAAAGAGTTGGAGAGAAAACACAAATATTAGGGGACCAATCCTATATAGGAATAATAGAACTTCAGAAATAGAAAAGAGAACCAAGAGAAGAAAATCATCATTGAAATATGCAAGGACATTTCTCAAAAGGGAAAGACAATGCTTAGATCAATGAATGATAGCAGAGCACATCATCACTAAATTATAGTGCACATGAAACAAAAAGAAAATTTTACAAAAAAGAAAATATCAGGATAAATGGAGTAACCATATAATTTATTATGTAAATCAGAACCGTTTTGATATCAAAGAGGGTACTAGCAATAATTATGCTGTAAAAACAGGCATTAAAGGACACTCTTGGACAAATTGGGACACATAATCTATATGTAATAACATAATAAAGATGACTTTATTTTCATAGCAAGATTGAAGATAGAATTTCCAGGTGTAGTTTCTTCAAAATTCAAAGGAAAAGATTTAAAAACTGAAATTCTATTTTTGACCAAAACATATGTTAGTGTAAAATCGTTTTAATATATACTGGATCTAAAATAAAAACAAAAGAAAAACCCCAAAACATAGTTGCTAGAAGACGTACTCTACTGAAACAAGGGGAAAAAACAACAAGAAAGGAATGGGGCACAAGAAACAAGATTTAAAAATGAAGAGAGATAAAGAAATAGTTTATGTTTAAGATTACGGTGAAGGAGGATCCATGGTACAATAGATGGAGAAGGCTGGCAAATCTGAAAAACGTAGGGTAACAGTGTCCTGAAAAGGCTCACTTAGGAATATTAATTGATGGAATACATGATGTGTCTAAACTTTAAAGAGGTGATTAGATAATTGCTGAGGGTTTGGTGTTGCTGTTATTGCTTTAATAAAAACAATATTGAATACCAAGTAAATAAAAATCATACAAATGATTAACTTTCAGGAAAACAAAAAGTGGTGTAAGAAGAAAGTTAATTGTGGTTAATTGAATGGTTCTGATGGGAACAAAATTTAGACAGTCATAGCAAAGTAAACAATGAATGTTGATTTAAACAAAATTACAACATAACTGTTTTGAAGACAGGTGAATAGGGAAAGTATGCATGTGTGGTGAGTGAGGTTGAGGGAGTGGGGGTGTGTGTGTGGAAACAACTAAATTGTCATGTTGCATACTAGGAGTAAATAGTACATTCCTAAAACTAAAAAATCTGAAGAGGTAACATCAGCATGTGTTTTTACAGGCATGAATATAAATACCAAAATAATTACTTAAAAGAGATTAAAAAGTGGTTGCTTCTGGTGAGCGTGAAGTGCAAAATAAAAGAGAAGCAGATGAATTTCTGTTTTTTTTAATTGAAAATCTTGTAGAAATAACTGATTACAAGTATGTTAACATATGTGTTAAAGCTGGTAGAAAATGTTTAGAGGGTAATGAAGATGAAATACGTAGAAATTGGGCTGTACCTTCCTTTAGGATTCCATGATGCACTCAAGATTGTAGGGACTCTAGGCCATCCTCTCTCTTCTCTGTATAACTATCAAAATCATGTTTCAGATTAAAGGATATTTGAATCTATGTAATTCATACTTTGACTGGATGCATGATTCTTTGCTCTGTCATCCAGCACTGTACGTAGCACACTTAAGCCATAAATATTGTCAGATACATATCTGCACTGTTGTGCTGCCTATAGATTATTTGATTGATGTAGATTAAAGTTATATGGGGATATTCACAACCTGACCGAGTAAAAAGACTTAACCAAAGCTAAAAATAAGGAATCACAAAATTGAGAATGCCATCGAGGTAATTAGGCAGAAAGAAACATAACTAGACTTAGAATTTGAGAATGTGCTTTAATTAAGTGGCAATAGGCTGTGACAGTGATGGTGATGGTGGGGTTCGTTGTGAAGATTAAATTATAGATCTGAAGTCTTCTGTTGGATAACTACAAATGTAGTTAGGTTTGATCTAATTATCTCGACTTACGGCCAGTAGACTGAAGTTCAATCTTAAATGAAGACAGGCTATAGAAACAAATAATGTGAGAATGAAAAACATTTCCATATCTGTTTACAATATGGGTTAAAACACAATTTATAAAAATAAAAAGGACTTGAATATAAGTAGAAAAGGTTTGGCATAAATTAATGAGAGCAGCTGTGATTAGTGATAGCAACAATGAATATGTGACACCAGTATCAACAGAATTAAATCAAACAAAATTTCAGAATCTTTAATTCTTATTATTTAATTCACTTCTGAAATGTAGATGAGCTTAGTCCTGTATAACATATAAAGGAGCTTACAGTGGGAAAAGTTAAACAGATGGCCTGAGGGTACATAGAACACAATTTGAAGAGCAAGGTGTTAAACCCAATTCAATCTGGTTACATACTTAATGTAGAATTCACTACATTGTAGTGCCCTTCTGCCTTATGCAATGATTGTCCTGTTACTGTTGCAAACTGTACTGTACTACTGCCTTCAGTATTGCCAATGATCTAAGATGATATACTGAAATTACAGGCAATTAATAGAAGTTTTCCACACTTGATTTTGCCAAAACCATCATCTCAATTCAGTGTTTTGCACATCCCGGGTGTTAAATGCTTATTTTTTGATAAATAAATGTATGAAGTACCAATTGTATTTTTGATGGTAAATATTTGACATTTTAAAGTTATTTTCCTGGTAGAAAAAGTTATTTTCCTTGGTCAGAATAATATTCAGACCTCACTGTACTCTGTTTCTGATTCATGGTATTCTCTATTTTCCTAAATGCCTTTACATTACTATTTGCATTTAGTAAAATGTCACTTTCCTGAGATTTGGAGCTTAGTCTTCTAAAAGCATGCAGAATCCCAAATTGTAGATCAGATAATCCTTTCTTAATCACAGGTTCTTCAGTGAAGTTACTTTTATTTAATGGTCTTTGCTTATGAGATTTTTTTTCTTCTGCTATGAATAACAGCATAAGGAAAATAAATGAAAATTGAAGCAAGCGGTCTTGAGCTTGAGTCACTAAACTTCATTTGAGGAAATACATTTTTATTATATATAGTACATTTCCTCTGAGGTAAAATGTCCATATTTTGTGTGAGGTATATATACAAAATTAGGCTAATAATTCATGTACTCTTCCACATTATAACGTCAAATAAAAATTCCACTCTCTTTTCAAAGTCTGTAAGCTCATTGAGATAAATATTAAGCTGTGATTTATTATATTTTCAATTCAAATTTATCTAAGGAACAGAACAGCATAAACTTTTTTATTCAATATTGAGAACATCATCTAGCATGTGAATTCAAAATATGTATAAGAATCACCTAAGTGAAACATCCAACACATTGTCTTGTATACAGTATATGTTTGAGGAATAAATTCATTAAATTTTTTAATGTATATATAAAAGATAGAAGGAAAAGAAAGAAAGAAAGAGAAAGAAGAAAAAGAAAGAAACTTCATATATTTTGGTATGTCACCCCAAGAGTCTGGACAATATGCTGTATATATTAAGATTGTTTATTGTTTTTGATACTACATAATTTCAATGCAGTGGATATTATATATATAGGTTCCTTGGCACTACAACCGAATTAACAACTAGGGCAAAACCAAACAAACTCTTGTTCAGAAAAAAAAATGACAAATATTTCAGTTATATTACCATTTGTTTTTAATATGTCATAAAGACCAATATATATGTCAGGTAACACACAGCTCTGAAATACAATGAATTTTTTTTTCTGATTAAACTTACAAGTGGTCTTACATTTCCTCAGGAAGGAGAGGGAAGCAGAGAAAATTGAAGGAAGAGAAAACTGAAGGAAGAGCTAAGGGTTCCAAATCACAGAGTGCATGCAGCCTGTGCACCAGTGCAGCCCAGCAGACTATTTGCTGTCAGTTAAGCACTATAAATGAACATTCATTCAAATGAACTTTAAACGAATCAAAGTCTTTGCAACTGGCAAAAAAGGGAGAAAATAACATAATTTCAGTGAGACAGAAATAAGCTATAGAAACGTCAATGCTCAACCATATTTGGAAAACTATAAGTTACTTAAAGTTGGAGACTAAAATGGAATAAGAAATATCAATCAAATCTTATAGATACTATATTAAAAGTAAAGAGTAAATGCCGTGGAAAGTGATTGCACAATGGAAATAAATAAACTTCTTGGAATGACTTCATGGTCATTTGAGGTTATAGATAGAGTCATCCTTTTATCAAGAAAAATATATTTGATTGTTGATTTCTGTTGCATTAGGTCCACGTGCTTTGTGAAGTAGCTATACAGAACATGCACTTGAGTGCACATACACACACATTAGGTTGGTTATATAAATATAAACTATGGTGCACACATGCAATAGAATATTATGTAGATGTAAAAAATAAGTAAAAAGTCTCTAAAAGTTGTGACAGAGTAATTTTCAGAATATATTGCTAAATAAAAAAAGCAGAGTGAGGAGAAACAGGAACACTCATTTGCTGCTGGTGGGAATGCAAAATGGTACAGCTACATTAGATGATAGTTTGGCACTTTTTTTTTCACTTTAAGCACACTCATACCATATGATCCAGAAATTGCCTTCTTTGGTATTTGTCTAAATACATTAAAAACTTATTCTCACACAAAAACCTACAGATGGGTGTTTATGGCAGCTTTTTCCAAGATGTTCCTTAGTAGCAGGATGGATAAATAAAATGTGGTAATCCAGTGAATGGAATGTAGTTCACCTCGCAAATGAAATGAGCTATCAAACCATTATAAGACATGGAGGAAACTTACATGCATATTGCTAAGTGACAAAAGCCAGTCTAAAAAGGCTACATATTGTATGTTTCCAACTGAATGACATTCTGGGAAAGACAAAAAACTGTTGAGACAGTAAAAAGATCAGTAGTTGACAAGAGTTGAGAGAGAAAAATTAAAATAGGTGATGTATGATGATTTTTAAGACAGCAAAATTATTTTTTATATTACATGGTGAATACATGGCATTATTTATTTCACAGATTGTGTAACAAGAATAAATCCTGATGAAACTGTACACTTCGGTGATAATGATGTGCCAATGTAGGTTCATCAATTGCAACAAATGTACCACTCTAAAGGGAGATGTTGATAGTGAACGAAGATGTGGGTATATGGAGGTAAGGGCAATATGGAAACAGTAATTTCCATTCAATTTTGCTGTGAATCTAAAGCTGCTCTAAAAAATAAGGTCTATTTTAAAAAGCAACATGATATATATCACTTTGCAAGGAAAAAAGGAGGAAACCTGCTTATTTTTGTAAAAGAAAATAATAGGAAGGATGAAGGATGAAACAAAACCAATGAATTTGGTTGTCTAGAAGAGATGGATAGTAACAATTAATGGAGGAAGTATCACATTTTAAAGTGTATATTTTCATATGGTTTTGACTTCTAGATATAAATTATTTTACATATTAAAAATAAAATTAATAAATATTAAATAAAATATAAAATAGAATACAAAACAATCTACATGTATGCTAAATTAATAACACAATCACAAAGAAGGGGAAAAATAGAATTATCTAAGTAATTTGACCATATACACAGTTCATTAAAATTTAAAAGAACTACAAATAAATCTTGAACATTAATTAGCACTTTTGATATTCTTATGGTATAAATATATCAATTTCATAAATATTTGGTATATATCATAGTATTGAATAAATGAGTAATAAATTGGTATCATTGACAGCCAGAATTGTCAGCATGGAAGAAAGTTATGCAAAAGTGGAATGGGTGGATTACAAGGAAGAACTTTGTGGTGTTGGAATGGAATTGGAGGATTTAGTCTAAACTGATAATTTATTTATCTATATGTTATAAATATGTACGTTATTTTATATACACAGATAAGATATATATGTGTGTATATTATATACACACACAAAACATATATACATATGAATACATATATACACACATATATATATATCTGTCTGCTGAAAAGACCAAGAAAGGAAACAATGATCCTGATCTTGATTTCTAAATATTCTTCCCATCGAAGGAAGCAGAACTTTTTGAATAAATGACTGATTCTGGAACTGATGAAGTAGAGCTGCAAAGGCGAGCCTTGAACATTGTCTCGTGCCAAAAATTAAAGATGTGCTCAGAAATTGATAGAGACATGTCGAAAGAACATATGATCTTTCAGATGGCTAGGGAAGGGCCTTTTGCACTGCATTTTCTCCTACTACGGGTGATCTGGCTTCTGTTTGACCTCTTCTAACTACTCTTAGCTCCTTCTCCTGGTGCTACACCAATACCTTTTGCTATTGGAGTCTCTGAACTGAGGCCGAACTCGTTAAGGTGTTCAAACCCAGCTACTTTCTGAAATATTAAATAACTCACAGGAAACCAATGCATTACTGGCAAGCTGTAAAATGAATCATAGTCTGATCTCAGTTAATCTAATGCAGCCTTGAATTTTTTCTTCTACACATTACAGCAGATGTACAGCCTGGGAAAATGAAAGCAATTTTCTGTCCTTACTGTCATAACTCATGTTTACTGCCAATTCTTTTGTAGTCCCTGTCCCTGTCTTTTTTCCTTTCCAAAAAATGATGAGTTGACATTGCAGGTACTGAAACCAAGTGGCACCTCTCAATAACCTGAGGAAGTAAAAAAGTAGTCTACCCCAATTTTCAACCAATGTCTGTCTCTCATATATGCAAACACACATACTTACATGTGTGCACACACATACACTACCGCACAAAATCTATGCATATGTATACATTCGTTTCACTTAAATTGTATTATGAGTATTTCACATACTATTGAATTATCTTTGAACCATGAATTTAAAGACTACATGATATTCTAGCACATGGTTAAGCTAAATTTTCTTGATAATATATTAATCAATAGTATATTAGTTTACATATAGACTATTTTCAATATTTAATAACATGAATTACATTGTCATAATTATCACTTAGCATAAATATTTGATAACATTTCTGATTATATCATTAAAATAGTTTCTAAGATATACAGAGACAAAGAGCTTAGACAGTTTTTTTTGTAAAGAGACCTATTAAGTTGGTGCAAATGTAATTGCAGTTTCTGCCATTACTTTTAATAATTCTATATAATTTCTCCAAGTGACCTTCTGAATTATATGAAAGCAATGAAAGTTACTGTCAATTAAGAATTTATTAATTATTAAGGTATTTCACAATGTTAGTTTTAGAAATGAAGCATTTGTAATGGTGACATATCATTAAATTGATAATTTTCTGATTTAGCATATACCTCCAGAGAAGAGTATGACCCCACTTTTTGGCCAAAGGCTTTAGTGGCTGACATTTTGTGGAAATAGTAAATGAGGACATAAAAGAGCAGACTGATAAAACTTAAGTAATTTATATCATATGGGGGGAACTTCCTTCTTAGTTTATCTTAAAGTATTTAATTTTGGTCATCTCGGCAAAGGCCTATTACAGTACGACTTTATATTTTACCATTTTGATTCCTCCACAGTATCCAATAAAGTGCTCTCCTGTATATAATAAATATATGTTAAATTGAAATAATTTAAATTCCTTTTATCTAAACCCTATTAAAAATTCTGAGAATTATATTGTTGTAAGTATAGACCCTTATTTTCAAAACAAGTCTGAGACAAACATACTTTTTATTAGATAAAATAAGTAAAAGATAATCCTTTGCAAATACCTGTTTCATAACTTCTCAATTTCAGATAACTTTTGCACTTGTGTCAGTTTTTTAAAGTTTAAATTTGGTACCAAAATTATCTAAAATATTATATAACAACAATTTCTAAATGCAAAGTTTTGCAATGAATTTTCTTTTACTGGTAAAACTGCTCTTTGCTGAGAAATCATAAAGTTATATGATTGACTTAGTTATTGTATGAAGATTTAAGATTATTTGTGACTGTCAAATAATTCAGTTTATAAGCCATATGAATAAGATATTAAATGCAACATATTTCAGATATTTGGTCCATGCAGACTATTCGACCAAAAGTTTTATTATTTTTAAGATAAGAACATAGTAATGATTAAATTACTATTACTATATAGTGAATTAATCAAACTACACCCTCAGATGGCAGTCTATGCTGATGGTATATTATGAGTATTTTCATGGTTTTTATCATGGTATATTATGAGTATTTTCATGGTTTTTATCAGTATCTAAGACTCAATTGACAATAACATGGCATACACTACTAGTTTAAAAGATCAAAATAAATATATAAACTTGTTATAATTTGTCTTTTCCAAAGTTATATAGTTAAAACTAATCATTTTCTACAGATAGATTTTTCTATTGTCAGAAGTTTTGTCACAATATAAATGGCTTTCATTTGAATAAAATATCTATATTTTACTCATTTGTATCAATCCCTAAAAAATTATAATTAGACCAGAACATATTTCTAATCTAGGAAATGTATTTTCTTCTGTAAGATAATTTGAATATAGACATGTAAGTTAAAGCATGTACCTTTTTATGTGGTGATTGTGGGAAGCATTTTCTAGTTTGCCATCTAATAAAGTGGATGCATCCCTGATGATCAGTTGAAAAAAAAATAAGCTTCTATCAAAGATGAGTTATAAACTCTCAATTTACATTCCCTGTTACATGTCCATTACGAATGAAATTTCTAAGTAAGATATATTAAATGTAATTGCCTAGGACTAGCCTTTTAGTGATATAAACATAGTCCTTTAGTGAAATGTAATTATATGGTATTAGAAAAGTTATTTCTCTTGTGGAAAACTCAGCAGTTCAGACAGATATTTAGGCAAATGTTAATGATTTTGTCACTACACTATATGTGAACCTTTGTTTATATCTTTCTATTAATAAAAATGATCTTAATAACTACTATAAATTTTGCTGCAATAATGCATTTACTCTCTGATTAAAAAGGTCTACCAACTAAACACTGCAAAGCTGGGTGCATATTCAAATAATGGGTCTGAACATTTCAGAAAACTTGAGAGAATTTTTTTAAGTAGTGAAATTCCATTTCTGACAATGGTACAGTAGGCAACTGAAACAAACTTTCCATTCACTGAAGACAACTATAAAAAATTTGACTAACTTTTAAAAAATATGCCAGAAAGAAAGATAAAAAGAGGATGATAACAAGCCAGGAGTCAGGAATGATTCAAGTCTTGGAGTCATCCAAGCTTGGAGCTCTGCATTTGGGGCCACTTTCCCTTCCATGACTAATTCCAAAGGGTGGCTGAGAACTCTGAGGGGAGATTTTCACATATTTGCAGGGGCAAGGAGACAGAATTGGAACATAGGGTCCTCATAGGTGAGAACACTGGTGACACTTTTTACTCTTGCTTGGAACGCTAACAGCTGCACATTAGGAGTAGGTTGCACTGGAAGTAGACAAGCCCTAAAAGGACTGTTCCTTAGCTTTCAATTACAATTCCTGAAACTATAATGGTTGTCAAGCTATAATAGCACCTGAAAACATTTCAAAATTTACGTGTCCCTGGAAACAAAGAAAAAGCCATTCTGGAGGAAGATGATATCATTTAGATCTAAAATTATTTCTATAAATGATTTATCTAACACAATGATGAGTACACAATATAAATAGGGCTACATGTAAGAAAAAAAGACAACTAGGAAAAATAACAGAAAATAAAAATGGAACTCAGAAGTCCAAGTGATTGGAGTAGTCATAAAAATACTTTAAAATAACAATGCATGTTATGTTTAGGGAGATGAAACTAGTTTGAAAAACTTGCAAAAAAATTGACACTTTCAAAAAGAGCAATATAATAAAGGAATTAAGAACTCAATGGATAGATTAAAGATAAGGTAGTTATAGTTAAATAAAGAGTAAATAAACTGAAAACTATATCATGCAAAATATTTAAAATAAAGTATAAAGATTAAAGTAGAATTTAAAATACAAAAGATAAGATACAAGACAAGGAAGACACATCAAGAAGGCCTAATATACGTTTAATTGGAATCTAAGGAAAGAAAAGAGAAAAGGGGGAAGCAGTTTATGAAGTTATAATAGCTAAAAAAAACTAAAACAACTTTTAAAAACTATACATTCAACAGGCCATAACATTTCTAAGAAGGATTTGTCAAAAAGCAATTTACACCTTAGTGCCTTAGAGCAAAACCTCTGAAATGCGAAGACAGAGGAAAAAAATGGGAAAAGGTATCAGAGGAAAAAAAGACATAGTATTTCAAAAAATCAAGAGTTTTGCATTAAGATATTTCCAAACAGATCCTGAGGCAAGATTGTGCATACAAATAGTTTATTTGAATGGTGATGAAGGAAACATAGTTAAGGGAATCAGGATATAAGAAAAAGAAAGAAGCTATAATGTAAGTTGTGTTAGTTGATCAACTGACACTTAATCCTGCTGAGAATCTCCAAAAGCCTCTGTAGAAAGTGCCTTAGAATTACACATCAGCTGAGGACTGAGGTTGTTGTATTTATTCACCTGCTCCCATCCATCACTGATTGAAGGCTACTCTTAGTTCATTAACTTCCAGGCACTACCAGCTGGCACCACGTGAGTGCCAAATATGCTTTTGTAGCTAAAAACAAATTCTAGCTGGATTTGCAGGATATGGGAATAAAAACTTGCCAGTGTACAGAAATTATCAGAGCTTAGGAGTTATAGGAGGACTATTGAGCACATATGCTTCACTTCTCAAAAGAAAAGACAAAAGGCTAAGAAAATTGAATGATACTATTTAAATGACCAGGTGAAATAATTGTTAAACTCAAATTCTATAATCAGTGAAAATACTCTACATGAATACTGAAAGAAAATCAACTTGAAAGAATTCATCATCAAGCCATTCTAAAGAAAATAATAAAGACTGTTAGAAAGAATAATAATTATCCTTAGTTTCTCTTTAAGAGACAGAGATTCAGGAAGGATTAAAGAACAGCTAAAATTTTAACTAATGGGTGTATAAATAGATTATTTAACTTACTATATACATCAATAAAAACAATAAAAAATAAAAATAAAAGCTCATAGATTGAAAGTGGATAAGTAAAATTAAAATAAACATTCTGGGAACTTTTATCATGAAAGAGAAAGAGAATAGTACTAATTAATATTACACTTCAAGTAAAAAATATAATTTTTAGCATAACCCCTACAGGATAGTAAACATGTATACAGTTTCAAAGTTATAATGCTTAAATTTGGAACAACAGGAAAAAAAAAATGACTACAGAAAACAAGAAAAAAAGGAATAATAGGCAATTTCAATATACAAGCATACCTCATTTTCGCACTTCACTTTATTGTGCTTTGCAAATATTGCATTTTTTAAAAATTGAAAGTTTATAGCAACTTCATTGAGCAAGTCTATTGGCACGATTTTTCCAATAGGATGTGCTAATTTAATGTCTCTATGTCACATTTTGGTAATTCTCAAAATATTTTGAACTTTTCCCTTATTATATCTGTTATGATGATCTATGACCAGTGATCTCTGATATTACAATTGTTCTGGGGTGCCACAAATCATGCCCATAAAAGATGGCAAACTTAATCAATAAATGTGTGTGTACTGACTGCTCCACTGACTGGCCTTTCCTCTATCTCACTCCCTTTTCTTGAGACACAACTATTCCCTGAGACACAGCAATACTGAAATTAGGCCAATTAATAACCCTACAATGGCATTTAAGTGTTCAAATGAAAAAAAGTGTTGCATGTCTCTCATTTTAAATCAAAAGCTACAAATGATTAAGCTTAGTGAGGAAGCTCTTTGAAATCCGCAAGAGACCAAAATCAAGGCCTCTTGAGCCAATTGGTTAGTCAAGTTGTGAAAGGAAAAGAAAATTTTGTGAAGGAAACTAAAAGTGCTACCCCACTGATCACATCGATGATAAAAAGAAATAAATAAAATAAAACAGCCTTATTCTGATAGAAAGTTTTAGTGGTCTGGAGAGAAGATTAAATCTGCCACAGCATTCCCTTGAGCCAAAGCCTAATCCAGAGCAAGGCTCAACCTTTTATCAATTCTACGAAAGCTGAGAGAGAGATAAGGAGGCTGCAGAAACAATGTTTGATGCTAGCAGAGGTTGTACACAAGGTTTAAGGAAAGAAGCCATCTCCATAACATAAAAGCACAGGTTGAAGTAACAAATGCTGAAGTGGAAGTTGCAGCAAGTTATCCAGATGATGTAGCTAAGATCATTGACCAAAGTAACTACATCAAACAATGGATTTTCAATGTGACGAAATAGCCTTGTTGGAAAAAGGCCTTTCATAGCTAGAGAGGAGGAGCCAATGCCTGGCTTGAAAGCTTCAAAGGAGCTTTGTTAGGCGCACTCTCTTAAATGCTAATGCAGGTGACTAAGCTGAAGCCAATGCTTCTTTACCATGATGAAAATCCTAGGGCCTTTAAGAATTATGCTAAGTCTACTCTGCCTGTGCTCTAGCAATGAAACAACAAAGCCTGGATGACAGAACATCTGTTTGCAGCATAGTTTATTGAATACCTTAAGTCCAATATTGAGACCTACTTCTCAGTAAAATAGATTCATTTTAAAGTGTCACTGCTAATTGAGAATGCACCTAGTCATCCAAGAGCTCTGATGGAGTTGTGTAAGGAGATTGAAATTGTTTTCAAGCCTACTAACACAACATCCATTCTGCAGCCAATGGATAAAGGAGTAATTTAGACTTTCAATTTTTGTGATTTAAGAAATACATTTTATAAGGCCCTAGATACCATAGACAGTGATTCTTGTGGTGAATCTGGGAAAAGCAAATGGAGAATCTTTGGGAAATAATTCACAATCTTAGATGTCATCAAGAACATTCATGATGCATGAAAGGAAATCAAAATATCAATGTTACCGGTGATTTGGAAAGAAGCTGATTCCAACACTCATAAATGACTTGGAGGAGTTCAAGACTTCAGTAAAGGAACTAACTACAGATGTTATGGAAATGGCAAGAGAAGCACAATTAGAAGTGGACCCTGACGATGTGAATGAATTGCTTCAATCCTATGATGAAACTTGAACAGATGAGAAGTTGCTTCCTACAGAAAAACAAAGAAAGTAGTTTCTTGAGACAGAACCAACTCCTGGTGAAGATGCTGTGAACATCATTGAAATGACAAAGGCTGCAAAGTCTGATAGAATATTCATATGCTTATTTGATAAAATAGCAGTAGAGTTTGAAAAAACTGCCTCCAGTTTTTAAGGAAGTTCTACAGTGAATAAAATCCTATCAAATAGCATCAGAGAACATATTACGGAGAAATCTTTCATTAAAGGAAGAGTCAATCGATGCTGCAAACTTCACTGTTCTCTTATTTTTAGAAATTGCCACAAACACCTAACCTTCAGCAACCACCATGCTGATCAGTTAGCAATCATCAACATCAAGGCAAGATCCTCCACCAGAAAAGACAGTCAGACTCATTCAAGTCTCAGATGGTTGTTAACATATTTTAGCAATATATTTTAAATAACATATACACATTGTTTTCTTAGACATAATGCTATTACATACTCAAAAGCCTTGGGTATAGGGCAAACATAACCTTAAAGTGCACTGGAAAACAGAAAAATCCACATGACTTATTTTAGTATGATATTTATTTTATTGCAGTGGGTCTGGAACTGAGTCCAAAATATCTTCAAGTTATGCCTGTATATGACAAAGAAAAGCAGTTCATGTTATTTAGGTTTAAATATAACTCTATTTGTAACTTCCATAAATATAAATGAACAAAATACTGTAATTAATAGAAAAAGATTACCAGACTAAATAATCTAAAGCCAACCACAGTGGGTTGAATACTTTCCCTCCAGAATTTAAGTCTACCAGGTGCCTTAGAATGTGACCTTCTTTTGACATAGAATCTTTGTAAATGTAACTGAGGTAGAAATTAAGATGAAATCACGGTGAATTAGAGTGGACCCTAAATCCAGTGACAGTGTCCTTATAAGAGGCAGAAAATAACATGTGGACACAGAAAAGAGAACCATGTGAAGACAGAAACAGAATGGGAATTCTGCTGCCATAAGTCAAGGAATGCTTGGGGTTACCAGAAGCAGGAAGAGGCAAAAATGGAGTCTTCCTTAGAGCCTTAGGGGAATGACGGCCTTGCTGATATCTTGATTGCAGAGTTGTAGCCTTCAGGACTGTGAGAATACTAATTTGTGTTGTTTTAAGCCTCCAAGTTGCGGCAATTCATCATGGTAGACCGAGGAAACAAATAAAGGTTTAGTCCTGGGAAGTGGGCTGCAAATTCAAAAAAATACTAAGAATGCGGAAATGGCTTTGGAAATGGGAAATGGCTAGAGATTGGAAGAATTTTGAGTCGTGTAATAGAAAAAGTATATACTGCCTTAGAGAGGCTATTGGTGAAAATATAGAGGTTATTAAGTACTTATGGCGAGCTCTCAGACAGAGAAAAGAAACATGATATTTGGAACTGGAGGAAATGTAATCCTTGTCATAAATTGGCAGAAAACTTGACTTAATTGTTTCTATTAATGGGTGAGGAAAAGAACTTGTAAGAATTCACCTAGGATATTTTGATGAAGAGATTTCTAAGCAGAGTTTTGAAGGTGCGGCCTGGATTATTTGTATTACTTATAGTAAAATGCAAGAAGACAAAGATACATTGATGAAGGAACTGTTAAGCAAAAAGGAAGCAGCACTCAATGATTTGGAAAATTCTCAGCCTATCAAGACTGCAAAAGATGCTAGACCATGCTCTGGAGAAAGAGTAGAGTGTGGCTGGACAAACTTCTGGTAAAGACATGAGATGTATAACTCACTCATCCAATCAATCATTTCCACAGAAGCCATAAATAGAGACAAGTTATAAAGAAAGGATCTGTGGAGAACCTTTTGTTTAACAACATGGGTCCCCTTGACAGACACAGAGACCCTCAAGATTTTTCAGAATGTTATACCACCAAAAACACTGGCAGCTTGGACTGAAGAGGACAGAAATGGAATGAAATGAAAAGGCTGTCATTATTTGGGGATTCTACAAGCAAAACATGTCCTGACAGAGCAACTCTGGCAGAAAACAAGTGTTAACCTTCAGAAAAATGAAGAATAATTCTGAGGGAAGAATTGTCACAAAGGTAATTACAAAGTTAATTCCAGAGAGTGGAGTCAGAGAATAGACCATTAAGCCTAAAAGGATTAAGCCTAAGCCTTGAATTTACAGAATCTACTCTGCGAAGATTTGGAGTTGCTTGGAACTAGTGATCCTTTACTCCTACAAATTTCTACCTGTTAATATAAAAATATCTATCTAATGCCTGTACCACTATTTCGTTTTAAAAGCAGATAAATTTGTTTGTTTTACCTGTTCACAGATTAAGAAGTATTTTGACCAGGGTGGACCATACACATTCCCAACCAAACATGGTTGAGAAGGTTTGGAAGATGAAACTTGGTACTTTAGAATTTTTCTCTTTTAGTGGAAATTTATATACATAACATATAATTTGTCATTTTTTTGTGTAAAATGTTTTTGTCACATCCCCCAAAGAACTTTGTAATTTTTAAGGAATAATCCAATAGTCCCCTATTCCACAAAACCTGGTAACCTCTAATTTATTGAATGTCTCTATGAATTTGCTTACTGTAGATATATTCTTCAAATTATAAAATAATTGGCATTTTGTTCCTGGCTTATTTCATTTAGTGTACTTTTCTTGGTTTATCCTTCTTGTAGCATGTATCAGAACTTCATTCATCTTTTTGTATGTCTAAATAATTTTCCACTGTATGCATACATATACATAAAAATTTATTTACGTGCCGATGGATACTGATTTATTTTCATCTTTTATTTGTTGTGAGTAGTACTGCAATGAATTTTGGTATATCCTTTGATTTCATGCTTTCAATTATTTTGAGTATATACCTAGACACGGAATTGCTGGGTCATATGGTAATTTTATGTTTAGCTTTTTGAGGAAGCATCAATCTGCTTTCCACAGCTGCTGCACAATTTTATATTCCCACCAGCAATGTATAAATGTTCCAATTTCTCCATATCTTCACGAACACTTATTATTTTTCACTGTTGAATTTTAGTGTTCATTTAGGTTATATGAACATTTTAACAACAGTATTTCAATCCATGAACATAGGCTATTTATTTTTGTCTTCTTCAATTTTTTCACCAAAGTTTTATACCTTTTAAGTGTATAGGTCTTTTACTTTTTGGTTAAATATATTTTTGAGGTTTTTTTTGTAGCTATTTTAACTGGAATTGTTTTTGTGATTTTTTCTTTTTAGATAGTTTGTTGTTGATGTATAGAAATGCTACTGATTTTTCTATCTTGATTTTTTTTTTTATTTCTACACAGTTAACCAATTTGTTAGCTGGGACTCAGAGCCCTTTTGGAGTCTGCTGCCAGTATGAGGTTGGCGAGCCAGGCATGGGGACTCAGGTGTGCCTGTCTCTCTCTGAGTCCCTATGCTGCCAACAGGACTGAACTCTGACCATTACTGAGAGGGGCTACAGCCAATTTTCCGAGCCTTTTCTGTTCCACAGACAACATCAAGTTGTAGATGTATAACCTGAGGCACAAATGAGTGTGCCTCCTTCCAGGTCCCTGGGTGGACAGTTCCGGTAGCAGGACCAAGAACAAATGAAGTTACAGCCAAGTCTATTGGGGGAAGGACCATTTCAAGGTCTGGAACTGGAGCTGCAGTCAGTGAGTCTGCCACGTAGGTGCCCTTCTGCCCTCTGAAAAGGACTCCCTAGGTCTTGGGCTGCACCAGGGTTTCACAACTTCCCAAGTTCCCGTAAGGGTATTTTTGTCTGTGCATGGCTGCAAATTTACTGTTGTTGTAGGGGAATAGGAACTATTCTGCTGACACCACTCATGTCAATTTCTTGATAATATCATTTGATGCTCAAAAGTTTTGGATAAAGTCCAATTTATCAACTTTTTGTCTTCTGTTGCTTGTACTTTTAGTGTTATGTCTAAGAATCCATAGCAAAATCCAAGATTGTGAAGATATAATCATATATTTTCTTCTAAGAGATTTATGGTTTTAATTCTTATATTTAGATTGTTGATCCATTTTGAAAGCATTTTTGTACCTGGTAGAAGGCAGGGGTCCAATTTCATTATTTTGCATAGGTAAATCTGGTTGTTGTTCTAGTAGCATTGTTTAAGAGGCATTCTTTCCCCACTGAGTAGACTTGGTATCTTTGTAGAAAATCAACTGGCCATAGAAGTAAGGGTCTATTTCTGAACTTTCAGTTTTCTTCCATCGTTCTTTATGTCTGTCCTTTTGACAGTACTACACTGTTTTGGTTACTGTAGCTTTGGAGAAAGTTTTGAAAATGGTAAGTGTTTGCCCTCCAAATTTGATCTTTTCTCTCAAGATTATTATGTTTATTTGGAACCCTTTGCATTTACATACAGTTTAAGCATTAGCTTTTCCATTTATGCAGAAAAATGTATTGGAATTTTGACAGAGACTATGTCAGAGTCTGAAAGTGAGAGAATATAATTGTGTTCTTATGCCAGTTTTGTAGTAATTTATTATGGGAGCCCTTGGAAACTAACTTTTTTGTAGGCAACATACCTAATACATATGATACAAAAAAAAATGGAGGTAAAAGTACAGTAAGGAAAAAGATATAATATAAAATTACTAACCAAAAGAAAGTTGGTTGAGTGTGAAAAAATTGGTTAATACATTTAAAAATTAAGATGAAATTATGAGTTTCTAAAAAAAATTATGATTTACCAAATCTAACACAAGAATAGAAAATATAAAAGACTATAATTTCTAAATAAATTTTACAAATAATTCAATAACTTTCCAAGATAAAAAATATGTGTTTAGATAGCTTCACCAGTGAATTTTACCAAAATTTTAAGAATTATATAATTAATCTTACTTAAAAATCTTTTAGAGAATATAAAAAACAAAGCATTTTCAGATTAATGTGGTAAATCCAGTATAATATTTTCCAGTCTATTTTGCCTGATATCAGTATAGCACACCGGATTTCTAGTCACTGATATTTGTCTGATAAATCTTTTTTATTACTTTACTTCCAATATGTCTTTAAATATGAGGTATGTCTCTTGTAACAACATATAATTGAATTATTTTTTAATCCAGTCTCATCTAAGCAGTGCAGTAGGGCAAGAAAACAAAATAAATAATACAAAGATTGGAAAGAAAGAAACCAAATTGCCAGTATTCACAAATCTCATGATTTTTGAAAATCTCCAAAATATACTTAAATTAAATTATTATAATTTAAAATTAGTTCAGCAATGTTCCTGGACACATGTTTAACATAGAAAAATTAACTGCATTTGTGTCCAGTCATGTGTTTGTGTGCACGCAGCAATAAGAAAATAAAACGTAATCTAAGAGACCATCTACCAAAGTATCAAAAACATATCAAATTTCTAGAAATAAACCTAAAACATGTATATAAGACCTTTATATAAAATAAGTACAAAGCATCTTTGAGACCAAATAAGACCTATATAAAGACTAAAGTATTTCTGTGTATTTAAAGAGTCAATATTACAAAGATACCAATTCTTCTCAAACTGATTAAATTGGGTCGAAAATTATAACCCAACAGATGTAATTTTTGGAATATGACAACAGTGTGCAATCTATATGGAAACCCACAGGACCAAAATTAGCAAAAGCGTTCGTTAACTAGTTGGAAAAATTTGATCAATCAGACAACATTAATATAAATAATAAGAGTAACCGTAAAAGAAAATAAAGCAAAATAAACTGCACTAAAATGAAAACACATACACACATATCAAAATTCACCATTTGAATTGGGGAAACATTCATAAACTGTAGAAGTTTATAAATAAATAAAGTACAGCTACACATGTCAACCTTACAACGATGAAATTAATGAAGCCAGATACAAATATATATATAGAGAGAGTATGTATATATATACACACACACACTATACTCTATTATGCTATTTATGCAAAGTTTATAAAGCAGGCATTGCTATTGATATGGAAGTGCTGGGAAGGGAAGATCTTGGTCCCTTTAAATGATATAAAAAGGGGAAAGGGAAGTGCATGGTCCCTAGCTAGGGCTCCACCCTGATGGACCTAGATGAGGACAGGCATTTCCTTCCAAAATGTATACAGAAAACACTATTTATCAACAAAAATAAATAAACTACATCTACATACAATTACACAGGTCAACCTTATAGCTATAAAGTTAATAAAGAAGCCAGATACAAATATATATATATATTCTATTATTCTATTCATGCAAAGCTTATAAAACAGACATTACTAAAGTGTTTGGCAGACATGATTAGCTGGTCTACCTAAAAAAACAAATCAAGGTGATGATTACAATAAAAGTAGAAAGTGGTAAACTCTGGAACATGGAGAGGCTTTGTGCTACAGCCAAGGAGATGGGAGATCACTCTCAAATTCGTCTCCCTGACTAACTAAAATCAGAGGTTTATATAGCAAAGAAGAAACGTGGTTATATACAGGAAAACAGGAATTAGGGAGAAGTAAGGAAGATGAGTTGGCCAACAGAAACCAGGTAATCTGTTAGGCAATCATGACAGATGAGGTTTCAGTTCCTTAATACTCCTCAGGAGGACTGATGGTTGCTTTCCTGCTGAAGGAACTCAGATAAGACAAATGTGATTTTCTTAAGTTTTAACACTTGGAGGGTCAATTTCTGTGTTTATTGAAAGGAAACTCTAAATATTAATTCTATGGAACAATTGGGCCAGTTTTAACCATACTCTGCTTAGACCTGCATCACTGATATTGAAAATTTGATTTGTAGTAAATCATCTTTGTACACTTTTTAAATGTGATTTTTAATTTGTGATTTATTCATTTATATGTGATTTATTATACAACTTAAAAATTATTAAATAAAACGTCAAATGTATGGGATCACCTTTCTTCTCCTTGGATCCGAGAAACTAGTTTTTTACCTTTTCAGTTTGTAACTATTTAAATAAAGGGCACTTCATAAGTTTTTTGCCCCAATTTTTTTTTATTATTATACTTTAAGTTCTGGGGTATGTGTGCAGAACGTGCAGTTTTGTTACAAAGGTATACACTTGTCATGGTGGTTTGCTACACCCATCAACCCGTCACCTCCATTAGGTATTTTACCTAATGCTATCCCTCTCCCATCCCCCCACACCCTGACAGGCCCTGGTGTGTGATGTTCTCCTCCCTGTGTCCATGTGTTCTCATTGTTCAACTCCCACTTATGAGTGAGAACATGCGGTGTTTGGTTTTCTGTTCTTGTGATAGTTTGCTGAGAATGATGTTTCCCAGCTTCATCCATGTCCATGCAAAAGACATGAACTCATCCTTTTTTATGGATGCGTGGTATTCCATGGTGTATATGTGCACATTTTCTTTATCCAGTCTACCATTGATGGACATTTGGGTTGGTTCCAAGTCTTTGCTATTGTAAACAGTGCTCCAATAAATATACAGGTGCATGTGTCTCTATAGTAGAATGATTTATTATCCTTTGGGTATATACCCAGTAATGGGATTGCTGGGTCAAATGGTATTTCTAGTTCTAGATCCTTGAAGAATTGCCACACTGTCCTCCACAATGGTTGAACTAATTTACATTCCCACCAACGGTGTAAAAGTGTTCCTATTTCTCCACATCCTCTCCAGCAAATGTTGTTTCCTGACTTTTTGATGGTCCAGTCTAACTGGTGTGAGATGGTATCTCATTGTGGTTTTGATTTGCATTTCTGTAATGACCAGTGATGATGAGCATTTTTTCATATGTTTGTTGGCTGCACAAAGGTCTTCTTTTGAGAAGTATCTGTTCATATCCTTTGCCCATTTTTGATGGGGTTGTTTTTTTCTTGTAAGTTTGTTTAAGTTCTTTGTAGATTCTGGATATTAGCCCTTTATCCAATGGATAGATTGCAAAAATTTTCTCCCATTCTGTAGGTTGTGTGTTCACTCTGATGATAGTTTCTTTTGCTGTGCAGACGCTCTTTAGTTTAATTAAATTCCATTTGTCTATTTTGGCTTTTGTTGCCATTGCTTTTGATGTTTTAGACATGAAGTCTTTGCCCATGTCTATGTCCTGAATTGTATTGCCCAGGTTTTCTTCTAGGATTTTTATGACTTTAGGTATTACATTTAAGTCTTTAATCCATCTTGAATTGATTTTTGTATAAGGTCTAAGGAAGGGGTTCAGTTTCAGTTTTCTGCATATGGCTAGACAATTTTCCCAACACTATTTATTAAATAGGGAATCCTTTCCCCATTGCTTTTTTGTGTCAGGTTTGTCAAGGATCAGATGGTTGTAGATGTGTGGTGTTATTTCTGAGGCCTATGTTCTGTTCCATTGGTCTATATGTCTGTTTTGGTTCCAGTACCATGCTGTTTTGATTACTGTAGCCTTGCAATATAGTTTGAAGTCAGGTAGCATGATGCCTCCAGCTTTGTTCTTTTTGCTTAGGATATTCTTGGCTATGCAGGCTCTTTTTTAGTTCCATATGAAGTTTAAAGTACTTTTTTCCAATTCTGTGAAGAAATTCAGTGGTAGCTTGATTGGGATAGCATTGAATCTATAAATTAGTTTGGGCACTATGGCCATTTTCACAATATTGATTCTTCCTATCCACAAGCATCGTATGTTTTTCCATTTGTTTGTGTCCGCTGTTATTTCCTTGAGCATGGTTTGTAGTTCTCCTTCAAGAGGTCCTTCACATCCCTTGTAAGTTTTATTCCTAGATATTTTATTCTCTTAGTAGCAATTGTGAATGGGAGTTCACTCATGATTTGGGTCTCTGTTATTGGTGTATAGGAATGCTTGTGATTTTTGCACACTGATTTTGTATCCTGAGACTTTTCATTTTAAGGCAGAAAACCTGTATCACTGTGTTCCTCTTTACTGATTCTGGTGTTCTAGCTGATGTCATAAAATTATTCCACTTTAATTTGCATACACTTGGTGAATGAACACACACTGAATGCTATGGGTTGAATGTGTCCTCCAAAGTTCGTGTTCTGAAAACTTAATCTTCAATGCAACAGTGTTGAGAGGTAGAAAGTTTAAGAGGTGATTAGGTCATGGGTGTTCATCACTGATGAATGGATTAACATTATTATTTTGACTGTAGGTTCATTATCATGAGAGTAAGGGTGGTTTTTTTTATAAAAGTGAGTTTGGTTCTCTCTTACTCTCTCTTGCCATGCAATACCTTTTGCCGTGTTGTGACCTAGAAATAAGGCCCTTAGCAGATGCAACCCCCAGATCTTGGACTTCCCAGTCTCCAGAACCATGGGCCAATAAATTTCTGTCAATTATAAATTACCCAGTCTCAGATATTCTGATATAACAGCAGAAAATAAATAATACACTAAAATAATAAGTTACATTTTTATTTTCTGAAGAGTATCTTCAAACAATTATATGGACAGAGAAGAAAACACTATGGTCTTGAACAAAATGGGAAAGTCCAATGTACATTATTTTTTTTTTTGAAAGAGAGAAAAAAAGAGAGATCAAAAAGGACAGGAAGGAGTAGTATTTATTGAGCTCAAGCCATGTTATATCCACTGTGCTCGGCATGGTATGTCCATTTGTCCATTAACTCTTATATGACTCGCTATATTATTATGAGGCAGACAGTAGTATTGTGTTCAGTTTAAAATAAGGATTATTAGGAATATTAAATTCTTATACCTGAAGTTTCACACTTACGAGTTCCAAGGTGGTTTAAATCTTACTGGCCTGAAGTCAAGGCACAAAAATGGCAACCAATGTATTATTAATAAAGTCTATACTATTGATTTTCTGTAGCTTAATATAAATAAAAATATATACTGCACCAAATGAAGGTTCAGCAATGTTATTTTTTTTTTGAACTCCTGGTTCCTATAGTTTTTATTATGTTTTACTGTGGAAATTTCGTTGATAAATCCAGCACTATTTGATACATGACCAGACTTTCCTTTGCAAATTTAGTCCTGTTCAAAACAGCCAAAGGTTCAGTACCCCATGATTAAGAGTTTATTTCAGAATCTGTCATTTGTTTGTTTTTCTCATTCTTAGTTTTCTCAAATGCACAGCTTAAGGCTAGATAATTAAGCTGTTTTAAAACTGAAAATTACTTTAAATGTTATTATAGGACTCTGCATATTAAAAACATAAGCATAATTTTACTTTAAAGCATTATTTCCCTGTTTAAGTATTTAAAAAAAAAGAAAGTAAGACAATGAGTAGATCAATTAAACCTGGCCAGTTCAGAGAAGTTTTCATAAAACTTTATATATTGTTATTTGTAGGTACAGAGAACTCACCATATTGTTTACAGAGCCCTGGCTTTAGAAACATTATACTTGAGTATTCATATTTCCACTCAGTACTCAATAGTTCTGTGCATTGGGCAGGCCCATTACATATTGTATGTGTGTATTATCAGTTGTAAAATGAAGATAACAATACAGTTCTAATTCACAAAATTATTGCAAAAAATAAGGTAAAAGAAAGTATATGAACAAAATTTTACTGATGGTAACACATGCTATATATTGTTATTTTTATTCCTATAATTTCCCTAGTTTCAAAAAAAAACTATTCAGAATGTAGCTTTAAGTTTACTCCTTTGTATACTTTAAAAAAACTTACAAGCATCTTTTGTGAATTAAAAAAATTGAATAAATAGGTACTCCCACAAACAAGATATCTATACAAGTGAATTAAGAGGGTTGCTAGACAATGCCTTGCTGTAAGAAACACTTTTAAAGGAATTCTAAGCCTTAATGGTTCTCCAGAGACCAGTTGCACAAAGCAATTATTGATATACAGGAGAGAATATGACTGGGGAAATTTAGTGTTCAAAATCACTACAGAAGTAAAAGTAACAACTACAAGAGTCTTCCTGAAGAGCACTGAGTAGAAGAAAACGTAGTGCAATCTCTCAAAGAGCCATCTTTTTAGAGACAGAAATAAAAGTTATTGTTCCCCTGCTATTCTATTATCAGATGAAGCTTTTGGTCCTTTGAAATGTGGGTAAATTTATTTGTTTAGAGCCTCTCATCTAATTCTTCTAACTCTTATCAACTTTCCACTTTTCAATATATTCTCTTTGCTCCCGAAAAAAAGAGGTTCTGACTCTCTTCTATCATGCACTCATCTTTTCCCTTCTTTATTCGAAAAATGAATGACTTCTAACACTAATGTTTTATGTGTAAAGTTTTACATGTCAAGAAAAAGTCTTACTTTTCCAAGTCCAAGACTGATATAAAATGCAATCTCAATGTCTTCCCTGCCTTCTTTTGTCTCTGTAAAAATTAGCAACATTCTTCCCTCCCCCAGCTTTGTTTTTCAACTAAGGCAGGTAAATCCACTTACAGATCAGCTTCTAACCCAAGCATGCTTACTTTGGAATTTTCCCATAAAAGTGAATCAGATTGTTTTTGGAATAAGTTGAATTTGTCAATTATTGCAGGGAGTATACTATTTGTTTTCCTATTCATTGTCTTTGTTTTCCTTTAATCTTTTCTTTAGCTGGGATGTTTCATAGTTAATAGAAGTGGGAAAATATAGTGTTTTCTAAATGAGTACATATCTCTATATTTTAACCAGAATGAAGAGAAGATTGAATTCAATAGTGTAGCCTGGTTCTTTCTTTAAACAATTTTAAGGTCGAATGGTTCTCTTCATACTACCCTGATCAGGTATCACCTCATTTAATTTTCAGGCAATTCACACGGACTAGCATTCTGAGCAACAAGTATGACCAGGGATTCTACGTGACTCATTTAATCCTAACAATTATATTGTTCTAATTTTATTCTTAAAAAACCTAGATTCAGTAATTCTGAAAAGATCAGATCATTATGAATAAGTAGAAGAACCTGAAGTACAATCTCAGCCTATCTGATTTTAAAATACACATCCTTTCCAATCATCATGTTGTCTTGGATAAATTGAAAATCTCTCAGTGTATCACTACCTAATCTTAAACTATAAATTTTTGTAGCTGAAATGGTAAGTAAAATAAAGCAAAATAAATCATTAAATTATATAAATTTACATGTTTAAATATAAAACAGAGTAGATTGAAGGCTGGCATTTAGTAATTCTGCTGCATTAGATTACATACATTAAATTATTTTGTAAGTAAATTCTATGTGTTTGTGACTTAAACTTTTAATTAACACCTATATTAACAAAAAAGGAGCATATTAGGGAGATTCTAATTTGAACTGATGCGTTATCTTTCCTATGAAATATTTTAAAAGTCTCCTCACGAACTATTCCTCTATGCCTCCTGTCGCTATCAAAAAAGTCTAAGCCTCCAAGAAATCTCTCACCACTGGAACTCATCCTCCCAAAATTCTGTTCATTTCTTTCCTTTCTTTCTTTCATTCTTTCCTTATCTCAAACATTTTCACTAGGTCCCTTTGTAACACCTTCTTTCATCAGTAACCCTACTCCCCTATTCTACTTCAACCTATTCTCTGAAGTCTCCTGTTTTAACTCTATGTTGTTGAAGACGTGATAGCCAAAGGAGCCTTTAAAGTGGGAGCTGTAGTTGCTGTTTATTTCCTTCCAATAATCTATGTATTGCAAGGCATAAAGATAGCATATTTATATATCTCATTTCAGCTCCTAGACTACTTGTTATCTCTCAAACACCAAGGATTTCTTCAAGTTGATGCCATTAGACTTCATTATCTACAAGCTCTCTTTGATAGTGGCATCTACTAACATTTCTCATTCCTTCTCATTCTTAAATTTTCCTCATTCTTTCACCTAGTTTACCATCCTTCCCTTATGTCACTATTATCGTTATTATTCTTAACAATATCAAAATTTATATTGATGAACTACTCAATTACCTGGACTTTTACATCATTGGCATCTGCATTTCAAATAATACATTTCTTAATTCTACTTTATTTGCTATATTGTATCACTTTAACGAATTAAAGGAAAAACATGATAATTTCATTAAAAGGACAAAAATATATTCAATAAAGTTTAACTCTCCACTTACAAAAATAATAATCTTTGATTAGAAATATAGAATAACTTTCATAACTAGATAAAGAATTAACCAGATGCTCATAGCAAGCATAGTATTTACTAATTTAAAACTAAGAACAAATATATGGATAAAGATGAAAAAATATATATAAAATAAATACATAAAAACAAATAGTAAAACAAAGGTGATCAAATTTAGTGCTTCTCATAAGAATTGTCCTAAAGATTTAAACCAATGATTTTAAAAAAGAACGAAAATTTATAAACATTAGGAAAGAAGACATATCTAGTTTTTTTCCAGAGATGATATAGAGTGCAAAATGTTGTTGCTGTATATAACATCAATATACCAAAAATGAATAGAAATTTTATAATTCAAATTATAAATCAAAGAAAATGATTAATGATGCATTTATAAGGTAAACAAATCATTTAAGATAAAATGGGAGGATTATAAAATAGTTACAAATCCATGTAGTTGATATATTTAAAATTATTGAACAAATATACAGAAAAAATTAAATAGAAATATAATATGTCCACAAATTAATAAAATGAGAATACATGAAACAAAAGTATTCATAATAAATAATGGAATAAAAAACTAAAACCATGGGGAGATGTGAGGAAGAGAGGTTAAAAAGTTTAAGGAAGACTGGACAGTCAAACATATACATAATTAGAAATCCAGATGACAAATAAAGAAAAATGGATAGAAGCCATATAAAATGATATAATAACAACGTATTTCTAAAATAAACAAAGTGCTTCCTAAGGTTTAAGAAAAGCAATGAACTCAAAGCAGAATATATAGAAAGAAATCCATGTCCCAATTAAGCTGGAGAAAACCAATGGAAATTTGAAAATAGTAAAAGAGCCCAGAGGATAAACAAGCAAAGAAAGCACAGATGAATTTCAAAGAAGCAGCAGTAATCCTGAAAGCTGGCTTATGGAAGCTATAGGATAATCTGATGATATATTCAATGTGATTTTTTTTTCTTAAGATTGGGAGTGAATAGCATTCTAGCTATTTACGTCTTTAGCAGAAACCATAAGCCTCTGGAAATTTAATTTAATATTAAAATATCATTATAAATTCTTTGCCATATTAACAGATTACACAAAAATAAAATGATCATCTTAGTAGATACAAAAGAAGTCATTTATAAAATTCAACCTGTATTTGTCATAAAAACTCTTCACAAACTTGGAATAAAAGAAGACTTCCTGGATTAAATTGTATAATAATATACCTACTGAAAATGTATAATTGTTGATAAAAATAATTAAAATCTTTCTTCTTTTTTTCTTCTTCTTTTTTTTTTTTTTTTTTTTTTGGAGACAGAGTCTTGCCCTGTTGCCCAGGATGGAATGCAGTGGGACAATCATGGCTCACTACAGCCTCAACATCTCAGGCTCAATAGATCCTCCCACCTCAGTCTCCAGAGTACTTGGGACTACAAGTGTGCACCACAACACTCAGCTAATTTTTAAATTTTTGTAGAGATGGGGCTCCACTATGTTGTTCAAGCTGGTCACAAACTCCTAGGCTCAAGCAATCCTCCCACCTTAGCCATTGAAATTGCTGGGATTACAGGCATGAGCTGCTGGGATTTCAGGCATGAACCACTGTGCCTGCCCAGCTTTTTCTTTAAGACTGAAAAAAAGATATGTGTCATATTATCACTTCTATTCAATATTGTATTAGAGGTCTTATCCAAGGAAATAAAGAATGATAATTCTTACAGATTGTGTGTATCTGTTTGCATTACTATAAAGGAATACCTGAGACTGGATAATTTATAAAGAAAAAGTTTTAATTAACTCACTGGTCTGTATGATGTACAGAAAGTATGGCACTAGCACCTATATCTGGTGAGGGCCTCAGGAATCTTACAATCATGGTGGAAAGTGAAGGGAGAGCAGGTGTGTCTCACATGGTGAAAGAAGGAGCAAGGCAAGGGGAGGTCCCATACTTTTAAACAACCAGATCTTGCATGAACTGAGTGAGAACTCACTTATCATCAAGGGGATGGTGCTAAACCATGAGGCATCCACCCCTGTAATCCAATAACCTCCCACCAGACCCACCTTCAATTTTGGGAATCACATTTCAACATGAGAGTTGAAGGGGATAAAATCCACACAATATCACAGATATTAGAAGGAATAAAACTTCCAGTTATAATATGCAAATTTCACAAATTATATAATTATGTTTAAAAATCCCGAGTATTTACAAATAAAATATTAGATTCATGTCAAAATTTAGCTATGTTGCAGGATTTTAGATCTCTATTAGATATGAGTTATTATTTACATATAGTGGTAATTGTTGGAAATTAAAAACAAAACTACTTAAAATAGCATCAAAATATTCTGTGCCTCTGAATAAATCTAAGAAAATATGTGCAAGGCATAGAAGAAGAAAACTATATAACTATTTAAAGATACTCCAGAAAACCAACATAAATGGGGAAATATACCATGTTCATGAATTGAAAAACTCAAGATGTCAATTTACAAAAAATGAAAATACAGCTACATTGCAATCTCTGTGAAATCTCTATAGGGTTTTGGAGGGTGGATGAAGAGACTTCATATGCTGATTTATAATTTTTATAGGAATACAATGTTTTTGGTCTAGCCCAGATGTTCTGAAAGAACAATATAGTAAGAAAACTTTACCAGATGGAAATATTTATTACATACCTAAAGTTACTACTTTAAATATCAGGTAATTACAAATTACATACCTAGTATAGGTATTACATACCTAAAGTAGTAACTTTAGTTTAGTAATAAAGTTACTACTTCAGGTATGTAATAAAGTTACTACTTTAGGTATGTAATAAATCAAAGTAAACACACAATTAGATACCATTAAAGTAGTATAGGGTTATACTACTTCAAGGTTAAACAAAACTGAGAGTTGGCAACATTTGGCTCACAGGCAAGCCACCCCTTTTTTAAAAAGAAAGCTTTATTGGAACATAGCCATGTCCATTCATTTATGTCTTGTCTATGGCTGCTTCTATACTACACCAGGTTGCAACGAAGACTGTATGGACCAAAGTGTAAAATCTTTGCTATCTGACCTATTAAGAAGGGTCCAGAACAATTAAGATGTTCCTTGCACAAGAATAATAAAGCAAACTAAAAAGCCAGTATCATGTACATTTAAATCGTTGATATATGAAAAAGAAATAACTGCAGAGCGGTTAGGAAAGGATGGAAATCATGGACTACTACTTCACACTAGTAACACATAGACACACACACACACAGACACACACACACACAGAGCAATTCTGCACAGCTCATATAATCAATAAAACTCCCTCTATTTGTTAAAAAAAAAAAAAAGTAGGTAAACTTGGCCACATTAGGAGTATGAATTTCAGCAATATCTTTAAAAAGTGAAAAATGAGCTGTGTAGTGGGAAAGGTATTTTCAATACACATAACTGGTAGAGACAATATATTTATAATATTTTTCAGTTAAAATATATTAGAAATAGGTAACAGGGAAACTTGCAGGAAAGAAATAATAAAAGGAAGAAAAAAGAAAGAAGGAGAAAAGGATGGAGGAAGGGAAAAAGGGAATTAGGAAGGTAGAAAAGTAGGAACACAAGAAGATTGTATCAGAAAAGAGGACACACACACATATGTATAGCCAAATGTTAAAAAAGATAAGCATAATTAGTAATTTATGAATGCAAAGTAAACCCACAATTAGACTGTATTAGTCCGTTCTCATGCTGCTGTGAAGAAACCTGAGACTGGGTAATTTATAAAGAGAAGAGGTTTGACTCACAGTTTCTCATGGCTGGGGAGACCTCAGGAAACTTATAATCGTGGTGGAAGGCACCTCTTCACAGGGTGGCAAGAGAGAACATGAGAGTCAAGAAAAGGGGGATGCCCCTTATAACCACTGGATCTCCTGAGAACTTACTCACTATCACGACAATAGCATGCGGGAAACCAACCCCATGATTCAACTACCTGGAACCAGGTCCCTCCCATGACAGGAGGGGATTATGGGAAACACAATTCAAGATGAGATTTGGGTAGAGACACAACCAAACTATATAATAGATACCACTAAAAATTAAAATTTAAACAAATATAAAATCTGACAATACCAAGTTGGAAAAGATTTGGAGCAACCAGAACTTATAGTGACAGAGAAAATATAAATAAGCCAGAAGAGTTATAGTTTGGCTTTGAAAGCCAAAACAAACATCAGCAGAAAACAAACAAAGGGTGTTATTTTATACAACTGAAAATTCATATACTCTCAGATTAAGCATTTCTACCCTAAATATCTATTCTGCAGAGCCATGCTTATTTGCACCAAGATATATTTACAGTATGTTTATGGTAAATAAAACTAGATCAAACCCAAAATAAGATCAAGAATAAAATGAAAAAATAATAATGCATTCATACAAGAAAATATCCAACCACAAAAAAGACAAAAACTATATTTACAAAAAATATCTTGGGTAAATTTTTTAAATGTTATGCTGAGTATAAGAAGATAGAAAAAAATTAATACTAACTGAATATTTTAATTTATATAAAATAAAAATCAGGAAAAACAAAAGTACAGAGAGGTTATGCGGATGCTTGCTTTGCAAATTGGTAATGCTACATGGGTACATTTTATACACACTCAATGGGCAATATGTAAAAAGTTTAAAAGTTTAAAAACTAAAACAACATTTTCAGGAGAAAAAAATGGCAAAAGAATTCACAGGCAATTTACGAAAGAGGAAATCAGACGACAAACATATGAAAGGATATTACAACATCACTAATAGAGAACTAGAATTAGCTGCACACCTGTCTGAGATGCAAGATTTAAAGTCTGATAACTTATTTGTTTTACTAGTGCTGAACATAACATGTGGAAAATATGTCATTTATGCTGGTCTTCATAATGTAATTTGATAAAACTATTTTGGAGATCAATTTGATTTGAAAGTTTTGAGACTGTGCATATTTTGGAATTCAGTAATTCCACTTCAAAAAAAATCTACCCTCAGAAAATATTTGTTATAGATGGACAAGAAGACAAGCATATGAATGTTTACTGTAGCATTCTTAACCATGTGAGAAGATATGCAAACAAAGCAACCATCTATCAGCAGTCATATGGAATAATAAATTCACATGTATTTATTCAGCAGAAGAGTATTTCAATCTAAAGTCAATAAACCAACTCTATGTATACTGTTATAAATTCATTTCAAAAACATAATGTGGAATAAGAATGACTGCAGAATATTTACAATATGATAGGCAAACACACTCCTTCTAATAGTATGGGTGGGAGTTTAAATGAATAGTTACAGATGAGTAGGTTGCTTTATTTTACCAATGAATTAAGAGAATTTCTCCACTCAAAATAAGGAGAAGACAACATTCGAGGCTTGCTAATATAAGAATAGGAATGAAATAGTCCTTTTGGAAAGTGGAAGAGAGAATTTTTTCAGGTAACTGTAGCATTTTTGCCAGGTGATGCTGAGTTTCCACTTGAAATTTATGGTAACAATTTAAATGGAGTCCAGTCAAGAGACCTAAAGTTTTTCAACAGCTTTGTTTAGCTGCTAGTGTTAGAATACACAGAAGGTACAAATGTTCCATAGTTGGGGTTTCTCATGAGGTGCTATTCTTGTATTGTTTTTGGATAAGTCCTTTTGGTCATTATAGACATGAGAGAGTGTGTGTGTGTGTGTGTTTGTGTGTGTGTGTGTGTGTGTGTTTAGTATTTTGCATTTTTCTGGCTTATAACATTCAATGTAGAATTTTTTTCATGTAAGTTAGTAACTAATTTGTTTTTCTATTTCATACTATCTGCTTTTGGCATTGCAGTAGTGCCAATGGTTGAATTTTTAAAACAGACTCAGGTAAGTAGTCATACAGGTAGAGAACCTACCTGTATGTATCAGCCATTGTTCCTTCCGCTGAGTCACATAAGTCCATACATTCCAAGTTTATTTGCAATAACATATCTAAACCTACTAAGCACATGCTTACATAACAATTTCCTAGGTCATGTGATTGCCAAAAAATTGCATTAGAGTGTTACCAAGAAGGTTAGGAAGAGGAGGAAAACACCATTAACTCTTCACTTCCAAGCATCACCGTTGTATTACTGTCATAAAAGGAATGGGATAATATTACAACAGGTTTTTTTCTTTTTGTTTTTTATGACATATTATAAGAAGTACTGTTGCTTGAAAGTTTGGTAAAGCACATTTAAATATATCTGGGAATAATGATTTTTTTCTCACTTCACCCTAACTCGGTCATTTTGTTTTTGTTATTTTTTTCTCTACTGATTTATTTTTGCTTTAAAGTTGTATGTATGTTTTCTAACTTTTCTTGAGTCTTACATTCACAGATTAGTAGAAAATTGTAAATTCCATGATTTATACAGTGTTCTCTCCCATACTTCTTAGTTCTGAACAAACACATTCTGTCCAATTATGAGAATGAAATCCTAGACCCCTTGAAGTGGAGCACATATGAGAGTCAAAATCCTTATTGGGTAGTATAGTGTCAGTATTTGCTTATTCTGATTTTCCTTGTGTTTCCATTTATTTCTGGCACCTTGAGGGTTTTGTGTGTTTTTCCTTGCAAGCTCAGTGCCACATTAGTACTTTTTGGAGAGTTATATTAATTCAGCCTGTGCTTTTGTAATAGAAAAGCACTTAACTTTCCTCACTTAACTTCCTGGACACAATTCACTTCTAGTGATTCGCCTCCCTCACTGACCACTTCTTCATGATTCTCTTTATTGATTACTTTTCCTTACTCCTTCCCCTTTCTATATATCAAGCTTCTGAATAAAACTCAGTTCTGTGCTTTACATAGCATGTTTCTTGATTTTTTTTTCTCAATTTTTTCTCAGGTTCTGTCCTACACCTCCTGCGGTCACCAGACTCTATATTCACCTTTTTACTTGCCATCTGGCCCCTTTTATTAAGAGCCATATTAAATTGACATGTCCTAAACAAACTTTTTTGTTCTACCTGTCCCAATCTGCTACTATCAAATGGCAGTACCATTCACTCAGTTGCTCAGGACAAAAACCTGAGGGAGACATATTTTACTTCTTTCCTATTTTTCCTGTATCCTCTAAAAACTTAACTTCAGAATATTTCTTAGGGTAATTTTGCTTCTTCTTCATCTCTCCTCTATACCCTTACCTCACTTGCCTTCAGTCATTACCTTCCAGTCACACTGGCATTTTTAGGTTTTCTTTCTTTTTTTTTTATTATGATTATACTTTTAAGTTTTAGGGTACATGTGCACAATGTGCAGGTTAGTTACATATGTATACATGTGCCATGCTGGTGTGCTGCACCCATTAACTTGCCATTTAGCATTAGGTATATCTCCTAATGCTATCCCTCCCCCCTCTCCCACCCCACAACAGTCCCCAGAGTGTGATGTCCCCCTTCCTGTGTCCATGTGTTCTCATTGTTCAATTCCCATCTATGAGTGAGAACATGCGGTGTTTGGTTTTTTGCCCTTGCGATAGTTTACTGAGAATGATGATTTCCAATTTCATCCATGTCCCTACAAAGGACATGAACTCACCATTTTTTATGGCTGCATAGTATTCCATGGTGTATATGTGCCACATTTTCTTAATCCAGTCTATCATTGTTGGACATTTGGGTCTAAAACCATAAAAACCCTAGAAGAAAACCTAGGCATTACCATTCAGGACATAGGCATGGGCAAGGACTTCATGTCTAAAACACCAAAAGCAATGGCAACAAAAGCCGAAATTGACAAATGGGATCCAATTAAACTAAAGAGCTTCTGCACAGCAAAAGAAACTACCATCAGAGTGAACAGGCAACCTACAAAATGGGAGAAAATTTTCGCAACCTACTCATCTGACAAAGGGCTAATATCCAGAATCTACAATGAACTCAAATTTACAAGAAAAAAACAAACAACCCCATCAAAAAGTGGGCGAAGGATATGAACAGACACTTCTCAAAAGAAGACATTTATGCAGCCAAAACACACATGAAAAAATGCTCATCATCACTGGCCATCAGAGAAATGCAAATCAAAACCACAATGAGATACCATCTCACACCAGTTAGAATGGCAATCATTAAAAAGTCAGGAAACAACAGGTGCTGGAGAGGATGTGGAGAAATAGGAACACTTTTACACTGTTGGTGGGACTGTAAACTAGTTCAACCATTGTGGAAGTCGGTGTGGCCATTCCTCAGGGATCTAGAACTAGAAATACCATTTGACCCAGCCATCCCATTACTGGGTATATACCCAAAGGACTGTAAATCATGCTGCTATAAAGACACACGCACACATATGTTTATTGTGGCACTATTCACAATTTTTAGGTTTTCTAACAAGACAATCACAGTCCTCTGCTTAGCACCCACTGCCCTTTAAGGCCTTCATAAATCTGGCTATATCTGATTATTTAACTCTTTATTCTAACGACCACATCTGACTGTCCTACGACAAATACTCCTCCACATATTCTATTATGTTGATGACTTTAAATAATAGAGGCTACATTATATTATTTGCTTTTATTATTTTTTTTATTTTTGTTTCTTTTATTTTACTTGAAGTTCTGGGATACATGTGCAGAATGTGCAGGTCTGTTACATAGGTGTATATGTGTCATGGTGGTTTGCTGCACCTATCAACTCTTCATCTAGGTTTTAAGCCCTGCATGCATTAGGTATTTGTCCTCATATTCTCCTTCCCCTCGCCCCCCACCCCTCGACAGGCCCCGGTGTGTGATGTTCCCCTCCCTGTGTCCATGTGTTCTCATTGTTCAACACTCACTTATGAGTGAGAACATGTGGTGTTTGCTTTTCTTTTTTATCCTATTATTTTAAATTATTTTTCCCCTTAGTGAAACCAGCCTCATTGTCTGAGGTGTCACCTGAAGTTCTTGGTCTCACAGCCAAGGACACCAAGGACATGGACACTCCAAACATGAGGATAGAGCAGTTTAATAAGCGAAAGGAAGAAGGTTCTCTGGAGCAGAGAGGGGTCCCAGAAAGATGGGCTGCTATTTTACAGTGACACGCAAGGGCATTTATACACAAGCTGAAGTGGAGTGGTGCTTCACTTGCATAAGGCACAAATTTCTGAGTTCCCACCCCCACCCTTTCTGGTGCGCATGCGAGCTTCTTAGCCCGAGTTATTCCATGTTGTTTATCTCTTCTTGCTGCACTTGTGTAAAAAAGGCAGGTGGCAGAACACTCCAAGGTGGATGTGCCCGGTTCAGCGTAGCTCTTCTTATCAGTGCTGCCGCAGGCACTCCCCCTGCACAAGCCTCCTTGTCTGAGTATTTCCAAGAAGGGAAGGGACTGTGCTTACTGGAGCCCACTGTATATCTGTATGTCACACAGGAGGCCCCTTTCTGTGTTAGAGCTTGCCTTCACTATCTGTGTTTGCAGCCTGATATCTAAGGCTGCTCTTTGCTGAAGGAGAAATGACCTCTTGGGCTGCTTTTTGTCAGAAGAGAGGCTGTTTTTTTGTTAGAAAAGAATTCTACCGTAACTATCTGCCTCGTTGATTTCTCTCTCTCTCCTTTCACATTCCTCCTTCAGGAGTGGAAGACCCTGACTTCTGTTAGGGAGTTTGGGCAATGACCCATCTAGCTACTCCCTGCTGGAGAGGGCCACTGAGTGGGGAAACAGCAGCTAGGGTTCCTCCTGAGGTCGATCTAGAGGTCCTAGGAAGAATGGAGTGTCCACATGTGGCTCCATTTGTAACACCATTTAGAGTCTGATAGCTTCTAGCCAAGGAGAGATGAATATGGTTAGAAGGGTTAACAAACATGGTCCAAAAATGAAAACTAGTACAATCATTAATAGCGGGCCTGACAAAAAAAGGAGCCATGATCCTCAATTCAGCCATTTAGACCAAGAGCCCCATGACTCACACTGCCGTTGTCATATCTTAGAGGCCCAGTCTGCTAATTTTTGGGTGGCATCCCTTACTATCCCTGATTGGTTGAAATAGAAACAGTATTGTTTCTCTAGAAAGAGGCATAGCCCACCCTTTTCAGCAGTTAGGAGGTCTAGTCCCTTCCTGTTTTATAGAGTGACTGCTTCCAGGAAATCTATTTGATTTTGTATAGCGTTAATGGTTCAGGCAATGTCCTTTAAACTTTCTGTAAAATCTTTGGACAAGTCTTCATAGTAGGGTAGAGAGGTTGCAAATCCTCCAACTCCTGTCCCTACACTTGCTGTGACTCCTAATCCTACCAAAAGGGGTATGAACTGGATAGCTTGTTTATGCTAAGGGATTGGTTGTTGGGGGCTATATTAATTTCAGGAGCTAGGTAAACAAGCATACAGTTTCCAGTCCAGTTGGCTGGTAAACATAACTAGGAGTTGGTTCTGCACAGGAAGAAGACTCTCTGTTTTTCAAGGCAGAAATTATTTTCTGTGGAGAATATATAGGTTAGTTTGCAATTTTCATTTTCCAAGGTGGTTAGGGTTCCTGCCAAGGTGGCCCCAGTTAAAGATTGGAAAGGACCCTGGGAAACATCCTGTTTTACCCCAACAGTTTTGTTTTCCCAGTGTAGGTAGTTGCATTTGATATCCACCAGCAGCCACTCAGAAGTTTCTTCATACTGGGGAACTAACAGGCACTAAGATACCTCAGCGGTTGTACAATCTTCCCAAGGGAATATGTGAACACAACTAGTGAGTCTATTTATACAATACCCAGATTGCACACTCTTCAAAGTCCCCTTATTTATGGATGGTCTCCCTGAGGATTGTACAGGTCTTCTAAATGGTACAGTTTGGGAAAACATGTAGTTTACATGATTATGCAAGGGGTTAATCTCTAGGGTTTAGTTGCTTTGATGTCCTTTTAAGGTCCCCAGGTCCTGACAAAAATGTTGGCTTCTCATAATACAAAGTGGTGCTTGAAACTTTATTTCTGTGTATGTTGATATTGGGCCCCAAATGGGTTTTTGGGGGGATACAACCCTCAAAAGTTTACCTTGACAGGACTGGAGAAGGTTTACTGCTTGACCTGTTAGAGTGACCCTTGTCATCTCATTAATCTGGAAGTTATACAAATTATTCAAGTTCATTACCATAAAGGGGACTTCCCCCTTGTATTTGGGGTAATAGGTCATCTTATTAAGGGCACAATATCGGGTTGGGACTGGGATGGCAGTGTATTGAGATGAGGATGATAGACAAAGCCAGCAGTCCCTTGCCAAAGTTTGGTTGGTGGTGTTTAACAACTTCTATGCTAGATTTAAATTCTTTAAAAGGTACCCTGAATTTATTAATTGTTGGAGGGGTGCAGCAAAACCTGGTAGCATGATGAGGCTAATTCCTAATATATACAGGCTGTGGGTGGCCATCTTGAGAAAGATAAAGACCCTCTATAAAAAAGACAACCAAACAATATACTACAGCAACTGAGGCTCTTTGTCCAAAACTCCACTCAGAGGGTGCTACAGTGCATAGTCCTATTGCAAATAGCAATGTAAGTATAGCAATTCCCACAAATGTGGCATAGTAAATAATTTCCATCTAAAATTTTACTCACCAAGATATAGAATTTCCCTTTAGAGATCTATGAAGTGATTTTGAGAGGAAAGGCAGAAATGACAGAATGTATCTGGTATTTGCTTATCTTTGGTGATTTTCAATTTAAGATTCCCTATTTCTTCACAGTGATATTCAGAGCGTTCTTCTGGATTGTCTGGGGCTTCTCCCACAGCCTTCCAGGCTCTGACTCAAGTGTGATGACCAAGAGTCACTTCCTGCAACTTTTACCACCAAGGGGGTGGAGAGAAAAGAGTATAAGGTCCTTCCCAAATAGGGTCCAGAGAAGGGAAAAGAGAAGGGAGAGCCTTCACCAGTACTAAGTCTCCTGGATTAAATAAAGGCGGTCCTATTTCCTGCAATTAGGCCTCTGTTAGCTGTGTCAACTCCTGTTGAAAGTGGATCAGGGAAGCTGTATGTTTGACCAATTCAGAGGTGTCCTGATCTAATAGCAATCACTGGTAAGAAAAGGTCACCCATACAACATTTCCAAAGGAGTTAAACCTAAATTTGAAGGGATATTTCTTATTTGTAATAGGGCCATGGGAAAGAGAGTAGTCCAGGGTAGGTGAGTCTCTTGAGACAACTTTCTAAGGTGTCTTTCAATAATGTCATTAGTTTTTTCTACCTTTCCCGAGGACTGGGGTCTCCAGGCACAATGGAGATGATAGCATAAGCCCAGTGCCTTTGAGACACCCTGAGCAACAGCTGCTTTAAATGAGGAGCCGTTGTCAGTTTGGAGGTATTTAGGGCGTCTAAAACGGGGAATTATTTCATTGATTAATACTCGTACTATCTTGGAGACCCTCTCTGTTCGACATGGAAATGCTTCCATCCAGTTAGTGAAGGTATCCATCCACATCAGGAGGTAGTGAGTGCCCCTTGATTTTGGCATATGGGCGAAGACTATTTGCTAGTCCTCCCCTGGATAACTTAACCATTCTCTGAGCTGGAGGTGGGAGAAGCCGTCTGTTGAGGGTGTCGTTTTTAAGACTTGACTTCACAAGCATTAACAACCTGCTTAACCTGTTTTTAGTAGGTTCTCCCCTGAGAATAATCTCTGGACACATTGACAAGTTTTATCCTTCCCTAGATGAAAAGTTTGGTGACGGGTTTTTAGGATCTTCCACTGGTTGGGGGCTGGCAAGTGGAGTTTGCCATCCTCTGACTGCACCCATCCTAAGGACTGGAAATTGCATCCCTGAGAAGTGGCCCATTCTATTTCTGCATGGGATTACTGAGGCTTCATTTCCCTCATGGAGCCTTCCCAGATTAGAGGGGCTTCAAGGGGGTTGGCACCCTGAGGCTTTTGTGCTGTTGACTTGGCTGCCTGGTTGGCTAACTTGTTTCCCTCAGCTATTTCATCCATTCCTTTTTGATGTCCTTTACAATGCATTACTGCTACTTCTCATGGAGGGAAAACTGAGGATAACAGCCTGTTAATTTCCTGATCGTATTTTATGGGAGACCCATTAGCAGTGAGAAAGTGTTTCTCCTTCCAAATGTTGGCATGAGCACTGAGGATAAGAAAGGCATATTTGGAGTCTGTATAAATGTTAGCTGCTTTTCCTTTGCTTAATTCAAGAGCCCTTGCAAGAGCTATCAGCTCAGCTAATGGGACACCTGTGTCTGGTGAGAGAGACGTGCTTTCAATGATACTATTCAGGGTGACTACTGTGTACCCTGTCTTATGGACTCCCTGTTCCACAAAGGAGCTCTATCTGTAAAGAAGGTCCAGTCTGGATTTTCTAGGGTAGTTTCCCTGAGATCTTCCCTGGCTGCATAGGTTTGTATTATAACTTGCTCCCAGTCATGTTCAGGTCCCCCAGTTTCCTCTGGGAGGAAGGTGGTTGGATTCAAGTTTTTAGTTGGACTGCAGATCCCTCTAGTAGTAGAGCCTGGCATTTAAGGAGGTGGCTATCTCTTAGCCAAAGGCCTCCTCTAGAGGACAGCAATCCTAACACAATATGTGGATATAAACGGTTAAGCTATTCCCCAGGGTTAATTTGGTGGCTTCTGGCACCAGTAGGGCCACTGTTGCAACCCTGGAGACAGACTAGACATGCTTTAGCCACCAGGTCCAGTTCCTTACTTAGGTAACCCACTGGCTGTTGACCTGGTCCACAGGTCTGAGTTAAAACTTCCAGGGCCATTCCCTTTCTTTCTGACACATAAAGACTGAACGTCTTCCCTATCGGAAGGCTAAGGGCTGGTGCCTCAAGCAGGGCTTGTCTTAACTGGTTAAAGTATCTTTTTGCCTCCAGATCCCAAATCAAGGAATGAGTCTTGCTGCCTGTGTTTCCTTTATTAGTTGGTATGAGGGACGGCCATTTCCCCATACCTGGGTGTCCATAGCCAGCAAAAATCCTGTAATGCCCCAAAATCCTCTTAGCTACTTGAGGGTTTTAGGGAGGGGGAAGGATGAAATGGGCTTAACTCTTTCTTCTCCCAATTCTCTGGTTCCCTCAGATAATACTGAACCCAGGTACTTCACTGAGGTTTGGCAAAGCTGGGCCTTGAATTTTGAAACTTTATATCCCCTATTAGCTAAGAAATGGAGAAGGGCCTCAGTGCCTTCCTGAGAAAAAGGCATCCTTTAGGTCTAGCACTGTGAAACATTTAATTCCCTCAGGTATTTGGGTTAGCAAAGTGCAGCGATTAGGGACTACTAAATGAATTGGGACTATGACCTCATTAATGAGGCAGAGGTCCTAAACTAGTCTCCATTCCCCATTGGGTTTCTGCATCCCTCATACTGGGGTGTTCCATGGGCTATTGCAGGATTTGAGGAGGCTTTGCTTCTTCAGATTATTAATAATGACCTCTAGCCCTTTTCTAGCCTCTGGCTTCAGGGGATATTGTCTTTGGTTAGGAAAAGAAGTGGGATCCTTAAGATGTATCTGGATCAGTATAGCGATTATAGCCTGGCCAGTTTTCTCCTGGCTTGCCCATACCTCTGGGTTAATACTGGTTTCTACCAAGGGAAGACAAAGAGTTTGTCCTGGGGCCATAAGGATGCTGGTTCCCATGCGAGCTAAAATATCTCTACCTAATAAGGGAGTGGGACTCTCAGGAATGACTAAAAAGACATGTGTAAATAGTAGGTCCCCCCAGCTACAACTAAGGGGTTGAGAAAAATATTGGGTTAGAACCTTCCTGAGGCGCGCTTCACGGTCGTGCTATGGGAAGAGGAGAGGCCTGGATTGGAGAAGAGAACAGAGAGACTGGCTCCAGTGTCCAGAAGGAGGCCCACCCTCCTGATTCAATTTCCAGAATCTGATTCAATTTCCAGAATCATCTGGGGCTCCTGGGCAGTAATGGCAGTTTGGGCCACTGGAGCCAGGCAATTGAGCCCCGGGACCTGTAAGTTTTGCTGGACCATTTGTGAGACCAGTTCTGGACTAAGTTACCTATGTCTCTGGGGGCAGCCCAACCTCCAATGGCCACTGCCACAGGCTGGACAGGGTCAAGGTGGCTTCTTCTTACTACCTGGATGGTCCTTAAAGTGCCATGGTTTCCCACACCTACAGCAATTAGTGGATTCACCTCGGGTATCCTGGACTTGACAGGCCTATTAAAGCAGCCACCAGAGAATCCATTCTTCTCTTGTGCTTTCTCTCTTTTTCCTGGGCCTCCTTCTTATACTTACTGTAAAAGACTGAGGTGGCTACCCTAAGGAGGCTATCCAGAGTACTATCTGGTCCTATAGCCTGTTTCTGTAATTTTCTTCTAATATCAGGGGCTGTCTGAGTAATAAACTTGTCCTTTAGGATTAGCTGTCCTTCAACTGAGTCAGGAGACAGGCAAGTGTGTTTTATTAAAGGCTCCCTCAGCCTTTCCATGAAAGCTGAGGGATTCTCATCTGGTCTCTGATCTATCATGGACAGCTTAGAGTGATTAAGAGGTTTGACTCTAGTTTTTCGTAGGGCCTCCAATATGCACATTAAAAAGTATTTTCTTTTCCATTCACCTGTGGGGTCACTAGGGTCCCTGCCAAGGTTTTCAAGGGGTATTGCCTCTCTCCCTATTGGGAATGGTTGTTCCATAATTCCCTCACCTTCCGTACCTCCTATTTTCCTTTTTGGCCTGCTATAAGAAACGTTGTGCACCCCCAAATTTTTCAGCTGCCTGCAGAGCTGTCTGCTTCTCAGCAGCTATTAGGGTTTGGTTTAAGAGTAACATAACACCTCTCCATGTGAGGTCATATGCCAGGCCTAGATTTTGGAAAGCCTCTATATACTTGTTGGGGTCATCAGAGAACATACCCAGGTATTCTTTTATTTGTCTAAGGTCTTGCAATGAGCGAGGTACCTGAACCCTAGTGGCACCATGTCCACTGGGCATTTCTTGCAGAGGTAAAAGCGTAGCTGGGGAATTGGGGAGTTTTGGAAGTGGTGGAACTGGAGGAGCTGAAGATGCAGTTGGAGGAGGGGGCCCTGGATAAGGGGAACAAAAGTTGCTGAGACAATTGTTGTCTCAGAAGTTTCCCCAGGAACTTGTTTTTTTAGCTTTGGGGAATCATTCCCCATGGGTCTGCCTCATATGACTGCTGAAAGAGCTGGGTCAATTGTGCATCACTTGCAGAGGTCTGCGTTGTCCTGCAGGGCAAAGAAAGCCTGTACATAGGGGACCATTTGCTTCCCATCTACAGAAAAAATCTAATTGTTAGATAATATTAAAATCAAGATTTCCCTCAGAAGGCCAGGTTTATCTATCCCGAAGCTAGTAAAAAGGCCAAGCTCTTGTGCAAAAGAATGTGAGCCGCTTTTTCTTCAGAGTCTTGGGATCAAAGGAGTTCCAGTGCTTCAGAATGCACTCAAGAGGAGTGTAGGCTAATGGATGGTTTGTTAACCATTTAGAAAGAGGTAGGGGGAAGGAAAGGCATCCCTTAGTCTTCTCTTTCCTTTTGGAGTGACCCAAGTGGGGAGGAAAGTAGTGGGGGCGTCCCCCCTACTATCCTCCTTCCTTTTTTCCCTGGGCCCTGGCATCCATTAATGGTGCCGCCCAGGGATGCAAGTGTGACCTCCATCCATGGACCCGGAGGAGTGGGTCAGGCAGTAATAGTCACACTCATCTGCATGAGACCCTAGTCTCCCCTTGATAATTCCCCTTTGATTCCTTAAATTTGTGTGGCCAGCATGTCCCCCCTATAGATGAATCTCAGGAGAGACTACCTAACAGTTGCATCTGGGCAGGCCCCTCAGTGACGGGAGTATTCTGGGTTGGGTCTTGTATTCTGCTATTATGGCCCGTGCTAAAGTATCTATCCTTAGGCCATTGTTCTGATTGACTTCCAAACACAGAATCCCTTCTCTATTTAAATGCCATTCTAGTCGGAGACAGAATAAGTGTCTCAAAAGAACATAAGGATCAAACGACTGTCTTTCTGCTGATGAAGATGGTATTGAGGCCAAAATCTGGATTAGAAGGACCTCTCGCTCCTCCATGTCACAGGCAGGGTTTTCCTGTTCACAGAGACGGCATAAGGCCTGGTCTCTAGTGGAAGGGCTCAATAAGGAGAAGAGTTGGGAAATTAGAGGGTTTTGGCAAAGAGCCGACATGGTCCCTCATGGAGAAGATTCCCATTCCACTAGGTGGGTGTTGTAAACCTTCAAATACTAGGCTGTAGCTTTGTTTCCAAATGCTCTCCAGACAAAGGGTTGAGAGAGAGGTCCGAGGCGTGACAGGCTGTCCCCACAACATGCCTCCCAATAGGAGAAAGTTAGTTTGCCTCATAGAAAGCCTATCTAGTTGAATTGGGCAGTGCTGGCTCCTCACATGGAAAACAAACAGCCTAAATGAAGAGGGGGCCACTCACTGGGAGGGAAATATCCCCCTGTCCAACCCCAGGAAGTGTCATCATTGGGAGTTAAATGATCCCTTAGACCCGGATCGTGAAAGCCTCCTGTCTCTAAAAAATTGCCAAAACAGTCCAGGCGCAGTGGCTCATGCCTGTAATCCCAGCACATTGGGAGGCCGAGGTGGGTGGGTAACAAGGTGAAGAGATTGAGACCACCCTAGCAACCCTGGTGAAACCCCGTCTGTACTAAAAATACAAAACTTAGCTGGATGTGGTGGCAGGTACCTGTAGTCCCAGCAACTCGTGAGGCTGAGGCAGGAGAATTGCCTGAACCCGGGAGGCAGAGGTTGCAGTGAGCCGAGATCGCGCCACTACATCCCAGCCTGCTGACAGTGAGACTCCATCTCAAAAAAATATATATATATGTGCTAGAATATATATATATATATATATATATATATATATATATATAACCAAAACAGGAATCTCTTAAGCTATATTCTTGGTTGCTAAGGCACTTGTTAATCCTGCCTAACAAGACTATTTCCCCAGGCTGTAAAACTTCTCGCAATATTGCATACAGAAAGGGAATAGGAGACATAGTAGCCAAAAGGAAAGAAGGAAACTGTGATAGGAAAGCTTGGAGGTCCTGTTGCCAACACCCATCAGGCAATCAGGGGCTGGGGTTAGTCCAGAAGCCTCAGGTAACACCGGGGTGTGGCCCCAGCCAGAAACCTTCAGTTGTCTGCAGACCTCTTTCAGCCCCTCATGAGGGCTAGGCCCTCCACAAAAGGAAACGGGTTTGTAGCAGAGCCAACATTCCCGGCACCCTGAAGGCACTGGGGGATTAGCTAAGTCCTCCCTAGCAAGACTATCATCTACGTCTTTAGGCCAGTAGCCATGCTCGTCATGTTTAAATGGCCAACAGATGCCTGGTGTTTTTCTTGATTTGATAAAAATGAGGACCAGACGCCAAAGAAGTGAAAGTAAAGACTTGGGGTCTGCTCCTACTCACCCTTTTGATGAAACCCCAGACAAGCCCCACAAAATGAAACCAGCCTCATTGTCTGAGATGTCAGTCAAAGTTCTTGGTCTCACGGCCAGGGAAATCAAGGACATGGACCCTCCAAACGTGAGGTTAGAGCAGAAGTTTAATAAGCAAAAGGAATAGAGCTCTCTGGAGCAGAAAGGGGTCCCAGAAAGATGGGCTGCCATTTTACAGTAAAGTTCAAGGGTTTTTGTAGACAAGCTGGAGGGTAGGCGTGCTTCATTTGCATAACGCACAAATTTCTGACTTCCCACCCTACCCTTTCTAGTGCGCATGTGGGCTTCTTAGCCTGAGTTACTCCGTGTTGTTTATCTCTTCCTGGTGCACATGTGTAAACAAGACGGAGGGGAAGAACACTCCAAGGTGGATGTGCCTGGTTCAGGGTAGCTCTTCTTATCGGTGCTGCTGCAGGCACTTCGCCTGCACAAGCCTCCCTGTCTGAGTATTTCCAAGAAGGGAGGGGACTGTGCTTACTAGGGCCCACTGTATATCTGCACATACCCCGTTGGGGTATGTCAGAAGAGAGGCTGCTTTTTGTTAGAAGGGAATTCTTCCGAGGACCCTTGCCCTATCTGCCTAGTTGATTTCTCTCTGTCTTCTCTCACATTAGCATATGCAAAAGTAACTACCTCTCTTTTGTTTACCACAGAATTATCAGAGCCTGAAACTGTTCCTGAAATTCAGTAGATCCTCAAAATATATTTATTTAATAAATGAATGAAAAATAGATAGTAAATAAGTCCAAAGTGAAATGCTGACGATTATGTAGAGCATGTATTCAAAATATGACAAAAAATTACTTTCCTTTTAGTGATGTTTAAACCAAAACAATTTTAGTCTAAAAATTTTAAGTCTATAGAAGTGTTTTCTAAATCTTTTGTAACTTTATTGAAAATTTCATTTGGAGACATTTTACAGAAAAACTGTGGAATGTCTATGAATTTATTTTTCCTGCTTATTGTCCTCTTACTATGAAAAAATGTTAGTTGAATTGTTTTTTGTTGACTTTTTTCAGCTTTATTGCGGTATAATTGATAAATAAAACATATACATCAAAAGTACACAACTTGGCGTTCTGACATACATATATATTTTGAAATAATCATCACAGAAAACTAATCCACATACCCATCAACTCAGAGTTACATTTGTGTGTTTGTGTGAGGTAAGAATATTTAAGATCTACCCTTAATCAAATTTTAGGGAGGAGAATATGGGGAGATGTTGTCAACCTGTCTTTAAATGGTCTGGGAACAACCATCTTCAGAATTACTCAGGGGATCATTAAAAAGCTAATTGCTCAGATCTACCCTTGAGCTACTTAACTGGAGTCTCCTTTTGTAAGAATCATCAACTGATTATCCAAAACTAAATATCCATACATTTATTTTACCCAGAATGCAAGCAAAAAAAGTATATTTCTTTAGTTCACAAACCTAAGATATTCTGTTGAATTTTATTAGATGGACATTAACAAATTATAATACTTATGTATTTAAATGTTTGCTTTAATTTACCTATCTCAGGAAATTGTGCATTACTTTCACACTCCATTACGACTTCTTGGCAAAATGAGGTATTCTTCTAGTCATCCAGTTTCAAGTCTTTTATTTAAAAGTTGGAGACCTGGCTTTTCAAATATTCTTTAAATTGGCTTAATCTTGGGAATTGAAATACTTTTGTTTAATACAATAGCTTAAATCAGACTTCCCTGGGCTATTCTGCTCTTCCATTTGAATTGCAAGAAAAGCACATTTCAGCTAATCTTTCTGCCTCCATTTTTGGATGATAGGTTTAGATGCCCCACTAGAACTCAACAATAAAACTACACCCTGTGACTTCTTTCCTTGAAACGTCTTTTGTTTAGAAACAAATAAAAAGAAACCTGACATTTTATTTTATAACATTGTTCAGCTTTCCTACTGATGTTTTGGTTTATTTTTCCCATTTTAATAGTGAATTCCTGAGCAAAATACATTTTAACTGTAACATTTGGATTACTTAGACAGCTGTCTGCAACTGTGACATTCCACTGATGTGGCTACCCTCGGGAGATTGTGTTTATTTATATCAATGGAATGATTTGAGTGATTGGCTCTGTGCAAACCTCAGTCTTTTGTTCCTCTTGTTTGTATCTGTATAGGTAGGGTGAAAAAGGGGAGGCCAAGGGTCTTTCTCACTTGATTAAAAAAAAAAAAGATCTAGTTGCTCTTGACCATTTATAATTAAAGCTCATTTTGGCTTATTTCTCAGAGTTTAGATTGGGCATAAAAGTAATATATGTCCCAATTCTCTGATGCATTCTACGGTTCCATAAGTAGTCTAGGTCTAATTTAGACTAATTTAGAACAAGAAATATTTATTGATTTATTTACAGTCTATTTTTCAAGTCCCCTACTACCAATACCATATAGAAAGAAATCAACAGCATTTTCAATAGAGAGCCAGCCTGCTGGATCCCAAAATTCTGAGCTAGGCAACTACAATAATCATTGAAAGTTGTAGAACGTAGTAGGTGCTTAATAAAAACATAAGCTATTAATAATCATTATTACTAGGAACAACGAAGACAGCACAGTTCCCTGCTGAATGTGTTTGAGATCCTACAACCTTCAAGACATATACTCAGGAAACAATGGCTTCTATGATAAAGCAATGGCTGTTGTACCCATTCCATATGGAATATGTTGCTCTTTTAAGTTGTCATGTTTGAAATGCTTGTTCCCCAGTGCCATAAAGAAATAGCACTTGAACATAAATTTAATTTCCTCAGCAAGGCCATTTTTACTTTCTGCAGAAAGGGTACACTCGCCAGCAGTTTTGCCACGAGAGTATACCAAACAAAGGAGACAGGGTCATTTATAACCTGATGCATCCTCCCTACTGCTGTGTCTGGTTTCCATTGGCTGGAACAGGACCTCACATTCTGTATTTGTCCCAATTGGCTAGCAACTTAGAACTTTTTTTTTTTTGAGATGAAGTTTCGCTCTGTTGCCCAGGCTGGAGTGCAGTGGTGTGGTCTCAGCTCACTGCAACCTCCGCCTCCCGGGTTCAAGCGATTCTTCTGTCTCAGCTTCCCAAGTAGCTGGGATTACAGGTGCCCGCCACCACGCCTGGCTAATTTTTCTATTTTTAGTAAAGATGGAGTTTCACCATGTTGGCCAGGCTGGTCTAGAACTGCTGACCTCATGATCCGCCCGTCTCGGCCTCCCAAAGTGCTGGGACTACAGGCATGAGCCACTGTGCCCGGCCACAACTTAGAACTTTTTTAAAGAGGCAAAGGCAGAGGAGAACAAAGGAAGGAGGAAGTAACTTGTGGAATGCTGAGAAAGGTAAAAACACATACAAATAAGGAAGAGGAACAGGCTATGACCTAATGCTTGCTTGGACCAGTATATGCATGCCAGGGAAAATATTTAGGCTAAATTGTGGGAGCTAAGAATATAAAGTACATTGATTTCTTTATTACAGCTAGCAGGTATTTAAGAATGTTAGCATAGGTCTTTGAATAAATTTTGTTTTTAAGAGAAGTTACTATTTATTCCTAATTAGACAGGGAGGAAAGTCTTTGAAGAGGAACCTCTACTTTACTTTTTACAGTCAGAAAAGTTGAAATCTGCCAGAAAGAAAATCCCCAAACTGCAATAAAAATTACTAAGTTTGTTTTATTTCTTAGCTAGATCAGGGTTACTCAAGGTAACTGTACATACAACATTTTATTGCATTGTTCTCATTTCCAAATTGTCTCGTATGATCCATACAAAATCATCATTGTTCATCTCTGTATCTGTTAACTCTCTCTCTCTGTCTCTCCCCTTTCCTCTTATTCCAAAGGGACAAACTGAACATATCCATATTATACAGTCATATAATTTTATAATTTATGAGTTGCAGGGACAAGAAAATCATCTTCTCTAAACATGAAGTTAATTTCTGAATATCTTTTAAAACATAATTCATAACAAATTTCCTGGAATTCATTGCTCTCACTATAAACATGCCTATATATTTAAATCTGTTGCATTTCATTCTGAATGTACATCTATTATTCTCAGGAACCCTGTGAACGTAATAAAAGTGATTAAAAACTAACTTTGGCATGTGGTTACATTGATTAAACTTCTTTTAAGATTTTTCACCATAAAATTAATTTTAAAATCTTATATCACAGAGAAAACTTAATGATCTCTGGAGAATAAACTGCATCTTTAAATTTCAAAGACTACCTAGCAATAATCACATTTCCTCTATCACTGATTTCCCAGGTATGTAAAACCACAATTACTACATTTAATTAGTTGCCTTTTTTTAGTTTCATGATACTGTTTTATTCAAAAACAGTCTAAAATAGACAGAAACATGATCTGAAACTGACCTGATACAAGGCAAAACAAAGTATGCATGATATTCAATTATTGGATAGCTATAAAGTCAAGTCACAAGCTTCATAAATAAGCTTCTTAATATATATTTTTAGAAATGCTCATCTAAGACCATTTTGATTTCTGCTTCAACCTGAAAACTCTGGAATATAATGTCACTGCCATTATTTCAAAGTACTAACCAAAGAGTTGTTTTTTTTTTTTTTCAGGAATAATATAAGAACCATTTCAAATATAACCACCTACAGGATCCCATTACCAACAATCATAAATTAGCCCACTTATCATTTTCTTTTAATATAATCCTTTATCCAGGTGTCAATTCAGATAACAATTTTACAATTAAAGTCAATTTGAAAATTTTTCCCTTATGAGAAATACGAATTCGAGGAGTATTGTGTAAATTAAGATAAACTAAACTTTATACACGTTCAAACCCCTGCAGCTGCACTATAGATGCTTAAATCCCACTGATTTCAAAAAGAGGTCCATTTATGGAAATGCTCTGCAGGCATGCATGGGCTGAATAAGTTCACAATTCCTGTGAAATGCTATTTAGGAAAGCAAATGTTAGAAGAAAATATCATAAATGGAGTATTTTTGAACCCTTCCTAAAAGCCAAGAAAAAAAAGACGAAAGTAAATTAGCAATCATCCAGCCAAGCACACTAAAAATCCAAAACAACAAAAATAGGTACATGTAGAGTTTTAGCATGTAAAAGTTTTCTACAAATGATTATTCCTGGCACAGTAGACTAAATCCTACCCCAGTCAATTCTATTAAAAACACAAAAAACAAAACACTTGTTTTCCACATTTTGCATAGATTTTTAGGTAGAAATGATGTACTAGATGTCACATGGTCAGAAATTATTTTATAATCACTTTTTTTTTTTTTTTTTGAGACAGAGTCTCACTCTGTCACCCAGGCTGGAGTGCAGTGGCACGATCTCGGCTCACTGCAACCTCTGCTGCCAGAGTTCAAGCCATTCTCCTGCCTCAGCCTCCCAAGTAGCTGGGACTACAGGCGCCTGACACCACACCTGACTAATTTTTTGTAGTTTTTAGTAGAGACAGGGTTTCACCATCTTGGCCAGGCTGGTCTTGAACTCCTGACCTTGTGATCCACCCACCTCGGCCTCCCAAAGTGCTGGGATTACAGGCATGAGCCACCGCATCCAGCCTATAATCACTTTTTCAAATGAAGGTTTTTCTTTATAATTTCTTTTGTTTTAAAACATGTTCCTGTATTATGGTTACTCTTTCAATAAATGCTGCACTATTTCCCCTATTCGTCACCTCAAAATGCATTCTCAGAATTCCCTTTACTCTCCTTACCTCTTGACAACCTAATCTTTATCTTTATCCCCTAATAATATGGCTTCCATATTCTACAAAAGTCCTTTTGAGCAAAGTGAAGGCATGGTAACTGTACAGTGTAATAAAGAAAATGTGGCTCTCCAGAGTAAAGGGTAGGCATGTTTACTGTTTATTATAAAGGTTTCAGATTCCCTAAACTCAGGATCCCTTTCTGTTTCTAATTCACTGCATGGGCAGGTATCATCTCACTCTCTTTACATTGCTCTGTGGAAACTAAGATTTGAGGAACTCTTGGAAAAAGTTCATATCTAACTACTGACTAAGCATCTGTGTGTGTGTGTGTGTGTGTGTGTGTGTGTGTGTGTGTGTCCACAGCTGGATATTATCTCTCTTTACTAAAAATCCAGGAGAAAGAGAATGAGTTAGATCATTTGCAAAATTTATTTTAGCTTTAATAGTTTATGTGTATATGTGTATATTTATACCTATGTCTGTACTTATGTCTATGCCTACATCTAATAGAGAAATATATCTATATCTGCATCTATTGATGTCTATGCATCTATAGAGAGATATATCTGTATCTATATCTATTGGTTGAATCTATAATTAAAAATTAATGCTGTCAGGAACAAAAGCAGGGTGCCCTTATAAGTGAATGACCAGATGGTGAGGTGGTATATTACATTGGATGGCTGAGTATCAAAAAATATGTAAAAATATCAAAAGTAATATGAATAAACATCAAAAATAATACTTTTGCTGATTAATAAAAACAAGTCATGTCTATAACTGCAGGATGTGTTTTCAGGAAATTCTGGAAAAGCCAAGGCAAAAATGTTTGAAGATGTTCAAGTAAGTGAAGAAGTACAGAGTAGGTGGAAAACAGTGATTAAGAGGTGAAACAATGTAGGTGGTTAAGACACATGGTGGGATATGGGTTCTTAGTTGCCCTCAAATATGCTCTCGTTCTCTTGTGTTGACAGCATGCCTAGATTTTTTTCTGGCAAATCATTCCACTTCGCTTTCTTAAAAGAAGCTCTTAAAGTCAACTTGAGCCATCAAGATGAGGTTCACCTACAAGAGATGGAAAATGGGGGAGCTAGAAGGAGCATGAGTTGCCACTAAATTAATGTTTGTCATGTTGTCAACTGTGGACTACCTCTGGATTTTTAGGCAAGAGATAATACTCTCTTTTTTGTTAAGTTAATTTCGATGTTTTTAATGATCTACTCTGAAAATGAATGAATCAGAAATTATACTAAATAGCATAAATATATGAGCAAAGAAATAAAATGAATTAAATTGTCTAACAGTTTGACAAATTTTCAAGAGAATTTTGATAACTATTATATAATTTAATAATTATACTGTAATATCTTTAATTTTGATATATTAACAACACATTGTTAAGATGTATTTTCCTCTATGAAAATGATAATATAATGGCCTGAATTGACAACTGTTTTTAGTTCCATGTTTCCTCCCTGCATGCATTTAAAATATGAATACATTTAAACTCATTTCACTTTTCATACTTCTCATATGTTCTTTAAGATGCAAAAATTTACAGCTACATTGTAAACAATTTATGGAAAATACAAATTAGAGGTAGTTGGAGGAAAATGCAGTAGAAAACAGGGAAGGGTCATGAAGGCCATCTTGGAAGGAGGGAGGTTGTTGGAGTGGAAGGCAACTTATAAAACATGATTTGAAGGGTTCCAAATATTGTCTCTGATCTCCACTATTTCTCTCGCTGGTTAGCAACCAGAACCTAAAATAACTATGAGATACATGATTTAAGTATTATTTCTTAAGAAACCTGTAGCTAAAGTTGGAATATTATTAAGAAATCAAATTTATTAATCCATAAATAATTACTAAATTAATTTATTCAATATTCTTTGTTCTTGGTAACTTTTCTCCTTATCCTTTCTCTTATCTTGTGCTATCAACTTTGTCCTCTATTTCGTAGTCTTTTCTTTACTATCCTTAACTATGGACATTTGCCTCTCTGTGTCCTTGCCTTCCTTTTTTGTGTATAATTTTCAACTAACAATTTAGGGGGTTAAGGGGACGGCCTTGATTCCTCTTTTCCCTTTAATGGTCACTCTAAATCTTTGCTTTCCTTAAAAGCCAAACTAAAGGAAAAAGTACAAAAATCATCACTCTTCATTACTAAACTCCCCCTAACTCATTAATCCAATCTATGTTTGCTATCACTACTCTGTTTTTTTGTTTTTGTGTTTGTTTGTTTTTTTGAGATGGAGTCTCGCTCTGTCACCAGGCTAGAGTGCAGTGGTACAATCTCGGCTCCCTGGTAACTCCGCCTCACTGGTTCAAGCGATTCTCCTGCCTCAGCCTCCCAACTAGCTGGGACTACAGAAGCATGCCACCACACCCAGCTAATTTTTGCAGTTTTAGTAGAGACGGGGTTATACCATGTTGGCCAGGATGGTCTTGATCTCTTGACCTTGTGATCCACCTGACTCCACCTCCCAAAGTGCTGGGATTACAGGTGGGAGCCACTGCACCCAGCTGCTATCACTACTTTCAAATGACTCTTGCTAAGGTGAACAATGACTTCCATACCTCTACATCAAAAAACATTGTCCCTATTATATTTGATCTCTTAGAGTATTTAACTTCCTAATTCACTCTATCTTTTTAAATGACTCTCTTCCATTGATTTTCCCTTTTTTATTCTTGTATCCCTTAAAGCCTGGCTAACTCTTATGAGTTTTAAGTATTTATCTTTCTTGCTTCTAAATCTATTTTACTTGTTACTTGTACACTTTTGCTGGATGGTCATGCCTGTTTATGTATCCCAAATTTTTACTTTAATATGTCCATCCCATGTTTCATCTCTGAGCTCTCAAGATCACATTTGACATGCTATTTAATACTTAAACTTTGAGATCTCAGTTAAACTTCACATTACCAAGACATTTGTCCTAAATCATGTTTTCTTCTAGGCACCACATGGATGGGCAACCACGTCCATCTCATAGTGATGGGACACAGACAAATTCCTAGGCAGACAGGAAACAGCCTCCGGTGAAACCTGATCTGTCAAGCCAAAGACAGTTTGTAGCCTAAAAACTGAACTGCCAGTTCCATATTGAGTCCATAACCAGAGTAAGAACTTCTATCCCTGTCTTACCCTTTCTCTCAATTGGTTTCTTCTGGATGATGTCTTTTAGCCATTGAAATGGTGCTGTTTCCAAAGACCACCCATGGACCAGTCAACATGCATTCCCCATTCTAAGCCCATAAAAACCTCAGACTCAGCCACACAGACAGCTACCCACTCTCAAGTCCCTTCTCAGAGTTGAGAGGTTTCATTCTGTCACTCAGTAAGGTTCTTCTCTGCCTTACTCACTCTGCAGCATCCACACACCTTATTCCTCTTGGTCACAGGATGAGAACCCAGAACCAGCTGTAACACACTCCCACTCACTGGATGAAATAGGAGAAAAAGCTGTAACTCGATCCCACTCACTGACCTACAGGAGTGAAGAGCTGTGACATCTGTTGGGGGTTTGCACCTCAGGACTAGCCGAGTAAAAGCTGTAATGCGCCTTGGGGCTCTGTGATTGCTGACAACTCTGAGTTTTTGGGTGCCACTGCATTCCTCTTCTCCAGAGGCCAGTGCCCAACATGGAAGCCACTTGTGGCATGCCTGGTCTAGCTGCAAGCTGACACTGGAGCAAAAGTGGGAACAGGATCCAAGCAGGTGTGAGTCAAGCACAGCCTACTGGGCCAAGCAAGTGAAGCGAGGCCAGTGGGCCTCCAGTGCGGCCTGGACAGAGGTAGTGGCAGCTGCAGAGATTTCTGGCTGGCAAAGCAACACTGGAGGAGTCCTGTAAGTCATCACTTTTACAAATCAGAAAGCCAGGAGGCATTCTTGATACCTCTTCTTTCTCATGGCACACATTAAATCCAACTCCATGTTCTGTTGATTTTATTTCCCAAATATCTGTCCCATATGCTCTTGCTTTTCCATTAATACTGACTCTGAACTTTGAGTTGGATCAGAATATTTAACATTAACTAACTCAACATTAATTAAGTCAACTTCATGGCCACTCTGTACCACAGTCTGAAAATCTACTCCTTATTCTCCATTCCATTCCATTCCACATTATAGTGTGCTACATTATACAAAATGACTTAGTAGAGGTTTTATAATGAGATTAAATAGCAACATAAAAATCCAATATCATTATTATAGAGATGTCCTCAAATTTAGGTAGTTAAGGAAAAGTAGATGGTTTTAGTATAGAATTAATTTATCAGCACATAAAACCAATTAATTTAAGAAGTATTGTAATTTAAGATGTAAGAGAGCAGATGATGGTACTTTCTACCCTATCATCAAAAGTTAGTATATTTTAATTTTTATTTTCAGTATAAAACATGTTTTGTTGCACAAAAAAGAGAGACTAGTAAGTATTGAGGGAAATATACATTTCCCTCATTGAGGGAAGAAATACATTTCTATGTTTCAGAGAGAAAAATTTTTGAGAGAGAAAAAATTAGGACATCTCAGCCCCAAGCCTAGGATTACATTTGAGACGATAACTGTAGAGATAAAAAAATTTGTCACAAGAAAATGATAATATTTTAATATAACATTATAGAAAGTAACCTTCTGCGTGGACACAATCTTTAATTCAGCAAACAAATAAATATTTAAATTTTTTAAGTTGGGATGTTTTGTATCAGCATCTGATGTGCATGGAAATTTATTCCCCGGTCCTGACTTCAGAGGGCTCTGATAGGTAGCTCTTGGTAGTTTTAATCATAAAATTTGCACCTACAATAGACATGTCATAAGTATCCCCCAATGGTATTTTGAAATGACCCTAGGAATTAGGACTAAACCAAATGAAGGCTTTGCGTGGGCTTTTGTGATGGATGGCAAACCAATTTCAAATATAAAAATATGTAGTAATAAGGACATTAACTTAGCCAAGAATGATATCAGAGGAATCATACACATTAGTTTAGGCTTGTCAAAAGGGGTCTGTATTGTGAAGCAATGCTTGAATAAGAGAAGTGATTTATCCACAGTTTGAGGTAAAATACTAACTGATTATAATTTTGGAGAGAAGCTAAAAATATGGGAACTATATCTTGCTCTGAGTGAAAAATCACCAATACTGGCTAGGGATAAAGGCAAGACTCCAGCCAAGTATTCTGAATTTTTAAAATAAGGCTTCATTATAGTGAAGTATTTAATTATTAATCAGAATCTGGGAAAACAAACCTGCATTCACACTGAATGAATGCATAGGAAGATGAAGTCTGTAATTGGATGGGCATGTTAGCCTTCTGGGCTTGTTACATAGTTATGCAACATACTAAGTTCACTGCTATCTAATAAGTATATGTTAAATAAGGGGTTAAAATCAGCAGATGGGAACAGTGGCAGGTTATCTTATAGTGGTAAAGTAAAATAAATGATTAGAAAAAATTTCATTTTTTCTGGAAATACATAAATCAAGCTTGTAAAAGTTTTTGAGCTGAACAAAGAAACAAAACTTGTGAACATTCTAGGATCCTATGTATTAATTAAGAATAAGTTGAAAGCATGCAATCTAAAACCATGTTAATAATGACTTACACTTCCCACTGAACCTTAGGATGCAGAAAGCTGCAAAGTCCATCATTCCCAACCTAATGATAATAAAAAGCGAGGTGATCTATAAAATTAACATTTTCCTTGAACCCATAAAAAAGATGACATTATAGGACGAGCCTATAGCTAGAATTTCAGGGAAGCCAAAGAAGAATCCAAGCATGTGTACTGGCTTACATGTGACAAACCTGGGAGGAAAATAGGGCCACTGAGGAAATGGATAGGAACAGAGCTATAATTTTTTTTTTTTTTTTTTTTTTTTTTTGAGACAGAGTCTCGCTCTATTGCTCAGGCTGGAGTGCAGTGGCCTAATCTCAGCTCACTGCAAGCTCCACCTCCCAGGTTCATGCCTTTCTCTACCTCAGCCTCCCAAGTAGCTGGGACTAACTACAGGTGCCCACCACCATGCCCAGCTAATTTTTTCTTTTTTTTTGGTAGAGACAGGGTTTTACCATGTTAGCCAGGATGGTCTCGATTTACTGACCTCGTGATCCGCCCACCTTGGCCTCCCAATATATTTTTTAATGAATTTCTAAGGCTAAATATGGACTGATCAGACATTATATAACTTAAGGGAGTCACCAAAGAAAAGAGATTTCTAACCTATTTGCAAACTTTTTACACTCTCCTGGGATGATCATGAGAAAGACTGAGGGCAGGGAGGGAGACAGGAGACAGTCTACCTGAGTGATTTAGGCCTCAGGAAGAGGGAGTCATCACTTTTCCAGGCAAAGCATGAAATTCTGCCTACATTCTTCTGACTTAAGGAACAAAAGTCTAAAGTAAATATAGGGGAAGAAAGGAAAATATTAGCATATTTTAGTGTACTAATGTTTATGGTTTCTACTTAAAAATACATTAATATCATTTTTAATTGACAAATCATAATTGTATTACATTATGTAGTACTCTGTGATGTTTTAATATATGTATACAATGTGGAATTATTAAATCAGGTCAGTTAACGTATTCATTACCTCATCTACTTAACATTTGTTTAAAGTTTTATTTGATTTTTAATCAGCACATAATAACTGTACACATTTAAGGAGCAGAGTGTGATTTTTTGGATACATGTATAAATTGTGTAATGATCAAATCAGAGTAATTAGTGTATCACTTTAAACACTTGATCTCATTCATATGTTTCTGTAATTTTGCTCAGTTCTTAAAAGCTGAAATGCATTAAAGTCATTTGTTTTCAAATTATTCTCTGAAAGTGGCAATGTACAATGCATATATTCAGCATTCTATTTCAACTGCAAATAATGTGTGCAAAATTTTCAAAAGCAATCATTTAAATGTTTTCTTAAAAAAATTAATAATAATAATAATAATAAAGAGGAACACTGAAAAAAAAAAGGTTTCACAGACCTTCCTTCTCAGATTTGCTTCAGACAAAGTTGACATTTTCTATCTACCCTTGTAAGACAACCTCTGCTAAGGCTGCTACCATCTCCCTTCCTAAATGCCATCTTCACCACCATTTACTGTGGATCATATCACCTTGTTAATTCCTTACAGTACTTGTCATATATAATCTGTAAATTGTTCCAATTATACCATACTCATAAGATTATCACAGAACAAAGTAAATAGAAACTACTTAAAAGACAATTGACATTAAAACAGCAAGTTTTATTCTCTCTGATGTATTAAGCCCCAAAATGATGGGGAAATTCTGTAAAATCATAGACAGTCTTTGTCTTTTTGTTCAGCTATCCTAGCATGTCACTCTCATCTGTGTGATCTAAGGTAGCTCCAATGAATGTCTGTATTTCATCCAGCAGAGATAGTAGAGGAGAGGAAAAGAAGATGCTTCTCTAATTATCAAAGTCACAACTTAGAAGTTGCCTGGACAATTTGGCCACATCTAGCTATTAGAAAGGCTGAGGAATCAACTCGACAAACTAAAATCTGATGAGTTTAATATCTTGAGAAAAAAATGAAGTTAAAAGTTTCAGCTTAATACCTTCTATATCACTGTTGAATTTTCTTAAGATGTTTGAAAGTTGGCAGACTGGCCTACAGTGATTTTACTGAAAACAAATTTTAAAATAATAATAACAATAATGAAAATCATTGCAAATCATGTGAAATGGCAAGAGAGCAGACTTGAAGATTTCCTAACTAGAGAAAAATGAAGTATAAATTTGTTTATTTGACTTTACCAAAAATTCATTTAGCAGTCTTATTCTTTATTATAAATGAAGAAACTAAAGTGCATAGATGTTAACTGTCTTTCTAAAATTCATGATGCTAACTAGTAAGAGATGGGAGTGGATACCAGTCTCCTTTTACCCATGCTCTTTATTTTATACCACAGTGTCAGGTTAGGTTTTTAATAAGGGTATCGTTTATATAAGAGGACCCAGTTTGCCATCAAATTTTTATTCTCACTATAATATGAATGCAAACAAAAAGATATTTTTGATTGACTGCTGTTTCTTGAACAGACTCAAGTGGTGGCTGATATTTGTATGTTCTCTGAGGAGAGAAGTGATATACAGTAGATGGTGAGGGATGGGGAAGTAAATACACCTTGGGGATATGAAAGGTAGAAGATGAGTATCTACAACCTCACTCTATTTTGAGCTGATTCATCTAAGATTGTGCTGAATAAACAGCCAATAATAGGAATCGTGGCCACTTTCCTGGAAGGCCTAGGTAGATACTGAGTACAGAATTGTTCCCATCAGTCTATAATCCAAAGCTATCAACAGCTATAAGATGGTACCAAACTGCAATCGAGATTCCAGATCTGGCAGAGTGCACATGGATTCCAGAACACCTAGCTGACTGTACAGGTTCCTCCAAAAAATGTCATCAACCTTGCAACAATGTGATTCTGAAATATACATAATTTATTTTTTATAACTCATTTGCTTCATCATGTCCCCTTTTTACTGTTATTAATCATAATCAGTTTTGCTATTCAGCCCATATGCATTGGTACAGCTATACAAATTACTCAAATAAAAAAAGTGTTTATGGCAGTTGGTAAATAGCTACTGGTGCGACTGCTACCCCCTTTCTTGGCTTACATTTTGGTCTAATCTGGATTTTCTCAAATGTAGAAATTAAAATAGTTATGTCTGGCACACATACACACTCAAAGCCTCCAGGATCATGATTCAGTGCTATGGACTGCTTCTATTCTGATTGGTTTATGCCTGTGTCTTTCCAAGTGTTAAATATTTTGAAAGTTACTTTTAATTATAACCAATGCAAATTAAACTTTCTAAATGCTTTTTTTCCCCTGATTGTTCTTGTGTGCTCTTCCTATTTTGAAGCAATCCTCATGTTTCTCTTACTATCTTCATTTATCTTAGCATCTTACTGCTGTTATGCCTCTATGAATAAATGCATTTATTCTTTCCAAAATTAAAACAATCCCAAAACTCTAGCACAAAGCAATGTATTTTTAAGAAATATTATAAATAAGTTTTATGCATAAAGTTACTTAGATCAATATTTAGTTGAAAACAAGCAAATTTATTTCAAAATATGTATAGTTTAAGATGGTATTTTCAGTATAACATACTTAGTAGCCAAAATCCCCACAAATAAATTATGTATAGACAATTAAAATACCAAATCAATATATGTAGATGACACATATAGGTATTAGTTAATTCTTTCATTAATCTACTTAATAAACGGTTATTTATTGATTATCTATAATGTTTGAGGTATTGTAGAAGCTGGATATTTGAGGCACCATTCCTTTCAATAAGCTTCCTATTCAGAAAGTGAAAAAACATACAGCCAAATTATTGTAACTCATTTAAAATGTTAAATGTGTCATAAGATAACTTTCTAATACCACAGTTAATATTGAAAGGTGGGAAACACCACTTTCAAACTGAGGGAATTTAAGAAGGTTTCCTGGAGAAGGCAGTCTTTGAGTTGTACTTTAAAGAATAGGTAAAACTTCAGCTGAAGAGATATACTGGAAGGCGAGTAGTGTTGAAAGCACATTAAGCTATAGCATGAAAATCTTGAGTAATCTGAAGAAAGCAGTTTTCTAATTGAACAATCATTTTATCCATAATACTCAATTTTAGAATTCATAAAAATATTGAATCTGTTTTATAAAAATACATATTCCTAGGTTCCAATCTCAATGTACTAAATATGAGCCTGTGGTGTGAGACCCAGGGATCTATGTTGTAAACTAACACTTTCTAATCTCCCATCTCATATGTACCTACTTTTCATATGTAACTATTTTAAAGTGTCTAAATATACCCCTAAGTTGTACATAATGTAATTTTACATATGCAGTTTTAATATAAATAAATAGTAGTAAAAATGTAACATTTCTTACTATTCTCATTTTAACATTGTGTTTTGGATATCTTTACATGTTGCTGTATAAACATCTAATTCATTGCTTCTAGCTTCTAAAGAGCACTGCACCAGTAAATGTGAGCACACTTCACTTAAAATAGATACCTAGATAACCCCCAGCAACTTACTAATGCAAACAGTGCCGTGGTAAATATCTTCCTGCATGTCCACTTTTGGACAAATGAAAGTTTCTCTAGATTATCCCCATAATTTGAATTCCTAGGTAATAAAATATAAGTGTATTAAGTGCTTTCAGGTTGCTTTCTAGAATGGTTATTTCTAATAATATAAATAAAATTTATTTATTTAATAAATTAATTTATTTTTATTTATTTAATAAAATATATATTTTTATTTATATTATATATTAGTTATATATATATTAGTTGTATGTGTATATTTATTTAATAAAATAAATAAAATTTATTATTTTAGTCAGTCTCAGTAAGTAACTACTCTTGTGTCCCACATAGAGTAAGAGATAATTTTATCTCAATATTTTCCATAACATATACCTCAGCAGTTTTCCTTTTAATATATTGGATTTAACCATATGGTTCATTGTTAGTCTAGGTGTAGATGGCCCTTTGAGAAAATATGAGCAGTTTATTGGGGCAAATGTAGTCCAATTTTCATAAGTCTTTCCTCAACTATAATCAATGTTCCCTTGAGTATTCTCTGGGGACTACCAATAGGTATAATGAATTTTAGACACAAAAAAGCTTTGAAATGGGTCAAATTAATAAATTAATTGAATAAATTCCAATAACAATTTGTATCCAGGTCTGAAATTTTTTTTTTTATTCTATTTCTCATCTTACATTTTGTTTAGCCATGTTGGAAAGCATAGCCCATCAGTATTTCACCAAATGACTCTAATGATAAATATGTAAGCACTGTAAAAAATTAATGGCAATAATTCATTAAAAGGCCAAAATTTGAATATAAACTTCTTTATATTTTCAAATTCTCAGGAAAAAAAGGCTTAACTGTAACCTCCGTTGCGAGTAAAAATCCAACAAGTTTCAAGCACAACATTTAAAGGCCAATGAAATATTTTCCCCTGATGAGTTAGAAGTCTTGACTTACTTAAATTTTTTAAAATCACCCCCAAATTTATTATTTTATTTAGTCTCGGTAAGTAACCACTCTTGTGTCCCATGTACAGATATTTCATCAGCTGCTTCCTGAAAACAATGTACATTCTTCAAGATATCAAAGGTTCCATTAGCTCAACAAAAAGTGCTTCATGAAGCTCACTACTAAGTTATGCAGAAAAGGTTCTAAAGAGTTCTTTAAAGTTTAAAGGCAGACACCTTTTTACCTACGAATTTTATACTAGGCCATAGGGCTGTGTGCCAGGCAGTGTTTGTGTTTTCTAAGCTCATTACATTTATGCGTCCAAATACTCCAGTAGGTACTTAATTTTATCTGAGGTCAGGAGAGTGGGTGGGGAAAAACTTCTTGCCAACTGTCTAAAAATGTCAGTTATGTGAAACTTGTTGGCCAGAATTCACAATCTGTAGACTTAAACTCAATTAGAAGACACCTCCAAGAAAGCAATTAATTTGGCACTGGGCACTTTTCCTAATTCTAGGAGTGGGTTTATTCATATCCCCTTGTTGCTATAACAAATTACCACAAATCTGGCTTGAAACACAGTTTTATCACCTTGCACTTCTGGTGTTCTTCAGTTTAAATGCATTTCCAGGGCTGTGTTACTTCTGGTGGTACTGAGATTATCTGTTTCCATGGCTTTCCAAGCTTCTAGAGGCTGCCTGCAGTCTTTGAATTATGATCACTATGACCTCTGTTTCTATTGTACCATCTCCTCTCCACTCTAACCCTCCTGACTCATTCCTATAAAGATCCTAGTTATTATATTGAACCCATCTAGGTAACCCAGGACAATCTGCCTATCTCAAGATCCTTAAATCAGTCACATCTTTAAGATGGGGAAATATTTTGTGGGTCATTACTAGGCTTACTATGCGGTGTTTGGAAATAACCAGGCAAGTTTTCTTCTCACTGATATTGGTATATCTTTCTTATCCAAATTATTTTTCAAAAAATTAACTCAATTTTACGGTTAAATATTGATTTCTGGACACTTCAGTGCTTTTGGTAGTTGAGCTTTCTCAGATAATACAAAAGGTATGTATATGTATAATACGTATATTGAAAATGTTTAATTACAAAAAGTGTACAAATAATGCATAGCTTGATAACCTATATTTCTCGCTATCACTGTAACATGTTTCCACAATCTTAGTGATTTAAAGCAGAACAAATTTATTATCTTACAATTCTGAAAGTGAGAAGACAGAAGTGGGTCTCGCTGGGCTAAAATCAAAGGGTCAGTAAGTTGTATTCCTTCTGCAATGGTTTCCTTGCCTTTCCCAGCTTCTAAAAACCACACACATTCCATGGCTCAGGGCACCATTCCTCCATCTTCAAAGCCAGCAACATGCGGCTGAATCCTTCTCATGATACCATCTCTCTGGTTTCCTCACTTCTGCCTCCCTTTTCTACTTAAAAGGACCGTGATCTCCCAATCCATCCTACCTTGATTATCCAGGATAATCTTTCCATCTCAGGACCATCTGATTATCAACTTTAATTCTATTTGCAACCGTAATTCCCCTCAGCCATGTAACCTAACGTATTTACAAGATTCAGCAGTTTGGACCTGGACATGTTTGGCAGGGGAAAGGGGCATTATTTTGCCTACCATCCCATCTGTTGTTATTATGTAAATACACCCAAGAAATATTAAACACTGGTCAAGAAATGGTTCATCACCAGCATATCTGAAGCATCTCACATGTCAACTCTGTACTCTTTTAACTCCTTCTTCTCCAATTATAAACACTATCTTGAATTTTACAATTATAGATTAATTTGTTACTTTGGGAAGTTATTAAAAAAAAAAGGTACCATATGGTGTATATGCTTTTGTGTCTGACTTTTAGTCTTTCAACATTTTGCTTGTGATATTAATCTCTGTTCTACTGGTATATGTTTATGTTTACTGCTATGTAGTATTTTACTGCATGAATAATACACAACATATTCATTCATTCACATACTGATGAACATTTCAACTGCTTTCAAATTGAGATTTCAAATGGTGAAACATAAAATTATATAAATGAATTTTATTGTTTATGTGCATGTATATTGAGTATAAAACTAGAAGGTAAAATGTGGGGCCACTGGACAAGCATATGTGCACATTTGACAATGTTGAAATAGTTTTCCCCAGTAGATATAATTACACACCCAACAGAAATTTAAGAATATTAGTTGCCAGGATACTTTATCATAAACCATGTTGAATTTTATAATGCATATTGTCCTGAATTGATTGTGATAGTCAATTTTCTTCTCCTTTATTTGGTTAATATCTTGAGTTACGATTTTCCAATGTCAAAACAGCGTTGCATTCCTGGAGAAGAAAATAGTTTGCTCATGGCATATTTATATGTTTATTATCTATCTATCTATCACTCGATATTGTTTCTTAATATATTTTTTAGGATTTTCACATTTATGAACAAAAGTGAGATTAACTTCTTTTTTTTTTAATTTCATGTCTTGTCTTTGTCAGGTTTTATAACAAAATGGAGTAAGATAGAAATTGAGTTCTTTATTATGATTTCTGGAAGTGCTTGCATGTTTGCTTTTTAAATTGTTGGCGGGATTTACCAATGAAGCCATCTCAACCTAGACACTGTGAAAGTGTGTGTGTTAAAAGTTTTAATTATAAATTTAATTACTGTTCCAATTATCAATTTCTGCAGATGAACATATCTCAAAATTTATCAGCTCTAAACAACAATTTTATTTTGTGGGCCAGGAATTTGAAGAGTTCAGCTGGGCACTTCTTAATTGAGTTTATTTATGGGATAATTTCCAAATACTTGCTGGTGTTACAGCAACCTGAAGGTTCAATTGGGCTGACATCTAATATGGCTCATTCACATAGCTGTGAGTTCATGCAGGCTGTCTGCTGGGAGATCATCTGAAGCTTTTAAATGCCTATACAAGGACACTCCAGATGGCAGTCTTAGGATAGTTTAACATCTTACATGGTTACTGGCTTCCCCAGAGCAGTGTCCCATGAGAAATAGGCAGAAGCTGGCCAGGTGCAGTGGCTCACGCATGTAATCCCAGCACTTTGGGAGGCTGAGGCAGGTGGATCACGAGGTCAGGAGATCAAGACCATCCTGGCTAACACGGTGAAACCCCATCTCCACTAAAAACACAAAAAATTAGTCAGGCATGGTGGCAGGCACCTGTAGTCCCAGCTACTCGGGAGGCTGAGGGAGGACAATGGCGTGAACCCGGGAGGCGGAGCTTGCAATGAGCAGAGATCTGGTCACTGCACTCCAGCCTTGCAATAGAGCCAGACTCCATCTTAAAAAAAAAAAAAAAAAAAAAAAAAAAAGGAAATAGGCAGAAGCTGTGTAGTCTTCAATTTTATCTTCATGATCTGTTAGTTACAGAGGGAACTGTGTTGAAATGCTTCAGTGTGACTATAAATTTGGCTACTCTTTGTAATTTATCAACTTTGGGAAATTTTTGTCATTACGTCTTGAAATATTTTTTCTGTCTCTTGTTTCTCACTTCTCATTATGTGACTCTAATTATGAAAGTTAGAGCACTTGATATTGTCTCACAGGCCACTGGAAGTCAGCTAGTATTTTTCCAACATTTTTGCTCTCTGCTTTAGTTTAGATTGGATTTGTTATGTCTTCAAAGTCACTGATATTTTCTTCTGCAATATCTAATCTGGAATTAACTACAGTCAGCGAATTTCTCAGTATACAAAATTTATGCTCATTTTTCAAAGTTTCACTTAGTTTTATGTTTCCCATTTCTTTTCTCCTCAGAAATGGGAAACATTTAAGTCTGTGAGCAGATTTGTGATAGCTACTTTAGAGATCATGTCTACTAATAAAATAATCTTATTACTTCTGGATCTCTTTCCGGATACTGATTTTTCTCCTGGTTTTAGGTCACATTATTCTGATGTTGGATATATCTAGTAATTTTTTAAATCATAAGCTACACATCACTTTTTTATATTTTTTTAATGCTGTATCACTATAATACTATTTTTTTTTTAATGAGTATTGAGTTTTATTCTGGCAGAAAGCTAATCTATTTGCAGATTACCTTAACCCTTTCCTGACTTCTTTGTAACTTTTGTTGGAAGCAGAGTTACCTGTATTTCAGAACTATTTCAGCTATCTCACTAAAGCACAACTCTTCTAACGTCTCTTTTGAATGTTGTTGGTGCTTATGAGGACTTTTCACACTGGATGGTTAGAATTCAAATATCTTGAAGTCTTATGTAGGCACTGTTCAACACAGCTCCTGGATCATTCTTTACCAGCCTCATGGAGTTTCACCCTATGCATGCATGCTTTGATATTTACCGATAGATTCAAAGGTCTTTTCAGTTCTCTGGATCTATTTATCTATGTGTTTCCCTACTGTCCATAACTCCACAAATTCCAGCTGCTACACTCTCCTCGAATCTAATCTCTGTCTCTTCAATAAACGAAAATGATAATGCCTTCTTAATATGTCATTGAGCATTAGGCATTAATTTCTGATGAAGTATGTATGATTCAATGCAGCCTAATAACATCTGGGAAACAAACAATCATAAACAGCATTAGAACGATGATAATAAAATTTACACTGGCCATTGGGCAGTTATATCAATTTCATTCACAAAACAATTCATTGTTAAGATTTTTATAGTCAACCTTAAACCTTTCAACACAAACATATAGAGCAAACAATATTTCTTAAACTGAATAGATAAACTTAAGCAGTGAAATATTTTGGGTAAATATAATTGTACTACTATTTGAAGATTATTATAAGTTTATCTAAGTAATAAATATGAACATTCCTTTAGTCTCATTAGTGAGACATAAATATTAGATTCAAATAAAAGTGATGGTTGTGATCTCCCATTATTGTGAATATTATAATTATGTTTATTGATTTTTCTACTCTTTAAGGCTTACTAGTTGCTTTGTCTTCTAAATCTTATTAAGCCAGGATAAAAAATTCAAATGGACAGTGTTAATCTTTTATAATCTATTACTTCATGCCAAATGCATTTCAGAACAAAGGATAAAAGCTGACCAGTATTATGTTAGTATGAAGAGAAGTGATATACTGTCATGGTTAATGACATTCTATACAGTGGTTTAAGACCAAAGGCTCAGAAATTAGCCTAGCTGGGTTTAAATCCTGCCTTCACTAGTTACTGAAATTAAAATTCAGCAAGTTATTTAACTCATCAATGTCTCTTTTTCTTCACTTAAAATAAGAATCATATTTAATATTTAAGGCTGTTGTGAAGATTAAAATGAAATAGTGCATTTAAAGTTTTCAGCATAAGGACAAGCACATGAGTAAATACTGAAAATAGTTAAATAGTTTTATAAATATTTAATGCAGAGAAGAGACGATGGAGACACAGAAGATCTTGTACCCTAGAACATTTGAATATTCAAATTTTCAATGAGTTGGAACCATGAATTAGCCAAATTTCCTGTTTACATGAGGTCATCTGACTTTTGGTACTAGCCTCTCTGGTATTAGAATAAAAGTTTTGATAATACTCTTTTAAGTTCATGAAAATGAATATTTGATATTGTCTTAGTCCTTTGGGGATGCTAAAATAAAATACCATAGACTGTGTGGCTTATAAGCAACTGAAATTTATTTCTCGCAGTTCTAGAGGCTGGGAAATTCAAGATAAAGGTGCCAGTGCATTCATCGTCTGGTGAGGGCCCATTTCTTACTTCATAAACAGTACCTTCTCACTGTATTTTCACATGGGGCCTCTTTTATAAGGGAACTAATCCCATTCATAAAGGTTCTGCGCTTATGCCCTAATCTCCTTGCCCCATCTTGTAATACCATCAATATGGGGGGTAGGGTTTCAACTTATGACTTTAGGGGGTTAAAAACATTCAGACCATAGCAGGTAACAAATCTGTCTCATAAGTAGAGTGAAAACAATGCCCTACATTTGATGTAAATCTTTCCTAATGATAGCTGCACCACCTTTGTCAAAATCTAAATTCCCTCCATTGTTGTCTGTAAGCACCCTGCGGTGACCTTAACAGTTAACACACACTATTGCACCTCTCTGACCTTTTCCTTTCTCTACCACCAAATGTGACTTCCTTGAGAACAGTTTTATCTTAGTCATTGCCATTTACTTAATTTTATTATAAAATATCAACAAGGGTAGATATTCTTTAAATGTCTTCTGGATAAATACGTACATGAATGAATAGAAACTTATAAATATTTTCTATATACTCAATTCTGGGTTTTGTTTGTTTTAAGAATTACTTACAAAGATTGACAGTGATCTCCACCCTGGTAAAGATACTCAGATTAATTTCTGGAACATAATACCTTCTTTTCCAATGCCTAATTTCTCTGTAATAGACTATTTTGAAATAACATTTTTGAGAAAATAATACAAGTGCTGATATAGGAGTTAATGTGTTAAGAAAATGAAGAAAAGTTATAAGGACTTAAATACTGAAAACTATAAAATAATGTATCAATCCACTCCTTCTTTCTGCAGCTCTGTACCTCTTCATCGAGTTCACAATCTTCCATAAATGCCCATTTCTTGGAACATCTGTGTAGAGAAAGTTTGTTTTACAAGGAAGATAAAAGATATTATAAAATATAATGAAGTACAGAAAGAAATAATCTAAGCTTTAATGGTTTTGGACTGCAAATGCCTCAAAGTGGAAAGGATTACAAATATTGGTAAATTTGTGTGTCTTTGATGTTTTAAATAAGCCAGAAAGTTAGTGTATCATTTTTTATTTGAAAGCAATTTTAAATTCATTCAAATTGTTTCTCTTGTATTACTCATCAGCATACATACATACATACTTACAGAAATATCCATGTGTGTGCATATAAAGATTATAGCTAATTCTCAAACATGCAAGCAAGTTCTGGGGTACCCAGATAAGATTTGGTGAAGTAGCAAATGGAAATTTATCTCTCAAGCATTTTGAGGATTCTGCTAATTGAAAGAGACCTATTTACATATTTATTGAGAAAGTCAAATGTGTCAAAATACTGCATTGTATACAATATACAATTCTGTTACATCGTTGATTTCCCAAAAGTCAATAATTTGGCTTTTGAAGGGTAATTCTATTAGAGAAGATAGTTTAGTTAAAAAGTACTGGGCCAGCAGTCAAAATTCCCAAGTTTAAGTACAATATTTTTCAATTTCTCACTGTGTGACCTCAGGAATATTATTCATTTTCTGGTATATTATACATATTTTATAGATTCTTAAGTCTAAAACACTTGTTTTTAAAAAAGGATTCTACATGAAGAAATTGTGAATGAAAAGAATAAAAAATAACATAGATCCACATGGCCAAAGTGGTCTATTTTGATTTATTTGAAGTAGGTTATTGCCTGAGCTCCAAATCATTTAACTTCACATCAGTATTGTATTATATAATTCTTATAAATTGTTGTATGTGTACATATGCACTTGTGTTTAACTGTTTAGTGCAAGATATACTATCCTTACTCCATATTGGGTCCAGTAATGTTTTCTTAATTCCTTTATGAAAATTTTGAGCAAAACTATTAAAAAAACAGATCATAAAACAATGGCTACACTAGACACATCTTAAATGATTCATAATTCTCAACCCTACAATTGCCATACTGAATGAAATGTTACTTGCATTCTAGAACCATAGAGCACTTGGAGTAAATCCTGATTTTGCAACTTGTGAGTTATGTGATATACAATGTTATTTAAATATTCTAAATTTAAGTTTTCTTAACTATAAAAGAAGGGATGATAAAAGGAAGCTTTTTTTTTTCTGTGATTCATATGTGTCAAGCATGTTCTAAGTACCTTAAATATGTTGTCTAATGTAGTCCTCACAGCAATTATGAGTCAGGTTGTATTATTCTTTTTATTTGTTATGTGGCTGGGGAAACCTAGAGAAGTGAAAGGGCCACGTTAATGAAACAAAACAAAAAGCAACTTATTAGGTGAAAGAGGTAGGATTTTGAAATTCTGTCAGTCTGATTGCAGAAATACTTCATTATACTGTTTCCCTGGCAAGTTCTAGATGAAATGAAGGAAAGGTATTTTACCTGCAGAGGAAGACATCTGGCACTAATAGCTGATTATCTATCAAAATTTAAAAAAGAAAAAAAATCACTCCTGTTCCTGCTATTGCTATTGCTTCTGTTGCTGCTGTTAATACTATTACTATGCCTACTAGCTATGAGTCTCCTTTTCTGTCAAGGCATCTATAGATTACAACATATTCTTCCATTTGTCTACCTTGTCTTTCTCTTAGAATAAAAATACACTGAACAGTTTTTTTAAAGCTAAAAATAACAACAAAAGGCTAGCAGTGATAATTCATAAAATTTTACTAACTATATCATTGACTAAGAAACACATATCCCAAGCTGCACTTCCCTGAAAATTATCACTTGTTCTCAAAACTGCAATTACTTTTGCACCAACCTAATATTTTAATTGCTTTTAGAATACCATAATGTTGTAAAGGAATTGAGTCCTAATATTCTCATTTGGTTCATTATTAAAAGGTACCTATTGCCAAGGCACCTACTGATTCTTGATTAGAATTCACTTTATACATAAAAACTAAGAGATTAACATACCCTTACCCTTCACTAATGGAGTGCAGTGGATCTATTTTCAGAGAACATATCACATTACCATTTTATTTTATTTTATTTTTATTTTTTTGAGACAGATTCTCATTCTCTTGCCCAGGCTGGAGTGCAGTGGCACAATCTTGGCTCACTGCAACCGCCTCCTCCCAGGTTCAAAGGATTCTCCTGCCTCAGCCTCCCAAGTAGGCGGGATTACATGCATCCACCACCACCACCATGCCAGGCAAATTTTTATCTTTTTAGTAGAGACGGGGTTTTACCATGTTGGTCAGGTTGGTATTGAGCTCCTGACCTCAAATGATCCATCCGTCTCAGCCTCCCAAAGTGCTGGGATTACATGTGTGAGCCACCGTGCCAGGTGACATCACATTACAGTTCATAAATATGCATGATTCACATACATGGAGAATTCAGTGTCCTAATATCATGACCTGGCCTAGAAAATTTTGTGTTATGGTATTGGGGACAAACATTTTGTAGAAAAATCTTAACTAGTTTATGTATAGTGCAAAGGTTATAACATTTGTTATACTGGAAACATTTCAGACTGTTATTAATAAATATCTTCAAATATACTAGAGTGCTATGCTCTTCCTGGAAGGCATGACATTTTGTGGTGAATTATATTCTTAAATTGGAACTCATCAAGACTTCTTGAACTCCTGCTTATCCTACTCTGTCCATAATTCAAATTCACATTTATACAATCAGGGATAAAATGGAGATTTTAAACCACACATCTTGTTCACACTTTAAGGTACATTTTTAGTTATTTTACTTTCACACAATGATTTTTTTTGTTGATTTAATTTGTGCTTCCTAAGACATTCTTCGTAGTAGATACTATACTTTTTCTTCCGTAAATCTTAATTTAAGCAAAAATCTTGATTTTGCTTAATGTCTTTTTTAATTTTTTAAAATGCAATTTCCTAATGACCATTCTCAGTCAGTTGGAGATGTCGTTTGCATGACTAAAGAGAAAATACAATAACTTTAAAAGCTCTAATTTCCCATAAACATTGTTATAAAACTCACATACCCTTTTAGAAGTCAGAAAGCAGCATGTTTCCTATCTGAATTATGTCAATCATAATGCATTCAAATTGCTGTTTTACTTAGCTTTCATAAAATCTAACAAAGAAAACAAGATTATTTTTAGTCATTCTAGAATTGACAGAAAATAAACAAAATTACAAGATGTAGTTAAAATTTCAGGGGAAAAAGAGCATTTAAATATATAGGACTAAAAAGCATTCATATATTTATTGCATAAAGGGCTTTTAAAATCAACGAGATAAATATTAAAACTGGAAAAGATTTGTCTCTATAGCACTTATCACCATTCAATATTGTATATATTTACTTGTTAATTTCTTTTATATCTACTTCTCTTTCTCTACAATGTAAGCTATATAAGGTCAGAGACTTGTTCTGAGGAGTCTGTAGTATATATATATATATATATGCACCCAAAACAATGTGTGACATATGATTATATAGTGAATATGTTGGATGAAAAGAGTTTTTAAAATTTAAATCTCTCCATCACTTACAATGATTGTGACTCTGACTTTATACCTTGCTTTCTTTTTCATGTGTTGGTAATGAAGATAAAGTAAAATACATGCTTATCTTATAAAGATCATTTTTTTCTTTCTTTGTCTCAGTTTTATGCTATCTGTGCCAGCTTCTGAGTAGAAAACCTCTGAGAGTAGTACTGGTTCATCAATGTGAAGGAGAGAGAGAGAGACGGAGAGGGGGGAGGGGAGAGAGAGAAAGAGCGAGCGAGCGAGCGAGCGATCAAGCATGTACATTATGTTTAATGAGACAATGGTTACCCAGGAAAGAATTTGTGCCATCTTCTCTGCTTCCAGTAAAAACGGGCCACAGTCAGTTCTGGTTTTATAAAAGCGTTACTAACTACTAATTGCTATCATTCAGTTAGCATGTCAACTATATAGGCAATGATGTCAAGTATTTCCATCCTTTACCGCCTTATTTTTTCCAAACTCTAAGCAATGTCCTTCAAAATTAAACACTGAAAACAAAGGAAATTTCTATTCAATAATATTCAAGTTTAATTTCAGCTTTGTTATTTCAAGAACAATTCCATCTATAAATATCACCTAAGTGTTCACTAAAAGTCAAGTACCATGTAACATAAAAGAACTAAGAAAGAATAAAACAGATACAATATTCTCTCAGCATTTACAGTTTAATTTGAATGTAAACAAATTACTTATAAGTTTACATTGAGCATCTACTCAAAGGTACAGTTTGAGAATTAAATGGAGCTCAGTACTCAGGGTGTGAGCTATCACATTAAGAGACTATTAAATGAGGTATGGTATCTTCTCTCTTTGCTACCTTCTTCATCATGACTCAATGTCATGATTAAGTTAATTGCACTACTGCAACCTAAGCTTTGAGCTCTTAAGATGCTCCCATACCACTACATTAAGGACTATTGGTCTTACGTGTTTACTTTGATAATTAGTTTAACACCTCATATCACATTGATGTTAAGATCTTTTTCTATAAAGTTTGTAAGAAAGGTTGGCAGTAATCTCGAACGCCCGTGTAAGCCTCTACTATACATTTCTTCTGTCTGATTCTGGGAATACCTGCCACTGTGCTCCAGCTGTTTGCTAGGTCACCCTGACACATCACCTTGAAAAAACTTCTGTTACCAATTATCATCCATACTTGCAAATCAGACACCATAAACTCACACTGATTGCCTCCATTCTTAGTACCTGTGTGCTATTCAGCAATAACTACCTCTACATATTCTCCCTCTATACCCATCTACTGTCAACAATTTACCAGGGTCACTATCTCAATAATGATTCTCAGCAGTAAAAAGATATACATTTATAAAATGGCTACTGTACTAGTTTGGGTTGTCAATTATTCTGGGGAATCTATTGTAGCATGTGTTATGTTCACATAAAAGCTATCTTGCTCCAACTGTACATGTTCTTATTACAGAAGATTCATTATTTTCCCATATACTTTCCTTTTAAAAATCTTCAATGGCAGAGGTATGCATTTACATAAATGAATGAAAAGAAATAGTGAAGAATAGAGAATAACAATGATGCCTTAAACTTTCTATCTCTAGAAACTTTTAAATAAACAAAACTCAAGACTTCTTACTTTTTTGAGAAATGGAAGGCATACCCATACAACTGGATTCTAACAGACTAGAGCCATTAGTTCACTGATAAATTGATTCATCTTATGTATCATAAATATCTTCGTTTTAGAGTATACTACTAAAAATCAGTAATATCTCATACCTACAAAGTAGGCTTTTGGGATATTATTGATTTTAAAACACATTTATATATGAAGTTTTGCTCAAGCACCGGGTTGATTTTAATAATTTTCTTAATATTACCTATTTTTAAAAGAACTGTGTTTTATATTGCTTGATGAAAAATATCTATTTTGTTTATCTATTTTGAAATCAAGACAAGACAAACAGATTTTTAATTAAAACAAGTGTTCCCATATCTCTTCCTATTATATATTAGAGTTATCTGCTGTTCTCTGGAGTGAGGTACAACTTTTCATGGTACAGGAAAATGATCATAAGTATTCACTGGCTTGCAAACAGGAGTATTAATCAGTGGACAATTTGGTTAAATCACTCACATAACACTTTATTTATTTTTATTTTTCTTGCCTTATCATACTTCTTGTCAACAAGAAGTATGAAAGGAGTATGGAGGAAGGATGCATTACATTAAATATTTCCTTTTATCATACTTAGGAAATTTCTGTAAAGTGTACACATGAAAGCAGAGTTGTAGAAATAATCAAAGGAACTATAAATATTGTTTTACCAGACTGAAAGAAAGTAGGGAAACATTATAATAGATTTTTAGGAAAATTACCTTCTTAAATATAAATGGTGGATATGTAATACTGTTGTTTCGATGACTAAAAGAAACATAATAAACTTGTTAAAAATGCCTAAATGATGAAACACAGTTTTATTCCCAGAAACGAGAAATTTAGTGTTTTGTTGTTTGTTTTTTTGAGACAGAGTCTCACTCTGTTGCCCAAGCTGGAGTGCAGTCAATCTCAGCTCACTGCAACCTCTCCCCCACTGGGTTCAAGCAATTCTCCTGCCTCAGCCTCCCGAGTAGCTAGGACTATAGGTGCCTGCCACCTCGCCCAGCTAATTTCTGTATTTTTAGTAGAGATGGGGTTTCACCATGTTGGCCAGGCTGGTCTCAAGCTCCTGGCCTCAAGTGATCCATCCACCTCAGCCTCCCAAAGTGCTGAGATTACAGGTCATTATGCCCAGCCTGGTGTTAATTTTTAAACGTGTGGTTTGACTATGGATCACTTGGAGCCTCACAAGCAGAGCTCATTGATGAGCTATGTGAGGATTTCTCACTGGAAATGAAGAAGCTATAATTTCAATGGGTACACAGATTCAATTAGGCAAGATGAATAAGTTCTGGAGAGCTACGATATAGCAGAGTGACAATAGTTAATATGAGATTCTGTACTTGAAATTTACTAACAGTAGATCTTAAATAATCTTACCACACACACACACAAAAGACAATTATTTGAAGTGATGAATATGTTTATATTGATTGCAGTAATTATTTTACAATGCACGCATATATCAAAACGTCACTTTGTACATCATAAATTCATAAAACTTTTATTTATTATACATCAATAAAGCTTTTTAGAAAGTGACTTTAAAGCAATTTCCATTCAATGGAAACTTCCACACTTGAAATACTGAAGGCATTTCCCACATAATCAAGACAAATGTTTTACATAGAGTATTTAAAATATTGTTGTAACAACTTTGTTATTCCCCTTCACTTCAGCAAACTCTGAAAGAACACATCATGTGGAAGTTTGTACCATAACAAATGTAAATCCTAAATAAGTGAATTTTTAACAGGAAAAAAAAAGAACTTAAAAATGAAATAAAAATACTGTTTGTTTTTATATAAAATATGACCTAATTACTTTGATTAACATTTTCTTATATAAAAATCTGTGTGTTTGTTGGTGGGTAGGGAGGTGTGAGTGTGTGTGTGGATGTGTTTGTGTGTGACATACCCACGGCTGAGAAATCCACCTGGTAATTGTTCTTTTTCGTTTTGTCCAAGTCATTGCCTAGAACTTCTGGACAAGTAGGTCCTTAACAGAATGCTGGACTCTCTGCAAAGGGAGATTTTTGGCAGACCATGTTTCTCTTTATTATATTTCTACTTACTTTTCACATTTACTACACAAGACTTAACAAGATAATCAGACTGTATTGTGTATCTGAGGAAGATCAAAGCAATGCAAATAATGCAGAAAGCAATGTTAGACTCCTTTGATTGAGAAGTCCTTCCTCATCTCACCCTTGGGAGGTCTTACTGGCCATCTTCCTCTGCTAACCAGCTTCCTGCCATGTTGTGGGGCTGCTTTTCCATTCCCCACCTCTCTTTTTATGTTTCTTTCTTCTTTTATTGGTCTCTTTGTCTTCCTTTGCTGACTGCCTTTTTATGTCTCACTCAAAGTGTGCTTTCTCTCTTTCTCTTTCTTCCTCTGTCATTTCTCTCAATCCTTTCTTCTTTTTCTTCCCACATTTTTCCTCCTTGTGTTTATTTCCATTCACATGCTCATACTTTCTTTTTCATTCTTGTCTTCCTCACTAAAAGCAGCCTAAGATAATATTTCTTCTCAATTAAAGGCAAATCCTTCTTAAGAGAAGCTCTGGTTCCAACTACTAAAATAATTTGTTCACCTCAATGCACAAATAATCATTTTAGATATAAAAAGAAAAATTTACACTGGCATGTGGGTAAGATTTCTTTTCATGAATATGAAAACAGTGTTTATCATTATTCCTTTTAAGGATATCAATACATTTTTGAGTAAAATATATAATTTGAATATCTTAGTACATGTAAAAATGTTAAGTAGCTTGGAAAGTTATATATTATTATTGAAACCTAGTATGTATAAGTATAGTCATTATTAATAGATTTAAAAAATTAGAAAAAGAGAATTAAAAACAAGGTAAACCAATGCATTTGCTTCTATATAAACATAGGTGTAAAACAACACAGAAATAAAAAATGTAAAAGATAAAACACAACACTTTATATAGCAATTATCCAGTTTAAAACTAAAATATAATCAACATAGTTGAAGAACCATTTTATACCTGATAGGTTGCATGTATTATCTGCTGTCTCCCTAAAAGTAATCATCATCCTCAAGATATATACATATGTGGGTGTGTGTGTACATATATATACATATATGTACATATATATATACATATATACATATACATATATATATATTTACATCTCTATCAAATCAGCAATATGTAGTTAGACTTTTATATAAATTATTTCATATTTTAGTTTCTTGCAGATATTCTAAATTTTGATATATTCAATGTAATACTTTATAGATTTTCTTAAGTTAAACAACTCACATTTCTGAGATGAATTCAATTTGATCTTATTTTATAAATATTCACATACACGCACACACATGCACACACACACACCCCCACACACATATATAAATGCATGCAAACAGAGAAAAAGCATTTTTATTCCATTTGTAACATTTTTAAACATTATTGCATCTATTGTCATTAATGATAAATTATACTGGCCTGTAATCATAACTTTTTAGGCAGTACTTTTCTGAGTTTTCTGGTATTTCTTTTTTTTGGTATCAAGTCATACTAGCATCATAAAATTAGTAGACAGAATAACTGTGTTCAACATTTTATGCTATTAAGTTTTTATAAGTTTGGAAGTAACTGTTCCTTGAACATTTGGTAGCGCTTGCATGTAAAATTACATGTGCCTGTTCTTATTTTATTGCAGACTACTTTAGATACTATTTTTAAATGTACATTTTAGTGTTCAGTGTGTAATATCACAACTAATTCTTGGACATTCCACTGTTCACTCTTTTCGCCAACAACAAAAAAAAGTCATACCAATTAGTAATTAGTCCTAATACTCTATTTTCCCTATCCCCTGACGACTACTAATTTACTTTTTGTCTCTTTAGATTTGCCTGTTCTGGGAATTTCATATAATAAAATGATAGTCTGTGGCCGTTTGTGTCTGGCTTCTTTCACATAACAAAATGTCTTCAAAGTGAAACCGCATTGTTGCATGTAACAGTATATTATTCCCTTTTATGGCTAAATTATATTCTATCTAAATTATATTCTATTTTATGAACATACCACACTTTGTTTCTCCATTCATTAACTGATGAACACTTGTTTCCACACTTTGACTGTTGTGAATAATGCTGCTACGAACATTTTTCTGCGTGAACATACGTTTTCATTCTCTTCAGTATATCTAGGAATGAGGTTGCTGGGTCATACGGTGATATGATTTGGATGTGTGTCCTCTGCAGGGCTCATGTTGAAATGTGATCCTCAGTGTTGGAGGTGGGGCTAAGTAGAAGGTGTTTGGGGCATGGGGTTGGATCCTTCATAAATGGCTTGGTGGTGGTGGTGTCATCGCATTAATGAGTGAGTTCTCACTTTATCAGTTGATATGAGAACTAATTGCTTAAATGATCCTGGCACCTCCCTCCTTGTCTCTTACTCCCTCTCTTGCCATGTGACATGCTGGCTCCCCTTTACCTTCCACCATGATTGTAAGCTTCCTGAGGCACTCATCAAAAAGTAGATGCTGCCACAATGCTTCATATACAGCCTGCAGACCCATAGAGCCAAATAAACTTTTCTTTGTAAATTACCCAGCCTCAGGGGTTCCTTAACAGAAATACAAATAGACGGCCAAGCGTGGTGGCTCATGCCTGTAATCCCAACACTTTGGGAGGCTGATCATGAAGGTGGATCATGAAGTCAGGAGATTGAGACCATCCTGACCAACGTGGTGAAACCCCATCTCTACTAAAATACAAAAAACTAGCCGGGCATGGTGGCACATACATGTAATCCCAACTACCAGGGAGGCTAAGGCAGGGGAATCGCTGGAACCCAGGAGGCAGAGGTTGCAGTGAGCCGAGATCATGCCAGTGCACTCCAGCCTGGTGACAGAGCAAGACTCCATCTCAAAATAAAAAAAATAATAAAAAAATGCAAATGGACTAATATATGTGGTAATTCTATGTTTAACTTTTTGAGGAACTGCCTGACCATCTTCCATAGTGGCTTCATGAGTTTAAACTTAACCTCACCAGTAATGAACAAAGGTACCAATTTTTTCACATCCTCACACACTTATTTTCCTTGTTTAAAAAAAATTACAGCCAAGTGTTATCTCATTTTGGTTTTGATTTGGATTTTCTTTATAGCTAATTCATAGGGAACCACCAAAGACCCTGAATAGCCAAAGCAATGTGTCAAATTTGGGAGCTTTGGGCCATTATGTCTTCAAATATCCTGTGTGTCCATTTATCTTTTTTTCTCTTTTTCTTGAACCCCTAAGATGGATATGTAGTTACACTTAATGATGTTCCACAGATTTCTGAGGATCTGTCCATTCTTCGGTCTTCTGTTTCTCTGACAGAATAATCTCAATTAACCAGTCTTCATTCTTTCTTTTGCCCACTTGAAATTGTTGTTGAGGCCCTCTAGTAAATTTGTTATTTCAGCAATTTTAACTTTCAACTTTCAAATTATTATTTGGTTGCTTATTATTTCTTTCTCTGTATTAATATTCTCAGTTGGTTGACGTTTCCTTCCTACAGTTTCCTTTAGCTCTTTACACATAGTTTACTTTACCTCATTGTTCATATTTATAATAGCTGACTGAAGATATCTGTCTAGGAAATCCAAGATCTGGGCTTCCTCAGCCACAACTTGTATTAATTTTTCTTATGACCTCTCATTTCCTAGCTTTTCCTCCCAAGTTTTTGGTTAGTTTATTATTTGCCCCAACTGTTATCTATCACTTTAGACAACTTTCAGAACTCATAATAAATGGATTTATATAGTTTTGGCCCATTTTCCATGTAGGGTTAGATTTTGAGTTTCTCATTCCTGTCATCTCACTGATGTTAATCCAGTACAAACATTTTTAACTATTGGTTCTTACTTTGATACTCAAGTATTCTTTTTATTTGTAAATAACTTTTGGTAACTGTTTTTCTTCCCCTCCTCCACCCTGCCCCCTCTGGGAAATAATTTATTTCTATTTGTTTTCAAATGAATTGAAACAAATTAGTTGATTCTTATCTTACCTTATAAAATATTCATTGTTCTTTATATTATGTCCTCTCTTTCCTTTTGTTTGCAAGATTGATTTTTTTGGAGTCTTTGTTTCCTTTTTGTTTTCCTTCTTTCATTTTCCTATTTTTTTTTTCTTCCTCCTTTGGATCCCTATCTTCACTCTTCCCCACCCCACAGCTTTCTGACAAAATTTTAATTTTTTAATTGGTTTTTTCAAAGAACCAGTGTTGGGCTTTGCTAGCTCCTTCTATTTGGCATTTATTTCTATTTTGTGATTTTTAATTACTGTTGCATTCTTTATTCTGTTTATTGTAGTTTATTCTGTTCCTTTTTTGTGTAAGTTTATAACCAGTGCACAGTAATTTTTAGTCAGATTTATAATGAACTAATTAAGGATGTGAGGCCATACAATTTAAAAAATCTATGTAGCTTCATTTCACAATGTTTAATACAAGGTTTTACTTCAAAATTTTATCAGTTATATATATACGTATATATATGTAAATTCATCAGTCATATATACTTATAATTGATGAACTAATAAATACAATTAATTAGCAAATATATTACCATATATGCATGTGTGGGTGTGTGTATATACACACACACACAAGTATATGTTTATTTTCTTTTACAAGTTATTTAAACTAGGATAATTTTTGTTGTGTATCTAAACATTTTCAGATGTAAGTTATAAACCATATAGTTAAATTTCAAATAACACGAGTTTAAACGGCATGGGTCCACGTATACGGAGATTTTCTTATGCCTCTGCCACCCCTAAGACAGCAAGACCAACACCTCCTCTTCGTTCTTCTCAGCCTACTCAAAATGAAGATGATTAAGATAAAGACATTCATGATGATCCACTTACACTGAATAAATAGTAAATGTATTTTCTTTCTTACATTTTATTTTCTCTAGCTTACTTTATTGTAAAAACAGAGTATATAATACATGTAATATAAAAAATGTGTTAAACATTTATGTCATTTGTAGGGCTTCCAATTGACAGCAGGCTATTAGTAAATTAAGTTTTAAGGAATCAAAATTTACATGCAGATTTTCAACTCATGAAGACTTGGGACCCCAATCCTCACATTGTTAAAAACACAACGGCATTTATCATTCATTTAATTATGAATTACTAAAATATTTTGATTCTAGTCTTCTTACATGATCCCTATAATGCATATATTTTTCAAATTTCCTTACATTTCCTTAATGAGTTGCCCTATGCTTAATTTGTTAACTGTTAATTTAATGCTGTGATGAGGCATTTTCACATTTGTATACACTTTAAAATAGTTATTTAACTAATTGTGAAATAATGTTTATCAAAATTTTTGTTATTTATCTGTTTAATTATTGTCTTGACTCATCAATTTTTAATAAAGGGTAGATTAAATTTTTTTTCTTATGACGCTTTATTTTCAATGTCTTTAAGTTTTGTAAATTTTTGCTTTATATATTTTGAGACTCTTTATTTATTTCTTACAAACTTAGAATATGCATTTTTCCAGATGAAATTAACATATTATTTAATGATTCTCCCTAATCCTATTACTGAAGTTTTGCCTAAAATTATATTTTTAATCTTCATATAATTGTTTAACCTTTATTATTATTTGTTTTCCAGGCATAATTTTTGTATCTATTATTTTACTTTAGAATTTCTGAGCTTCTCTAAGTGTTTAAACTTTTAGGTAAAAAAAGTTAACTTTTTTCAGTGTTTGCACGTGTCTTGTACACGTGAAATTTTTCTATTATTTTGATTTTCTTCCTTGTTGTTCTGCTTTCTTTTCATATTTTCTTTTTTTATGCCTCTTAATTTTCCCAGTAACTCCATTTTATTAACTGTTTATTTTCCTGTTTTCAATATCTTCTTCAAATTATTCCTTCTATTTTTAATGGGAACTATTCATTCTATTTTGATTATTAGTTGATTACTCTTTAGTTATTAACAAGGATTTGTTTTTTTTTATTTTCTTGAGACAGAGTTCCACTCTCGTTGCCGAGACTGGAGTGCAATGAATGGCACGATCTTGGCTCACTGCAACCTCCACCTCCCGGGTTCAAGCGATTCTCCTGCCTCAGCCTCCTGACTAGCTGGGATTACAAGCATCAGCCACCATGCCGGCTAATTTTGTATTTTTAGTAGAGACAGGGTTTCTCCACGTTGCTCAGGCTGGTCTCGAACTCCCAACCTCACGTGATCCGCCCGCCTCGGCCTCCCAAAGTGCTGGGATTACAGGCATGAGCCACCATGCCTGGCCTTTAACAAGGATTTTTAACTTAAAAGTATAATTTGCAAATATAATTAATGGTACTTTAATAATCCTTTAAAACTGTTTTAACTCTATTATTATATTTTTATTTAATGTATTTGAGTACATTATTCAGCAGATTGTTCCACTGAGCCAATAATTTACTTCATTTAAAGTACCACAGAACAATAAGTAGTTCATTATAAGAATTCAATTAATGGTATTTATCATTACTGTTGACGTTATAAGCCCCCTACTTTCATATTGGTATTATTTTATGTTCGTGGTATTTGTTTAGATTTAATGATGTGTTTACCAATTTCTTTACTCAACATTTATGTTGTCATCATGGAAATTTCCTGTGAAATAATTGTCTTTCTTCTTTTAGTTGATTCTTTATAAGTGAGTTGAGTGTAATCTTGGTAATCTCTTGATCTTTATCCGTCCGAGTTTCTCTTTAAAAAATCCTGTTGAGTAAAATATTCCTTGGTTACAGAACGTATTTACTTTCTCAGTAGTTTGCAATTGTTCTCTTCTCCTTTTTCTACCATTGCTTTTGTTGTGACATCTGTGTTTTTTGTTGTTCATCTTATAATGCTTGATGTTTAGTTTCACAGCAGTTTCAGTGCATATTTTTATTTTCCCTTATGAGCATATTTTATGTTCCTGTATCTGAAGACTCCTTTTCAGTGTTCTCAAAATTATTCATTATTTTTTCTAATATAGATGTTTTTTATTCACTGCATTTTCTCCATTTGAGAATCTGATTAAAAGTGAATTGAACAGATAATATATTGTTGTTGTTGTTTAGAACTCTTTGTTTTCTCTCCCTCTCATCTAGATCCCATTTACTAATCACCTCTATAGCTTTGTTCAGAATTCTATTTAATCCCTCCAATGAGTTTTTATTTTCAGTGATAAGTTTGTTGCTTTTTAAAAAAATATTTTAAATCTGAATTAGATTTTTTAAAATTATCTTTATAGTCATATTTTAACTATTATTTTATTTGTCAATGTTTTTAACACAGTATTCATATCATCATAAATTATATTCAATATCAGTGTTTAATTCTGCTGCTTGTTTTAATGCAAAGCCTAGCTCACAGTGTTTTGGTTTTGGATTATGTTTAGAAAATTTTGATGGGAAATGCATACAACTAAAGTAAAAATCAATAATAATGCATATTTAGAAATAACACATTTTTCAATTGCCTGATGTATTTAGTCCATTCTCACGCTACTATAAAGAACTGCCCAAGACTGGGTAATTTATAAAGGAAAGAGTTTTAATTGACTCACAGTTCAGGGTCGCTGGGAAGGCCTCAGAAAACCTACAATCATGGTGGAAGGGGAAGCAAACAGTCCCTTCTTCACAAGGGGGCAGCAAGGAGAAGAATGAGAGCCAAATGAAGGGGGAAGCCCCTTATAAAACCATCAGATCTCATGAGAACTTACTATCATGCATGGGTGACACTGCCCCCATGATTCAATTACCTCCCACTGGGTCTCTCCCACGTCATGTGGAAATTATGGGAACTACATTTCAAGATGAGATTTGCGTGGGGACACAGCCAAACCACATCACCTGATGGCCTACATGCAGGCCAGTTCTATACATAAATTACCCTAAATTTACATAATTCTCAGAAAGATGAAGAATATCAAAGTGTGATGCCCTGTTTTTGTTTGTGGCTCTCTCAATCTGATGTGTATTCAAATATTTATTTTTTTCAATATTTGCACATGTGCTTTTGTAACAATAGGAACACCATAAAAATATTCTTTTTTATTAATCTCACAATTTTATATACCAATGGTTTATATAATTGCATTTTGGATTCTGCCTATTATACTATGACAATTTTTACTTTATTTGATTTATCTAAATACATAAAAATCTTGAGATTCATTAGAGAAAATATAGTCTTTCTTTAAATTTATTTGAGTTAGGATTCGCAAGCAAGATGGCCAAATAGGAACAGCTCCCGTCTGCAGCTCCTAGCAAGACCAATACAGAAGGTGGATGATTTCTGCATTTCCAACTGAGGTACCCAGTTCATCTCGCTGGGACTGGTTAGACAGTGGGTGCAGCCCATGGAGGGCGAGAAGATGCAAGGTGGGGTGTCGCCTCACCCGGGAAGCGCAAGGGGTCAGGGAACTCTTTCTCCTAGCCAAGGGAAGCTGTGACGGATTCTGCCCTGAGGGATGGTGCTATCGGGCCCAGATACTAGGATTTTCCCACTGTCTACACAACCCACAAACCAAGATTAACTCCAGTGCCTACACCACAAAGGCTCTGGGTTTAAACCACAAAACTGGGTGACCATTTGGGCAGACACTGAGCTAGCTGCAGGAGTTATTTTTTGTACCAAAGTGGTGCCTAAAATGCCAGCAAAACAGAACCATTTACTCCCCTGGAAAGAAGGCTGAAGCCAGGGAATCAAGTGGTCTCGCTCAGCAGATCCCAGCTCCACAGAGCCCAGCAAGCTAAAATCTACTGGCCTGAAATTCACACAGCCAGCACAGCATTCTGAAGTTGAACTGGGATACTCGAACTTGGTGGGGAAAGGGGCATCCACCATTACTGAGGCTTGAGTAGGCAGTTTTCCCCTCACAGTGTAAACAAAGCCACTGGGAAGTTCAGACGGGGCAGAGTCCCTTGCAGTGCCTCAAAGCCTCTGAAGCCAGACTCCCTCTCTAGATTCCTCCTCTCTGGGCAGGGCAACTCTAAAAGAAAGGCAGCAGCCCCAGTCAGGGGCTTACAGATAAAACTACCATCTCCCTGGGTTACAGCACCTAGGGGAAGGGACAGCTGTGGGTGCAGCTTCAGCAGACTTAAATGTTCCTGCCTGCCGGATCTGAAGAGAGCAGTGGATCTCCCAGCACAGAGCTCAAGACTGCCTCCTCAAGTGGGTCCCTGACCCCCATGCCTCCTGACTGGGAGACACCTCCCAGCAGGAGTCCATAGACACCTCTTACAGGAGAGCTCCGGCAGCCATGTGGCAGGCGCTCCTCTGGGACGAAGCTTCAAGAGGAGGGAGCGGGCAGCAATCTTTGCTGTTCTGCAGCCTCCGCTGGTGATACCCAGGCAAACAGGGTCTGCAGTGGACCCTCAGCAAACTCCGGCAGACCTGCAGAAGAGAGGCCTGACTGTTAGAAGGAAAATTAACAAAGAGAAAGCAACAGCATCAGCATCAACATAAAGGAAGGCCATGCAAAAACTCCATCCGAAGGTCACCAACAGCAAAGATCAAAGGTAGATAAATCCATGAAGATGAGGAAAAACCAGCACAAAAAGGCTGAAAATTCCAAAAACCAGAATACCTCTTCTCCTCCAAAGGAACCCAATTCCTCGCCAGCAAGGGAACAAAATTGGACCGAGAATGAGTCTGACAAATTGACATAAGTAGGCTTTGGAAGTAGGTAATAACAAACTCCTCCAAGAAAAGGGACAATGTTCTAACCCAATGCATGGAAGTTAAGAACCTTGAAAAAAGGTTAGACGAATTGCTAACTAGAATAATCTGTTCAGAGAAGAACATAAATGATCTGATGGAGCTGAAAAACACAGCACAAAAACTTCGTGAAGCATACGCAAATATCAGTAGCCGAATCGATCAAGCCAAAGACAGGATATCAGAGATTGAAGATCAACTTAATGAAACATAGCATGAAGACAAGATTAGAAAACAAAGAATGAAAAGGAATGAACAAAGCCTCAAAGAAATACGGGATTATGTGAATAGACCAAACTCATGATTGACTGGTGTACCTGAAAGTGATGGGGAAAATGGGAACAAGTTGGAAAACACACTTCAGGAAATTTATTATCCAGGAGAACTTCCCCAACCTAGCAAGACAGGCCAACATTCAAATACAGGAAATACAGAGACCACCACAAAGATACTCCTTGAGAAGAGTGGTCCCAAGACACAAACTCGTCAGATTCACCAAGGTTGAAATGAAGGAAAAAATATTAAGGGCAGCCAGAGAGAAAGGACAGGTAACCCACAAAGGGAGGCCCATCAGACTAAGAGCAGATGTCTCAGTAGAAATGCTACAAGCCAGAAGAGAGTGGAGGACAATATTCAACATTCTTAAAGAAAAGAATTTTCAACCCAGAATTTCATATCCAGCCAAACTAAGCTTCATAAATGAAGGAGAAATAAAATCCTTTACAGACAAGCAAATGCCGAGAGATCTTGTCACTACCAGGCCTGCCTTACAAGAGCTCTTGAAGGAAGCACTAAATATGGAAAGCAAAAACCAGTACCAACCACTGCAAAAAGAAGCCAAACTGTAAGACCATCCATACTATGAAAAAACTGCATTAAGTAGTGGGCAAAATAACTAGCTAGCATCATAACAGAATCAAATTCACACATGACAATATTAACCTTAAATGTAAACAGGCTAAATGTCCCAATTAAAAGGCACACACTGGCAAACTGGATAGAGTCAAGACCCATTAGTGTACTGTATTCAAGAGACCAGGAGACCCACCTTTCGTGCAAAGACACACATACGCTCTAAATAAAGGGATGGAGGAAGATTTACCAAACAAATGGAAAGCAAAAAAAAGCAGGGGTTGCAATCCTACCCTGTCACAAAACAGACTTTAAACCAACAAAGATCAAAAAAGACAAAGAAGGGCATCACATAATGGTAAAGGGATCGATGCAACCAGAAGAGCTAACTATCTTAAATATATATGCACCCAATCTAGGAACACACCGACTCATAAAGCAAGTCCTTAGAGACCTACAAAGAGGCTTAGACTCACACACCATAATAACAGAAGACTTCAACACCCCACTATCAACATTAGAGAGATCAATGAAACAGAAAATTAACAAGGATATTCAGGACTTTCATATCAGCTCTAGAACAAGCAAACCTAATAGACATCTACAGAACTCTCCACCCCAAATCAACAAAATATGCATTCTTCTCAGTACCACATAGCACTTATTCTAAAATCAAACCCATAATTGGAAGTAAAACAAGCCTCAAAAGAACAGAAATCATAAAAACCAGTCTCTCAGACCACAGTGCAATTAAATTAGAACTCAGGATTCAGAAACTAACTCAAAACCACACAACTACATGGAAACTGAACAACCTGCTCCTGAATGACTAATGGGTAAATAATGAAATTAAGCGAGAAATAAATAAGTTATTTGAAATACATTGAAACCAATGAGAATAAAGATACAACATACTAGAATCTCTGGGACACAGCTAAAGCAGTGTATACAGGGAAATTTATATCAATAAATGCCCATAGGAGAAAGCAGGAAAGATCTAAAATCGACATCCTAACATCACAACTTAAAAAACTAGAGAACCAAGAGCAAACAAATTCAAAAGCTAGCAGAAGACAAGAAGTAACTAAGATCAGAGCAGAACTAAAGAAGATAGAGACACAAAAACCCTTCAAAAAAAAAAAAAATCAATGAATTCAGTAGCCAGTTTTCTGAAAAGATTAGCAATAAACAGACTGCTAGCCAGACTAATAGAGAATTAAATAGACACAACAAAAAAAGATAAAGGGGATCTCACCACTGATCCCACAGAAATATAAACTTACCATCAGAGAATACTATAAACACCGCTACGCAAATAAACTAGAAAATCTAGAAGTAACAGATAAATTCGTGGACACATACACCCTCCCAAGACTAAACCAGGAAGAAGTCGAATCCCTGAATACACCAATAACAATTTCTGAAATTGAGGCAGTAAATAATAGCCTACCAACCAAAATAAGCCCAGGACCAGATGGATTCACGGCTGAATTCTACCAGAGGAACAAAGAGGAGCTGGTACCTTTCCTTCTGAAACTATTCCAAACAATGGAAAAAGAAGGACTCCTCCATAACTCAATTTATGAGGCCAGCATCATCCTGACACCAAAACTTGGCAGAGACACAAAAAAAGAAAATTTCAGGCCAATATCCCTGATGAACATTGATGCAAAAATCATCAACAAAATACTGGCAAACCGAATCCAGCAGCAAACTAAAAAGCTTATCCACCATGATCGAGCCAGCTTCATCCCTGGGATGCAAGCGTGGTTCAACATATGCAAATCAATAAATGTAATCCATCGCATAAACGGAACCAATGACAAAAACCACATGATTATCTCAACAGATGCAGAAAAGGCCTTTGATAAAATTCAACACTCCTTCATGCTAAAAACACTTAATAAACTAGGTATTAATAAAACACATCTCAAAATAATAACAGCTATTTATGGCAAACCCACAGCCAATATCATACTGAATGGGCAAAATCTGGAAGCATTCCCTTTGAAAACTGGCACAAGACAAGGATGCCCTCTCTCAATACTCCTATTCGACATGGTATTAGAATTTCTGGCCAGGGCAATCAGGCAAGAGAAAGAAATAAAGAGTATTCACATAGGAAGACAGGAAGTCAAATTGTCTCTCTTTGCAGATGACATGACTGTATATTTAGAAAACCCCTTCATCTCAGCCCAAAAACTCCTTAAGCAGTAAGCAACTTCAGCAAGGTCTCTGGATATAAAATCAATGTGCAAAAATCACAATCATTCCTATACACCAAAAATAGACAAACAGCCAAACCATAAGCAAACTCCCATTTGCAATTGCTACAAAGAGAATTAAATACCTAGGAATACAGCTTACAAGGGATGTGAAGGACCTCTTCAAGGAGAACTACAAACCACTGCTCAAGGAAATAAGAGAGGACACAAACAAATGGAAGAACATTCCATGCTCATGGATAGGAAGAATCAATATTGTGAAAATGGCCATACTGCCCAAAATAATTTATCGATTCAATGCTATTCCCATTAAGCTACCACTGACTTTCTTCACATAATTAGAAAGAAACTACTTTACATTTCATATGAAACCAAACAAGAGCCTGCATGCCAAGACAATCCTAAGCAAAAAGAACAAAGCTGGAGGCAACACGCTACCTGACTTCAAACTATACTACAAGGCTACAGTAACCAAGACAGTATGGTACTGGTACCAAAACAGAGATATAGACCAATGGAACAGAAATAACGCCCCACATCTACAACCATTTGATCTGTGACAAACCTGACAAAAACAAGCAATGGGGAAAGAATCCCCTGTTTAATAAATGGTGTTGGGAAAACTGGCTAGCCATACGCAGAAAGCTGAAACTGGACTGCTTCATTACACCTTATACAAAAATTAACTCAAGCTGGATTACAGATTTAAACATAAGACCTAAAACCATAAAAACCCTAGAAGAAAACCTAGGCAATACCATTCAGGACATAGGCATGGGCAAAGACTTCATGACGAAAACACCGAAAGCAATGGCAACAAAAGCCAAGTTGACAAATGGGATCTAGTTAAACTACAGAGCATCTGCACAGCAAAAGAAACTATCATCAGAGTGAACAGGAAACCAACCAAATGGGATAAAATTATTGCAATCTATCCATCTGACAAAGGGATAATATTCAGAACCTAGAAGGAACTTAGACACATTTACAAGAAAAAAACAACCCCATCAAAAAGTGGGCAAAGGATACGAACAGACACATCTCAAAAGAAGACATTTATGCAGCCAACAGACATAGGAAAAAATGCTCATTATCACTGGTCATTAGATAAATGCAAATCAAAACCACAATGAGATTCCATCTCATGCCAGTTAGAATGGCGATCTTTAAAAAGTCAGGAAACAACAGGTGCTGGAGAGGATGTAGAGAAATAGGAGCACTTTTACACTGTTGGTCGGAGTGTAAATTAGTTCAACCATTGTGGAAGACAGTGCGGCGATTCCTCATGGATCTAGAACTAGAAATACCATTTGACCCAGCAATCCCATTACTGCATATATACCCAAAGGATTGTAAATCATTCTGCTGTAAAGACACATGCACACATATATTTATGTAGTACTATTCACAACAGCAAAGACTTGCAACCAACCCAAATGCCCATCAATGTTAGACTGGATAAAGAAAATGTGGCACATATACCCCATGGAATACTATGCAGCCATAAAAAAAAATGAGTTCATGTCCTTTGCAGGGACATGGATGAAGTTGGAAACCATCATTCTCAGCAAGCTAACACAGGAAGAGAAAAGGAAACACCGCATGTTCTCACTAATAAATGGGAGTTGAACAATGAGAATGTATGGACACAGGGAGAGGAATAACACACTACAGTGCCTGTTGGGGAGTAGGGCACAAGGGGCAGGATAGCATTGGGAGAAATACCTAATGTAGATCACAGGTTGATGGGTGCAGCAAACCACCACAGTAAATATATACCTATGTAATAAACCTGTACATTCTGCACATGTATCCCATAACTTAAAGTATAATAAAAAAAAGAAGAAAAAAATTAATTTGATTTGAGTATAAAATTACAAGAACACATAGCTGGTGTAAGTAAACTCACAAATTACTGAGCGTGAATGGGGTTGTGGTTATATTCTTCATTTTTTTCCTTGCATTTTTCCTTCTCTTTTCTCTTTAACATTCTCTCTCTTGGCAGGAGGTTCTTTTGATATTTTATTTTGTGTATGAGGACAAAAAAGATGATTTTTTTCATGCAGTTATCTTTTGTTCACATATTAATTTGTTTTCCTAGCCCACCATGTTAAATATTACACAGTCCTTCAAGAGTTTCAGGTTTAAGTGGGGATTTTAGGTCCAACATATTGTCCCACACTGGTCCTTCACACGATTAAAGCAAAATTCCCTAAGTTTCCACCATGGAGAAATACTCCAAACCCAGCCTCATCAATTTCCATTTTGTTTATTCCCCAGAGAGAACAGTTAAGTATTTAGTGAAAAATATTCCTTTAATAAAATTCATACAGATATTTATAAATTTCTGAATAAATTTATAAATGTATGTAGTATGTGTTTGTGTATGTGTGAAACTCAGAATTTTTATCTCACCTTACTACTAAAATTAAATTTCACATATGTTTCTCAAAGAATATACATTAGTGGTGCCTGACCTTTTTGGCAACAGGGACCAGTTTCATGGAAGACAATTTTTCCACAGACTGGTGTTGGGAGATGGTTTCGGGACGATTCATGCACATTACATTTATTGTGCCCTTTATTTCTATTATTACATTGTAATATTTTACAACTCACCATAATGTAGAACCTGTGAAAGCCCTGAGCTTGATTTCCTGCAACTAGATGATCCCATTAGGGTGTAATGGGAGACAGTGCAGATCATCAGGCATTGGATTCTCATAAGGAGCACCCAATCTAGATTCCTCACAAGTGTAGTTCACAATAGTGTTTGTGCTCCTATGAGAATCTAATGCTACTGCTGATTTGGTAGGAGGTGGAGCTCAGGCAGTAATGTGAGTGATAGGGAGCACCTCTAAATACAGATGAAGCTTCACTTATTCCCCTACTGCTCACCTCCTGCTGTGTGGCCTGGTTCCCAACAGGACACGGACCAGTACTGGTCCATGGCCCAGGGGTTGGGAACCTTGCTATACATGATATGAAAAAAAGTATAATAACTTATAATAATTGGTAATACTATTAAATTAGTATATCATGATGGCCATTGAAATCCTCATTCCAGAAACTAACACAGTGATACTTTTAATGTTTATTTTTAAAAACACCATACATACGGATTTTAATAATGTCTTTTTCATATTTTAACATATCTTAAATTAGAGATTAAGAATCTTCTAATCCCCAAGGGCAAATTTCTTTTTTCAAATTTTATTTTTTATAGAAAATGGCACGAGTCTTACAATCAAGATAATGTTGGATTTGATATAGTGGAATAATCTTTAACTTTGATCTCTTTCTTAATTTTTAGTTTTTATGGATATATAATAGTTGTACTTATGTAGAGGTATATGTGATATTTTGATACAAGCATATAATGTGTAATGATCAAATCAGTTTGAGATATTTATCACTTAAAGCATTTATCATTTCTTTGTGTTAGGAACATTCCAATTTCACTTTTTTAGCTATTTTAAAATACACATTAAATTACTGTTAAATACAGTCATCATATTGTGCTACGAAATACTAGATTTTATTCCTTCTATCTAATTTATTTTGTATCCATTGATGGTAGATTGAACTGAAATTTCTATTGGGGATGTCATATTTCCTGTTCTTCCAGTGTTGTTGCCATTGTTTTTAATCCTGTACTGTCTGTTGTTAAGAGAGTGCTATATTGTAGAATATGAATGTCAAGCACAGCCTGCATGTATAACACACTGCTCTTCTGATTGTCAGGAAAATAATTTAGCCTTTTTATTTTAAAATGTAGTTTATTCTTAATTTACCTGACTGCTCTAAATTTATTTATCATAAATTTGTTTATATTGGAAATACATCATTTATCTCATCTGAGGAAATATTCAGTCTGGGGTTTGAATACAGAAAGTTACCTGTTTCCATGCGACCATTTAAATTACAGCATTAGGCCTGGCATGGTGGCTCACGCCTGCAATCCCAACGCTTTTGAAGGCAGAGGCAGGTGGATCACTTGAGGTCAGGAGTTCAACACCATCCTGGACAACATGGTGAAGCCCATCTCTACTAAAAATACAAAAATTAGCTGGGCATAGTGGCGGGTACCTGTAATCCCAGCTACTCAGGAGGGTGATGCAGGAGAATTGCCTGAACCCAGAGGTGGAGGTTGCAGTGAGCCAAGATCAGGCTGCTGCTCTCCAGCTTGGGTGACAGAGTGAGATCATGTCACAAAAAAACAAATAAAATAAATAAAAACTAAATTATAACATTAAAGATTACAGAATAAAATTCTAAAATTTACATTTTTTAGAAATTTTTTATCATCAGCATGTATATAACACTGTGCAAAATATTTACTCCCATTCATAATTTAAATACTTTTAAAATGTACTTTTTCATACGAAGTGAAACTAAGAACATTAGGGTGAGTTGAAAATTTGTAATTCCCTTTAATACATGGTCTCTCTTGGCCGGGTGCGGTGGCTCATGCTTGTAATCCCAGCACTTTGGGAGGCCGAGGTGGGCAAATCATGAGGTCAGGCGTTCGAGACCAGCCTGGCCAATATGGCAAAACCCCGTCTCTACTAAAAATACAAAAAATTAGCTGGGCGTAGTGGCAGGCACCTGTAATCCCAGCTACTCGGGAGGCTGAGGCAGGAGAATCGCTTGAACCCGGGAGGCAGAGGTTGCAGTGAGCTGAGATTGGCGCCACTGTGCTCCAGCCTGGGTGACAGAGCGAGACTCCATCCCCACACTAAAAAAAAAAAAAAAAAAAAAAAAAAGCATGGTCTCTCTTAACACATTATTTGTGGGGAGTTTCCTCAGGGGGAAAACCAAAATAATTTTTTAGATTGGATCATGTTTTAATTTATAAGAAAGTCAGCTAGTGTGCACCAATCATCAATAATACACTCAAATGAGCTAACTGGATTATAATGTGGTGAATAAAGAAGAAAGAAGTAACATAAATAATTGGCTCAAATGCTTTGTTCAAACTTATACCCCAGTACCAAAGAATAAAAGCCTTTTCTTATGATTTTTTTCTCTTATATGGTTATGGTTGGAGATAATACTAACCACTTCCTATTAAAACAAGACTTTGCTATCTTAGTTCTCTACTAAAGCTATTTGTGCTGAAAAAAAGTCAGGGGATATATTTGGATCTTAAATCAGTAACAGAAGGAACATATACCATGCAGCAACATCAGGTCAGGAGCAGAATTCTCCTTTTACAGTGTCCCATCTCAAATTCTATTTTCATCAGAACCATGAGACGTTCTTCTTTCATTTATTACCACTAAGTTTATTACGAAAGAATCATAAGAGCAAAAGCCTGTAGAGTGTTTACTGAGTAGGTTGCGTTCTAAGTGTGTTGCTTATATGACATCTATCAATTTTCAGGAATAGAAAATATGTTTATCCTCATGTTATAATTGAAGAAACTGAGAAAGTAAAAAGTAAAAACCTGAGTCACTGCCAGATAACTATTAGGTGTCTAACCTACGATTGGAACCCTGAAAACTGGCTCTGGAGTATACGCTCGTAATTGCTATTTATACTGATTTACACCTTAATGCTTCTTATTCATTTGCTCCTGAGCAAAAAGTACAAGTTAAGTGTGTAAAGATATGATTATTATTATCTCATTTGCTTGTCTGGCTTATGAAGGCAAATTTATAACCATGAGATTTCAAAACATTTGTATGGGTAGAGCTTTCTGACCAGTATAAAGTTTTATTGTTTTACTAGTATGCTTCCTTATAACAAATCTTGTCATTTATTTACATGCATTGTATTTTTTCCTAAGGAAGATAATAAACACAACATATATTCCTATATAATTTAAATGTTAAGTAGAAAAGATTAAAATATAATCTCTCTAGGCCACATGCAGTGGCTCACATCTGTAATCTTAGCGTTTTGGAAGGCTAAAGTGGGAGGATTGTTTGAGGCCAGGAGTTTGAGATCAGCCTGAGCAACAGAGAGAGAGATCCCATCTCTACAAAAATAAATAAACAAACAAATAAATAATCTCTCTAAAATTCAACACACATTTGGTATACTTTCAATATGTAGGGGAAGTTCAAAGTTTTATGATCTTTAGAAAAAATTTGTTTCCTATGTAACATTAGAAAATAAATGAAAGCACTAAAACAAATGAATGTATAAATTTGATTTGTCAAAAAAATAAAAATTACCTCTCAACAGAAAATTTACTTTGATTATGTCTGACTAAATACGAATTAGTATAAAAATGTCAACCCATATTCTTTCTAAGACATTATGCTCTCAAAAATAATCAACAGCAATTTGATAAGTCAGATCATCCTGTATTCAAGAAAACGGAATTGGGGTATTGGGTATTTAAAGACATGACAGAACTTGAGAAGGCACTACCTGAATTACCTGTATTGTTTTTGACATTGAACTCTACTTATGCATGACAGAAAATACAAAAAACAAGGGGCTGTGCAATAAAACGTCAGTCACAGAGAAGCCACGTGATATTTCTCTGGCCTACATTTTGTTTTCTTATGAATCCTGTTTTCACACTCTCCAAGTTAACTGACTTTTTAATTTGAATAGCTCTGTCATGGCGAATTACATATTTCAGTAATTACTATAATATAAATATAAATGTTAAAAAACTTATTGTTAATAATTTTTATCACACCTCTTTAGTATTTTCATTATGCTGAACAATAAGGAAAAACAACAACTTTTGTTTAATTTGGGAAATTTTCCAGATGCCTATTTAAAGCCATGTATCCAATGAGGACTGTATTATGCAGCATTTATTTATCTCAATAGAAGTCACATCATCAGCACTTTTTTTAAAATGGGTTTATGTGGTGAAAAGGATTTAAATAAGATCAACTTCTAGTGGAAGGCTAAGTATCCTGTGGGTGTATGGTAAATGATATTTAAGGGAATCTGGCAGCAAATTCAATTCAATCCAATCAACTTTTATTGAGAGTCTAAGCTCTTATGGATGATAAGGTTATGAAAACTGATGAAAAAGATTGCCTGCAATTTAAGAAAGTTTAAGGTCTTTTGCTAGAGACAGACATTTTCATAACTATAGAAAGGGTATTTGTTTTTTTTTCTAGATCATCAAATATTAGTCAAGGCTTATATACACTAAGTACTATGTGAGGCTCTGGATAATATAAAATCCTGGTCCTCTTGTTGTAAAAGCTCAAAGTGAATTTTCAAATATAAACTATGACAAAACAATATTCACTGTTTCATAAATGCCTATTTTGTGCTAAGCACAATAACACATTTTGTTGAGATCAGGAAATGTATAATTAGGTAATTAACACAGACACAAAAATATGTGTATGTGTGTGTTTCAGGTAATATTTTATGAAGGCAATGATAGCTATCCTGTTCTACGCTGTATGAGTAGTGCTCAGATGGGTAGAGAAGGTAGGGATAAATTGAATTTTAAGGTTGGGTAAGACCCAAGAGCTATGACTTGGTGCTTGAATGTAAACATTAGGAAGTGACAAAGCTTAGGAACCCAGGAAGGATTGTGGAGGGAATTGCCTGCTGTACCAAAGTCTTCGTTTATGTTTGTTTATGGCAAGATGCTGTAAATTATAGTAATGTATACACATTGTAAATATCATCCTTCTGATTGTGTAATGAGTCCCTATCCTGCTTGGTAGACTAAAAGAACACAAAAATATTATGTAGGTTAAGTATGGGTCAGCTGGGGCATAATGTATGAGACCAATTTCAAAAACCAGGAAAAGGTCAAAAGATGATGAACTTTCAATAGATTAACAATATATATCAAAAGAAAAGGAATATATTGGCCTGATGAGGTGGCTCACACGTGTAATCCCAGCAGTTTGGGAGGCCAAGGCAGGCGGATCACTTGAGATTGGAATTTGAGATCAGCCTGGCCAACATGGCAAGACCCCATTTCTACTAAAAATACAAAAATTAGCCAGGCGTGTTGGCGCATACCTGTAATTCCACCTTCATTGGAGTCTGAGACATGAGAATTGCTTGAACTCCAGTGGCAGAGTTCAAGCAACTGGAGATCAATTCAAGCTGAGATCGCGCCACCACACTCCAGCCTGGGCAACAGAGAGAGACATCGTCTCAAAAAAAAAAAGATTACATTAAAAAAATAAACAAGCTCTCTACAGCTTTGTCATTTTTTGTCTCTTTGGAAGGGTAACATGTGCCATTCACAAGCACCTAAATCTTGAAGTGGTCATGGTCTTTTTCAAGAGGCTTCTTTTCTGCCTCTGTCTCACAACAAAGACCTTGAAGGCCAAATAAATTGGATCTGTCCTTGAATTCATAAGATCTCTGCCTGGCTGAACATTAAAAATGGTTCTTTTCTGTTGAGAGGGGAATTTGAAATCAGCCTGGCCAACATGGCGAAATCCCATCTCTACCAAAAATACAAAAATTAGCCGGGCGTGGTGGCACATGCCTGTAATTCCAGCTTCATGGGAGCCTGAGACATGAGAATTGCTTGAACTCGGGTGGCAGAGTTCAATGGTGGGAGAGAGTTACATGTGTAGTCGATGAGAATGGAAATTGTAACTAAAGCAAATACCTGTAATAGTCTACTTTTGGCCTGAAGGCGGCAATAGTAAAAATAAATAAAATATAACATGAGACTATCAACTTCCCTAGCTTTTTTATTTTTCCATTTTGAAGACTACTGTGAGCGTCTTCAAAATTTCCAACAGTTCTGTTTTACCCTTTTTTCCCAATATTTGCATATTCCCCTTTGTTATTACACTTTGAAGGCTATAGAAATGCATCTGATTTCCCAGGCAGCTTGTCAAGGTGCTGAAATTTTCAAATGACTTTATTCTAGTATCATTTACTATAACTGGAACATTGCAATATGCAGAAAAGCACATTCTGTGAATTTTAATTTTGCTGTGGAACTTATGTAAATAAAGAGAGGAAATAATGATTGACATTAAAATATTAATTTGATACTAATTTGTAGTAAAATAGTGTGTCTTAGAGAAGGCTAGATTTGTTTTTACACCCTAGTTTTGCCACTCACTGAGGAATCACAACTTTTTAAACAACATTAACTCCCAATTCTAATATATAAAATATAAAACGTTTTGGGGGTGTGTTACATCTGAAAAAAATATTTAAAACTCTGCAAAGCTCAGGCAGCACTCTGAAATTCTTTGATAAATATTAGCTTATTTTCTCTACACTTGTCCCAACCCTACCTCATCACTCCGTTCAGATCATATATTATTAGATTGAGAATTCTGAGGTCAGGATCTCTTTCCTTTACTGTTTGCCTCCCTAGGCATAAGAAACAAAATGGCTTGCTCATGTGGGTGAAAAATAATATTGTAGGTTGAAAAAAAGAAATGATAAATTTATATATGAGAAATAGAAGCGAGGAAGAAAGGGAATGGGGGAGGGAGAAAAGAGAAAGGAAAGAGGAAAGAAGAAAAGCAGGGAGGAATTGCCGAAGTACAGTTTAACACTTTATTAAAAGTAGGAACGGATGTGATCTGATGATTTAACAATAAGAACAATTACTGTTTTTAAATGAAAATCAAACGTAAACTGATGCTTCTTTCACTGTATGAGGTTCTCTCAAACAAAATTTCATATTTTCCTTTTATTCTTCATTTACAAATGACTCCAGAATATATTATGTAAGCCTAGGAGATTTTAGTCTTTTTTAGTCCTGAACTCATTTATTAATAAATATTTGTGTAAATCTGAGCAGATAAAGCACTGTAAAGGACACAAAACCCATATATTATCCTCCTCTGAAATTATGTACTATTATTCTCATTTGAAAAATAAAGAAACGGAGGTTACTTTCTCTTTTTTTGATGGTGTCCTACTTTGATGCCCAGGCTGATCTCACACTCCTGGGCTCAAGTCATCCTTCCACCTCAACCTTTTGAGTAGCTGGGATTATAGGCATTCACCACAGTGCCCAGCTGTTGAGGTTACATTTTAATGCAAGATCATGCAATAAGTAGATGTGGATTTAGGATTTGATTCTACATATGTCTAGCTTTGTGATTCTCCACCAGATCCAGCCTGTCTTGACTTTCCTGACTTGAAAAAGAGTCTGACTCCAAAGACATTGTTATATTTATTATAGTGTGAATGATGGTTAAACACAAGAGATGTTTAATTATGAATCATTTGGGAGTATTAACATATTAATATGATTTCTATAAATCATTATTTGGTTAAGGTTATGTCATAAATGCTAAAAAATGCATGTCTCAGAGATTAAAATAATTAAATAATAATGATAGAATTATCATATCATAGGTGCAAAGATTAAAGAGGAAAAGGAATTCTAAAGTTTGATTATAAGACAGTATATAAAAGAGTGCATCTCATGAAAGAATTTCAAAATGTATTTATTTCTACATAGATAAAAGCAGAAAGATTATCATATTAAAAAACATTAAAACTACTGAAGCACATTTAGCAATTATAAGACAACATTCTTGGAGAGAGAAAAAAAATTCTTAAATAGTATAGTGATCACCATAGGAAGACAATTAAATTAAATATCAATTATCAGAAGGTAGGATTATTCTGCTAAGATATTAAAATGTAAATGAACTCAAACAGAAAATGGATGAAACATATGGCATTATTTATTCCACATTATTTGGATCAGTGTATTTCTATTCTCAAAGAAAAATCAATTGTACTTTAACAGGTAAACTGTTAAAGGACTATCTTGAAAGTTCTAAATTCCTAACCCAAAAGTGATCCATTCCAGATAAGCATGTCCATGAAGACATGAGATTAGGGAATATGCTGAAGTAGAAGCACTCCTTCTTTTAGCTCATTTTATACTTCAAACATGGCATCTTGAGTTCTCTTGAAACCTTTAAGTGAACAATAAAAACAAATTTGTTCCAAGAATTTTCAAATGAAATTTCAACTCAGCACAGTGGTTTCCTTCACAGGCAAAGAGAAAAGTAAGGGATTTCTTCTTAGAAAGCAGTGTGGGCTAAAGAAAAATAGATAAAATTTAAGCAGCTTCACAGTGTTCTGGCTCCTCAATGTATCACAGTGGGTGAGAGTTCTCTCTTACAAGTTGCTTTGTATATACTTGACTGAAACATGTCAAAAGGAACAACAAAGGGTATCTCTTAATCCCTTGCACAATTTAGTGGATGAATCCGTCCATTCTAAATAAAGCTTGAAACTCAAACATGACTAGTTGGTTATCTCCCATGGGACGATCTATAAGGAAGCCTGAAAAAAGGCTCCAGGTTTTAAAGTGGTTATATATTCTACAGTTAAATCTCTGAACTGTTCATAGCATGTAAATTGGAATACTAAGCTCCAATAAGATTTAACCAAATTCAACAAGTAATTTGGTAACTTTATTTGGGAAGTAGGCTATGTGGGAAGGCTTTGCTTGTCTTAACTTATTCTAAAATTAAACTATCATGATTGTGTTTAGCTGAAGAAGAAAATGTAGTATTATCCCTCTGAAAAAGTCTCCGGTCTAATGCATGATAATTATTATAGGAAAAAGAAATAATATAGGGTTTTAACCGTTCCCTACTTATTAAATTATAATAGGAATAAAAATCAAACTTGTTCTGAGATAATCCAGGTGAAGTTCACATTGAACCCATGGGTTTTCTTGTAAAAGGTAGTCAGAGAAAAAGTACTCCCTCTAAACTAACTCCTAAGGGCAGAGATGGATGGAGCTAGATTTGTATTACAGCTCTGTCACTTAATCGCTATGTGATCATGGCCAAGTTATATAACATCTTAAGAGTTTCTACCTTTTTCCTGTGCAACATATCAGTAATGGCATATAATTTGCAATGTTATAGATAGGACAGCAGATAATGTATATAGTCCACTTAGCCAAACAGTAGACAGTTAATAAATGTCAAAGGTATGATAAAGAAAGTTTTATTATGAGGCTATAGTTCATTCATTTCTTACATTCTTTGAGCGGCTACTACGTCTTGGTATTAACCAAGCTTACAGACAGGATATCTGATATGTATTGATAAGGATCCATCCAGATTCATTATCAGAGTGTAAATTTATATTCTCTACATTTACACTTTCTTCTTTGAAAATAAATTACTTTGGTTCTGTTCTTAATAAATTCAGTTGATATTGCAAGAACCTAAACTTTATTATGAATTTTACATTGAAGAGAGCAGATATCCAGACTAATTCTATGTGAAGAGTAACCATCTTCTTGTGAAATTTGCCTATGATTAATGACTAGTCAAAAACAAAAATAAACTATCAGTGGAGAGGAAGCACCATGTTTAGAGCAAGTTTTCCAGAGATACATATTTTAGGTTTGAATCCAGCCTTTGCTGTTAGCTATCTGTGTGATGATGGGCAAAGTATTTAACCTCTTTGTGCCTCAGTTGCCTTATATTTAGTGCATTCAACCCATGGTTGTTGTAATGATAAAGTTAATCAGTGTTTGTATAGCACCTAAAATAATGTCTGGTACAGAGTTAATGCTATATCTCTCTTTGTTAAACATATCTGCATGAAAGAACATAGTGATTTTGTTAGTCTCTTGAAGTTCTAAAGACAACAAAACAGCCCATTTTAGTTGGGTCATATGGGGAATGAAAGAAACTTTTTTTTTCTATTCTTGAATGTGTTTGTTCTGAAACAGGAAAGGAGATTCTCTGGCAACAAAACTCCTTGCCTTTCTCTAAACCCTTACTCCATTCTTTCCAGGGTGACAGTCATTTGGCCAATTTGCAAGGAAAAAGCGTGCATGCTTACAGGAAACTTTCACTGTCCTGTCTCCTGAATTGAATTTTCCACAGGTAGTGAATATTCTGTTCTGACTCTGCCTTCAATTTTACAGGAGCAGTTTCCACAGAGGCAAACTTGTAGAACATAACACAACCCATTTATAGTAGAAGAATTCAACCTGGGATTGAAATCTGGGGTTTAGTATTAGCATGGGGACTTGTCCACAAATGTATTGCACACATTTCTGTATTAATACTCTGCCTTCCACCTGCCTGATATATCTGCCTATTTTCATATTTATGTTTTTCTATACACATAACCTATCCAAAGAAAGAGCTAGATGAATAGATACATTTCACATGTACTATTGAGCAGGTGGATGCATGGAGATACGATGACCTTTATCTTAATAAATACTTTGTTCACCAGGGTGAATTTCTGTCAGGATGCTCACAGAGCTTAACAAAGTCCTTATTTTAGAGCTGAGACCAAATTGCTTGTTCCCATTAAGAAAGACCTTTATGGCCTTTCCACATTTCCTTCCACAAAACTAAAAGCAGACTAAGCATAGGTGACAGCACTTGGTAAAAGTGATTATAGTGACATTTTAGATCTGTCAAGTCTTTCTGTAACTACTGCACCGTAGGTAGCCTAATGAGACATAGTGCATAGTAACATAGTGAGAAAAACCCTTTAGAACTCTTGTTATAGTCATTTGAAGGGGGTTATAACTCTGAAGGCCATCATTTCCTGCTGGCAGTAGAATCTTTTGGTAGCTACTGAATTGCTGCAAAATGTCTTGAAAGCAATTCCCTTTCAGTCATAACCATGCAAAGGTTTAAGTATGCTGGGCTTCTGTTGGAGATGGATACAGGCTTGGCATCTACACAACTGGAAATCACATCTAGGGCAGTGCTTTTTGAAAATTCAAAGATTTACTTATATAACTCCTGTGTATGCAGACAGTAAAGCTGCACTGAATGGACTTAGACTATTTCTTAAATTATTTAGTCTTTTAATACTATAGCCTTATATTTTTCTGTCACAGTAAGTTTGCAACTATTGAGAATGGTGGTGTTGTTTGGACATTTCCTTTGGAGAGATGATTGTAAAAAGATTTATAGTCAGAATAATTGAGTATACAATTTTAGATTTGGAGACGTCTAGGGAAATAAAAATTATGCATGCCACTTCAATAAATATTTATTGAGAATCTACTTTATATAATACAGTATTCCTGGCACCATGGTAAGAACAATGATTTAGGTATGATTGAGGTACCAAAATAGCTCAAACTATGGAAATGAAAAGGCCTAATATAAGCAGTTATAACACAAGGCAGAATAAAGTAAGGATAAGAATTTAGATTGCATTTTTATTTGTATATCCCTTATCAGTTATTTGCCCTTCCATTTATTTACAGCTCCTTACTTTTCAAAAAAATTATTTCAGGAACCTTATTATATACGAGTATGTACGTGTGTGTAGACTGAATGTTACATTTGTCTATAGGATTCCTATAAGACTAAAATAAAAAGGGAGTGTGAGGGTATAAATAATTCATTTTATCAGACAGAAAGACATTTTTCTGATACTTATTTCTAGAAGGAAATATCCCTGTAATCATGTAAGATGCTATACCAGATATTGGTTACTGGAGTGAACCAATATCTTCCAAAACATCTTTGCAGCTATGTCAGAAGCAATTTTATTATAATGTTTATTTTTAGTATCTCCATAAAAGACCATTTATTTCATTAAACTGTAAGAAGTCTTATGAACTAAATTAAGGTAGACTCTATATGCATTTTTCTAATGAATCATGGGTGTTAGAAAATTAGCATGATGATAAAATTAGGTGATAAAAGAATGATATTTACACATCCTTCATAGCAGGAACTAAACAGGTCGTATCTGCCATTGCAAAATTAACATATTGATGTAAACTTTCTTTCAATGTTAGAAAAATAAAGTGTTTTTCCTTTGGGAATAATAAATAGTACAAGATAGGAGTAATAAATTGACTATTTTTTATTATAAGCTTATGGTACTATTTGACTTTTAAAAATAAGGTACATGTAATACTTTAATCAAATATATTTATTTATAAATACACTGAATATTTGATTCTTCCTTTCTATATTGCTTTTAAGATTGTGTTTCAGATGTATTCATACAGTTAATCTGGTAAAATAAGTCTCCGAATTAGGAGAAATTGCTCTTGTGTCATTTAGGAAATTAAGAGGAAACATCTAAGAGAAAAGGGCCCATAACAGGTTACTCAAACTCATTAAGAGCTTTGCCTTCAGCTAGATTAACATAAATTGTTCTTGTATTTCAGGACTTGATCAGCCAAATTGATTATTAGGAAAGACTCTGTAAGAGTTCAGAACTAGAACCCTAATAATCATTTATTCTCCATAATATTTATTTCTCTGAAAGGTCATTTGGGAAAACCTGTCTTACAAATTTAGAGTAGTAGCTGTGGCAAGTGTAAGTGGTTAGCACCTTCTCTCTTTATATCAGAAAAACAGGAATTTTTAAATTTTATTTATTTGTCTATATGACTGCCTCCGCCAACATTAATATAAGCTCATGCTGAACAATAACTCTGACTTACTAATATCTTATCTAACACAGATTATGGCACAGGCACGTGAGATACCAGGATAAACACATGTCTAAATGACAGAAACAGCCTCACAAAGTTTAAATATTCGTGCTTTATTTTGAATGTCACTACATTTGTGAAATAATTTTTTAGATTGTTTCACAAAATGATGTGATGTCTCCTCAATATTAATTTCTTTCTTATTCATGTTGTTACAGTTTTCTTATTATTCCAAGAAAGTAGAGTTTAGTGGTCAGGTGTCTTATCTGTAATCAAATTACATAATTTCCAACTCCAAGTTCTATAGAATACTGCCTGTAAATCTGGCATTTTACCCAATTTTTGTTTATCTTATGTGTTTTCAATTGTAATACAGAGAAAATGCTAGTTCTTACCAATACTGCATACCTTATAGAATGTAATAAAAATTTATATATAAAAGTGATTAGAACAGTAAATGAAATGTAACAAACAATTTACATATACCTTAAATAGAATGATTAGTATACCTATGTAGCATTACACATGTGTTTCAAATAACTGGGATGTGAGTTTGCTATAAACATTCACTCAACGTTATTTGAGTCTGTTTTCCTATCACATGGCAGCTAGCAAATGAAAATGAAAGATGTAGGGAACTGAGTCTTAAATTACGATACCTTTGAGTTTCCTCTTCCATCTATTCATTTTGATATTACACTTTTCTGAAACTTACGTGCAAAAAATGTCTATAGAACATAGTATACGCTTTAATATAAGCTGCATGTATTTTGTTTCATTTATATTATTTAATATGTTTTAGATATTTGTCCCAGCCAAATCTCATGCTGAAATGAGATCCCCAGTGTTGTGGGTGGGCCCTAATGGGAGGTGTTTGGGTGATGGAGGTGAATTTCTCACGGCTTGGTGCTGTCCTCTCGACAGTGAGTGAGTTCTCACAAGATCTGTTTGTTTAAAGGTACGTGGCACCTCCCTCCCCTCCCTCTTGCTCCTAGTCTTGCATATGTGCAAGCTCCCACTTCACCTTCCACCATGAGTAAAAGCTTCCTGAGGCCTCACCAGAAGTCAGGCAGATGCCAGCATCATGTTTCCTGTTCAGCCTGCAGAGCCATGAGCCAATTCAATCTCTTTTATTTATAAATTATCCAGTCTCAGATATTTCTTTATAGCAACGCAAGCATGGCCTAATACATTATCACTATATACCAACTAAAACAAATTATTTTGATATTTTCTAAGCTCTGCCAGTGAAATTCTAGTTGCCTAGGGTTTCTTCTACTTCATATTTCTATAGCATTTAATACAATTACCTACTTGGTCTATGATGTTTTCTTTGTTCTGAGTATTTCCATTCCCTTACTGTAGAAGGGATGTGGTATTGAAAAGGGAAGTGGCCTGATGACGTTTATGCTTCAAATCAAATCCAGCCTCCCTTTATTTTTTTAAACCTTTTAACCTTCTTTTCCCAAGAAGTGTTAGATGGCCTTTATCCTATGTTCTCACAGCCTTCTTCAAAATTCACAAAACATGTCAGGTGCTAAATAAGTATTTTTTAAATTACAGAAGTGGTATAGTTTGAAATGCATATGTGCCTCCAAAATTCATATGCTGGAACTTAAACCCCAAGGTGGTATTGGAAGGTGGGGCCTTTGAGAGGGGATTAAATCATTAAGGTTCTGCTCTGGTGAGTAAGATTAATGCCTTTATAAAAAAAGCTGGTGGTATGTGTTTCCATTTGTTTGTGTTGTCTATTTCTTTCAGCAGTGTTTTGTAGTTTTCCTTGTAGAGGTCTTTCACATCCTTGGCTGGTATATCCCCAAGTATTTTATTTTATTTTGCATCTACTGTAAAGCAGGTTGATTTCTTGATTTGATTCTCAGCTTGGTTGCTGTTAGGGTAAGGCAGAGCTATGGATTTGTATACACTAATTTTGTATCCTGAAACTTTGATGAATTTGTTTACCAGTTCTAGGAGCTTTTTGGACGAGTCTTTAGAATTTTCTAGGTATACAGTCATATCATCAGCAAACAGTGACAGTTTGACTTCTTTAACAATTTGGACGCCCTTTATTTCTTTCTCTTGTCTGATTAATTTTGTATCCTGAAACTTTGATGAATTTGTTTACCAGTTCTAGGAGCTTTTTGGAGGAGTCTTTAGGGTTTACTAGATATACAGTCATATCATCAGCAAATAGTGACAATGATTTCTTCTTTAACAATTTTGGATGCCCTTTATTTCTTTCTCTTGTCTGACTGCTCTGGCTAGGACTTCCAGTACTATATTGAATAGAAGAGGTTAAAGTGGGCGTTCTTGTCTTGTACCAGTTCTCAGGAGGAATACTTTCAGCTTTTCCCCATTCAGTATAATGTTGGCTGTGGGGTTGTAATAGATGGTTTTTATTACCTTAAGGTGTGTTCCTTTTATGCCAATTTTGCAGAGGGTTTTAATAACAAAGGGATGCTGGATTTTATCAAATGCTTCCTCTTCATCTATTGAGATGATCATGTGATTTTTGTTTTAAAATTCTGTTTTTGTGGTGTATCACATTTACTGACTTGGAGATGTTAAGTCATCTCTCTATCACTGGTGTGAAACCCACTTGATCATGGTGGATTATCTTCTTGACATGCTATTGGATTTGGTTTGCTAGTGTTTTGTTGAAGGTTTTTGTATCTATGTTCCTCATCCCATGCTCACGGATGAGTACAATCAATATTGTGAAAATTACTATAATTCCAAAAACAATCTACAAATTAAATGCAATTCACATCAAAATACCACCATCATTCTTCACAGCATTAGATAAAACAATCCTGAAATTCATATGGAACAAAAAAAGAGCCCACATACCCAAAGCAAGACTAAGCAAAAAGTATAAATCTGGAGGCATCACATTATCCAACTGAATTCACACTATACTATAAGGCCATAGTCACCAAAGCTGCATGGTATTGGTATAAAAATACACACACAGACCAATGGAACAGAATAGAGAATCCTGAAATAAAGCCAAATACTTAAACCAAATGATCTTCAACAAGGTAAACAGAAACTTAATGTGAGGAAAATAAACCCTATTCTATAAATGATACTCGGATAAGTGGCAAGCTACACATAGAAGAATAAAAATGGACCCTGTTCTCTCACCTTACAGAAAAATCAATTCAAGATGGATCAAAGACTTAAAGCTAAGACCTGAAACCATAAACGTTCTAGAAGATAACACCTGAAAAACCTTTCCAGACATTGGCTTAGGCAAGGACTTTACAAACAAGGACACAAGAGCAAATGCAACAAAAACAAAGATAAACAGATGGGACTTTAAACTAAAAAGCTTCTGCACAGCAAAATAAATAATCAGCAGAGTTAACAGACAACCTATAGCATAGGAGAAAATCTTCACAATCTATATATCCAACAAACACTAATATTCGGAATCTACAAAGCACTCAAATCAGCAAGAAAAAAACAATCACATCAAAAAGGGTCTAAGGACGTGAATAGACAATTCTCAAGAGAAGATATACAAATGGCCAAGAAACATAAGGAAAAATGCTTAGCATCACTAATTATCATGGAAAAATGCAAATCAAACCCACAATGCAATATCACCTTACTCCTGCAAGAATGGCCATAATCAAAAAATCAAAAAAATAATAGATGTTGGCATGGATGTGGTGAAAAGAGAACACTTTACATTGTTGGTGGGAATGTAAACTAGTGTAACCACTATGGAAATCAGTGTGGAAATTCCTTAAGGAACTAAAAGTAGACCTACCATTTGATCCAGCAATTCCTCTACTAGGCATCTTCCCAGAAGAAAATAAGTCATTACAAAACAGATACTTGCACATGCATGTTTATAGCAGCACAATTTGCAATTGCAAAAATATGGAACCAGCCCATGTGCCCATCAATAAATGAGTAAAGAAAATGACACACACACACACACACACACACACACACACACACAACCATGGAATGCTACTCAGCCAAAAAAAAGGAGCAAAATAATGGCATTTGTGGCAACCTGGATGGAACTGGGAACTACTGTTCTAAGTGAAGTAACTCAAGAATGAAAAACCAAACATTGTATGTTCTCATAAGTGGGAGCTAAGAAATGAGGACATAAAGGCATAAGAAACATACAATGGGGACTTGGGTGAAAGGGTGGAGGGTGAGGAATAAAAGACTACAGATTGGGTACAGTGTATACCACTTGGGTGATGGATGCATCAAAATATCAGAAATCACCACTAAAGAACTTATTCATGTAATCAAATACTACCTGCTCCCCAAAAACCTATTGAATAAAAATAAATTAAAACAAACAAAAAATAAAATAAATACTAAAAAGCTGGCAGTAACTAGCTATTCCCTTTTTGCCCTTCCTCCATGTGAGAATGCAGCAAGAAGGTGCTGTCAATGAGGAACGGGCCCTCACCAGGCACTGAATCTTCCCACATGTTGATCTTGAACTTCTCAGCCTACTGTATTTTATTATAGCAGTGGGAATAGACTAAAACAAGAATAAATAATGATACAAGAATATGAATTTGTATGATTTAGGAAGTGATTCCTTGAATTAAGATTTCCATGAATAATGCTGCTTGCACTCACAAAAATTTACTAATTGTAAACATAACAAGAGATGGGTATTCTCTTACAGATCACCTAAGCCAAAGGATCTACAGAGAAAGTCTGGAGGGGGAGAAGAGAAACGGCTTGTTTTGCTCAATGTCTAGGCGGATACTTTTGGTTCCTTAAAGATGGAAAGCTGATACTATTATTTATTCTTTACCTACAAGTAGATGGTACTTTTATCGTTGAGAATGTTTTCTATTTTATAATAGATATGCTAAATACTTATTATACTTTGGAAAATAGTTTTGCTCTATTTTTTATCAGCATATATTGCACATGGATGACTTCCAAACCACACTTTGAAATTTAAAAAAAGACATTTTCGGCAAGTCGCAGTGCTCACATCTGTAATCCCAGCACTTTGAGAGGCTGAGGTGGGCAGATCACTTGTCAGGAGTTCCAGACAAGCCTGGCCAACATGGTGAAACCACATCTTAACTCTATTAAAACAAAACAAAACAAAAGTTAAATAAGAAAATTAACAAAACTGTGATAAAGTTACTGCAGGGGGAAGAATATTATGGAGTTAAAGATAGTAGAATTCAAAATCACCACATGCATTTAGGGATCTGGAAGTCAAAATTAAAAATAAAATTCTTTCTTATTATTTGTGTTGAAAATGAAGCCAACATAGTAAGTTCAAACAGTTCATGATTAAAAAGATTTTTTTCTTCTACACAAGCAGAGGCAATACTTTAGAATCTAGAAAAATGTGTTCTGTGAAATAATATAAAAATTATGGATTATATCAAAAATATTATAACAGTTAATACTTTTCTTCTTCAGAATGGTGTTCTTAAATACAGAATGGAAATAATTTAAAAACAACAAATCCGAATAGTACAACAACATAGATCAGAAGAAAAATATTCCTAGTATTTAGCCTGCATTAATAAAATTGGTTTCCTCTAGAGAGGCAAAATATGCTAAGGATCTCTCTTATGTAGATAAAAAATTTAAAAATGCAGTGGAGTAAACTTAATATATCTTTAAGAGCACACTCCCAGAACCAACAGCCTTTCTTGTTACTTTTTTATGTCATGTTGTCAATTAAAATGACAGTTAAAAAAGTGAAATCTTCTTAACTATATAAAATGAAATTAAGTAATTTCATTATGATAGTTATGATAGTTTGATATAGATTTCTGTAATGAGTCAAAAGATCTATTACCAACAAAATCAAAAACTTTTCCTTTGCCAAAATATATATTAAAAAACAGTTCATAAAATGTGCAAAACAGCCTGGTTTTGAGACATAAATTAACATGGCATTTGATCATTTTTTCATCATGAAATAGCTCAAATTCTCTAACTTGCATGATTTCTCATATATTTTGATATGTAAATTAACAACTTCAAATCAAAATACACATAGAGGGATGTTGTATATTGCTCACTTAATATAATCAGAGTAGAATTCCACCCAAAATCTGGTTTCAGTGTCAAGACTGATGACACCACTCACACACCAAGAGGACATGAAGAAATCTGTTATTTACATAGTTAAGCCTTTTCTGGGGAAAGCAGGAGAGTCCTCCATAGCAGGTCTAAAAGTCTCGAGAAAGGAGACTGGCTGAAGGTTTTTATTCCATTGTGGTGATGTTTCCTGCATATAGGCAGAAGTTTGCATGGTTCGGAATCTGCCTGATGAAAAGGAACAGAACCACCAGGCTTTTCTATCAGGTTTTTTAGATGTGGTGCATAACGGGAAGGAGGAAGGATGAGGCTTACAATCTGTCAGTTGTCAGCTTCCCAAAATGGAATCCGCCCCTTGTTACAAAGGACATAGAATATCCTCCACCAAGTTTAGTAGCTCCCTAGAAATGTTTGTGAAACATCGGAAACTTCCTCGTAAAACTTTTGGAAGGGTTATAATTACAAGTGACCAATACCTGCATGAATTTCTTTCTCTTTTTCTCCCTCTCTTCTCTCCTCCCTCCTCCTTTCTCCTTCCTTTCATTCTATTCTTTCATTTATCTTTAATAGATAGCCTACTATTTATTCTATATTTTTACAAAGCATAATGTCTAATAGTGAGAAAACAGACTTTAAGTAAATATTTACACAGATAACTATTTATGATTGCTGTAAATGTTATAAATAACTTAATTGTTATGCGTGCTTACAGTATGAATCTGGGACGGTGTCCTTAAGTGACCTGCCAATCAAAACCTATAAATTAGTTATTTTAGTGTAGTAAGTAGCAAAATAACTATGACTGATAGAAGAAGAGTCCCAAAATTTCAATGACAATTTAGCAATTAGTTTTACCAACTTCGCTAATTTGTTATAGATATTGCTATAACCTTAGTTTATAGTTCATCTGATTACCTTTCCTTAATTAAGAAAATTACAAGAAATCCATTATTATTGTTAAAAAAAATGGAAACAATGAAACAATGATAGAGGAAAACTTTTTTTTTCACATCATTATAGTTCCTATTTCTAGCATGATACATGTAGACTACAGCTGGTCAATATATACTGGTATATATATATATATATATATATATAAAAATAAATTTTGCCATTAAAAGTAATGGCAAAAACCACAATTACTTTTGCACCACTGTAGTAAAATAAGGGAATCAATGAATAAATGTCAGGGAAAGAGAAGAAGAATTAAATGTTGAAATAGCTTTACTTATATAGCTGTAAATATAAGACCTGAATAAATGTAAATACAGGAATTTCTGACTGCATATTAAGAGAATTGCCTGAGAAATGCATCATACTTTTCAAAACATCAGCTGCTGAATTATGTTGATTCTGTTAAGAAAGTTGTGAAAGTTGTTATCTTTATTTTCTCTTTCTGCTTTGAAACTATTTTCTTGTCTTTGCATAAACAATTGTGTTACAATATGTCAAATGCAGTTTTATGGTTATTTTGTTTCAATTACTCAGAGATTTTGATGTTGTCATTTTCATTTTTTTCCACCACTTTTGAAAAATTTAGGGCTATTATCTCTTCCAATATTATGTCTGAATAATTTTTTTTCTTCTAGGACTATGATTACAAATAAGTTCAAATATTTTCATTCAATTTTTTTTTCTTTCTGTGATACATTTAGACATTCTCTATTGACTGACATTCGAGTTCACAAATACAGCCTTTGGCTGTATCTAATCTGCTAAGAAAAACATTTATTAATTTCTTAACCAGTTATTTTTTAGTTCTAAAATGTCCACTCATAAACATTAATAATATTTACTTAAAGTATTATACCACTAACTCTAATATCTGGAAAATCTGTGAGTGTTCTAGTTATTTGTTTTTCCTCTTGATTCTCTATCCTATGCTCCTGTTTCCCGGAATGCATAAACATTTCTTTAAACACTAGAAATTGCACATTAAGAATTATAAAATACTATAACATTTTCTTCCTCCAGAAAGGGTTAGTTTTTTTGTTTAGGTAAATGGTGTTGGGACCGCTCGCCATGATCTAGTCATGGTCCAATGTGAGTTGAAGAAGGAGTCTAATTTTGCTAAATCTCTCTCTTCTTATTTGCCTTCCCTCTAGGGCCTAGAAGTTTCAACTGATGGCCAGATGTGTTCAATGGGATTCCTCTCCCTGGCAGCTTCTGAATTAGCAGCTTTGTTTCCTTAGTCTGGAGAGACATCTAACAACTATACCATTACTCAGAGCCTTTGTGCTTAGAATTCATCCTTCTACCCAAAATACAAATGGATTTGGCAAAAATCCTGAGGGAATAAAAATAAAGCTAGGTGTCAGCCTCAGTTTATCTCTTCTCTTTAGGATCTTGCTCCTTCAAGTTTCCAGAGTCTAATAGGAGAGAATCTACCTATGCAGAAAAAAGTCAGTTGTAAGAAAATAGTAGGAAGAAAGAGACACTTCCTCCCCCAACCACCCCCATACACACACACACACACACACACACACACACACACACACACACAGAGAGCGGGAATGAGAAAATTAGATAGATAGATAGATAGATAGACAGATAGATAGATAGACAGAGATATTGACACTTAAATAGGTAATGTTTTTGAAGCCATGACTTCATTTATTCCTTTGTGATATAGTTCTCATCCACTGAGCTTTGTTGACATGTTTATATTTAACTTAAGTCTGAAATAAGAAGTTTTGATGTCACATTTATTCCACTAATTTGTTGTATTTTATTTCTTTTCCCCCTGATTAAAACAATAAACTTGGTTCAATAGGTCTGAATGAAAAAGTGTGAACTATTATTCTCTTAATCTTCTTTCAAATGTGAAAAAATGTCTTTTTTTTCTTTTTCTGATTTCAAATAGGTGATTTTACATCACAATACGTATTAGGGTTTTCTAGAGGGGCAAATCTAATAGGATGTATGTATATATGAAAGGGAGTTTATTAAGAGGTATTGACTCACAGGATCACAAGGTGAAGTCCCACAATAGACCATCTGCAAGCTGAGGAGCAAGGAAGCCAGTCTGAGTTCCAAAACCTCAAAAGTAGGGAAGCCAGCAGTGCAGCCTTCAGTTTGTGGCTGAAGACTCAAGAGCCCCTGACACACTTTGGGAGACGGAGGAAGGCGGATCACGAGGTCAAGAGACGGACACCATCCCGGCCAACATGGTGAAACCCTGTCTCTACTAAAAATACAGAAATTACCTGGACATGGCGCCTGCAGTCCCAGCTACTCGGGAGGCTCAGGCAGGAGAATCGCTTGAACCCGGGAGGCGGAGCTTGCAGTGAGCTGAGATCGCGCCACTGCACTCCACCCTGGTGATGAAGTGAGCCTCCGTCTCAAAAAAAAAAAAAGAAAAAAAAAGAAAGAAAAAAAAGAGGCCCCTGGCAAACCACTAGTGTTAAGTCCAAGAGTCCAAAAGTCGAAGAACTTGGAGTCTGATGTTTGACAGTAGAAAGCATCCAGCATGGGAGAAGATGAAAGTCGAAGACTCAGCAAGTCAGCTTCCTCCACGTTCTTCTGCCTGCTCTTTCTTGCTGCGCTGGCAGCCGATTGGATGGTGCCCACCCACATTGTGGGTGGGTCTTCCTGAGGGTGGGTCTTCCTCTCTCAGTCCACTGACTCAGATGTTAATCTCTTCCCACAACACCTGGAAACACCCAGATACACCCAGACACAATACTTTGCATCCTTTAATCCAATCAAATTGACAATATTAACCATCACAGGATATTTTGATTTTTTTCTTATAAATTATTTGTATACTTACACTGCTTTTTATTTGGGACTTAATAGCAAACCTCCTATTGTAAGGATACTTTGATATTTTCATTCCTTATGAACATATTTAACTGTGTAATAAAAAGGTATCACCATTTTATACGTAGTTTGAGAATGTTGATTATATCTAGATTCAAAAATTGAAACTAAATTTTAGGTTTGTATTTTTACTGAATTTTAGGTTGGTACTTTTAGCATATCTCTAGTCTAAGAAGCAGTATGTCAAGAATTGTTTGGGAGCATAAGTTCAATGTTTAAAAAAACAACTGTCAGAGATGTCTAGAATTATTAACTCTACTAAAAGAAAAGGAAATATGGAAAACAAAGCCAAATACAGAACAAAACTAGTGAAAGTGTTTAGCGGAAAAGAAACAATTATGCAATTGTCTACAATTCTGAAATAAAATGGAAAATTATTGAGAATAATTATCATCAATAATAATGTGTTAACATGTGGTAAAATATACTTATGAATTTAACTGAAAAATTGGGGAATATTATGTTTATTTCTGGAAAAATAACATGAAACGGCTTTTAACACAAACTTAGGATGTGCAAATACATAAAGTTAAATCACAGAGATTACATGGAGTGAAGGATGCATGGTTTTATGAATCTTAAAAATGAACTAGGTTAACATGGATTTAAAAGTGTGCAGTAAAATAAAACATTATAAATTAATAGTAAAATAGAGAAAAATGTTTTTGCTTATATGTTAAAAAGTACAATGAACAAAAAGAAAAATGTATCGATCAATCTTTTGTGTTTCAAAAAATAGGAACAGCTCTTTTATTAAGTTTTCCCTAAAATTGTAATGAAAGATATGACTAACAGGTACATTAAGGTGAATTTTATTTTCTCTTTCTCCTCAGTGTCTTCCACTGCAAAATTCATTGTTCTGAAGATACCTGGATTATTTTCTATATTTGAAGTCATGCATGGCTGGGTGTGGTGGCTCTTTGGGAGGCCAAGGCAGGAGGATCACTTGAGGCAAGGAGCCTGGGCAACATAGTGAGACCCTGCTTCTCCAAAAAATTAAAAATAAATAAAAAATCAGTGAGGTGTGATTTTGCACACTTGTAGTCCCAGCTACTTGGAAGGCTGAGGCAGGAGGGTAGTTTGAGCTTGGGAAGTCAAGGCTGCAGTGTGCTATGATCATGCCACTGTACTCTGCCTGGGCAACAGAGTAAGATACTGTCTCAAATAAAGTCATGTATAGGTTGTGATATTAAAAAAAAAAGAGCAAATTCATAATTCTCACTAGGCCTTCTTATCTCAGATATTTTTGCAGTGTAGCTACTGATATCAATAAATTGAATATATGCATGAAAATGCTAAGCTACAGAATATATGACTCTCAGAAAAACCAACTCTTTAGATTCCATCACTAGGAGAGAATGTGTTTTTTAGTATGTGTGGCTCCCTCTTCCCATATACTTCATTGTGGGCAAAACCTCTTCAGCCCTCTTCTTAACCGAGCATCAATTTCACTTTCATTCTAGTTGTATTACTTTGCTCTGATAAATGGCATATTTCTGCTTTTTTCCCCTTTTCATGGTCATCTTGCATTTGCCCAGCTAAAATTTATTGTTGAGTATCTAGCATCTATAGAAGCATCCTTAATAGGCACTGAAATATCTTGATTCTTGCATGTATTTCTGATTAAGAAAGCTTTTCCTGAAACTTGCCACTGGAAGCATGAAAATACTTAAGTGGCAGGTCTGAGTCTTTAGTTTATCTCCCACCTTCTGTCATATATGTATCTTACCCAGATTTCTACTATATTAGCCATGTGTTGCGTATCCTGCTTGATTTGCCTGATAATACTGATATAATGGATTGATGTGATGTTCTGAGGGAAGTCCAGGCTATCCAGGTCTCTTGGGAGTATATTTTAACAGAGCAGGAGTTAAGATAGCCCTGGGATGAAGCTGTGTACAACAGTATTGTCTTTTAAAAAAAACTGTGGTAAGAACACTTAACATGAGATCTACTACCATACAAATTTTTTAGTGTATAATACAAGATTGTTGACTGTAGTCACAATGTTGTACAGCAAATTTCTAGAGCTTATTCATCTCGCATAACTGAAACTTTATGACCATTGTTATTTGTAACTCTACATTTTCTCCTGCACACAGTCCCTGGTAACCACCATCCCACTATTTGATTCTGCGAATTTCACTATTTTAAATGCATCATATAACTGCAATAATGCAGTATTTGTCTTTCTGTAACTGTCTTATTTCCCTTAGCATAATGTCCTCAATGTTCATCCATGTTGTTACACACTGCAGAGCTTCCTTTTATAAAGCTGAGTAGTATCCCACTGTGTGTATATACCACATTTTCTTTATTCCTTCATTTATCTATTGACATTTAGGTTGTTTTTACATCTTGACTACTGTGAGTAGTACTGCAATGAACATAGGAATGCTAATATCCCTTTGAGAGCCTGACTTAATTGTTGTTGTTGTTTTGGATAAATACCCAGAAGTGAGGTTGCATCTATTTTGTCTTAATGAAAACTATTTCCGATCCTGTTTCTGAATTGAGACAAAAACAAATGCATTTGACAAACAACTACATATCCTGCACCTAAGACCATATGTAGCTGCTCTAACAATAACACAACCTCAGCTAGAATTGGGGTTCCGATTTTATTGGGCTTGTAATTGGTGGGCTACTGTCCTCATGGATCCATCTGGTTTCTGCAAGGGCCAGACTGGAAAATTAACAAGGGATATGAGAGTAATTACTATTCTTGTATTCTTTAGATGTTTAAGTATAACATTAGTCTTTACTACCAATACAATATTGTATTTAATTTCCTATGTTGGCCAGGGGGAGACAATTTTCTTCCTCTTGGCTTTCCCACTAAGACAGCTCTAACTCCAATACGTTATTTCATCTGCCAAGTCTATCAGTCTCCATCATGCATTCAGAAACTGGGAAATGATCACCGGGTGGAACCAAGAATCCAATGGACCCACTGTATGCTGGACTTGAGGCAAAGGTTCCATTTATTACCCAAACCCAATCTCTCACATAGTTGGACCATGACAAGATTTCAGGGGTTTCACATCAACAGTAACTTAGACCCTTTCTCTAATAGTCTTCAAAAAGTCTCATCATCACTATTTTACAATGTAGACTCACCCAAGTTACAAATTGTAGGCAGGACCAATTTCATGGACAGGTGACCTATGGAGTCACACAGAACCCAGGCTCAGGAGGGTCATTCACTCAGTTTAAAGCTCTGTTGTCACTGTCTTGAAATTCTTGATAATTTTTAAACCAGAGGTCTCCCATGTTTTGTCTATAGGCCTTTTTGGGGTAAGGATGGAGGAATCATTAGTATGTATATGTTCCATGATGTTCAAGGGGCTTCACTCTTTGGGATCCAGTTACTTTTTCTATCAATCCACAGATTCAGTGTCTGAAAACTGACTCAGGTCTGATAATTTGGACAAAGGATCCTGAATTTTTATTGCGGCTATAACTATTGAATCCAAGTCACTGAAGATTAAATTCACTTCGTTTTCATAATTGCAATCTTCTGGCTTCTGGCAATAAGCAATGCCAATAACAGTCCCATCATTTCAATGACATCAATCAACCACCTCCTATATTCACTTCCCCTTATATCAACCCTAGCCCTCAGGAGAGAGCCACCACTGAACTTCATAGTTTATGCATTTATGACTCTCATCAGCAAATTCTTGATGACTTGTTGACTGTTTTGTCCTCTGGGCATTCCTATGTAAAATAATACTCTGGTGAGTCTTCTGGCCTTACAGAATGTGTAGTCTTGTTACTCCAAGTAGCAACACCAAGATAAAACTAAACATGCAGGGATATTATTACAAGAAACACTTGTGTGAAAGAAAACGGGAGTGGAATTTTGGAAGGCAGAGAACAAACATGAAAGTATACAAATATAATCCTGAGTGAAGAAGGGGAGAAGAACATTAGGTAGAAATGTCCTTCACTGCCATGTAGGCTAAGAAAAGGTTGGCAGGAGTGCAGGGGCATCCTCAAGCCGATGTCAGCCAACTGAGGGTTCACATCTCTTTCAGGAATGGGCTGCGTTAGTTTCTTTACAATAATCAGTCATTGGCTGGCAGCAATCTGAGGAAAGTGTGCCTTGGTGGAAACATGAAGATAAATTTCAGAGTGTACCAAATGGGACGCTTTGTCAGTTATCACCCTCGAAGTTTAAGGTCCATGAGGCACATTCTCATGACCATCTCAGTCCATTTTCTGTACCATACAGATCTACACCTCTGCACAGATTCAAGGATAAGCTGTTTCTTGTTTTCTATGGGCCTTTCTGCCTAAAGGGAAACTCTGAAATGGGAACACTGATGTAAACTACAGTCCCCATCACTGAAGTTGATCTCAGGCCCATCACCGGTATTCATACTCCTTTTCCTCCAGAATCTATTCTGAATCTCCTCATCTTCAGCTAACACAAAGGCTTGTGGCATAACTAGATGTATAACAGAAATCTTTATTTTACAGGCATCTGAACCCTATGTAATCATACCTTCTCAGTCTCAAGTTACAGAATGTGTTTACTGGCATTTAAGATGGAGCACGGGATTGTCAGCAGATACCCAAGTAGCTGATCTGGGATCAAAACATAGTCCTCTCAGCTCACAAAATGAAAGACAACATTGATGGTCATGATCAATTAACTTTGCCAGTATCTGCCAGTTCCTGGACAAAATGAATCCATAAAGTCCTGGCAGCAACTATAACAAACATGTTATTGAATGAGGATTTTTCTGTGTTGCCTGGTAAGTGTGCCCCTCTTTTTAGGTCCAGAACCTACAACCCTACAGAGTCCAGATTTGTTGTGGCAAGAAACAATAAAATTCTCAAGTAGCTAATTCAGAGCGCTTTTAAGTAAGGCATAAACAAATTCTTTGCTTCCTGGACTCATATATACTTCCTCTTGGGAATATGGGACCATATGAATATCTGGTTTCATAAATACATTGTGAGCTGAAATATGGTACTTCAAAAATTGAGTGCTTTCTCTGAGCTGGCATTTCAGCTGCACATTTAGAAGGCTGTTTTGCATTCTATAAGGCCAGCTGCCTTAGAGTGCTGCAGCATGTGAAAGGACCATTGATTCCACTCCCATACCTCTTTTGCTGTAAAGTGGGTCTTCTTGTTGAATGCCAAATCCTATAAGCACTCATAATAGTTCTGGTTGAAATCCCACTAAACAGAAAAGGCATACCTAGTCATGAATAGCTATCTATGCCTGCTAGAATTAATGAATGACTCTATTGTGGCTATTCCTTTCATGGGTACATTGTTCCAGTTCTGGGATGACTGGTAACAAAGCCTGGCTACTTCAATTTTATATGTTTGATTATTTGTTGCTTCTTCTCTGGTGGATGTTTTCTTGAGGACATGAAACTAAATTCTAAAATCTTTATGCTTTTTTTCTACTCCAGTATGTTCATTTGCATATCTCCACACAGACCTCCTTGACTCTCATCTTATAATCTTTTTCTTTCTGGATCCCTGGCCAGACAGCCAGGCATGTTACCACTGCCCAGGGCCAAATTTTGCCATTACAGACTTGTCTTAGATAACCATTGCCTTATCTTTGAAATTTAGCCAGTCTGCTTACTAAATCTCGAGTTTGGTGTTCAGCTGCTTCTCTTCTTGTACAGTATCAAAGAGAGCCTTTGACCTTCACATTTATACTTATTTGATAAGCCTTTAGCTTATTATTGCCTGTCTGTATGACATCAACACAAGTTAACAATAACCAGCTTATTCCAATCAATTTTCCTTATATGTGCCTTTCCCATCTCCTCCCCTTCCCATTTCTGTATCTCTATATTTTCCCAATGCCCCATATCACTGTGCAGACTAGTGTGTTTCTTTTAATTGGAACATTCTGCCAAGTCAGCACTGAGGAAAGTTTTAGCAACTGGGCTGCCACCTTGTTCCAGGGACTACCACGGCCCAATCAGCATGGGAACCTCATTGCCAGCCCCACCAGTCATCAAGTCCTAAAACTCCATCCTGCCCCCTGCTTTCTCAGATGACTCTTGAAACTTCTGTGTTAGTTTTGTCCTCTGGAAAGGAGACGCTGAATGAGTTAGGAGTAGGAAATATTACTGGAGTGTAATACCTAACAAAGGAGAAGGGAGAAAACAAATTTGATCAGGTGAAGTAGTAGGACCATTAAATAGATCTAACAAGGTCTTTACTAGATCAGAGTAGGGTTTTACAGCAAAGATTGCCCGTAAAAGAAGTGCCACACTAGGTTTTAATGGCCAGGTGCTTGCACCTCAGTCCTGTTTAGTCACTGGCGAGGGCCATTCCTAGAAGAGTATATAACCTAAGCTCACAACCAGAGGTAAAATGTAAGGAAGTAAGAGTAAGAAGCTGTTATCTAGCCACATATCTTCCTTTTGTTTAGAAAGTCACTTCTTAAAGAAGGATTTGAGCAATAATTTTCTGTGTTGGCTGCAAGTAAATTGTGAAAGTTCATATGGCTGGGGAGTGGATTAGTTCCACAAGCTTAACAAAATGTGTAATAATTATAATATCTATACGCATAAGTTACTAGTACCACAAAATTGCCTTATCATTCACAAATCACAAAGTAAGTCTGGCTTGACATTTCTGTTCAGAATCCAGTATTTATTTAATCTATGACTGCTTTTAACCAATTAGTTGCTGTCAAACTGACAGAATTATAATGGTTGCCTGTTTTTATTTTCCCTTATAATACAGTTAACATGTTTTATTTTAAATATATGATAACATACTGTGGCTTTGGAAAATAATAATGTAGACTCAAAATGATTCTATTTTCAGCTATTATTGGCATACATTATTATTATTAATCATCTGGGTTTTTTTCAACAGAAAACTTTGTGACAACTCAGTGTTTAGAAAAACAAGTGGGTAATTTTCATTTTCAAATGTATTATAAATATTAAATATCCATTCGCCTTTACAGCTACCATTTTTGGGAGAGTGTGCTATTTCATGTAGTTTCACCAATATAAATGTACAAATGTATACATTTGTACATATTCATAAATATGTATATTCTAAGACATTTGATTTAATGGATATTGAAATTATTCACTAATTTTTTGTTTTTTGTTAATATTTGTTTTATTTCTCCTTAGTGAAAAGTTTTTTGATAAATTACATGATTTTCAATGCTTCAGTTTTCTCACCTATGAAATGCAGGCAGTAAACCTCCCCTGTCAGTACCTCTGGGTTCTAAACTGAGATCAATCACCGTGTCTTATATGTAACATTTTTTAAAATGTTTGTTTCTTTCTCAGTTTTTTCTCTTTATGTAAGCATGAATCCTGAGATCTGTCAGTATAGATCTGAGGGAATAAAAATGTCATTTTAAGAAACTCTGTGGCATTGCTCTTAGTGTTTTTTCTGTCCTCTACCTCTCCACATCATATGTCACCTGAAGTGAAAAGTTAGAAAAAATGAAGTTTAAAAGTATAACAATTGTTGATTTTGCATTATCTTTCTATGTATATTACTTTTATACTGTCTCTAAGTAATTAAATGAAGAATGCCTCGTGCTGTTTTTTACCAGATGACTATATCAGAGATAGCTTCAAATGAGATTTTGTCTATCAAACCATTTTATAAGAAATGACATTATTTTAGGATGCTTTTGTTGTAAATACAAGATGTTTCAACTTACTACAAACACATTATTAATATTCTGAAGCATTCTTCAAGAAAAAAACATTTTAATGGCCTTTTTAAGGTAACACATAGGATAAAGCAGTTAAAGTAGAAAAGAAAGAAACCCTAGCAGTCTTTAAGATATGTCCTACAGCCACATAGATTTTGCGATATAAACTTATATTGTATCTATTTTCTTTATGAACTGTTTAAAATAGACTTAGCCTACTAGTATAAATTCTAGTTATTTATTAACAAATATAACAGATGTTAAGTTTAATCCTTAATCTTAATGAACTTTACTATTTAATAACAAGAAATGTATAATTTCCAAATGTAGCAGTGTGTCTTTATTCCAAAACATCATTTTTTTTCCATATACTTTATTCATGCTCCACATTCACCTATGATGGCATAAAACTACCAGCTTGTTTAACTCATATAAGAAGTCTAGACTTAGTACACAGGGATTACAGCTGATGGAGTATGTCACTGAGGACTCAGATTTTTTTCTGTCTGTCTGCTCCATCTTTCCTAAAAGTTAGCTTATGTCCTTGGAAATGGAAATGGAAGTGGTGGAGGGGTACAGTTTATTTTATGAAAGAAAAACATGCTAAAATCCCAGCCTACTTCTGCTTATATCCCATTGGCCAGAAATGTGTTATATCATTACTTCTACCTACAAAGGAGTATGGAAAGGTAAGTATGTTTAGCTGGGTATGTTTTCATACCCCCCTAAAAATCAAGATTCTCAGCAAGGAATAAAATGACATGAATGTATGCAGCCATCCTAAATAGCTTTATCTCTAGTAAATACATTAAATTTTAGTTAAAATACTTTAACAAAGAAAACTCCATGTCCAGATGGTTTTTTTAAGAAAAGATACCAAGCTGCAAAGTCTCTTGAAAATGGGAAAATATACAACTAATTTTATGAGGCCAGAATTACCATCATATCATCACCACAGACATTAAGAATAAATAATAGCACAGAGCTACTTGGAAGGCTGAGGCGGAAGAATTGCTTGAGGCCAGGAGTTCTAGACCAACCTGGGTAACAGAGCAAGACCTCCCTCTCTACAAAAGATTATAATAATAAAAAAATTAGCCAGGTGAGGTAGTACACACCTGTAGTCCTAGCTACTCAAGGGGCTCAGGCAGGAGGACTGCTTGAGCCCAGGAGTTAGAAGCCATACTGAGATATGATTGTGTCATTGCACTCTAGCCTGGCGGACAGGGACAGACCCTGTCAAAAATGAACAGTACAGACCAAAAAAGATACCTCATAAACAGACATGAAAAAAATCTCACAAAATTTTAATAAATTGAATCCAACAATATATATAAATGTTCATGAATCATGATCAATTTGGGCTTATGCCAAGAATTCAAAGTGAAATTTTGAATACTTTTCCTCTAATATAGGAACAAGGCAAGAATCGTTCTTCTCAGTATTTCTGTTTAACATTGTATAGGAGGTTCTAGCCAGTGCAAAACAAAATTTAAATAATTAAATAACCTTTTTGTCTTTATATCTTCTTTTATTCCTTTGTGACAATTTAAATAAAAGTCTGCTTCCCATCTGACCTTAACTTTATTATATTACCAAATTTTGGTCAAAGTCCTCATTCTCTAGCATATTCAAACTACTCTCATTTAGATGAAAATGCATAATGAAATTTTATCTGTATTTTTAGGTACATTTTTTTCATGGTAGTGAAATAATATTTTCTTCTGTAACTGGAAACAAGCCAAATAACTAAGTAAAAAGGGAAAAGTGTTTTACTACTCAAATATCTTACTTTGAACATTCAGTTTAAATGTCTGCTTTCCTAATATGCAATCTTTATTTTCTGAGACTGTAATTAATAGTTTTATTCAAATTGCTTTTAACTTCAATTTATGTGACTTCAACTTCTACTTCTATTTGAATTTTGTCTGTTTTCACAAGACAATTTTCTCAAACTCATTTTTTCACTTACTATCACGTAGTACCTCTAGAACTGTTACCACTTTCCTTTCTCAGAAATAAATTTAGCATTATATATCAAGTTTTTACATCTATTGACAAGATAACCATATTATTTGTCTCTTCTGATATGTTCTGTACTCTGTATTCAGTGCCTATTTAGGAAGAACAGAATTGTCTGTATTAAGTATATCCTCTCTTGAATGTCAACAGAAAAACTAGAAGAATTACTGTATTTTCAAGGCTCATACAAAAAAAGTATTGCTTTGTTTTTCATTTAATCAGAGTATGAATTCATGTATTTGTATTTTAGGTGCTAAATAAATATTCTCATGTAACTAAACAAATGAAAATAAAATTAGTGAACATCTATTCTACATAAAACACAAAATGTGGAAAGAAAAAACATGCTGTTCCTATCCACAAAAGTTTGTAATCAATAATATTGATAACTTCTGTTCTATTGGACTTCAAAAAGTTCTTCTGGGACACATGAGTGAGCTTTCATGACACTATCCTCTTAAAACATTGGTTTTGATCAGGAGATGGCAAATTGCCAAATCCAGCCCACCATTTGATTTTGTAGATAAAATTTAATTGTAACAGAGCCAAACTCATTTTTTAAAAATGTATTGCTTATGGTGCCTGTCATGCCACAATGGCAGGCCATATGACAGCAGCCATATGGCCTAAAACATATACTATCTGGCTTTCTTGAGAAAAAGCTTTCTGACCTCTGGTTTTTGTATCAGTTATTATTTATATATTTACTTTAGAAAATTGTTATAACTTGATGATTTAAGATAATGTTTCTATGTAACAGAATTGATATGTTCAGTTTGCTGTCAACTTATTATTCAGTGTAGATGTAAGTAAGACAATATAAGGAATCCTTTTCTATAATAAAGTGTATAATAGAGCTTGATTTGGGAGACTCCTAGAAAGATAGGCAGCAAACAAACACATTGACTAATCTGAGAATATCAATTACCATTTGAAAACCACCTAAGTCTAATTAAAATATAAATAAGGAACAAGTGAAGAAAGAGTAATTACATATTCTGAGTATTAACTATATGACAGGCACTGATCTAGCTCTATCAACCTATGTATTTAAGTATATTTTGTTTTTAAAAACATTACATTAATTTAGCTGTGAAGTACAAGGAATTATCACAATTTTTAAAAAGAAGAAAGAATCTCAAGTAACCCATCATAAAGGGCTCTTAAGAAAGAGGAAAGCACAAATCTCTTGCCAACCAATAAACTTCAGTAACACTTTTCTTGTGCTCTTCTACAATTAGGATTATTATGATTGGGCCCAAGAGAAGAAATGGCCCCCATTCATACATAAATAACTGGAACACAAATAACTATGGTTTCTTGTATTTAAGCTAAGAAGATAAATGACTACGACAAGTAAGAGGAAGACTAAAAAAAGGCAAGAAATAGATGAAAATGATGGACACAACACATGAACATTTAAAAATCTAAATTACCTACATACACAGTGCTGAAAGTAACTGTTATGTGTTAATTCACCTTAGTTAAATGGTCTGATGAAACCAGGCCAAAATGGTTAAAGTGTTTCTGTGTTAGTATGGGAATCAGATGAAATATATAGTTCCAAAGACAATGACTGGCACATACAAGTTGCTCAATATATTTTTGTATAATAGTATTCTCTGTGTATGTGTACATGCATGTGCATGTGTATGTGCATTTGAATGTGTGTGAGTGTGTCAGGGGTGCAATGTGTTTAAGACACATACCTACATATTGAGAGGAAGACACTGTAATATTCTTTACTAGGTATAGTTCATGTTGAAGACAGTCCAGAAACTCCATTTCAATAACACAGTTCATCAGAAGTTGCAGTCATTGTGCTCATTTTATTTCCTTATTTTCATATGAAAATTGATACTTTTTTCTTTCTTCATATGGTAGATAATTATTTAAGAATTAAAAAATCGAGGAACCATCTGTTCAGCTAATGAAGGGTAAGCACATTTTTTTTTTAGGGGAGTTCCTATATCTTTTACATTTCAGGATCTTATCTGCTTCTATCACATCTCTCCACAGCTCTTAAAAATTATTTTTACCTTGTATCTGATCAAAATTTTTCTGTTCAGAAGTTTGAGTTCAAGCCTTTGCAGTTCTCTCAGCTTGCTGGTGATTATTGCTCAATAGCATTCACTTTTCTCCATCTCTTGTTGAATATAGCTTCTATTTTCTCTTCAAAAAAAGGTTATAAATTTCTGCAATCTGTTTTGCCCTACGTGAATCACATCAAACATGCCCTTGAGAGATTATGATTCATCCTTTCTGACATCTGGGGGAGCAGCCCAAAGCTCAGAAGAAAAATTCAACATTGAGCTCTTTGAGTAAGGGGCTTGAAAATTCTATTTGATGATTTTTATATTTCCTGTGCAAAGCACTAAAAGAATAACAATACTTATCCCATATCCATTTTATAGAACCATTGCAGGTATTCACTAGATCATCTATGTTCTGTGCTTGGGGCCTTCAAAGTAAACTGCTCCAGGATCTTACCCCCAGCTTTTCATCCATTGGCCCTTTGATGACCTTTCACTGCAGCTAGGACAGTTAATTATTTGAAATTTTTTTCAAAAAATAGCAGTGATAAAGAGATGGTATCATACAGCTTTTTCTTAGAAGCTCAGTATAAAACAGCAGGCATTTGGACAATACTTGTTTTCTTCCCTGTGAGATATTTCTCCAATGAATACCTCAAAAGTTCCCTGCAACTGTATGCTTACCTGCAGGTATCCCTTCAGCAAGAGATTTTGTACTAACGTAGGTCCTTGAGGAAGCTATGACTCTCCTTTCAAGACTCCAAAATTCCATCTACATTCAATGCATTTAACCACATGTTGCATAGTGACACAGAGCTACACTAAGACTATATAAATTAAAATCTGCCACAAATTTCTGCAGTTTTAAGAACACATACATAAAGCATAAAAAAGTTAATTTGGATTCACAAAATCCAGTCACAAAGAATTGTAACAAATAGTCTTCAAACAACTAGGACTGTGTTTGGCATATATAGTAGGTGCTCAATAAATGCTCATTTAATGAAACGATTACTAGAAAAGGGCAGTTCTGCTTTGCCCATGTAATAACTGGTTCTTGCCACTTGAGTTCTTCCTTCCTCATGTGTTCTCATACTAGGAAAGATAAAAATTTTACTTCTCATCCATTATAGAAAAGGAAAAGTGGCTTTGTTAACCACTGACCCATCAACATAAGAGATGTAAACATTCTTAGGGATTTGTGATTTTTATATCTCTACGATCAACCTGGTAGTAGAACTGAGCCAATTTTGGGCTCTACAGGTACTATAAGAAGAATAAAAGGCAAATAAATAAAAATAAAATACAACCACATGATGGAAAAAATATTGTAGTTTTCACAAAGAAAAAAGTAATAATAATAATACTTCATCTTTAGGTTTAGAGATTTATATTTATAAACTATACTCAGGTAAATTATCTCGATTCTCATATTCTTGAATAATAAGTCCTATTATTCACCTACTCTACAGACACATACAAACACTTTACAAATAAGGGAATTAAAACCGAATATTTAAATCCTACTTATATTGAACGAATTCACTATTAAACTTTTGTTTTGTTCACACTTTCATAATATTTCCATGCTGTACTGTTTCATATTCCCTCCAGCAGTGGGAGAGGACCTTGCCAACTGTTGACATGGTTGCTCATTTTACTTTTAACCATTCTCATCGGTGTGTAATAGTATCTCACAAATCAAATATCTGAAAATTTTTAATTTTTCTCTTCCAAATATCGTATGATATTGAGTACCAATTTCATATGCTTATTTGCCATTTATATTCCTAATTTGATATGGTATCTGCTAAAATATTTACCCCTTACCCTTATGTTTTCAAGTTTTTTTGTTTTTGTTTTTGTTTTTAAGATAGGGTCTCACTCTGTCACCCAGGGTAGAGAGTAGTGGCGCCATCTCAGCTCACTGCAACCTAGACTTGTGGGCTCAAAGCATCCTCCCACCTCACCTTCCTGATTAGATGGGACAACAGGTGTACTCTACCACGCTTGGCCATTTTTTCTTTTTTTAAATTTTTTGTAGAGATGGGATTTCACCATGTTGCGCAGGCTGGTCATGAACTCCTGAGCTCAAGCAGTCCGCTCACCTCGGCCTCCCAAAGTGCTGGGATTACAGGTGTGGGCCACCACACCTGGTTCAAGAATTCTTTATATATTCTGGATAGAAGTCATTTTTTAGATATGTCACTTGCAAATATTTTTCTTCCTCTCTGTAAGCTGTCTTTTTATTCTCTTTACAGTGACTTTCATAGAGTAGAACTTTCTGATTTTAATAATTTCAATTTATCAATTTGGAATTCCATAGGTCATATTTTTGGTGTCGTATCTAAGAATCTTTGCTTTGATGTTTTTACCAGTAGGTATGACATTAACTTACAGGTATTTTAGATGCCCTTTATTATATTTAGGAAGTGCCTCACATTTTTATTCTGAAGAGTTTTTATCAGAATGAGATATTAGATATTTTCAAGCACCTTTCCTGTGCCTATGAAAATAAGCATACATTTTCTCCGATATGAGATTGCTAAAATTTTGTTTATAATTTTTTAATGTATACGCATTAAGAATTTAGGTCTATGATTTTATTTTTGTAGTATCTTGGTGTGGTTTAGGTATCAGGGTAATACTGATACTTTACAGTACTGGCTTTACAAAATTAGTAGAGAAATACTCTTTTTTGAAATTTCTGGAATTATTTGTTAGAATTGGTATAATTTCTTCCATGCATGTTTGCTAGACATGCAAACATCTACAGATAAGGCCATCCGGGCCTGGAGCTTTATGTGTGGAAAGGTTTTGTCAAAAACGAGGTAGGGGCTGAGATTTTAGCCAACATGCAAGCCTACAATTTAGCCTGCCACAGTTTTGTGAATGCAGAAAGAGGACACAAGACAACTTGACTACTCACAGCACAGGAAGCGTCGTAATAATTATCATATTTGTGTCATTTCCCTTTTAAGTTCATATGTTATCCTGTTGGACCTGGATAGCTGCCTGCATATGCAATGAGCTGTGTTATTTGAGAGGAACCTTTAGTTAAGGAAACTCACATTTTTTTTAGTGGTCTGTAGACACTTTGTTGCTATCCTGAACAGTAGGTGAGCCTGTCTTTTCCTCTAGAGGCAGATACTATCTCTGTCCTCTGAGACTGTAAGGAAACATTCTCTAACCTCCCAAGGCTAACACTGCCTCTATCTTCCAAGACTGTTTGTTCTTTAAACATTGTTAAAAACGTTATCTGAAACAAAGGGCAGTTAGTGCCTCTGCTCAAAAGATATGCAGACATGAAGAAACCCATAGAAAATTCTCTCTTACAGGCTGTTAAATACAAATTCAATTCCTTTAATAATACAAAGCTTTTCAGGTGTTATATTCCTTCTTGAGTGTGCTTTGGAATGCAATTTTTCTATTTCATCTAATTTGTTCAACATATTTATATAAAGTTTTTCATAACATTCTTTTACTATCCTTTTGCTGTCTGTTGAATCCGTCGCCTTTGTTAACCTTAGAACTACTCTATATTTTCATATCCATACAGAGCGAGAGACAGAGAGAGAGAGAGAGAGACAGAGACAGATGGTAATAAATGCTGTTTCCTTTAATAAAGTATGTGTTGGTATATATGCATATATATGTGTGTTCATGTGTGTGGTGTTTGGCAAGATCCCCTTGACAATAAGCAATAGAAATCTAATTTATAATTCTAAATATTTTAGGCAAACTTAGAGGGGGTTTTCAGAAGTGTAATGGGATATACTGACAATTAAACCTAGGGTAGGGCCGGGTGTGGTGGCTCCTGGCTGTAATTCCAGCACTTTGGGAGGCTAAGGCGGACAGATTACTTGAGGTCAGGAGTTTGAGACCAGCCTGGTCAACATGGGTGAAGTCCTGTCTCTACTAAAAATACAAAAATTAGCCAGGGGTGGTGGCGCATGCCTGTAATCCCAGCTACTTGGGGAGGCTGAGGCAGGAGAATCTCTTGAACCTGAGAGCTAGAGGTTGCAGTGAGCCCAGAGCGCCCCACTGCACTCCAGCCTGGGTGACAGAGTGAGTCAGACTCCATCTCAAAAAAAAGAGTAAGCTCAATTAAAACTCAAGAAGAAAAGGTGTTTAGTTTAGCTGGGCCTCAGGACCCTGAACAGTGCCAGTACTTACTTTATACATATTCTATGCTTTTATCTGTGGATCATCTTAATTTGTTTCTCTCTGAAAACTGGGTCCTCCTATATGGTAAGAAACGTTGCCACTGACAGGTTTGAAATTTCATCTCATAGCATATGCTCAGATAGGATTGACCTATGGGCTGTTTAATCTCCAATTCCAAAATTGACAAAGTGCTATGATATGTAAGAGATAAATCCCAGGTAGGCTGGGGAGAGTCATGCTAGAAATCACAGAGGAGTCTCGTGTTTTGGAGACTCTATTAGTGCAGGCATCATGCTCAGGCAGCCAACGTGTAGAGAATATGTAATACTGGTTTCTAATTCCAAGTAAAAATAAGTTGACTTATATGTATGATATGCACCTAAAAGGGTATATGAGAAAAAGTATCGCTTCTCTGGCGACTCCTCTGTCCTCAGTTCTACACACCTCAATGCATTTGAGTACATTTAATTTAGTATTTTTAGTGTCCTGAATGTTCATGTTAGCAAGATTTTGCCCTATATCATGGGAACCCTTTCTCCATCATTATGGTCATGTGAATTTGAAAACATCTACTATCTATGATGTTCAGTTATATCATGTGAAATATGAGGAACTGATTATACAAGCTTGATATGTCAATACCAGTGATACAAATATCACCAAATATTGACTCCAACCATCAGATATATTTTGTTTGGCCTGCACTATATTATTTTTGAATGAAAATTTGTGATTATCTGGCTCAGTTGAATTACAGAAATGCATAACATAAATCTGGAGCCGAGTAGTGGTCATCCCCTTTAAAAAGACATGCTCTCTATCTTCTATTTCTGTCCCTATTTAACTGGAATCACTGTGAGGTGGTACCATTTGACCTTGTCAGGTATTTGATATTGTGAACCCTGGTTAACTGGAATAATGAATGTGAAAATTCCTAGCCTTCCTTCTGTTGAAAGAGGTTTCTAAATTTGAAATCTGAAAATTATTTTTATTGCCCTCATTCATCTATAAAATTGTAAGTTCCTTGAACACAGAGATTATGTCTATGTAATTTGTGAATTCTTCACATCACTTAATACATTGCCCATGAGAAAAACATTCTTGGAAGCAATATTTGGTAAAAATTATTTAGCATTTCTCTTTCTGTCCATTGTACTTTCAGATTCAAGGGCTTATGGGTTCCACCCTCATCCAGAGGGCTCTTTCCCAGGCTTCTTATAGGCGCAGGGGAGAAGTCCAGACAGAAACCAGGATCTGTAATAATCACTTGGTGCTGACATCTATGATATTATAAATACTACATAGAAAATTTTGTTCTTCAAAAATGTTAGGAAGACAGAAAAATAGTTTAGAATAGCTAAACCTGAATCCAGATTTACAACATAACTTTCTAATACTTTTAATTCTTTGAATTCATTCTCTCTGAATTCTTTGTTAAATATAGCTAAAAATATGATAGCAAGTTTTGATGAGGAATTGAAAAACAAATGGTAAGGCAGATATATCTGAATTAACTGAAGCAAGTATGTGTGTGTGTGCACGTGTATGTGCACACGTGTGCGTGCATGTCCACCCTCACTGCTACTCATGTAATTTTACCTCAGGACGGCATCAAAATTTCCCTCTATAAAATTCTTATTTTGAAAACTGCACGCTATTTAGACAAGGATAGCAAAACAAAACAAGCAAAAATTAAAACTGTAACCAAAGACCTCTGCTTATCCTCATTTGCTGCAAAATAGTATTGATATTCATATCTTAATCTATAAGCTATAACTATATCCACAATTATATCTATATATAAATTTATAGTATCCTATTTATTCTAATTTTTTCTTTCCAAATTATTAAAAGCATTGCATTCAAATTTCCTAAATACTGTGTCTATTTTGAAAATCTAATAGAGCAGGAGGAGACAAACTACTATTGGCCTTCTGCCCAGTTTTCTAAAGAAAATTTTATTGGAATACAGCTATGCCTGTTCAATTACACGTTACTCATGGCTGTTTTCACACTACAAATAGGGAGTAGAGTAGTTGTAACAGAGACCATGTGGCCCACACAGCCTAAGAAAATTTACAAACTGATGTTTAGAGAAAAAGTCTACCAACTCTTACATTAGATAATAGTAAGGAAATAATAATTACGACATATAAGGTAAGTTTAGGTGTAGAAGTTCACACACGTACACACACATGCACAAACATATACAGAGAAAGAGAGGAAGCCACTTTCATGGTAATTTGGGACCTGAGGTTGATTTTATTTTGTTTCTACTTAAAACCAATAATTTCTTAGTAAGCATTTTTTTCTTGCTTGCAGAGCTCTTGATATAGAATTGTTTGCTATAGCCTTAATAATTTTATTGTAAATAAACATGTTTTTGAGCAATATTATATCAGTAATCTCATGGTTTCATGTGTTCCTGAAATATTTTTCTATATCTTTGCTATAAAATTACTGATGACCCCAAATAAACCCAGAGAAACCTAGAGATTTATCTGTCCTCAAATGATATGTTGATACCATCAGTAGCACTAGAATTAGAAATATAACTATTATTTTTCCTTCAAAGTTCACACGAACCTATTAAGATGGCTTATATAATAACATTACAAATCATCAGGTGAAGGATTACATAAAACTAACCATAATTACTGACCTGAAATCTTAAAATTTCCCCTCATATATTATTTTCAATTACTTAATGACATGTTTGTTCCATTTGAAAATATTACCTAACCATAATGGCAGGAGTCAAGTGCTGATTTAGGTTTTTGAAAGGAAAGCATTCCTAATTTTGATTACCAAAGCAAAATACATGTATCAGTAAAAAGGCACGGATTGAATGTACTGGCATATTTAGTCAGTATCTTATTGTTATATATAAAAAAACACAGTGAGAAGTATTTTGTTATTTTAATTGTGAATCTGTCAGTGTTTAAAGGTAACACCTAAGGAAGAAAAACTGGTTGATTTTAATGTCATTTTTTTCTTATTTAATGAACAAAAATAAAAGTTTTATCCATGAAAGACAGGGTGGCTCTACCCAATTCGTTATGTGTTTATTTCTAATTATTTATTCACAGTATATTGAAATAATTTAAAACAAAAGGAAAATTAGCAGTCATAAAATTAGCCCACTCTGCTTTTTCATAGCAGACATTCTAGACGTATGCTTTATATTTTCAGAAAATGAATTTTGGAATAAGGCCAGTACAAATATGTAAAATTAGGAAATATTTTATTCTAGTTTTGTCATTCAAATAAAGATACCTTGAATAAATCATAGTATCACTCCATGGGAAGATATAAATCACACATGCCCAAATATAAGAAAAGAGGTGTTTTTTTCTTCCTCATAAATTATGTCTCAAGGAAGAGTTAATGTGCATGCCTCATCAAACATGCACAGTGACTTCCCTCCCGTTCAATGCATGAGCCATGCCTGTTCCAACCTAATGTCAAATCCTTAATGGTGCACCAGTTCTCACTCCCTCTCTCCTGTTCAACTGATTTTTCTCTCGCATTTTTTTCTATATCCTCTATATTTAAAAATTTCCTTCTTTTATAGTTAATAATATATAATGCTTACAATGTGCCAAGAAAACTTGAAGGTGCTTTACACATGTCTTGATTCTGTAATCCTTATTTAATCCTGTGGTTTACCATTATCAAATCCATTTTACAGATAAAGAATTAAGCCAGAATTTGAATTCAGGAAATGTGGCTCCAGATTCTATCATCTTAAACACTAAACTATTATGTTTTTCTCAAGCAGAAAAACAAAAAACTGTAAAACCTCCCATCTTTAAAAAAACAAAGCAAAGAATGCCCTCTCTTGATTCCCACACTGTCCTCTAGCTACAAACTCATTTCTTGTCTAGGTCAGCAATTACCTCTTTTGCCAATTAGAATTCTTTGTAAACGTCATACTCAAGTAATCAGCAGCCTTTAACATGGTAGTTTATCCTTTTAAAATATAAATCAAGACCTGTCACTCCCTTCTTGCACAGACCCTTCCATTGGCTTCCTGTCACATTTAGAGGAACTCTAACTTATCATGGTATACGGGTATATGAGACTCTGCTACAGGGGACTTTGGCTATCTCTCAATCTCACATCCTACCTCTTTTCTCCTTGATGGTATTCTGAAAACCGCAGTATGCTCCTTCTTCAGGCCTTTTGCCCTGTTGTTCTTTCTGAATGAGAATACTGCAGCCTGTACTTTTATAAGTTTTTCTGTCTTCAAGGCTTTGAGTTAAATTCATTTTACTTGGCTTAATCTGACCAGAAAATCTGTAAAAGACAGAGGTACAGAAAAGAGCCTCATTAGCCTCAGTTGTTTCATGAATCAAATGGCTGTGCTTTGTAGACAGATCATCTAATTTAATTTACTAGACTTTGCTTAAAATCAGAAAACATGGGTTAAAATCTGGTATTATCATTTATTAATCAGAACATTTGTGCTGGAATAAAAAGTATTCTTAGTGCTTTCTGAGGAGACTGTGTTTACATATATACAGTTTCCGGTGGCTATGCATACAGATACACATACACACACATACAAACATGAGATATAAATATGAGAGAAAGAGACCCAGAAGGAGAGATGTAGAAAAGGAGAGAGGAGAAGGAAAGGGGAGGAAAGGAAGGAAAGGGAAGAGAAGGGAAGGGGAGGGGAGGGAAGAGGATGAAATTATGAAATTACCTCTATGTTTAAATAAAAAAGTTAATCACCTCTTTTAGCTCAATGTATATGCATTTTAATTTCCTGTGGGGTATCATTTCTTCCTTGCTTTTAAATAGCTTACTATTCATCTAAAACTAGAAAAACCCCCTACAATTTAAAATAGATGACAATCTACATAGCTATACATGTATATTTAATTTCATTATTACTTAACTTGAAAGATTTCTATGAATTTTAAGAGACAGTGTTTATAACATGCATGACATATAGTAAGCAATGAATACTCATTTTAGTAATTTATTTACTTATTGTAATATATTTATGACTACTGTTAGTTTTAGCTGAACTACTAAGGGAGCTTCTATGATCAACTTTATCAACAAAAGTACTAGTTGTCATACTGCTATAAAGAAATACCTGAGACTGGGTAATTTATATTTAAAAAAAACAGTTTTAATTGGCTTATGGTTCTGCAAGCTATATAGGAAACATAGTGGCATCTGCTTCTAACGAAGCCTCAGGAAGTTTACAATTATGGCAGAAACTGAAGGGGAGGCAGGCACATCACATGGCAAAAGCAGGAGAGAGGGGGTCGGGGGAAGAAGTGCAACACACTTTTAAGCAACTGGATCTCCCAAAAACACATACATACAAACATGAGACACAAAGATGAGAGAAAGAGAGAGCCAGAAAGAGAAAGAGAACAACTCACTGTCACAAGAACAGTATCAAGAAGACGGTGTTAAACCATTCATGAGAAATCCACCTCCAGGTTTCAATCACCTTCCATTAGGCCCCACCTCCAACACTGGAAATTGACAATTCAACATGAGATTTGGTCAGGAACTCATAGCCAAACTATGTCACTCTTTAAGAATGTAAAGTGCACACATTACCCTAAAGACAATAGGAACTTAACATTTAAGTGGCATCTCCAAAGGAACTTCTCATTCTCTATAGAAATTTCACATTTCAATTTCTTAAAGTGAATACAATTTGTAGAAATAACTTCAGTTAACTTTTAAATAATGCCATGACCCCACAGTATCAGAATACAGTTGATGGCCTTCTCAAAAGAGGTTTCTTACTATGCCAAAATCTTCATACCTTAAAACCTATAAGGCAGTTTCTTTTCAATTTGCTTAAAAAGCAGGTAACTGGGCAGGCATGGTGGCTCACGCCTGTAGTCCCAGCACTTTGGGAGTCTGAAGCGGGCAGATCACCTGAGGTCAGGAGTTCAAGACCAGCCTGTCCAACATGGTGAAACCCTGTCTCTACTAAAAATACAAAAATTAGCCAGGTGTGTGTGCCTGTAATACCATCTACTTGGGAGGCTAAGGCAGGAGAACAGCTTGAACCCAGGAGGTGGAGGTTGCAGTGAACCAAGGTGGTGCCACTACAACACTCCACCTGGGTGACAAAAGCAAAACTCTGTCTCAAAAAAAAAAAAGCAGATAGCTTATCAATGCAACATTTTATATTTTAATGTTTTATTCAGTAAGACATAACATAAAACTAGTGAGAATTAACGAATTATCATGTTTTTTGAGGAAAAGCAGATTCTATTTTGAAATACATGATCAATGCTGAATTATCTTTCCGTGAAAGACAGTCCCACATTTCAGAGCATGATCATTTTTGCTTACAAGATATAGCTATTTTGAAAATCAAGAGTAAACAGCTGAAGACATGCGATAAAAATTACATACTTTAATATATCCTACTATTTCAGTTTCTTTATTTTTCTTATTCCTTGTGCTGTGGTTGGGAGCCCTAAAAAAAAACCCCCATGGTACCAGTCTTGTGTCTCTGGCATGTTGGGCTTCTGGTTCCCTTCCCCTGAGCCAAATCCTAAGTCAACCAGTTTAAGGTCTGGGAAATCAACTCCTTCCAGTTTGGAGGATGCATCTGAGGGGAGTGTCCTATAGTAAGGAGACACAATTACCTATCTGTGAAGAGAGAACCCAGGAGAAGAAAGAAACAAAGAAAGCGTTTTTTTCAAAGGAGTCCCGGGGTTTAGGATGCATTCTAAAGGGGTACAGACTGAAGATGAATGGCTACCCATCTAGAAAGAGGGCAGCAGCAGCAGACATCCCTGGTTCCCTTCTCTTTATAGCAGATACTTGAGGCACATGAGGAAGACAGGGAAGAGTGTTCTCTTTCCCTCTTCCGTCCTTGCATCCCCAAATTCCAGCAACCTTGGCAGGCACCGCCATGGGACCAAAGCAGCCTGCACCCATGAGTGGAGAAGCTTAGAGAATAGGAATTATCTTCTCTCACCTATGTCTCTTTCCCACCCTACACCTCATTTAAGCCATGGATATTGAAACCACCTTTGCAAAATTATAACTAAGGAAATTATGACAGTGAAAAAATTAGACCTAACCAACTCTATCTTGCTTCTAACCCTTAAACTGTCCTTGTTCATTCCTGGGCATAGGCCAAACTAACTTTGCAAAGAAGGAACTGAGTTCATGGTTTGACTCTGAAACAAAACTGATAACACCCCTCTCCCCAGAAGACCCCATTCTTGCCTGGGGTCCAGTCTGCCTTTGCAGGACTGCCAAGTAATCTACAAGATTAGAAATTACAGCCAGGAGCAGTGGCTCACACCTGTAATCCCAGAACTTTGGGAGGCTGAGGCAGGTGGATCACGAGGTCAGGAATTCGAGACCAGCCTGGCCAACATTGTGAAACCCGTCTCTACTAAAAATACAAAAATTAGCTGGGCGCAGTGGCACATGCCATTAGTCCCAGCTACTCAGGAGGCTGAGGCAAGAGAATCGCTTGAACCAGGGAGGCAGAGGTTGCAGTCAGCCGAGATCGCGCCACTATATCTCAGTCTGGGTGACAAAGCAGAGACTCCGTCTCTACAATTTAAGTGTCATGCAGCCTCTGGCTCCAAGAGTCTGAAACTCCCCAATTGCTCCTCGGGATAACATCACTATTGTAAAACCTAAGATCAGTGCTTGAGATATTTTGCAGACCCTGCACTCAGTGGATCAGCTGACACCACTCAGACTAGTAATCTGGCTCCACAAGCTCTGCCATTGCACCCAAGAACAGAAGATATTAAAAAAACCTAACTTTGACCCCCTATGATGCCATCTCCAACCCGACCAATCAGCACTCCCCACTTCCCAAGCCCCTACCTGCCAAATTATCTTTAAAAACTCTGATCCCTGAAGGCTCAGGGAGACTGATTGGAGTAATAATAAAACTCCAATCTCCTGTACAGCTGGCTCTGTGTGACTTACTCTTTCGTCATTGCAATTCCCGTCTTGATAAATCGGCTCTGTCTAGGCAGCGGGCAAGGTGAACCCACTGGCCTGTTAAAATATTAATGTGGCCTTTATCAATGAAACAGCCTCGGCTTCGCTTAATCAGCATGAATCAGCCACACACACCTGCGCTGCTGCCTTTTAACTTCCGTTATCATCAGCCTCTGAAGCCCTCAGATCCAGTTTTCTTTCCTAGGGCTTTGACCCGAAGCTTGAGATTGAGTCTGGGACAAAAATGTGTCTTGGGGGGTGGTTGCATGCACTCCTTCCTCATTGTAAGTCGAATACTGATGTGAAACTGTGGAACTGAGTCCTCCTCCAACAAGGGAGAGAAAAGGATGTCTTGTTAACACACTCAGATAACTGGTACCTATAGTTATTCTTCCTAGGATTTGGGTGCATGGTGCTTGGCTTTGGTTAGTTCCCTTGGTCTTACTGTCTCCAAAGAAAACCCCCGGGGTGATGGGCACCCTATTTATTCCAATCACCTGCAAGGATTTGTAGGGTAATTTCTCTGAACGGGAATATTGATCCAGATTTTTACACTACCCATCCCCTTTTGTTCTTTCTGAGCTTCCACTGGAGATTGCTGATAGGTTCACAGGAACAAGCAGGGTTAGTCTGAAATGTACGCAAAAACTTAAAAACATCTAGTGAGTTTAGAATTTAATGACAAACATATGATATGTTTTGAAACAAGATTTCTCTCTCTCCAGTCCATTTTTGTTAAAAAATCATCACAGGACTGGTTTGAAAAATAGACTTTAGTATTATACTTGGACTGATTATTTGCATAAAGTGCAGCAAGAATAATTATTTCGACAGAATCCTTTTGAATTGGCTTTGATGGAAGTTTGTTCCACAAGTAATCTCAGATAAAACCTTCTAAAGCCAAGCTCAACAATGGGTTTGCATTCTCAAACACCTGTGAGTTGGGTGATCCTTTCCTCTTAAGGTCCCAAAATAAACTTGGAGCTCCTAGACCTGTTACAAAGTGACATTCTTTACTGACCACAGGTCAGGAACCCTGTACAGGGAGTGCATAGACAGGGGTATGAGGCCAGTTTCCCCACTGGGCTTTTATTGGCTCCAGAAGTCGAGATTGACTCCTTAAAGGGAAGCATACCCTTCCAGTCAAAGCCTTTGTAAAATAACCAGTTTCTCCAATTGTGTTCTGTTGCAAAAGAAAAATGGATTCTTATTGCACTGATGCTAACAACTAATTGCCATAAGAATACTCACAGATGGTTTCCAAATTCTAGAAGAACCGAGAAACAAACATGCTCCAAATTTTGATCACAGGAGTGACCACCTTAATTATTAAAGGCTGTAAATAGTTCAAAATAAGCTTTCTTGACTCTGAAAAACAAAGATCAGCAATATTCCAAGCAAAAGTCAGAAAGACTTGCCTCAGCTTCCTGAATTCAGTCCATTTAGTTAACTCTTGTTTTACTTGATATTTGTGAACATTTCAACTCTTTTTCAGTCCTGTACATTTTCCTTTATTCTAATGTTACAATCTTCAAAGTTATGAGAAGTCCGTATTTGAGAGCACCTGTTTAAGTTCTACAGCTTATTATAAACCATCTTTTGAAAAGGATTAAAATAAGACAACAATTGTCTGTGAAGAGCAAAATGTCCAGGGTAGTTACACTTAGAAACACGATTGACAAAGAAGTTTGGTTACCTCCGTGGTTTACAAACTTAACAACCTTGATTATAATTGGTAGTATATACTTAGGCACTAGAATTTTAGAAATCCCAGCAATTTTGGAACATATATTAGCATTATTTACCAACATATAACCTAAGGAATATTGAACATCATTTTGGCAATCCCACGTACCTAAACATGTCAAATAATCCTGTTTACCTCTCTTTTCTGGACATTCCAGGAGTCCCTGGACTAGCCAAAAAGCCAGGTGTCAGGAAAGACAATTTTGAAACTTAAGTTTGACTTTGGGAAGCCTGCTAAATGTGCTCAAGGTTCAAAGCACTTGATATTATGAAATAGAAGTCCAGATTACCATAAGTTATTTTGCCAAAATGACTCAAAAAGTTTAAAAAAGCAAAAGCCTTTTATAACCCTTTACAAATTTTGTCAAAGTACAGGTTAGCATCTTAAGAAAACCTCATCATGCTATTATTTCAATGCTCAATGTACAGAGAAACCATATAATACCCTTTTGCATTTAGTCAGTACGTTCAGACAGAGAAACTGTTCTGCAGGATTAATTTCCAAAACTTCTGCACCACTTGTTTGAACCTTCAGCTTTCCTATCTAACTCAAAATAACCCTTTAACCCTAGGCAAAAATTTACATTTCCATTCCTTCTTATAACCTTTTACTAAAAAACACATTTTATTGTTCTTACACCCCTTGCATTCAAATCTATTTTCAATAGTTTCATTTATGTTATAATGGTAACACCCAGCAACTTTTAACTTTCAGGTAAAAAGGGGTAAGTTGCTTTAATTGTGTGTTAAGTGCAGCCAAGTTTGACTCCAGTTTAATTAAGGGCGTGGCTAGTTCCATATGTCCCCAGGCCTTACCAATTCAGAAGGCCAGCAAATTAAATAGTTCTCAAAACACAAAAAGCAGTTTGTAACCTCAAAACTCTTAGCAAACCTTGCATCTGACCTTCATAATTTAGCCCACCTATTTACATTTTGGTGACATCTATTTTTTACCAATAACCTTTAAGGATGTTTCTATTTATCAAAGATTAAAGTCACGTGAACTGAAAGGTACCACAGCTTTTATCTTCCCTTTAAAAAATGTTAGATCCAAGCGCTTGTCTTTCTTTAGGCTAAATTAATCAGAGCTCTTTTTTACGGACATCACACAGTACACACACAGGCAGAAGAAAACCCCATCCCCACAAGATCATTTTTTACAACCAAAACTTTACAAATATAAACAGTGATAGTTAGGAGATCTGGCCTAGTAAAACGTCTTCTAGAAAGGAAAAAAAACCTTAAAAGTTAACTTGCTGATGAGGTAGAGAAGAGAAGGAAAGAAACAGTTTAAAAATTCCTTGGGAAGAACCAATTTTTTTTTTTTTGAGACGGAGTCTCACTCTGTCACCCAGGCTGGAGTGCCGTGGCGCAATCCCTGCTCACTGCAACCTCCGCCTCCCGGGTTCACGCAATTCTCCTGCCTCAGCCTCCCGGGCAGCTGGAGGCGCGCGCCATCACGCCCAGCTAATTTTTGTATTCTTAATACAGACGTGGTTCCACCATAATGGCCAGGCTGGTCTCGAACTCCTGACCTCGTGATCCACCCGCCTTGGCCTCCCAAAGTGCTGGGATTACAGGAGTGAAGCAACGGCCCGGCCAGAACCTCTTATTCTTATGCAACTGGTTCCTCTACCAGGGATAAAAGTTTAATTACTATCCAATGGAGTAAAACCCCTTGTCTGGGGAAGGGGAAGGATGCACTGTGGCTGGGAACCAGACAGCGGCTGTGCATGACCCTTGGGTTATGCGTCCTGGCCCAGGCACATACGGGAGGGGGAGCAAGGAGCCCCCACTCGCCTGTCTTTCCCAACCCCTATACAGGGGTTGGGGGCATTTTTCCCCTAATCTCATAAGTTGGAGGATAGAAAAGCTTATAAACCACAGTGAAAGGTTTTGAGTCCCCATTTCACTCACCGCTTCTCGAACCCCCACGTTGTGCACCAAAAATGTTGCAGGACTTTTTTTTTTAATTCAGTGAAAGACAAGGTTCTTTGTCCTCCGGCCGCGAAAATTCAGGCTCACAGATCATTTGAATGGTAAGACAGGGTTTTATCTGGTGATATCCTGTGAAAATGAAGAAAAGGGGGAAACAGGGACTCTGGCTAGACCATAGCTCCTACTAGTGCACTTCCCACCGGCAGCTTGAATCCGAGGGTCCACACAGGAAGAGGAAGGGCTAGGCTCCTCCCCACCGCGAACGTCCCAAACTTCCGGAGGCTCCACCTCAGTGTGCGGGTTGGTTGAAGTTTCTTCAGGGACCGTCTCTCACCTGGCTGCCTCAACAGGAATTTGACTCTTGCTTATCTCAATTAGCCTGAGGTAAAATTGGTTTCCTTACATGCCATTTTGATTAAAGACGCCGTTTCCTAGAACCTATCAAGGAGGTTAAGTGACGACTTACTGTGTACAGCTATAGCAACATTTTCCGTTAATAAGGGATTGCATATATGATAGAGGTCCCATAATAGAGCTGAAAAATTCCTCCTATCTCCTAGTGATGTCCTAGGTGTTGTCGAAGTTGTAGCACAACAGCTTATTTGTCTGTTTGTAGTACTGGTGTAAATAAACCTACTGGGCTGTCAGTCATCAAAAAGTCTACCACATGCAGTTACGTGTGGTACATAATAAGGGTAATAAATGACTACGTTACTGGTTTATGTATTACTATACTATACATTTTATCATTTTAGAGTGTACGCTTTCTCCTTATTAAAAAATAAAAGTTAACTGTAAAACAGCCTCAGGCAGGTCCTTCAGGGAGTGTTCCAGAAGAAGACATTGTTATCATAGGAGACATGCATGTTATTGCCCCTGAAACTCCATGCATGTTATTGCCCCTAAAGAACTTCCAGTGGGACACTATGTAGAGATGAAAGGCAATGATAGTGATGACGCTGACACTATGTAGACCCAGGCTAATGTGTGTGTTCCTGTCTTAGTTTTTTAATACCAAAGAAACAATTAAAAGTGAAAAATAAGTATACAAAGCTTATAAAGATTGAAATAAAATATTTTTGTACAGTATACAATGTGTATGTGTTTTAAGCTACATGTTATTACTGAAGAGTCAAAAAGTTTAAAAAGTTAAATAATCTATAGAGTAAAAAAGTTACTACTGAGTGCAGTGGCTCACACCTGTATTCCCAGCATTTTGGGAGGCTGAGGTGGGCAGATCACCTCAGGTCAGGAGTTCCAGACCAGCCTGACCAATATGATGAAACCCCGTCTCTACTAAAAATACAAAAATTAGCTGGGCGTGGTGGCAGGTGCCTGTAATCCCAGCTACTCAGGAGGCTAAGACAGGAGAATCACTTGAACCTGAGAGGCAGAGGTTGCAGTGCCCGCCTTTGCACTCCAGCCTGGGCAACAAGAGTGAAACTCTGTCTCAAAAAATAAAAATAAAAAAGTCACAGTAGGCTAAAGTTAATTTATTGTAAAGGAAAAAAATACAGATTTTTAAATAGCTTTAATGTAGCCTTAGTGTACAGTGTTCAGGAAGTCCAGATATTGTACAGTAATGTCCTCGGCCTTCACATTTACTCACTCCCTCCCTCCCTCACCGAGAGCAACTTCCAGACCTGCAAGCTCCATTTGTGGTAAGTGTCCTGTATATAAAAATTATACAATTTTTTATCTTTTATACCATGTTTAGCATATGTTTTCTATGTTTAGATATTGTATACACAAAGATTACATACACAATTTTATAATTGTCTATAGTATGCAGTACAGAGGGTCCTCAAGTAATGTTTTTTGTTATAATGTCAATGAGAAAAAAAAAAATCACTTTCTCTCCAGGTACTCTGGTTTCCTCCAACATCCCAAAGATGTACATGTCACGTGAATTGGTGTGTCTATATGGTCACAGTCTTAGTGTGTGTGGAGGTGTTTGTGAGTGTACCCTCCCACGAGATAGAGCCCTGTCCAGGGCTGGTTTCTACCTTATGCATGCGCTACAGGGACAGCTTCTACCACCTGGGACCCTAAACTAAAATAAGGGGGTTGTGAATGAATGGATACAAATTATTGTAAAATAGTCATAAAATATATGATAATCATATAAATGCATGATAAATGATGTAGTATTGTGGCAAGCCAGGTCTCACTAACCCAAGCCTCCATAACAACTGTTTCTGTGCTAAGTGGTTAAGTTAAATATTAAAAGCCCAATGCCCTTATACAACGGATAGGGTATAACAAAAGCTCACCAAGCGTTTTGCCTTGGCCTTAAAGCATGACAAAATAACCCAGGAGCTCTTAACAGGACCTATTAGGATTAAACAAGTTTGATTGTGGGTCATCAGCATCTCGTTATTGGGCCATGAGAAATATCAGGCCGACCCTCAGTTTGGTCTGGGAACAGTATGAAAGTGTACAACAAGCCAGCCATATTTATTCCTGTTTGTTTTTGAACTGCATGGTGGTGAGAGATGCTCCTTACAACGTCTGCTTTGTAAACATTTAGTCATTGGTTTAACCCATCCCCACTACAACCACCAGCACTCAACTATTCACCAAAATTGGGTAAATGATTATCTTACATGTTTTTATTAATCTTTCTTAAACATATATGTTGACCACATTCCACTCAATGTTTAATATTAGAAGTGTTTTTGGGTCTTTATGTAGTCATTTGGTGATTTTTTTTGGCCAGAAACATACTATAGAAGCTTAACCCTTAATTATATCAATTTGCCATGAAAAGATTGGTTTGTGATATTTCATTTTGCTTAAAGGCACAGTTTCCCAGAACTGATTGATGACATTAAATAAAAACTTACTGTATTTGTTTTGTGTGTTTTTGAACTTTATATGAAGGTCATCAAACAGTAAGTATTTTTTGTTCTTCATTTCTTTCCCTCACCACTATATCTGTAAAATCTATGTAGTTCCTTGCAGTTTGTAGCTTTATCATTGGTGTGTATATTGTATTCACTTGTATGAATGCATTTCAGAAGTGTTTTTGTAATCATAAGTGTAAATTATGTTGCATAATTTCCAAATTAAGTTGCATAGACACTACACCCCAGAATATTGTACTTAATGTGCATGAAGATTCTAAATAAATTGTTAATTTTCTGGGATCAATGATTACTCACAAAATGTCATTATTCATTGTCTTTCAGTGGAGAACAAACTGGGCACTTTCTTTTGAAAGACTTACACAAGCTCTAGCCACTGTGTTGGTCTTTATTCTTTGTAATCAAGATCATTTTCTTAATAAGGCAAGAAGAGAGGATAAGAGGGAGGCTGGTATTCTTCAGTGTAGCTAGTCAGCAAGAACTCTATTCTTTTGTTTGCCTTTTATTTCGGTGATTTAAAAATTTTGATTTGTATGCTTATGTGTATTTGTTTTATAAAAATAATCTATTAGCATGCATAATAGATTAGTGCTCTCAGTAGTATTTTTTGTGAATTACATAGAAGAAATTTGGGAAATATTTTTCCAACTACCACATAATCAGAGTTGGATAAAAGTTCATACAAGAGAGGAAAAGAAAACAAATATTTCATTATTTTTAGCTTGCAATGCTTTGAAAAAAATCACATACTGTTATAACTCTAAATATATATAATATCAGACAGATTCCCCTTACTCTTTTTAGAGTAAGATTGAGATTCCTTGGAAAACTTATTAAGGGAAGGATGTTGGGACAATTCAGTTCATGTGCTGCAGTTAATCCTAAGGTTGCGATTGATATTCATAATCTCTATCCTTCACACAATTTTAAATTCCCCTTTCCTTCAACTGGCAATTTTGCTGATCAGATAATTTGTCTGAAAAGGTAACCTAGACTCTTTGTTAGGGTCTGAAATTCTGTCAAGGTATATTTATTAGTCCATGTACATTCCACTTGTTTATTTACAGTTTAAAATGGCTATAGAAGTAATAAGCAATACACCCGAAGATCTCCTGTGTGTTAAACGTATTCTCCCCTACGCTCAGGAAAATCAAGGTTAGTAACCTTTACCATTAGAATAACCTATCTTTGTGCCTGCTGGTCTAGTGGCACAACGAACCCATAGTGATTCAGTGACAACTATAGCTTTGTGCTCAACGGGACTCTAAATATTTAGTGGCGAGAATTCCTCTTCTGGGAAATAGGACATCAAGATCCCGATGTTTCGAAAGATGACAAGCACAAATCCCTTAATGGATTATTGGGAAAGATGGTGAAGATACCAGACTTCCAGCTTTTGTTCTCCAGACCCATGCATCCTACTATATAAAAGTCATTGCTTTAAAGTATATAGTGAATACTCAATCATAGTGCCCCACCTTTGCCTGCAGTCATCTTCAAGGTGGTATTCAGCATTTTTGAGCATCGTGGTCTACCTTTTGTTTAAAGTAGTCAGTTGCAAAAATCAGCGTTGACATATTGGCAGTGGTTAATGCCTTATCTCCTTGTTCAGAGCCAGATTACAGATCTGGGAGGAAATCATGTAAATGGACTATAGTATCTATTGAGCCATAGTTGCAATATGTGGCAAGGCTGCATTTACCACAGATGGGGCCTATTTTCCTGCGCTGCAGCACACTCAAAACTAGCAGCCTTTCACATAATCCAACAACAGGTCAGAATCCCATTTTAAAATATGAAAGGTGCTCACCCCAAAATGTGAAGAAGCCTAACAATTAACGAGATTTCATCTTCATGTAATGTCATGAAGGTGCAATAAACCATCCTTTATTTTGGAAGAAGTGTCACAACATGCCCTAGACCACTAGACCTCTAAACATTTTAATGTGGCTCCTTGAATCAGTGTAGGTTTTATCTTTCCCCCTTTGAAGTACATGTGTCTTATCATGATCTCAAAAGTACTGATTGTATCTTGTTCATTTGGCCCAACAAACATAATGTCAAAAATAAAAGCAGATCAGTGTGATGTTCTAGTAGAATGCCCAAAGGGTCCAGATACCTCCAAATTATATTCTAGTAGAGGTTGGGGAAAAAGCCTGGAACAAGATCATAAATATGTTATGTTGTCTACCTCATGAGTGCAAAATACTTTTGGTCCTTCATTCGGATGGGGATAAAAATAGTGTATTCTCTTTATCACTGGTCACATAAGGTGACAGCTGCTGTGCTAATTTGCTGTAACAAAAATACCACGTCTGCCAAGCAGTGCAAATAAATTTACTACCTGATTCAGTTTGCAGTAGTCCACTGTTATCTTTCTAGATCATTCTTGGAGTTTGAAGAAGTCAGACAAGTATAATAAATGAATATTTGATGGGAACCACCACCCTTACATCCTTTGGTCTTTACGATTGACATAAATTTTTGCTCTTCCTCCTGGAATATAATGTTGCTTTTTTATTTTCCGTATTACTGGATATGGGGAGCAGTTTCAAGAATTTCCTGCTTACCCTACCACCAGTGATAATAATTTCTACAATTTCTATTGCTTAGGTCAGTTTTCTAAAAAAAAAAAAAAACAAAAGAAAGAAAGAAAAAAGAAAGCATCTAACCTGGGAATTTTTTTTCAAAGGATTTAGGAAATGCTCTCAAGGAGGATGGGTGTGGAATGAGGGAAGGAAGATTGGGTAGAGGGTAAAAAGCTAAGCAGGTATTGTCTAGGAGGTATCAGGCTAGTTTTAGTGGGATCTCATAGGAAAGATCTGGAGCATGACTTGCACACGTAATCCCATATTGTTTCAAGGGAGTGGGCTTTTAGTACAGGTATGTTTGTCAATCACTGGCCACAGGCTGCTTACTGTGATAAGGGGGAGCATAATCTCCAGAGTTAGGCAGCTCCCATTTGACCAAGAAAAGTTCTTTGGAGAAGAAGGAAACTGGTCTATATGAGCAGGCAGTATTCTAGGCAACATGAAGATGGGTGCGCTGCCACAGTTAAAGGAAAATTGACAAAGCACCAATAGTATCCAAGACAGGATTTCAAACATCAATCATGTTGTTGATGCACTGCAGGTGTAATCAGTTAGAGTTTACAGTGTGATAACAACTACATTCCAAACCCAGTAACACAGCAACAACATTTCTTTATTTATCATATTTCATTTCAACTCTTGGTGAACCTGTGGCTTTTTTCCTTTCTAACAGGATCCAGATTGGATAAAATATTGCCAGGCTTGGACAAACAGGCAGAAGAAAAGGAGAACTGAAAAAATTGCTTTTGTTTATCTATCTATCTATCTATCTATCTATCTATCTATCTATCTATCTATCTACCTGGTAGTCACTAGGACATTTCTGAAATTCTGAAGAGATTCCACCCTCCCACCATCTGCCCCACCTTCCTTCCCCTCCCCACTCTTCTTTCTCTTTTTCTCCACCCTTGATCTGTTCTAGGGTAGACAATCCTCAGTATGATGTTCTGCATGGCCCTTGTCTCTGATCCTCTTGTAGGTACTTTTCTTTCCCACTATCTTCATTGGCTACATCCGATTTTGGAGATTATTCTTTCCCCAGAGTCTGAGAAGCTCTTTCCCTCTGTTTCCTGGTCATAGGAAACTGGGTGCCCCAAGGGTTATTTCAAAATTTTTAACAGTCACAAATTATTTTGGTCCAGGCTGTTGGTTATTTTAACAGTAAAACTTTTCAAAAGCAATAGTGGGCTTTAAATTTATTTGATTACAATCTACCACAGGTACTGATAACCATACCAATAATTATTTATAAGATTTTTTTCTTCCCTCTGGGCTTAATTGCTGTTATGTTGAGCCTATGAAGCTTCTAAGAGATATGTTAGTCTTAAGCCATTTTGTTTAATTGAAGGGGCTGAATCAATGCAACATTAGTAGGTGTTTGTTTTTAATGTTTCAATAGACATAACCTTGATATGATTCTTGCTTGAGGCTGAATTTTAATTGTTTGTTGTTGTTGTTGTTGTTGCTCAAGGCCTTCATAGTTTATCTTTTACGAGTTGGAGTTGAGAAACAGTTCTATTTTCTAATTCTGCAAATTCTGGCCTTTGCTAGATTTCTGTGCTACTTTTTAGTTTGAGAAGTGGTCTAATGGTTCCTGAACTCATCTTTTTCTAGGAATACTTGTCAATACATAACAATAGTAATCAAATAATGTTAACAACATACTAGTTTTCCTTTTACTCCCTTAAATTTACAAGTTAATTAAAGAAAAGCATTAGCAGACCTTGAGTCGTTTATTATACGGATTGAATTGATCCCTCACAGGGCTGTAATCTCTGAGAGAGTTGGAATATTTCCTAGGTCATCATTACTCTTATGGTATAGACCCTATAGAATCTCATCCTAAACTGTGGGGAGTTTACAAGTGTATCCCCTCCATAAGGAGCAAAGGACTCCAATATTTGTTCCCATTAGCCCTGCAACTATGACTGTCCTACCAAAGTAGATGGTTTCTAATGTGTTCAGTAAATAATAATTCCATTTTGTATAATGTAAGAATGCATGTATGAATGTATTGACTGGCTGATTTAAAGATCCTTTGTGCCCTATGTAGAATTTCTGTGGTTTTACTTGTCTCTCTTCATCCTTTTTTATATGTTCTACAATACTAGTAAAAGGGCTTAATTTTAGGACAGAAACACCTCTCATAATGAGATATCACTTCTCTATGCTTATGGTTACTTTTTTAAAATCATATTTTGCCTCTTTGCATGTTTTCTCCTTTACTATTTTAATGATTTAGAAAGCAGTTGCTCAATTTTTTTTATTTCTTATTTTCTTTCATTGCTTCAAATCTTGACAGAAAGGCATGCATTTTTAAATGACTCAATTTTGTTTGCCTGCTTTCATCAGTTTAAAAACATTAAATCCAAATTGGCATTTCCTTCTCTTTTACATATTATTTTTGTCATTACTATTCTCCTAAGTTCAAATGTGTTTAATATTGTTAGTATAAAATTTTGTTATAATTTCTCTTTTTTTTTGCATAGTAGAAAATTTCAACTTCTAGCTTTTCTTTTAAAAAACTTTCAGTCATTGGTTATGTGTGAGTCTGAGATAACTTCATTTTCTATTTTAAATGTGTTATTTATCTAAACAAAACAACTTCATGAAGTTTAAATAGAATGCACAGTTATCACGATGTTAAAGTATGCCCCTGGCCAACAGACAAAATGGGCTCCCTGTGGCTAACTGAGGTACTTGACATTAAAACAGAATCTGGTGGCCAAAGCTGGGTGTGGGAGCAATCAAGTACTCTGTCCTAGGAAAGATATGGTAAAAGTGGCACAAGACCTTCCTTTCTACAATCAAGTAAAACCAGCTCCTGTTGTGAGTGCCAAGATAAACTGTAGCTGGAATAACCTCCCTCCCTCCCCAAACAATGGCCTTTCAAAAGAAATACCTGACAGAGACTTCTTGTTTTGGACTTGGAAACCACCCAATCAGGGCTAAACACTTTGGACCAATCAGAATTAAACAAGTTCGATCACTTTTTTTTGCATAAACAGACCTGATAGAGGACTGGGGTGAGAACTTTCCCTATTTAAACCAGACCCTTCCTTTGTTCCTTAGAGAGCACACTTTCACTTCTACTAGAGGTTGTGTCTCCCCAATCTGCAGATTGTTTCTTGATAGAAAATAGGACTGTCTCTTTTTCCTCTGCAGTTCTCAGTCTTTTGTTAACAATGATATTCCAATTCCTAAAGTTGGGTTCTTCAGAAAAAAAAAAAAAAATTAATAAAGCAACTAAAATTTAAAACCCATTAGGAATGTTAAATGTGCATAACAATACTCTTTCTATGACTAATCAATAATATTTTAAAATATGTTGTAAATGAGAAAAATTTTTCTCTTTTCTTGTATTTTATTTTGACTAAAAGTCTAAGATGAGGAATTGCTTTTATGGCCTATTGATTTATATATTTTCTTACTTTAGAAACTAGGAACTAAAACCTAGACACAACAGATATCATATCTACGAAGGTCAGAGGGGTATATTCATTTCATTAAAAGATAAGATTTAAGAATCATACTTTTAAATAAATTTAACACGTATTTCCTAATTTGTAGATTGCTTATTAAAGGGATCATTTGTGAAAATTAGATAAATAAATTTATAAAAGCTATGAATGCTTACAGTCTGTAAAGAGAATACTATTTTAATTTATAGAATTGACTATAATATTTAGAAATATCTGTGTTACTATAAATAATTAGTTTAAAAATCAGACATGATATAATATGAATAGTTACTCATGCATTTAAGAGACTAGTTTGGAGCTGGGCTCAGTGGCTTATGCCTGCAATCCCAGCACTTTGCTAGGCAAAGGTGGGAGGATGGCTTGAGCCCAGCAATTTGAGACCATCCTGGGAAAACCATAGTGAGACTCTGTCTCTACAAAAAAATTTAAAAATAAGCCAAGCATGGTGGTGTGTGCCCATAGTCCCAGCTACTTGGGAGGCTGAGATAGGAAGAGACCTTGAGACCATGAGACCAGGGCTTCAGAGCCATTATTGTGCTGCTGCACTCCAGCCTGAGTGACAGGGAGAGAAAGCCCCTGTTTCAAAAAAATGAAAAGTAAAAAAAAAAAATAAAAGACTAAATTAGTTGCTTAATTACTTTCAGCTTCTGTTTCTAGTTTGCAAATTTGAGTTAAAAACACCAAAATTATAGGATCATTGTGAGAACTAAAAGTGGACTATAAGTTATCAGTAATTTACAAATATGATTGCTATTTATATAGTGCCTTCACCAATCTAGATCAATTGGCTAAGTACTAAGTACAATCATGCTACAAAAAAAAGAAAAAAATAACAACAAAAACCATGATATAGTTTTTATTTTAAAAATTGCTTTACTTTTTATATTGCCTTATATCTTTTTCACATTGGAGAGTGCCAGAGACACAAAGCTGCACTGCATGGTCCATTAGCCCATTCAAGAAGATCCTGTTTCATTTCCAGATATGCTTTATGATATGTCATACTAATATCTCTTGAGTTTCACATTCCTTTTTTTCCTGTGGCTTTCTAGACCAATAAGATAGAAACACATTTTAAAATCAAATGATATTATTTTAAAATAGTTTAGTATCTGATATGGTTTGGATCTGTGTCGCCACCCAAATCTCCTGCTGAAATGTAATCCCCAGTGCTGGAGGTGAGGCCTGGTGGGAGGTGATTGAATCACGGGAAAGTTTCTAATAGTTTGACACCATCCCCCTAGTACTCTTCTTGTGATGGAGTTCTTGTGAGATCTGGTTGTTTAAAAATATGTGGCACCTCCCCCTGCTCCTTCCTCCTGCTCTGGCCATGTAAGATCTGCCTGCCTCTCTTTCAACTTTTTCCAAGATTGTAAATTTCCTAAGGCCTCTCCCAAAGCCAAGCACATGCTGCCATGCTTTCTGTAGAGTCTGCGGAACTGTGGGCCAATTAAACCTCTTTTCCTTATAAATTACCCAGTCTTAGGTAGTTCTTTATAGCAATGCAAGAACTGACTAATACAGAAAATTGGTACCAAGAAGTAAAGCATTCCTATAAAGATACTTGAAAATATGGAAGCAACTTTGGAACTGGGTAATGAGCAGAAGTTTGAAGAGTATGGAGGGCTCAGAAGAAGACAGGAAAATGAGAGAAAGTTTGGAACTTCCTTGAGATCTGTTAAATTGTTGTGACCAAACTGCGGTAGTGTTTTTGACAGTGAAGCTCAGCCTGAGGAGGTCTCTGATGGAGATGATGAACTTACTGGGAACTGGAGTGAAGGTCACTTTTGTTATGTGTTAGCAAAGGGGTTGGCAGCATTGTGCCTCTACTCTAGGGATCTATGGAACTTTAAACTTGAGAGTGATGAATTAGGGCATCTGATGGAAGAAATATCTAAGCAGCACAGCATTCAGTATATGGACCAACTGCTTCTAAAAGCTTATCTTATATGCATTAGCAAAGAAATGACCTGAAACTGGAACTTATATTTAAAAGGAAAGCAGAGAATAAAAGTTTGAAAAATTTGCAGTCCAACAATGTGATAGAAAATAAAAGCTCATTTTCAGGGAGCAATTCAAGTCAGCTGCAGAAATTTGCATAACTAAAAGGAAGGCACGTGCTGATAGGCAAGACAATAACGAAGAGGCCTGGAGGGCATTTCAGAGACCTCTGAGGCAGCCCCTCCCATCACAGGCCTGGAGACATAGGAAGAAAGAATGGTTTTGGGGGCCAGGACGATGATCCCACTGCCCTGTCAGCCTTGGTATGCTGATTCTCACATCCCAATCACTCCAGCTCTAGCCATGGTTCAAAGGGACCTGTGTACTGCTTGGGCCACTACTTCAGAGGGTACAAGCTGTAAGCCTTGGCAGCTTCCACATGGTGTTAAGTTTGTGGGTACACAGAGTGTAAGAGTTGAGGTTAGGGAGCCTCCACCTAGGTTTCAGATGATGTATGGAAAAGCTTGGATGCTCAGGCAGAAGCCTAATACAGCACAGAGCCCTCATGGAGAGCCTCATCTAGGGAAGTGTGGAGGGGAATTGTGGGGTTGGAATCTCCACACAGAGTCCCAACTGGAGCACTGCGTGGTGTAGGTGTGAGAAGAGGGCCACCATCCTCCACACCCTGGAATTGTAAGTCCACCAACATGCTTGCACTGTGTACTTGGAAAAGCTGTAGGCACTCAATGCCAGCCCTTGAGAGAAGCCATAAAGGGCACAGCTGCCCAAGGCCTTGGGAGCCAACCCTTTGCATCAGTGTGCTCTAGTTGTGAGATATGGAATCAAATAAGATTATTTTGGAGCTTTAAGATTGCATGACTGCTCTGCTGGGTTTTGGACTTTCATGAGTCATGTAGCCCCCCCTTTTTGTGGCTGACTGCTTCATTTTGGATTGGGAGTATTTACCCAGTGCCTGTACCCCCATTGTATCTTGGAAGTAACTAACTTGTTTTTTATTTTACAGGCTCATAGGTAGAAGAAGCTTGCCTTGTCTCAGATGAAACTTTGGATTGTGGACTTTTGAGTTAATGCTAGACTGAGTTAAGACTTTCAGGGACTGTTTGGAAGGCAGTATTTTATATTGCAAGGTGTAAAGGACGTGGGATTTGGGAGGGGCCAGGAGCAGAATAATATGGTTTGGATTTGTGCCCCTTCCCAAATTTCATGTTGAAATGTGATCCTGAAAGCTGGAGGTGGGGCCTGGTGGGAGGTGATTTCTAATGGAGTTGGTTTCTAATGGTTTAGCACCATTGCCCTAGCACTGAGGTCTGGTTGTTTAGAAGTGTGTGGCACTTTCACCCTCTCTTTCTTCCTCCTACTCTGGTCATGTAAGATGTTCCTGCTTCCCCCTTTGCCTTCTGCCATGATTTTAAGTTTCCTGAGGCCTCCCCATAAGCCAAACAGATGCTGCCATGCTTACCTATGGAACTGTGAGCCAATTAAACCTCTTTTCTTTGTAAGTTACCCAGTCTCAAGTATTTTTAACAATGTGAAAAAGGACTAACACAGGACCTGTTTTCTGGAGTTACTGCTACATCTCATAATCCATATATAACCATTGGTATAATAATTCACATCTGTCAAAATATCCCTGAAATGTCCCCAGTAGTACTTTGGCAAGGTAAAGGAAAACTGAACATGCCCACACATATGCTCTCTAAACAAAACTTATAAAGATTCTGGTAGGATATATCTCTCTAGCTTTCTTATCTATTTATGTTTTAGGAGACAGGCCAGAAAATAGACAGAATGATAATATCAAAGTCAGCAGGAAGCTTTTTTTGTAAGTTCAAGCTGTATTTCTAAGAGGAAAATTTTAGTTTCTATTCAGAGATGTCAAAAGCAAACCCATTTTTGCTATGTACTATTACATACATGGAAAAACAGTCTCTGACACTTACATGTTTTGCAGTTGGCTTATAAATTATCTCCTAGTTACAATTTTGTATTTTCATTGGGACGTTGAATACACATTTCATACAATTTTCTTTGTATTTCTTATACAAAAACTAATAGAATTCTCATTAATAATCAAAATTGTATAAAAATAGTAAGTGAGATTTTTCGAAGATCAGAATATCTAAGAATATAACCATGGGTGCTTGCTAATATATTCCCAAACTTAATTACCAAACTATTGAATCCATACTTTGGAAGTGAACCTGAGAATATGCATGTTTACAAAGCTCTTACAACTGAGTTTTCCAGGTGTTATTTTACTGGTTTATATTGTGTTATATGCTGAAAATCAGAAAATGAAAGAATAACTGTTTATGATAGCTTATATATTTTATATGTAATGATTTACCAATTTAAGCCAAAATCCTTTAAAAAAGTTTTAAAGAAACTCCAATTTATAAAATAAATTATCTTCTTACAAATCTATAGGTCAAACTTTTTCTATATTCACCTGTGTTCAACACTAAAAGAAATGAGATGTGAGGAAGTATTGAGGCCTGAAATTCCAAGTTCCATTCAGAATTCACATAGGAAAGGATGAACAAATTTGATATTGCATAAATTAAAACTTTTCCATGAAAAATAAATCATAAACAAAATTAAAAAGTTAATGCTCAAATAAAAGTTTTTGTTCATAATAGACCCTATTTTAATGTTTAACATGTATGTAAATCGATATTTAAAAAGAAAACAATAAAATTAAATAGGCTTTAGGTATGAATAGGATATTCATGGAAAACATTTAAAACGAATGTAAAGAAAGATTATTCATATCCTTAGTAATCAGAGAAATTAAAATGAAATAGGGAAATTTAAAGTAAAATTTAAATTGTATACCTTAGATAAGCAAATAAAAGTATAAATTCTGAGTTGTCAAAACATAGGCTCTTTCATAACACTGATCGTGATTATAGGAATTATAAATTAAAATAGCTTTTTGAAGAATTTGACAGGTTATTAAAATGTATAAGTCCTTTGCTTCAGCAACTCTACTTCTACGAGTCTAAGCCAAAGAATTAACATATAGCCATAATGACAATGTATGTTGAAAAGTATTTATTTCTGCTATTTTTTGAATTGTTTGAATGTAAAAAAAACTATAAGGAAATGGCTGCACACATATAGTTCATTCATTATACTGAACTCAATAAAAAAGTAAAATAATAGAATATATTTATAAGTACTGTCCTGAAATGATTTCTACCCCACGTGGTTAAGCAAAAAGACAACTCATAGAAAATATAAATTGTTTGGTCCTATTTATGAAAAAAACAAGTATTTATAACCATGAGGAAAAATGTTGTGGAAGCCTATCTATCAAGCTAGTAACATTAGTTGTCACCAAAAAGTGGAACAAAGTTAGATAAGATATTCTCACTTTTTATCTTGTAGTTTTTGAAATATTAAATAATTGGTACCAATTGAAAATTTAAAGAATATTTAAAGGAACAGGGATGAAATGAATTAACAACCACAAAATGCTAATCTTTAATTCTTGGCAATTGATGGAGTCTGATTCTCCATCAGTAGTTATGTATCCTTTTCTGGGAAGGAAAACAGAAATGAATGGGGATCAAATATGCGTGACTTCAAAGTTTACGTGATAGACAGGTTTATATTCTGTATTGTTTTTCTTTTTCCTTTGTAATTTCTCACTGTTACTAGAAGCTAAACATGTCAACTTCTACTGAAGTACTTTATACCACATATATTTCAAAAATCTTAGGTCTTCTTTTTCCAAATAAAAGCTTTATAATTAAAAAGGGGTAAATAAATATCTGTTGAATATCTTATATATTGTAGTCACTGTTCTGGGATATTAAAATGCAGCAGAAAAGAAAATAGACCAAAACCTCTGCTTTCATAATGCAGGGAGAGGCTCAATAAACAAACATGTAAAATCGAAACATGTAAAATCTAAATTGTTTCAAATGTTTCTTTATTCATTACGGGTAAAACAAATAGGGAAGTGGAATAGCATTATCAAGCTAAGGCAGTGAGTTTGCTACTTAAAATAGGATGATCAAACAAGCTTCACTGAGGAGGTAAGAAGAGATAAAAAGGAATGGAAAGATTAAAACCTTGCTGATATTGTAGAAAAGGACAGCAGAGAAAACCCTGGCAAAGGCCCTGAGTCAGGAGTGTGGTTGGCATATTTTAGAAACAACATGGAAGTAAGTCTCATTACAGTAGAGTGAGCAAGGGCGTGAAGAGTAGAAACAACATCACCCGTGTCGTGTTTGTGTGTGTGTGTGTGTATTAGAGGAGCACAATATATATAGTCCTATGTGTGTGTGTGTATATATATATATTTATTTATATTTATATATTATTATATATATATTTAGTGTATATATATTTTTTCTTTAGTGTATATATATATTTTATATATATATTTAGTGTGTGTGTATATATATATATATACACACTAAAGGATCAGTAAACTATATGTAGGAGCCTGCTACCTGTTTTAGTAAATAAACTTGTATGAAGATACAGCCATACCTATTCATTATGTGTATGTGTATTAGAGGAGCACAATATATATAGTTCTTTAGTACAGGATCAGTAAACTATACATAGGAGCCTGCTACCTGTTTTAGTAAATAAACTTGTATGAAGATACAGCCATACTTATTCATTATGTATTGTCCGAAGCTGATTTCATGCTATGAAGCAGAGTTGAGTAGTTGCAACAGAGACCGAATGGCCCACAAAGTCTGAAATATTACCAACTGGCCTTTTTCAGTTTGCTGGCCCTGACTGAAGGCCACTGTAAGGGCTTTGCCTTTTGTTTGTAAGTCAGATGTGAAGCCAGATGCTTGATCTTTATTGTTTTTATGTCTTGGGGTCATTATAAGCATTTTGGGTTTACTCTCTGTGTTATTAGAAGTCTTTGAAGATTGTTAATTAGGGCAGTGATCAAAAGGATGACTATGGCTATTTTGTGGCAAATATATTGTAAGAAAGCAAGCATGAATGCACACAGAATAATTATATGGTTTAAATGTAGTATAAATAAAAAAAAAAAACTTGGAGGCTTCACCAAAGGAGATAATATTGGAAAGAAGAAATGTACATTCAATGGTAATTTCTTTTTTTTTTTTTGAGACAGAGTCTGTCTCTCTATCACCCAGGCTGGAGTGGCGCAATGTGGGCTCACTGCAAGCTCCGCCTCCTGGGTACACGCCATTCTCCTGCCTCAGCCTCCAGAGTAGCTGGGATTACAGGCGCCTGCCACCATGCTCGGCTAATTTTTTGCATTTTTTTTAGCAGAGACGGAGTTTCACTGTGTTAGCCAGAATGGTCTCGATCTCCTGACCTCGTGATCCGCCCGCCTCAGCCTCCCAAAGTGCTGTGATTACAGTTGTGAGGCTACTGCGCCCTGCCTCAATGGTAATTTCTAAAAAATTGAACAGGGTGGTGAGAAAAAGTTAAAAATCAAGAATGACTCATATTTATGTCTTCAGTAATTGCTGATATATAATGGATATAAGAATTCAAGAGGGCATAAATTGATAGAAAATCTGGGAGTCATTAGTCTACAGAAAGTAAATACTTTGAAGACATTGGATCTAGGAAAAAATGTTGAAGAAATAGAGAGTTCTTAGATGTGTAGCAGGAAAACAGGATGCGAGCAGAAGACCCATGAAAGTATATTGATCAGGGTCCACACAGGAAAAGGTGACAGCTTTCAGCTCCATGATTAGAGACTTGGTGTACTCAGTAGTTCATTTTAACAATAGTGGGAGTAAGGAGCACTGGTACAATAAACACAGAACAGTTTGGGAGTTAAGAATTTGCAAATAATTGATTTTAATAATATACCATAAAATGTAAACTGTGTAAGAAAATGAGTAAGGCAAGAGGAATATAATGGATCTTTAAAAAGTAGCGGGATAAATGAACTCTATACACATGAAAACAAATCTTAACATAGAATTCGTGTTTACCAGAGTACTCATGGCCTCAAATAAGTATTTATCACCCAAAGTTGACCTTTAACTTTCCTTTATTTGTCATAAGAACTATAACTGTATATGATTTTAATAACTGCTTGTATTTATACATCATTTTACAATTTAGAAGATATTCACGCATGTATCAGAATGTCCCAAAGTTAATAAAATAGCAAATGAAGCGTTGAACATTGTCTTAGAGACTTAATAAATGAAGGGTAATCCAACAGTAATGAAAATACCAGCAGAGCATATATCAGATAAGTCTTAAGCTACAAAACAGAAAATTCTCTAAATAAAAATTGGCTTAAAATATGCTAAAATTGGACTTTCCTACTCTAAGAATCCCAATTATTTGCCCTGCATTTTAATCATGTGAAGATGTCCTGTAAATATTGGATCATAGTAAAACCAAAGTATTTTTTGCCCATGCAATTCTTTGAAAAGGAACAATTATTTTGTAAGTTAGATGCATTTAGTAAGACATGAACCTCAGTGTTTACTGAAGTCCACTCCTAAGACATGTACTCTTTGTTCTTCTAAAAATGCCTTGGAGTTTGAGGATGACAGTAACATTGAGATTCAACTATTAGGTGACAATGGGAAAATCCTGCTGATAAGATTTTGCTGAAGTAGGTGGACTCTGTACTTGGGTAGACAAAATTCAGATTTTTTCTTTTAAGGAGGAAAATATACTACATGTCTCTTATCTTAGATACAATAAGGTCCCACTCTGTTACAGTAGAAATGTAAATTAAACATTATATTTCAAAGCTTGTCTTATAAATGTAAGCACAGAATCAGCAAGTTAATCTCAAACGTAAATATGTATATTCCTGCATAAATGCTGCATGTGCACAAGCACTTGGTAGCAGAGCATTCTCAACAATTTACTGAACTCTTTCATATGATTGCACACCCAGCTAACACAGCCATTTTCCACTTAACTAAGCAGCTTCAGAGCCAGAGCAGAGACACTATTTATATCAGTGTCACCTATAGTTAAGGTTACATCAAGATTTCCATTATGAACCTGTTTTCGGAGCTTCATATCTTTGTAATGGTTCTAATCACATAGTGAAGCCAAATCTCTCTAAAAGCACATCAAGCAACATGCATTTTGAAAAAGCAAGCCAAATATGTAAGGCTAAGAAAACACTCCAATATTAAAAGGATTGCCATTTCTACTGAGCTTATAAGTATTTTTAGCAAGTTAAGTGAACAATAAAAGTACAATTTTTAAGTAAAACAATGACCTGCACTTACATAAAAATAGACTGACAGGAGAAATGTCCATGGTAATTTAGACACTATTAGATTTGAAAATGGTGCTCTCAGCTTTTCGGTCAAGGTTATCCATGCTGCATCTCTCTCTCCAACCCCCTGTACAATATTATTATTCATTTCACAAAATTGTTATGTGCATATTAATGCCTGGTCCATATACAATATTCTATTCTTGATTTTTCCTCTGTCACCAATTCTACATTAAATTTTTTTTGTTTTCAAATAAGGGAAAATT